>NC_142191.1:21655000-22855000 GCF_026936395.1 Plectropomus leopardus
TTGTGCAATTTTCAGGGCAAAAGCTCTGCAAAGAAGTTGGTTACCTCTCTGAGTTGTCTCCTGTTTTTCCACCTGAACAGCAGTGAGTCAACTAATGCAGATTGTGCCGTTCATTTAAATCCAACAGGGAAAGTCTCTAAAATTGAAAACACTGCATCTATGTGATCATCGTTATCAGAAGCCGTCATCGTCATCTATGTTGATTTCTCAGACAACTTTTGCATTCTTCTCCAGCACTGTACGTTTCTGCAAACCACAGATATGTTATATTTGTATCATTCATGCGCACCATTTCAAAATTTCCAAAATGACCTAAATCAGATTACATGTGTGACCTGAGTTTCTCATTAGTATGAGGAGGGGATGGTGGATGAAGTGATGGCTGCAAAGCAGCAGACAGCAGCACTGTTTGAGCCCAGTGACATATCCAGCCGTGTTTATGACAAGACAGGTAGTTTTTTTAACGAGAGGTCAGTATTTCAGTCAGTATTTTCAGCTGGAAAGCGGATATTTTTAAACAAGAGTGTGGGATGTTTCCAGCTGTGTTCAAGGTAACAAACCGGGTATTTTTTAAAAATATGTCTGGACATTTCCAGCTGCATCTGCAGAGACCCAATTGGGCAGTTTGTGGCAACAAAATCAGGTATTTATAAGCTAACATGGGGACATTTCTGGCCTTAGTTCTGTCAACAAAATTGGGTATTTCTAACAAGAGGTTGGAACATTTTAAACCAAAAAGCAGTTGTTTTTTTTTCTAAAAATTTGCACCGTGTTTATAGCAACACAATCATGTATTTTAGGTCAAACAGTTCTAAATTTCTAAAACTTTTATTACAAACACAAATGGTGCAATTGTATGTGTCCTCTTACTTTTTTCTTCAATCTGTGGTTATACATAAACTTCCATTGGTGGATCATATTATCTACAGTAATATTTAAATAAATGATAATATTAATTTCAAAATGACTAAATGGTACTCACATCATGCCCCTTAAAATGAGTTTGTAACCTACAGGGCTTGTTATTTTGTATGTTTTTGTTTGTTTGTTTATAATAGATACATCTGACTAATCAATTACGCAAAAAAATCTGTTGAAAAATCAAGTTCCATGTTTAGTTAAAACACTTAACAGTATAATAATTTATTGTTTTATAGTACTTAAGGGACTTGGGTGCATTACACAGCAGATCATTTCACTTTTTTAAAAATAATTTTTCTTACTTCTTTTACTACAAGGCATTTTTCTGAGTCATAAATATCATAAGAGAACCTCATTTACTGTTATAGACTTTACTGTAAACTAGAGTCTTCATGCAACAGGAAACAACAGCAGGAAATTTAAATCTAGATACATATAAGTTTTGGGCAGGGATTTTTTTTTTTACAGTAATATTTATTCATGGATTGCTTTCAAAGTTTCACTTTGATGATATGAAACAAACTAGTATGCTCTCTGCCTTTTTATATTGTTCTCCTGTCAAAAATCCAGCATCCCCTCAGTCCAGTACATCATATACACTAACAGTCCAGCAGCACAGCCCAGACAGAAACACTACATTTGATTGAGTCCATGAACGGTTTTATGGAAAACAGCTGTGTTGAATCTGTTCCAGCTCTGTCTTTTTTCTCCACCTCATGAATGAAATTTCCCATGCTGCACTGCTCCAGGCTCTAGCACATCTAGGAGGTAGAGCGCGCTCTCTTTCGCTCTTTGTCTCTTTCTTTAATGCCTTCAAACACCTTATTGCCGTTCGTCAATTACTGACACACATTTTGGCAACAAACACACCATTAATTGAAACATTTAATTAGCATTAAAACCAGCAGTAATTAACACCTTTTCTCCAGCGCTCTCTGAGCCGGGCTCAAATTCTATTAAGGCTTTAAGCGGCTCACCATTTCCCTGCTCTGCACTGGCTTTTTGGAGCATCCACAGATATGTGTGTGTGTGTGTGTGTGTGTGTGTGTGTGGGTGTGTGGGTGGGTGTGTTGATGTGTGTGCACACTCAGGGCCCCAGGTAAGGAGCCTCCGTGAGGAGTCGAGCACCAAGGCCGGGCCTGCTGGGTGCCCAAGGGAGAAGAAGAAGAAAGGCGGTTGAGGAGGGAGGCGAAGGCGAAGAGAGGGAAAAAATGAGGGAGGAGGTCAAGATGGGAGGGGAGGGGAGCGTATGGAAGAGGGATGAGGGAGAAATAAGGTGGGAGGCAAAGGAAAGACATGAATGAGGGAGGGACGAGAGAGGGAGCGACCAGAGAAGAGCTGGAGAACGAGTGAAGAAGAAGAAGAGGAGGAGGAGGAGGTGGGGGGCATGTGAAAAGACATTGAGAGAGGAGTAATGGTGAAGCAGAGCGACTGTTTGAACACATACACACCATGAGGATTAAACAATATTCCCGTGTGTGTGTGGCGGAGTGTTTTACATACAGTGCGTGTTTGCACATACTTCTGTGTGTGTGTATGTGTGTGTGTGTGTGTGTGTATGTGTGTGTGTGTGTGTGTGAGGCCTACTTGGAGCCAAAGCAGGGGCCTGGATTAGTTGGGTTTGCCAGGGCTGCGGGGCAGGATTAGCAGGCCGGGCTGCTGTCTGACGCCGCTCTGCCACCACTAATGGCATTATTAATAGGCAGCTAAAAAATTCATTAAAAAATCTATTAAAAATAAATGTGTTTTACATAAGACTTTGCCCCAGGTAGAAGGGAGGGGGGAGGCAGGAGGGGAGAGAAAAAGGGGGAGAGACAGAATTGGCGATTGTTAGCTTTGAGGTCAGCTGAATATCACAGTTCAGACGGAGGAGGGAGGAAAGCAGAGAGGAGTAAACACGCACCAACACTCGTCTGACTGGAAACATGCTGGATGTGGGATAATGAGGCTAAACCAACAAGACCGACGTCTCCACTCTGTTCAGAGAGATGTCTACAGAGCTGACGTCAAACGTCTACAAGCCTCAAAGTGCATGTTAAACACATGTCTGCAGCAGCTGCTGCTCGCTGTCATTCACCTGTCAAACACTGAGAGGACAGATTGCGTAAAAAAAAAGTGATACAGTAAAATGTCTTCAGTCCACTGCAAATGAAGCCAACACGAGTCCTGAACACACTGTTATGCTGCAGTGATAATCCACACTTCTATATAAAAAAATGACAGGTATTGCACCTGTGTATTTCTGGGTTGCTCATAGGAACAAGAAAACTGTTCAGACTTAGATTTCACAATTTTATGTATATATGTAATTTAAAATTCTACTCGACTAAATATGCATGATATAACCAAAATCATTTAAAATGCAGTCTAGAAGGCCTATTAAGAACTATGCTGCCTAGTTCTTCTCAAGTTTCTTACAGCTTAGGGATGCACTCATTCATTGGTCGATATTCTCTATGTTGACTGCTATCGGCCAACCAGCAAATAAGATGATATTCACCAATAGCAGTGGCTGATGATTTCCCATAACGTCATATCTACCTATCTAACCTACTATTTATTCTTTTGGGGATGCACCCTATTGTTTCCCTGATAATGCTACATTTTAAAAATCAGAAAAATCTTTCCTGATGATGAGTTTTTAAAAGCACAAACTATTTTGTTTGTACTCAGTTTGCATGGTAATCAATATAGCAAATAATTATTCATACTACAAAAAGGGCTGGGCAAAATGTTGATATACTGATATGATGATACTATTTACTGTCTAGATTTTGGATTCTCTGGGGATAAAGCTGATGGAAATCTGATTCATATTTATTTGATAGATCTGTAAGTTTTCACTGCTAGTGCCGATATGACACCAAAATCATGCTAACAAAAGTATGGTGAAATTTACCTTACTTTTAGAAATATAAACATGTTTTTTACAAAACATGTAAAAAACTTCTTTTTTTTTTAAGGCAACAAAGGAAGCCACAGTTCTCAAATATTAATTACCGTTTTACCACAAACACCTTTGCATGACATCTGTCTCAAAAAATCTATAGTCTATATTCTGAAAACTTTTGTTTAAATTAAGATCAAAACATGTAAACAAGATTATACCCAAAAACACAGTCTGACCCATGGACTTTTTGATTCATCCTTGTGCAGCATGCATGTTCTTTGGCTCTGGCTTTAGGAACAGCATGAGGGAACAGTGTGATATTCACCTTAGATTCAGAAAATCAGGTCTAAATATTCCCATCTAATGGCTTTAGAACTATTTTTTATGCTAAACTAGGCCTGAGCAGTATGTCAATATCATATCAGTACTGTGATATGAGACTCAATATAGTCTTACATTTCAATATCATGTCTTTTCCTGGTTTTAAGCTGCAGAGAAGTGATGTAATCTTTGAAATTTACCAGTTTCTTCCAGTATTTCCCCTTCCCCACTTAGTCATTATATCCACATTACTGATGATTATTTATCATTGTGTAAATATTTTGCAAAAGCAACAACAGTCAATCCTACGATAATGCTGCAATACTGTTATCCTATTATTTGGTCAAAAATATAGTGCTATTCGATTTTCTCCATATGACCCAGCCCTACCAATTTGCAATAAAAATAAACTACTGACACACTGAGCTCACATTCATGGCCCTAAAATGTTGTCCATAACAAAGTATTTAAACCGATTAGCCTCTTCAAATGAGTGAAATGGTCGGGGATTATTATCTGTGAGACGTGGAGGAGGAGGAGGTTAAAGGTGAGGAGGGTCTGCTTTGTGTGTGCCCTGAGGACATTTAACCAAATCAGATTAACAACAATAGCTGCGTCTACACACATATAAAAGAGTAAGCGTAGGGGCCCATTAACACACCACAGCTGTTGAAAATGCTATCTTTGTAAATCTTTCAGGAACTGTTTGTTTCATGTCAATGTGCAATCACCACAAGTCAGCAACCATTTACAGATGTCAGTCAGTGTAAAAATGTTTTTAAAAAAAACATTTTTTTCCTCCTTCAGTTGCAGTTTTTAAGGCCAGTGATATTTTAGCATTTAACATCGATTTGATTTTGATAAGAAAGCCTGCTTCAACATCAACGGCCCTTGAGATAATGCGAGCACATTTTCTCAGTTGTTTTCATGCTACAAAGTGCTTTATCAAAACTTTGAAACAGTGGTTCTTAGTGAAACATGAGTGAGGATTTTGGTACAACTGTGGGTTCACAGGAGCATCATAACTAATACACGGGCCAGGTGAAAACTGCTCAAGTCCAACAATAAGGAAAAATAGCCTATTGGGTAAAAGTTCCCAAAACATTTTCTTTCAATTTAATATTCAACCTGGTGTTCATCATGATAATTGCCACCATGACCAAGGAGAAGGTAAAGATACAAGCAAAAAATAAAACAGTTAACACAACTCTTCAGATGTATTATAAGGAGACAAAAAATACTTCTAGAAACCACAGAAATAAAGCAGCCGAGTTGCCAGAATAAAGGGTTGGAATTATGTGTTTCTGTAAACCACGAAAGTTACATTTGTACGTTCCCCTTGAACAGCGGAGTTCAGACTACATGTACGTGAGTTGATTTTCTCATCAGGAGAAGTACGGGATGTTGGATGGTGTGACACTTCAGCGAGACAGCTGTCAAGCAGCAGACCGCGGTTTGAGTACTACAAAAGCTGATGTTTTTAACCAAGAGCTAAAGACATTTCCAGCTGTGTTTGTAGCGACCAATCCTGGTATTTTAGGCCTAAACATGATCTCTTCCTCAACCTCAACCTAAACACACATTAACCACAGCACACAAAATTGTCACAATGAAGAAGAAAGTAAAGTTGCACAGTATTGCACAATACTCAACTGAAGTTGTGTTGTCAAAAATATAGACTTATCAATACATATTGATTCTTAATATTTGAAACCGTTTCAAACTCATTTTCTTCAGTAACGAAACATTGGTACCATCTGCGCTTTCTCGTGCTCTCTTATTGTTAATGTTTACAAAAGTCATTCTGTTTTTCTCCGCTACAAACCAGGAAAAGAAAAGCCATCACTGTCATATCATCACTTTGTTATAATTATCTTTCATAAAAAATAATTACATTTTATGTCCTCAGTGGCAAGTTTTTCCCTTTATATTGAAAATACAACACTACACTGAATAAAAACAATGGTGAAGGGAGACAAAAATCCCCCTTTTAAAAGTATAAGTATAAATATAGGACACGATGCTCTCACTACTACTTTTCTGCAAGTACAACAGACCAGCCATATAACTAATCCTTATGTTCCTTGGAGGTTAAAGGTCCACACATACAGAATATTGAAATAATTTATGCACAAAAGCATCAGAACCAATAAATATTTACAAAAGCAATGGTAAACTCTTTACAGCCCCATCCCCACACTTTAAGAGAGTGGTACATAACCGAACTTGACATGAACATGTTGCATGGATTTCCACAGCAAAAAGCAATGAGGGGTTGCAACACTGGATTATTATATGGGGATAGGCTGGTTTAGTGAACTGTCCATGCAAATAGGTGTAGTGTTGTGATCAATGATGGTTGTTTTTTCAGGTGGAACAAAAGCCAATCATTAGTCAATCAGAGATTTATAAGCAAAACTAAGAATGTCACTTACCTGTGCGAGAGCTACAAAAGTGGCAACATTAAAAAATGCCACAAAATGGCAACAACCATGGTGAAAAGAGCTGCAGCTTGCAAAATCACATATAATGATTTTACAGACTCTTAAAATCAACATTTCTTTGCTCAAAATGACAAACACCAAGTTACTGCACTTAGCATCCATTAACAGCTTTTGTATCAACTGACACTGACGTTGATGGGTTGATACATCAGTCAGCATGTTTGTTTTTAGGGCAGCATAAACTCACCTCCCAAACAAGTAATGGCCAGCACTAAAATACAACAGATTCAATATTGTCCAATAAGTAAAAACTAAACATTAAGGATAGCCAGCATTTTTATATCAAATCAGAACCTCAATATCTCTCATGTGAGTTCAGAGGTTTCTGAAGCTGGATTTTCACTGAGCCGTGACATGATTTTTAGAGATTTTGTGCTACTTTGGGATAGAATTGAACTTGGCCTCACATCATCCATCAAATGCTTGTTGGGGAGATATCACAAGGTGATTAAGAATATGTCAGCAAAGGGAATCTGAATCAGAGCCGGAAAAAAAGTAAAACGCAACTTACCAAATTTGGGCGAGGAAGGGCATAAAGTAAAAGGCAGGAAAGAGCACCTCCCGCTGTGCTGAGAAAAAGACAGCAAAAAGTCAGCAACATTCACACTCAAAGCAAACATCAAACATCATCAAACACACAGAATGAGACACTTTGATCTCCCTGGCTCCACAGGAAGCCAGCATCTTTAGAAAATCCTCCAAATGTAAATTAATTTACTACAGAAAGAGATCCCGAGGCACTGGTGTGCAACTGAACAGCAGACATCAGAGGGTTAAACCCAAACTCTGCAGCTCAGCCCACAGAGATAGTTCAGCCCTGGTGAGTTTTTCTTAACTCTGAGCCATGCATGTAGGCGCCCCCCCTCAAACAGCCAAACTAACACGCATGACAGAATTTTACATTACTCCTGAGTCGATTACTGAACACACACGGGGAATCTATTTGTGTTGGTGTTTCAGCTCATCATTACAGACGTCACGGGAAAGACTGCTTGTCCTCAGCAGGCCTTGTTTCCAGCAGAGGCCTTTTCTGAGCGCTGAATGTTGAATGAGAATCTATGATGTTGGAGCAAACAGGGGCCTTTTCAGCTGTTGTTTTTCAGGCTTACTGTTTATTAAGGCTGGTGCAACAACATTGAAAGATTTTTCTGGGTTTTTGCCACCATGAAAGAGTCCTATACAGAGCATGAAACTTAAATGAGCAGTTATGCACGCTAAGCGCTGTAAGCACACCATTTTTTTTTTTCATTTACTGCAGGGCAGCAGCCAATATTAAACCTGTATTTATTTAGTTTTACCAAAAAAATTCCTGTGTGAATGAATTTATTTTCATTGTGAATTAGAAAATGGTCAGCAAGCTACACAAACCCATCACAGACCAGATTTGGTCTGTGGGCCAAGTTGAGTGTCACTGGTCAAAGGTCAGCTATTTTGTTGGTAGGGATGTCTTGAGATGTGGGTGACCAACCTGCAGCTCTTAGCTTAACATAACTTACATTTTTATTTTTTTGTATTTACATCATATATTAAGAAATCACATGAGAGAAAATCTCTTGAGTTAATAGGAAAAAACAAAAAAAAGTGAACCAAAGTGAGCGATTCTGCCTGATGAGCCAGACTTTACTCTCCATTTCAAGGCATCTAATCTTCAGCTTCTTTTTACTCCGTGCTAATGTGGAACAGGAGTTCACAAAAAATACTGAGCTTTGTGAGCAGAACCTCAAGCTAAACACTGAGATTTCAGTCAGAGAAGCAAACCCAGTTTAGAAGATGATGCAAAATGTCTCACTCAAATGTGCATGCAAGGTGAGGAAAAATACCCAAGTACTGTCATTGCTTTATATGTATTTTTTGCGTGTGTGCATGTGTGCGTGCATGCACTTGCAAGGGTGTCTATACAGGACATGATATGGCTCTAAAAATGCGACCTTTATGGATCTTATTGTCTGACTAATTGGTCACTCCTGTCTTGGAACGATCACCACTGCTTTTTAAAGAGCTGCTACATCACTATTTACACAACACATGAGCATAAAGATACTTTAAAAGAAACAGGGTGAAAACGGGTTAAACAAGAGGAGGGAACAGATCAGTGCAGAGTTACAGACAAAACAACATCACTTCACGTCACATCACCTCCAGCAGGAGGATACGAGCTGAGGAATGCTCGGCATGCCGTCTAAACATCTGTCCTCCAGGTTACGGTCAGGCGTGAGCTTATCCTCTGCTGACTGACATGCTTGTCTTTGCCCTGTCAGTGTAGAATAGCTGGTAAATGTGAGAGCAGGACTCTGTCTCTCTCCCCTATACCTCTCCTTCACACCGAGAGATGCGCCGCTGCCCCTCGGTCCCTCCAACCTGCCTGGAGGTCCTATAATCTTTTTACAATGTGTTGAAACAGAGCAATAAATCTGTTAGCTTACAATCTAATTTCCCTGGCCTTTTCCAGAAATCCTCATAAACTTTTGGCGCCCCCATTAACGGCCCTATTGAATCAGAGCGCTTAATCTGCTTCCAGGTGAGGGGTCAGAAAATGAATGCTTTGAGATCCATCACGCTGACGGGAGCAGAGAAAACTGGGCGAGGGAGAGCGCTGGGGAAAAGGGCAGCATCTCTTCCTCATAGGTCAATAGCAGCCAAGAGAGTCAGTCATTCACTTTTTCCCTCAGCGCCGCTCTCATTTTCCATTTAATATGGACATCCAATTAATGTGAGCACGTCTGGGGCGGCTCGGATCCCCGTGAATTATGGCCCATCATCCTCCCAGTTATGGCGGGAGGAGAGAGGGAGAGGAGAGGAGAGGAGAGGAGAGGAGAAGAGAGGAGAGGAGAGGAGAGGAGAGGAGAGGAGAGGAGAGGAGAAGAGAGGAGAAGAGAGGAGAAGAGAGGGAGAGGAGCATGAGAAATGGAGAGGAGCACAAGAAATGTACAGGAGAGGAGCACGAAAAATGGAGAGGAGCACGAGAAATGGAGAGGAGAGGAATGGATGAAAGGAAAGTAGGAAAGAGAATGAAGAGAGGAAAGGAAAGGGAAAAAATGAGGGAAGGAAATGAAAGGAGGACAGAAGAATAAGAGGGTAAACAAATGGAGAGAGGAAGAGTAAGGACAGGAGATGAGACAAGATGAGACAAGGAAAGGAGGAGAGGAAAATAAAAGAGAGAAGAGGGAAGGAAAAGCACATGTAGGGAAAAGAAGAAATGGGGAGAGGAAAGGAAATAAAGATTGGAAAAGGAAAAGAAACAAGGGGAGGAAATGAAAGTAGAAAAGACTTTTAGACCTCTTTTTAGGGTGTGCCATATCATATCATTCATGATAATACTGGTATAACTTTGAATATGATTTTTACAAATCATATTGTGAAAATGGCAATATTCCAACTTGTTGTATAATGACGTCATACCGTTACGCACAGCTACAACAACCATGGCTGACAGCAAATTCGCTCCCAGCTACTGTTGTGCATTACACACTAAAGAAACATCAGATATTTTTTGTGTCATTTTTACTGAATATCTGAAAGCAAATTGTTACATTTATGCTGACAGACCTATATAACATTTCATTTGTTGCAAATGTATGCTCTTGTAATTAATAATAAAATATCTTTTATATCTTTCAGTATTTTGTCATATCATCAAGAATACACACACACACACACACACACACACACACACACACACACACACACACACACACACACACACCAGCCACTTCCCACCCACACACTACTTAAAAACCAATTACACTGACAAAAGTCCCCTGCAAACTACAAACAGCTGCGTCCAGAGCACCACGTCTTCCGAAACATGTCAGCCTTGATTATAACAACATAGTATTGATACTCAGCTTTAAGGCGAGCAAAGACCAGCCCTCTAAACAATACCTCAAGGTCCTTTCAAAACTGAACCCTACAAACTGTTATGGCTCTTGAGCCAAGTAGCCAGTTTAGTCTGACCAAAAACAAAGTTTACCAGGACTTTTTGTCTTTTGTGCTCACAGAGTGCCTGGGCCCTAACATATAGAGCCCCCACTTGGCGACATTCAACAAACACATGATGTACAGACTACGGCATGTTACAGAATTAACAGCCTTCCCGCACATCAAGACCCACATTTGTTGCCAGGGCCCGTTACAACACCCTTCACTGAAGATCTGAAGACTGAACATACAGCACCCTCCAAGTAAGAGGGTAGGAATATTGATTAGAGGAGAAACAAATAGAGGGGAGAAGAGGAGCAAAGAAAGGAGAGAGGGGGAACAAGAGGAGATGAGAGGAGAGAGAAGATGAGAGTAAAGGAGAGGAGATGAGAGTAGAGGAAAAGGAGAAGGTACAGGACAGGAGAACATAACAGAGTAAACAAAAGAAGAGATTAAAAGAGGAGGAGAGAGTAGAGGACAGCAGAGGAGATGAGAAAGGGATAAAGAGGAGGAGAGGAGAGGAGAGGAGAGGAGAGGAGAGGAGATAAGAAAGGGATAAAGAGGAGGGGAGGAGAGGAGAGGAGAGGAGAGGAGAGGAGAGGCTTTCTAGAATTAGATAATTGATTGGTTGTTGGGGCAGCAATGGCTGCCTCTGATTGGCTGCTGGGAGGAAGGGCCAGATTAGATTCCAAAGTGGAGCGACAGACACCTGAACTGCGTGTGTGTGTGTGAGTGTGTGTATGTGTGTCCGTCCAAACAGCATTACACCGGGGCCTGTGATATTAAACCTGGACAGCAGCACCTTATTGTCGCAGCAACAGGGATTTGTCATTGTACCTCATTATCCAATTAACACCATGTGGGCCCCCGGCAAAACACACACGCACTGGACCTTCCAGTTTGTATGTGTGTGTGTGTGTGTGTGTGTGTGTGTGTGTGTGTGTGTGTGTGTGTGTGTGTGTGTTAATATGTGGGTTTCAACAAAGTTAAAATAGGAAATGTTTGCTGAAACTTTTAGCTCTGCTGCCAGCTGCTAATAAATTAGACTTTTTTAAATTCATGAACAAGACTGCTGATCATTAGAAGGATTGTTAATTACTTTAAAGCATTAGAGCTCAATACAGTACTTCACCAACTTCAAGCTCTACAAGAGGCCCACAAACACAAATTCACACACTGAAAGCACACAGCCAGTCCTCACGGCAGCTTGGCACGCAGGGCTCAAAGTGGAGGGATTGAAACCTTCAGTGGAGAACACAGAATGAATGAAAAGAAAACAAACTAATAAAGAGCGTACCAAAACATGGGCCATCCCTGTATTTCCCCAGATTTGGAAACGTTTCAAACTAAATGAAAAAAATGTGCATTTCATTAAATGCTAATATCAGAGAGGAGCTCTGCAGAGTCTCTCTGAATGTGTCTCTGCTCACAAATAGATCGGTCCCTGATATTGGAGGAAAATACAGGAGTTATTGCAAGGATACACAAAGTATCCCTGTGCAGAGCCCTCTAAATCCTGATGTCAGATGTTTTATTATTAAAACTCTGAAACATTCGGTCCACTTTTTGCAGTTCTCAGAGGCTCAAAGACTGAGAGGAAGAGAGAGATGGGACAGGCTGGAGTAATGCCAGATACAGCAGACACACATCTACTGATCATCTAAACACCAATGGATATGAGCACTCATCAGATTTCTACGAAAAGACAAATAACAGTGAAATGCCGTGTATCTCTTGAAGTACGTAACATTTTTAAAACTTTCTGTCTGTATCTGATGAGAGACAGACAGGAAATGATGGGAAAAAGGGGGATGAGCTCCCTGACTTTCCGGACATGTGGTATGCATCTTACATCACTACTGCCTTACACATCATTTCAAAGATTGCAGAACATCCAGATGTAAATTTAAAAAAAACATGCAGATTGGCTGGATGTTATCATTCATGTGGCAAATCATAGCTACAGTACAAAATAGTTCTGTATTATATCCATCACTGTCATAGCTCCAATGGAAGCAACTACAAAGAATGAGGCTGGTGATATAGGGATCAGTAATCAATGACAGGTATTGTTTGTGTAGCCAAAGCCTAATATGTCATATTATTTTACAAAAATGATTAAATCATATCAGTGAAAGATTAGAGTATAAAGTATAGCAGAATGTTTAAAAAATAAATAAATAAATGGAAAACATAACATCTCCAAAAAAGTGGAGCCAAAACATCACAATCAACCCCTGGTGACAGGCTGCGGTATAGGTCATAAACCCCGCCCCAGGTGGGACAGGGGCCAAAATAAAAACTCAAGGTCCACCTTAAATATTTTTTTCCAAAGATGGTTTCTGTCATTTCAGGTAGTTCTTTTAACACTGATGTATGCTCAAGTTGTCATTTTCTAATACACTTGGTTTTAGTTAATTTGATGCTATAAAAAGGGGGTTTGATGTCATGATTGACAGCTGCATGTGCCAATCAAAGTGCTATCAATCAATGGCGCTTCTCACAATTGGCTGGATAGGTGTATGGGTACCTTGATACCACGGAGATTGCTACTGTGCAAATTACGTATGTCACCATTATGGCAGCGGGCGTATCCAAGATATTTTGGCTTCATTTTCATACAGTGTGTAGAAGTGGAGACGCATCGTCCATCCTTATACAGTCTATTTTTCAGACCTGCCAGTCATCCGGGGCCTCTCTGTGAAGAGTTTGCAAGTTCTCCCTGTTTTTGCTCGGGTTTTACTCCAACAGACCAAAAACATGCTGGCCTAGGTTGACCTGTGACTCTAAATCGCCCCTGTGAGCCCTCTGTTAGCCCTGTGATGAACTGGCAACCTGTCCATGGTGTACCCTGCCACTCTGACCCCTAAAGGATAAGCAGGTATAACTAAAGGATGGACGGATCTTTATTTAGGCTTCGAGATCACTGCTTTTAAGAGCTGCATTCAGGTTTGTATTTCTTTGTCTCATTACATTTTAGTTTAAATCTCAGTTCTCATAGCTGTGATTCCTACAATAAAGTTGGCAAATAGAGTGTAATGCTCATCTAAGTATTGAGAAAAACAGATGTCTCTTTTAGATTTTTAAGAAATTACAGTAAATGTTTTGCTGAAGTTGTCTTGTGATCATTACAAGAAAGGGGTCAATAAAATGCACAGTAGCTATGAGCTATGTCATCATAAATATTGATACTTTTAAAACATTCAAAGTTCTGATTGTTACTTTAAAAAAATGATTGAAATGAAGAAAAAAGAAAAGACTGATAAAGAATAAATAAATCATAGGAATTTACTGTAAAAAAAAACAAACAAAAAAACTTTTTCTATGCATCAGAATTGCAAAAGTATTCTGCCTTTGGAGGAAGCTGGATGGGACTGCTATTGAGACTGTGTGTGTGTGTGTGTGTGTGTGTGTGTGTGTGTGTGTGTGTGTGTGTCTGTGTGTGTGTTGACAGTGTGTATCTGCACTGCATCGTTGCTGTGTTTTTAAAGGCCTAATGTTTCCTGACATCTCACAGTTAAAGTATCATAGAGGCAGAATGATCGCCCCTGGCTAGCGGGAAAGAGACTGCCTGGGGCCTTTCGCTCTGGGCTAGAGTGTGTGTGTGTGTGTGTGTGTGTGTGTGTGTGTGTGTGTGTGTGTGTGTGTGTGTGTGTGGTGAAACAGCCTTTCAACATGCAATATTCTCTGTGTCATCAGCTTAAACAGCTAAACAGGGTGTTCAAGGGAGAGAGGAGGATGAAGACAGGAGGAGAGAGGGTCAAAAAAAGGAAGAGAGAGCGAGACGGAGAGGAGACGGAGATAGAGGGAGAAAGCTCTCACGGCCAACACACAGCAGTACAGAGCCAGACTCCTCTTTTAATGAAGGAGGAAATGAAGACAAGGGATGAAGGAAGAAGAAGAAAGAGAGGGAAAATCCTTGTGTTAAGTCGACTCTTATTATCTCATTATGCTCCCCTCTCTTTTCCCCTTTCACACTTCGCCTTTCTTTGAGTGTGTGTGTGTGTGCCTGCAAAGTGTGCTGCGATCTCCATTAGCAGCGATGCCAAGAGAGAGAGCTGCAGTGTTAAATTCCCGTTTGTTGTCGTTCCTGAAATAATCACATGGATTTATATATTCAGTGCTAAATTATTCAAGTGTTTAAGGCTCAGAAGTTTGAGCAAATTGCTGCTTATTTCTGCCTTTCCTCCTGTTATTTAAGCACAGGGGGCAGAGTAGTAACGATGTGCACCGCCAGGCTTGAAGCTTGCAACTGTAGGCCTGGACTTGAGGTCTGATCTCCTCTTATTAGCATTCCCATTTTCCCCTATAGTGTTAAAATCTTGCGCTCCTATAAACAAGCAATTAACACCAGACCTGAATGTTATTCTACGGATTATCGCAATGCAATTAGTGCTAAAAAGTCCAGCTCTTTAATATTTCTCATGTCAATGTAGGCAAAAGATGACAGTGTGGCTAATAGAAACACAATGCAATACCTTACAGATGTATTATTAGGACACAGCTGCAGTGGTTTTTGGCCTGTAGCTGCCAGCATGCAGGAGAAAGTGAGAGAGGAAAGGGAGGGTCAGGGTACAGTAGTGTATAATGGTGTCTAGTGTGAGTCCACACAACAGATGAAGTCATTTCACACTCGTCTGTGAATGAAATGAGAGCCCGCCGATACCATCTCCCCTCGCGCCCGCTCTCTGCCAGCAGAGCTTTTGATCTTCCCAAGCGGCGCCGAAATGATCTTCTGTCCGAGTTTTTTTACAGCGAATCAGTGCCGGACAATTCTCTCCCTCTGTCCCCATTTTCTGTCTCGTTCTGAAAAAGCCGCCGAGCCAAGAGTTCAAAGCTGGAGCCCAGATGAGATGAGCGCCACTCGCGAGGAATTACATTAGTGCCTGACTGTCCCATGTGCAGGCACGCAATACATCAGAAAGAGAAGAGAATATTTTCATGTCTTGAAGATGACCATATAGTGCTGTAAAGGGCTGAGAGAGGGTTACTGCAACACCTGCACTCCTGTGGCCTTAACCTGCATCCTCGTCCAATGGACTGTCATCAGGCGGAGAAAAAACTAATCTTTGCAGGTGATCAGAGACACATTTGTCTGCATTAACATAAAAGTGCAAATGGCTTTCCACTGCACATACAGCAAAAAAAGAAACAGACAAACATTACATAAAAGGGCAGCAGATAAGGTTGAGCAACACGTATTTTAATGTATCAAAAAAATGTATATCCGTGTCTGCACACACAGAAAGTGACCGTCTGAAACTCCTAGATTCTCTGTCTCTTGGCTGTCATTTCATTTACCCATTCTCTGAAGCAATTTGGAGTTGCCATGGGAAAAATTACCTGTTAAAACTACCTTCACTCAAGGTTTGTTCAGACAGAATGCAAAGCAAATGTTCACCTCCCTCTATCTGCACAGATTTGGCTGGAGAACTGTATCTGAGTTTATTTGCCTCAAACTGCCAATGTACCGACTGTACAGATGTTAGCTTTAGCTAGCTAGCAGTCTGCATGTTTGCATCAATGTGTGTGGATTCTGAGCACCTATGTGTGTTTGAGTGACACCTCAAACTCTCACTGATCTCTGAACTCACAGGAACTCCAGTTCTTTCTGTTATTTTGCTTCAAACCTTTCTCCTTTCCTTCTTGTCTCCACAATTTCACGAATTGGGAGTCGTACAGCCACAGGATAGACCTAAATTTTTTTGCTGAAACATAACTCTGCCTGAATTCGTGCCACACAGGTCAATTTACAATTGTTCGCATTCACTGATGCCTTTTTCATTGACTCCAGATGCAATCATGCTCCCTTAATTGTTCATGTTTCATCTTAAGACAATTTGCTAAAAATAATCTTAAATGTGCACTTTTTGAATGCTGTGAACACAGACCAAACCAATCACCACTTTTTAGTTGATATGGACACTTGTTAGTAAGTAGTTGACTATATATACATATCCAGCAGACACGGAGCAATATTAACATTTACTGTCATGTTTCTGGTGCCCTTATGAATGTTATTCTGATATTTATTCTCCTTTTAGTTCTGGTTTTGGTATCCATAAACTCCTGAGAGAAATATCTGGCTCTTTTTCTTCTAAATCGGAGTTGTCAAACATATGACTCACAAGCAGCAAGCAGTTGCCAAAGACTCCACTGGAGCACTGGATGGCTTTTCATAGCTAATATTGATGCACTTGTGAAGGCTAAGAGGTGCCAGGAGCAAGGTAAATAGTGAGTAGCCTCCTCACTTAAAATGCTGCTTCAGAGACTTTTCCACCCTGACCAGAATACAGTTCTCTGAAAAAATAAAGAATACTTATGGCATCATAGGCAACTGGATACTAAACATTGCTCACAATATTGTCAATCAGCAGCTTCAGTACAAAATAGTCTGTATCAGACTTCTATCTTACATACTTCTATCTCTATTTAGAGGTCATAGAGCAATGGTTTTACTGGTCCAGCCTACATGAGGTCAAATTGGGCTGTTTGTGACCCATGAACTAAAATGAGTTTGACACCCCTGACTAAATACTCCACTATGTTTAACAACTAATCGCTAACTGTGTCAGTCTGTCGTTTGCTGCTCAGCAGGTATAGTTGGGTTTTCAAAGCTTTTTCACTGAAAATAGCCGCCTATTGCAACCAAACATGACCCCATGTGAACAGTGAGAGTGGACCAAAACAGTAAAGTTACAACCTGGGTGTAAATTTTATTGTTTTGGACTTCCTTTTTATTGATTATAATATGATAAAGCAACATGTCTGACCAGATAAGACAACATCTAAGCCAAAAAAAAATCCTTCCCTAATTCAGCAGTAAAACTGAAAATGAGTATTATACCCAAACAGGAAAATTGTGTGTAGTCAGTCTGTAAAGTGTGAGATGAAGGGATAGTCAAGCCTATTACTTTCATTTCCACTTGTTAATAAAGTTGGTTAACCTTCAGTTTATAAGATCATCAGACCGTTTGTGTTTCATGCACCTGTTAGACTCGCTTTTCATCAACAACGCCTCATTCTTAGATCTGTGATTGTATGTAATGATGGCCTAAACTAAGAAAAAAAATAATAATAAATGCAACCTGGGATTTCTCGTTTAATTCAGGGGTTGGTAGGGGCGCCCCATGTACAAAGGCTGCGTCCCTGCTTCAGCAGCCACGGGTTCAATTCCAACCTGCAGCCTTTTGCTGCATGTCATCCCCTCTCTCTCTCCCTTTCACACTAAATGCCACCCTGCCTAATAAAGGAGAAAAAAAAACAACAAAAATCATCATAAGAAAAAAAAAAGGGGGGGTGGTGAGTCAATAAGCAATTCTAACGAGGAGGAAGAAAAGAGAAAATCTGATCTCTTTTTAAAAAGTAAAGTCCCAACAGATACACTTCTTACCCCCCCCCCCCAACTCAACATACACATATAAACCAACACACCACACACACACTTCCTGTGTTCATGTGGAGTGAAAGCAACATGCAGGGAAGGAGAGTTGAGCCATGAATCATGACTATTATCATTAGGTTAAGCACCAACCAACCCCAAAGGCAGTGGAAACCTCTGTGGAGAAACGGCACTCTAAATGAGCCTGATTATTATTATTGTCCTCCAAATGAGAGTGATTAGTATTGATGTCTAAATGAGCGCTGAGGTTATTATTGCCCTGATTATTATTATTATTATTATTGTGGCAGCGTTATGAGAAGCAGGCGGCCTCGCTCATCTTCGCTTCATTCACTTTTAATTCCACAGGCTGCCTCTTTTACCGCTGTGACACACACACACACACACACACACACACACACACACACACACACACAAATCTAATAAAAACCTACAGAGCAGTAGCATATACATGTTCACACGCTGGTGTGTATGCAAAAAGTTCATGCACACATATCCTTGTATAGATAACAGCCCCCTACATAAAGACAAACATGCACACATTCACATTTCTGCATGCACATACACACATATATGCACTGAAATACCCACATGAACCCACACTAACCTGGAGGAAGGCTGCACACAGCGAAGCATCGTCATCTGATGAAGCAGATGGAGGCAATTCCCTGCGTCCCTGAAACAGAATAAATAAATCATCATTACATCTGGACAGATAACAGATCTGAGGAACCAGCTGAAAGGAACGTCGCATATGTTAATTCAGTTAACATGATCGACATGAGGGGCCTGTCATCCCCACCAACCGTGTTGTTTTTGGAGCAAATCGTTGCAGCTAAACGGTGAGTAAACACGGCTGCTTTGGTCTGTTTTAGTACTGGAAATGTGTTGCAGGTTGTTATTATAAAAAACAAAGATGCATAAAATCCCCCAAATTCAGCTTATTTTTCAGCCTAAAGGTTCATTTAAATGGTGACTTTGGAGTTAGGAATTGAGGTTTAGAGTTAAGCTTAGAATTAGGCCTGTCTGTGTACACAAATGTGTGTGTTTGTCTGTGTATGTCGGTGTCAGGACAGCTGTCAGATCACTTCGCTGATTGGCCAATATGACAGGCATCAAAAAGCGCCGTGGGAGGAGAAAGGAGGAGGCGGGCTGCCCAGCTGTCAATCACTGCCAGTCACAAGTCCAGTTCAGCCAACAAAGCATCACCTGAGCCCTCACACACACACGAACACACACACTCATAAAGCCCACGTCCAAACATAATCCATAAATCTTCACGCATATATCCACGAACACACATTACTACATTCACATAAAAAGCTCCCCTCTACTGCTTTGCACACACATTGACAGACTCTATATCATTCTCTCACACACACACAGTCGTCAGTCTTAACACAGACAGGCATTCAGTTTGACAGAGTAATTATGACGTCCCACTCTGAAGGAGCCCTGGGCTGAAAGGTGAGAGTTATCGATCCTGAGCAGGAGGAAATTTATCAATGTCCAAACGCTCAGCTCTGACAGGAACCCAATCCACTTAGAGCGCAATGTTCAAACTGTTCAGGTCGGCTCAGAAAACACACCTCTGCTCGATTCAGACGAGGAGCTGCAAGATGGGACAAAGGCCGGGTGATGGGTCGGAGCGGGCAGAGGGTAACGTCAGATTGTGAGACAGAGTTACTTTGTGGTTTTTATTTTTTGGTCAACAAGTTCTCGGAGTTAAATGACAAAATACATTGTTTGTCACTGCCATCTAGAAAGACAAATTAAAGTGTTCTCATCTGACACCACTATTGACAGGATGACATTAGTCTGTGCCTTTATAAGCCATAATTTAGGTTTGGTCAGATTTAGACCAAACAGCAACTTCCAAAAATGAAAAATTAAATGCCAAAAACTGCAGTTCCTTAAATGACCACTTGAGGCTGGCTCCAAAACAGAGTAAATCCCAATAGACTCAAGGCTCGTAGTGCCCAAACAGCAATACTGCAATGTCCGGGGTCCATCACCTGATGCCATAGGGCCCAAAAAGACTTTTTGCAATTGACTTTCACTGGGAAAGACATGTCTGTAAATCATGCCAAATAAATTTTTGTGAGCTTCAAAACCTACATGAAAGGTTTTAAGGGAAAGACCGTGGTTTTACTTACAATAAGTACTTAGTTAAGGTTATGGAACAATTGTGGTCATACTTTGGTTGGTTGGTTTAATGTTTGGTTCAATCATTCACCCACTCCGTCATCTCACTATGTGGACTTTGCTTTTCTTTAGTTCCATGACCTGACTTCCTCCTTTGATCACGTTATAATAACTACAGAACCTAAAGTGTATCTACTGCTAACAAAAAATATGTCTACTTATATTACTATCAGTGCAGGATTTATACAATTGGAGAAGAAGTGGCATTTCATCCAGTCTTGCTAACAACAAATCTCATTCTGAAAACTAACAAAAGGTGACTTGTTGAGAAGAATGAAAACCGTGGACACACAAGTGAGAGTTGGAAAGCGGAGTGCTGATAACGGTTTGTTGCATTGCTATACAGAAACATATCTTACTCTTATCGAAAAGATTTTCAATAACATGGCTGAATATTAAGCTGATTTTGACACTATGGAAAAAGTCTGCCAGACTCCAGAACAAGACTTGTCCTTTAGCGAGACTTGGACACAAAACAGACCAGAACAAGAGAAAGACACAGAAAAAAGTTGAATTTTCTGTCGGGTCTTTTCGCAATGTTGTAAGACACTTTTAACAATCTGAGCCTCTAAGCAGCAAAACAAACGCCTTCAATGGCATAAATTGGTGGGATGCAACTGCCCTGTGGGTTTACATTACAGCCTGGTTCACGACTTTACGCTGTTTCTCTCTTGCTAAATACTGGACCAGTTTCAATAATCGTTGTTCATACAAGCCATTTAAACACAAAAACTATTTAAATTATATACAATAATACCTATATATTAACACAAATGTATGCAAGGGGGTGTCATTCTGTTATATTTTGAGTGTCGAAATGTTCCCGTATACTCCATCCAACCTCACCTTACTGCGTTCACAAAGTGGGATTTCTATTTAAATTACCAAGGGAGTGATGTTTATATAATTACATTAATCACTGATTGCACTTCTATTTTATTTGAATTAATTTTAAATAATTTGTTTCCTCTCTGTGTGTTATCCACAGTCTGAGCTTGGGCTCTGCTGTGACTGGTATTGTACAGAAAGCTTGTGTCAAAATATTTAGACTGCTTTCAGAAACTCCCTGCTCTCCTGTTGGTTAGAGTCACTAACATTTATCTCTGACTGACAGATCAAGGCAGTAAAGTGTGGCTTATCGCAGCCTGAGAAGCAAAAAGTTTGATATCAAGCTTGCAACAGACTGGAATTGTTACTACAGGATTAGAACCAGGGAGCGTACTGGAACTCAGTGGAACAGACGAGCAGTGGCCATGTGTTTTAGGGAACGTTCGACACAAATCTAAATATGACAAGATTCAGAATACACAGCGGACCTCACAGTGTTACAGTATTGTTAATTGGTTTTCCTGTTTTGTCAGCTTTTCTGTGGATGATGGATAAATCAAGAGCTCCAAAGTTTTCTAGAAATGTTTGGTTCAACAACATGCATAACCTAAAATATGGCATCTGACCCCAAAAACTAATTGACTTTGACTCTGATTGGCTAGTGCATGTCAATCCATTAGGGTTGGAGGCGGTTAGGAAAAGGGCCAGTACTAACTTAATCTCTGATACTAAACATTATTATATTATTAAAATGGTATATTTACAATAAAAAGATATATATATATATATATATATATATATACTGAAGAGGATGTGGATGGATGGGTTAAGCACAGGACTTTCATTTTCATTTGAGTCCTATCAGAGTCAGCGTTGGCTAATTATTTTTAGACTTAGTTTGCTCATTATCACTATTTAGAATGTCAAAGCTATATGTACACTGTGTATAAAACTTCTGCATTTTTTTTGCAAAAAAAACCCCCCAAAACTGTCCTAAAAAAAACTTATTCAAAGTCACAATTACATAAATATTAACTCCTTACAATCAAACCCTGCAACATAATTTTGTCTTCATCTTTGTGTAGAGAGTGGTGGCACATTTTTAAAACTTACAGCAATAAATTAGATAGGTATTTGTGTATTTCTGAGATATATGTACATCAACAGCTTTACGTCAGGCTAACTACTTTTTTTAAAGGACACTGAGGGCTAAACAGTTTAAACTAGAAGTGTAAAGGCCCAGATACACAAAACCGACAACAAAGATCTAGTAGGGACAAAGGCGTCTGTCGTGTCGCCTCGCATCAACGTGTCTCTGCCAAAAAGCCGCACTCAAACACTGCAAAGACTACTACTACCGACAACCATAAAAAAAAAACAAAAATGTACAATCAATGCCGGTCAGAGAGGAAATAACACTCCATACCAGCAAGCGGTGGAATTCAAAAAGGGGAACCAAAAAACTGACAGGACGAATTCAAGATGCTAATTAGCCAGTTAGCACATTAACAACACACCCAATGTTAACAAAAACAAACATTTTTCAACTGTTTCTGCTAAATAATAATAGCTAAAAAGATGAACTTTTTGCCTTCCTTACTTCTGGTTCTCTTTTCGTGCACTGAGCTGAACTGCAAATCAGAGTAATTTCACTCACCGAGAGGCTCCGCTGGCTCCTTCGCCAATTCAACATGCTGTATCAGCCAAAAATCAGACTTTAAACAAATGCCATAACGTAGAATCAGTGGTTGAATAGTTTGTGCTTTCTTTGTGTTGGTGTAAAGGACTTTACAGAAACAATACACAAAATGCTTTACCTATGACTTCAGATTTATCTTGACAATAAGCCTGAAAACCTTCCGCTTCTACAATTTTTAAATCTGTAAACATAAAATTCTCGGTGACGTACTGACCCATTTGACACCGGTATTTTTCACTCCCTATGTTATATACATGCAGATTAGAGGTGCTATATCTTCGCACCACATCAGAAAGGATCCAAAATGGGCTATTTATTTCCCTGAAACCATTTTAGCAATTTTCTGGATCATAAAGAAACAGATCGTTCCCTCCATTTATAGCAGTTTGGTCAATAATTCTGTCAGACTGCTTTCAAAACGACATTGTCATGAGAAAGGCCCGTCAACTGAAACGTCAGCGAAAAAGTGTGGTGAAAAATACATCCATTAGGGACTTGTGAGCGTGTGTGTGAACCCTCTTTACAAAGTTTTGATCCTATGCACCACGAGGGGAAAACACACAGTGCTCTCTGTATGTGTGTCTGTGTGTGTTATTTGTCTTCTCGCTCATCAACTCCACCATCATACTAACCGAGCACCTGTGGACATCTGCCTACAGCCCGAGGCCGTGTCCACACCTTCATTTTTCTCAGACAATGAGTGGAATCATTTCCCCTCACACAGACCTCTCCATCATTATTGACACAGAATTATTGATCAGGACCTGGGCTGGTAAATTACAACCTATTAGTCAAACTCTTTCCCCCAGTTTTGAAAAGACCGGAGAGCGAAAAGGTTTGATGGAGTGAGATTATGGGGAAGCTCTATGATCTGTGAGGCGGTTTACGCTGCTATTATATATTCTGAAAATTCCTGTTTTTCTCCTGTTAAGGAGATTTATTAGGTGAATGCAGATTAAACAGCAGACAAACATGCACTCGCCCAGCCCATTCCTCAAGGTGCGGCTGCCACTGAATCAACATTAGTTCAAGGAAGCCGAGGTTCCAGGTGAAATCTACAACACTGAAGTTAGAGAGCACACAAGCCGCCTCACTTAATTTTTTTTTCTTTTTCTTTTTTTTTTTTTTGATGTTTTGCCCAAGGCCTATCCTACTAAAGAGAAGTAATTTGGCTTATCTTATCCCAGAGACCTAGCAGCTGCTTTTTATTCTTTTTTGTGAGGTCTTTTTTCTCATTTAGTCCAACAAAGATTGTCCTCATAGATTGACCTTCTCTGTGCCTGCAGGCCGTTGCCCTCATGCCAGTAACTAGATAACACACTCTATCAGAGATTTGAGAAAATCATTGGGAAAGCAGTGGGGCTGATAGTGGCATCAATCCTAACCTGACACCAGGCTGGGTCAACCATTTATCTCTCCACACCGCCTCTGGTCACAACAGCGGCCATCTTGCTCTGCTACATCCTTCTTTAATAACCTTGGCCACGTCTCTTTGCAGACTGAGAGGATAAGGCGCCACGGCACTCCTCGCGCCTCGCCTGATCGCTGCCGTTTTTGTTTGCATCTTACCCATGGAAAATCGCAAACACATTTACCGTGTGATCAACAAGATTCTCCAACACGAGCAAACACACACGAGATGTGTCTAACAAGAGGGCCAAAGCTCACAAACTCGTTAGCGTAGGAGTTAATGGTGACTCCACTGTCATTAATTCCCCATGGTGTTTGACTTAAATGCTTCTATATTGGTGGAGTGAGAGATTCCCAGAGGCCTCCTAGCGCTGAGATCATTGTTTTTCACTTACTAACAATGAACTTATGATCAGAGCGCTGCAAGGCTTTTAAAAAATGCCCCGCAGGATCATTACAGACCCTGTGTGTGTATGTGCGTGTATGTGTGTGTGTGTGATGCCAATGAGGCCGGCAGAGCAGCAGTGTGTCCGAGGCTCATCTCGGTGCTCTGTGGCGCAGCCAGGATGAGAGGGGAGGTTAAATGGGGCGTCATCAATCTCAATGAAGTGCAATTATTTTCTCACTTATTAATCATTGCAGGCTAATAGCTAGTGGCAAAGCTGGGCCCTCCATTTGTCAAACTTAGCAGATTTCTGTAATTTTGTTTCCCCGTTTCCCTCTAATGTTTGTGTAGACTTTGGCAGATATCTATGGAGGGCTGCAATAAGTCTGTGCCTCCAAGTATCTATCTCCTACCTGCACGGCAGAACTAACTGAACTTCTCGCTGTTTCTCCATGTGAGTGATTCTCTCCATTTCAGAGCTGAGTGACTATTTCATGGTCTGTGGCAGAGCAGAATGGAAAGCTTTATTTGCAGGGTGCAGCATGGACGGCCTATTGATGGTTAACTACACTCCGACCCTAACAAACTTTACCCATTACTCTGCACTGTTGGTTGTTTGGATCTAATTCTACAATAAGATGTGCAAGCATTTACATTTTATTAGACACTGTATACAATCTGAGGGAAAAGAACCAAAACATTTAGGCTGTAAAACAGCGCAGCTATTTGGCACTTGACATTTATAAGAAAGGTCATTATGTGCACTTTAATCGAACAAGATCCAGTTGGAACAATGCCAATTGGGTAATACTGATGTAACAGTGTCCTGAACACACTTTGCAGTACACCCCTACATCAGAGATCACTACAGTAAGGCTGTTCTCACCCACTGTTCATGCACATACCTACGAAAAGTAATGCATTAGAATTTGTATAAAACATTATCTGGAAGCTGCAATCAGGTGACCAATGCACTGATGGAAGAAAAGAAGGAAGTAGTATCAAGAGGAAAAGTCCACATAAGAGGGCCAATTGGGGTGATGGGAGGACGATGCTGTTGTCTTAAAGGGCATGCCTGTCATACCTCTTGTTTCTGTGATGTCGGCATGCCATCTAAAATCACACACTGGAGGGACATGAGGCTGCTGTTGTTTGTTTCTGTGTAAAAATGCAAACGGTAAAAATGTAAACGGCCCATGGGTTGTGCACCGCAAACACATTCTCCATAACTTTAAAAGGTGATAATACATCAATGATGTGTTTGCAGCTTGTTTCACTGCCCCCAAATGGCCAAATACATCTTTTATATAGCATTAAGTAAAACTTTAAAGGTGTTTACAACCCCTTTAAATAAACCAGTAATGAACCAAAAATGTTCATTAAACCTAATTGGCGTAACAGCCCATAACAACCACCTCAACAGTAGCTGCTGACTTCACCTGCAATTGACCCAGAATTAAAAAATAATTGATTTAAGATGCAAATATATATTCATATTTCTCAACACCATAATCTTTAGCTTCCAGTCTCTGTTAGTGGAGACATACACAACCACATAACTTTCAGCTTGGTGACTGGATGTTTCTTGCTGACATGCATTGGGAGTTATAGTTTAAGTCTACCTCAAAGATTTTATGCACACAAGTTTGTACCATTGACAGTCCTAAGAATGCTGTGGGTCCACAAAATAAGGCTCATTTTGTCTATTGCATTATCTGTAGAGCAGCCCAGACTTTATACTTGATGATTTCAAATGTCTGAGACCTACTTCTCTTGCCTAATTTCTGTTTATCACTTGGCCATTTAGAGGTATATGACAACTGAGCTATCTAAATGCAAACTGAGCAAACTGCATCTGATGAAGAATAAATTAAAGGTAGATTAGTGTGTACATTTACTCAAGTACTCTACAAATACGATTATTCTGAGACTATATGCAACTCTTTCTGCTTCTTATATACCTTCATCAATACATTTGAGAGGCAAATATTGTACTTTTAACTGTACATGTATCTTAAAATTTATAGTTATACAGCTATTTGTCAACACAACTAAGCCCATACAAAAAGTACTGTTAAAACAAGAAAGCAAACATCAAAACTGCTTCTGTGTTAGATGCCAATGCAGTAGGTGTCTCCAGGATCAGATTTTGCAGTGATGACACACATTTACACAGACTCACAAAGTTAACCAATACCAGCCTTGCAGTCATGGTTGGCAAATAGTGTATCACACAAATTACCTAAGTATATGGCTTAGGGTTATATTATGTTCATTGCTTCAGAGAATCATGTTTAACATAAAACTGTTTCATCATCAGTTTATAAACTACAACACATGTAAAAATATAAACTACCAACTGCATGTAAAATAGTTCAATTAACCAAATAATATTTTAATGATACAATATAATTTCAAACTAACAATGAAAAGTAAGTACTTTCAGTTTTGATACTCTGTATATTTTCATGATAATAATTAGATACTATTTTTAATGCTGGGCTTTCATTTGTTTGAGTGTTTTTAAATTGTAGTGTTGGTAATTTTAATTAGTGAAGGATCTAAATATGTCTTCCACTACAGTAATTAAGACGTGTGTGATTATGAAAATCTGGATATTACAAAAAATTGTTTTGTTTTGCGCAGACCTTGTCAGTAGTCATTGCATTGTGTCATACCTTGACTATGAATAAAGCTCTGAATCACAGCTTCAGGAGAATCTTTTCCCGCCTGCAGCCACAAACTTTCTGGGGCTCAACTGCAGGATGTGGAGGCTCAGCAGCTCAGCGGCTCTGTGTGCCAGATGTGTCAAGCAGTGTTGGCTGAAAGAGGCAAGATGACTGGTCATGTTTATAGTCACTGTTATGGCATTATGCTGTTAGTTTTTCAGGATGTCTTAATTGTTTCTTAATACTAAAATAAAGTGTAAAATTTCCATCTATCAGCAACATTTTTTTCCATCAGTATACGCATATATCAGACAGATGGGTGCGTGTGAGAATGAGGAAAACAGAGTGATGTGAATAAAATTCAGATTTTCATATAAAAATGTAAATATTCATTGTATTCAATAATGTGTAATTTGACTCACAATAATGTAACCTCAGCGTTCACAGCACTTGATTTGAGTGCCAATAAGAAGACACAGTGATGCATAAACAGTTTGGGTGTGATTATCTGTAATTTGCCCACAGCTAAATAATGAAGAGCAGACAGATGTGTTTAAAGGCAGTGAAATAACACAGCCCTGTGGATGTGTTTGGTTTGGCAGCCTTGTCACTGAAAGCTGTTTTTACTGTGTGAAAACTCCTGAATGAATGTGTGGTAAATGTGGGACATCTAGTGGCAAAAAAAGGAAAAGACTGGCTGCTCCAATTTTGTATTAAATCTATTGAATGGTTTTTAATATTTTTTAATTGTATTCCACCACATTATGTTTTGACCCGGGGATTAAAATTCTTTTAATGTACAGTCTTACTGCTAAATTGAATTAACATTTGTAAATAAAAGCAACAAAGACTGAAAAATGATTGCCAATCTATAATATCAAATTTAATGTAAGTCACAAAAATATTTTTATGGACATATTTTACTGATATATTATATATAAATATTTTTTACAGTCATGTTGAAACCCAGCTTTGATACCATCTACTTTGTCCATATATATATATATACTTGCTGCATTAAAAACATAGCAAATAGCAAAAACTGGGGTTAATATACAGATGTTACCCTTATTACAATTCTATTCAATTATCACATGGGCTTTTACACATTTATATATTATTCTAGTTGCCCTATCCAGACCTCAGTCTTTGGCTTTATCAATCAGTGCCAACATTTTGTTTCAAAAACTCCAGAAGCTCACTCAGATATTTTGAAATACTGCTAGCTTTCCTTTCGTAATATATGTTAGTTTTTTCATCGCAACAGATGTAGACAGATCTGTTTTATATTGGTTCATACTTGGTTGGCTTATACCTTTCCATTCTTTCGCTACTGCTCACTTTGCTTGTGAGAGACATGAGTCTTTTTGTGCATGGTCACTCTACTAATAAAATAATTCAATCAGATTTTCAGGATGCACAGCTTCAGCCAACAAGGGATTTTCAGTTTTTGTTATTGGACTAACCATGTGAAGAACCTCCTTCCAAAGACTTTTGACCACATTACATTTCCATTAGCAGTGAGCTGCTATGTATTACTATTTCGCAAGCAAGAGCCACTGTGGTTCATAGCAGCAACAGGTGAAGGAATATAATGAACATAAACCAGAAGCTTCTAAGAGTTTTCAGTAATTTTGTAAATTCTCAATTAGGAATTCAACATGGTTAACTCTAGATACCTTTCTATTTTGAACAATGTTATAGATGCTGCACAAACATGAATGATAATTTTAGTCAGTACTTTTACTTTGGGTTATTTGGGGGGCTTGGGGGGGGGGTGCATTTCAATAAACAAAGGTTTGAATTTGAGAATATCCAACTCTTATTGCCAAATTCAAACAACAAATACAATTCAGAGGCTTGTGCAGCCATGATGACAACAAGCCAGCAGTCAACACTTGTCAACCGCACCCTGGTCCTTTCAGCGCTACTTCCCCTCCCTCTATATCTTCATGAAATTGTGATTAAAATGCTGAACATTAAAGTGACAAGGCAGGGTCTGGGACAGACAGCTGATATTAGCCTCCGATTCATAGTTTCCGATTCAGCAGATAAGGGAAGTTTTGCACCTACTACTGTGGTGACAACATGTTAGACACTTTAAGTAAAGCCCCGATGTTGTCTGAAATCCACTTTCAAGTTTGTGAAAACCTTTATTTTGATTGTGAAAATGTAAAAAGGGGAGATTCCACTGCGTTTTTTTTTTCATATAGACCACAATGAACCCATTCAGTCTCGAAAACCACTGTACTTAAACAGGTCAAACCTGAACTAAATTATCGCAAAGAGGCCAAAGATTATTTAAAACACAATCTCAGATTTGTGAAACCTTGATTCAATATGTGAGAATGCTGAAAGGGAAGTAAGATTTCACTACATCACTACATTTTTCACATAAGCTATAGACCACATTAAACCAGGGCTCTCTTGAAAACCACTATACTTAGGTAAAATGTGGACTAGATTTTCCCAGACAGGCTGCATATTATTTCAAATACAGTTTCAGATTTGTTAAATTAATATTCTCTATGTGAAAATGCAAAACAATCACAAAAAAACACAATACAATCTCCCTTTTTTACATTTTCACAAATAGCAAAACGGTTGCACAAATCTTAAATTGTGTTTCACATCATCTCTGGCCTCTCTGGGATAATCTAGTTCAGATTTGACTCCTCTAAGTCCAGTATTTTTTTTTTTTATTTGGACCTGGTCTTATTAGATATAAATATGAAAAACAGAGTTAAATCTCTGCATTTGCATTTCACAAATAGAATAAAGGTTTCACAGATTTGAAAGTGGGCTTTAGACAGCAGTGAGGCTTTCAGTTTAACTGTCGAGGATGAACCACAGTAGGGAGTGCAAAAACCTGAGAGTCGCTTGTGAAACATTGTAAATCACATTCACAATTCTCCCCTATGAACTGGTAGCTACGAATCGAAGGCTAACTTCGGCGAAGTTCGGAAGTCTCATTTCAAACCGACAGTTTTCGCTTTCCGAATAATAAAACCTCCTAACATCCACCAAGTCGCCAGTGAGTTAGCTCTGAGCGCCTCATCAACATAAATAACTTTAAATGTTCGACATTTTGTAGATATGGATATGCTATAAGACGTTAGCTCGAGTAGTTTCTCCCCAATTCAACTGTTGAGTTAAATTAACGGAAACTGCGACCACCAAAGTATAGTTAATTCAGATTTACCCTCATGGTAAACACGAGAGACGGAAAAAATGCTAACTTCTTACCTCTGAAGCAGTCCTAAAGTCCGAATATGTGTCCATTCCTCGATTAAATATATGTTCCTTTAGTCCGTAAGGGTCTGCCGGTGAAAATAATAAACGGGGTTTTTCATTAAAAATACTGAAAGTTGTTATTATTGTCAGGTGAAGTCCATTGCTAACTGTGAACGCTAATGTCGTTTGTCAAATGGCCGGAAGTTTTTCCGGCACCCTTTTGGTACGCTTGTTTTATTACCTCGCTGGCTACAAAACAAAAGCGTCGCCATTTTTCTTGTGTATTTTTCCCGCCGGAACAGCCAAGAGAGTACTGCAAGCGCACCTAGGTAAGAAGGCCTGCTCTTCCACAGGGGGGCGCCACAAAAAAACAAAATGTGTAACTTTTACTATTTTTGCCAATACTATTACTGCAATCATTTCGAAACATTACATAAGCCCACAACGACATAAATGCATTTAAAAGCAGCCTATTAAATAAGAGAGCCGTTTTTTCTGGTTTCTTATCGCCCGCGGCCCCCCTTCCCTGGCTCGTTGCACTTTACCTGCCCTCTGGGGAGAGCTGGGGCGCGAGACCATGCGCGAGATGAGTTATCTGATTCTGAAGTGACGTGAGATTTATGTGCTGCTAACTGGTTAGCAATGTCTAAAAGAATAAAGCTTACTGGCGACAATTGGAGGAAAAGAAGGAAGGAAAAGGAAGACATACGACGGGAAGACAAAGGTACAGTAACGTTAAAGTAATTACGGATGGATGAAATTCATAGTTTATTGCATTCTAGTTATTGTTTTGGAGCCGAGCGTTAACTTGCTAGCTCACTTTTGGACGTCAGCAACGTTGTTTGCTAATCAATAAAAAGCTAGAGTTGAAGTAAACTACTCCCACAGATACATCAGGGACATTTGGAAAGTTAACGTTGGGACTTTTCAGGTGTTATTTTCACGTTGGCTGTGTCATACATTTTATTGACGTCGGGTTAGCTAACTTCTGCCCTGTTTGTAATAGTCAATTAATATGATATAATGTTGTTTTCCATCCCCTTTTTAAGTAATAGTTGTAAGCCTCTGATTTATTGTGTTACATTTTTAAGTGTGTTTGTTAAAGTTTACATCAGTGTTTAAGTGCACATCATCACTGTTAATACTCCACACCTAAGCTTTCCCATATCTTTCATAGGCATTTATATTTCAATGCACTTTGAACTCTGGTTAAAAGTTAAATCTCACTCATTTCCAGTATTAGTCTCATGTATAGCAAAACTATTTTTTTATTGTATTTTTTCGTTTTTTATTATAAAAATGGAACACCCAGTGGTCACATATATGATATATATGCCTATGTAATTATATGAAGATTGGTCATGAAATTGACTGTGATGCAAGGAGGTGCAGCTAAAATCTTGCCTAGGGCGCCAAATTAAAAAATAAAAATGAAAATAATGTGATAAGTAGGTACAAACCAGGCAGACAAAAATTTAATAAAATTAAATCGACACAAGTATGAACACAGAGGGGTCCAAAAGATGGTCCAAAAGATGGTGACATGTACACAATTAAAAAACATGTTTTTTTTTTAATGTTTCCAAAATATTATTGCAGAAGCTGTATTGAGAACATGAAACATTCAAGACACATTTTCAAGTCATATTCAACAAATAGCTTAAAAAGATCAAAATCGGATCAGAAATTATCTAAATAAAACTAAAATAAAAATTTCAAAGATTAAATTAAAAAACAGGGCTATCTCAAATTAACTCAAACATATCTAGTAATGAACATAATATTAAGTTGGTAATAATAAGTTTTTAAGTGACTTACTCAAGAGTTTTAATTCAGTCTTCCAGTGGTTCACACTGGGTTTAGTCTTTAAGTATCTAAACTTCCCCAATAATAAGACAATATTGATAAGAAAGCTGTCATTCTTGTTTTTAACTCAAACACCAACTTTGACTGTCTTTACTGTCAAGTGTGATAAACTGCAGACACTGAGAAGTCCAAGGCAATTTCCCACTGGGACAAGAAAGTCTTTCCTATCCTCTTGAATCCAAAAAGCATTCAAGCAGCTTCTTGACTCAATCTCATCGCACTAAAAGAAATACGCACATGTTGACAAGAAGTAAAATATGCTCTCAAGCAAAAAGAGTATATTTCATATGCAAAAGGTGAGAAACTGCAAAGAAATGTTTCAGTCCTGCCCATAAATTTTTTGCCCCTGAGAGACAAAGTCACTCTCAACTCACACTTATATTTAAATATGTTTGTCAATAGGAAAAGACGTTTATTTCCCATATATCAATGAACTACAGTATTCATGTGCTAGCCTGTAATATCAAGTTTTTACCACAAGAGGCCCTCCTTATGACACGAAAAACAGGACAAACAAGTGAAAAACAATTAAAAATAAGTCAAAAGCTCCTTTATGAACTCATTAAACTTAATGTAATTTCAATATTTGTCAAACAGAACCATATGTACAACGTTTGCCTCCTGTGAGCTGTGTAGCCTGGCTGGATAGCAGCTGAAATTGTCGCCTAAAACTTTTCACAGCCGAATGATGATCAACGCCCCAAATTTACTTTGTGATCTGATCGCATTACACAAGATTAATGGACGAAAAAAATGCAATTAGTTTGCAACATTATGAAATGCTTCCAGCTACCGTCCCTGGAAAAAAAACACTGAAACAATAGAGAGATTAATGTTCAATAACGGGCTGTTCCTTTCATTTTATGTCGACATGTCATCATATTAGCTGATAAATGGGTTAATTGACTAATTAGCAGCTCCGTCGATCGCTCGTGTTGTTTTCGGTGAACTGCTCCTTTTAATGAAGCACACAACTCCTCATATGGCCGTGGAGTCTCCGCCCAGCTCCACCAGGCTCCCACTGTTGTCTCCCCGCCCAGTGCGTGAGTGAGTCGGTCTGGACTGGAAGATAACAGTGGAAACTGGGCAGGGTTTGCCTGCACATGAAAGCAGCCTCTGTGCGTGCGCAGTGGACTTTCTCTTTACAGAGATGACACGCTGCTGCGAGCCTTTAACTGCGCGTAACTTCCACTCGCTGTGACATTTGTGTCTTCTGTGGGCGGACACCAGCAGCGTTGCTCAACTTCGGGAAGTATGTGGATTTGTTGTGAGTGCTGAGAAGGAATGCGCGGATTTTCTGGCTTTTCCTCTTGTGTCTTCCTCAGATCGTGACTTCAGTCAACCCGCGGTGTTCAGTATCGGGTGTTTTATCATACGAGCGTGCAAACGACAGCAAACATGCAGGATGGTGTGTAGTTGCGCCGCCGCTTCTGACAGACTGTTTACCGGTGTTGAAACAGAGGACGGTTGCACGTCGTGCCTGTGCAGATGCTCCACGGGTAACCGCCGTGCGTAACACTGGCTCTCCATGGAGGACTGGAGGAGAAGCCGCTCATCTCAACCCACACTTTAAGACAGCGAGTGACACTTGGAACATGATGAGTCAAGACCAGGACGGGATATCCTTACCGGTGCCTTGCTTCGGAGTTTGTCCCAGCAGAGAGAGCCTCGGTGGGGAAAGCACCAGCAGCAGCAGCGGTGGAGGTGTAGGTGGAGGTGTAGGTGGCGGCGCCTCCGGTATCCCCGCAGCTGGGACTTTCTGGCAGGACTCGGTGATCGGCAGCGGGGGCCTCAGCCCGACCCCTGGGAGCTGTCCGATGGACGGCGGGGGGTTGCTTTCCACCGGGAAGTCGTGCAAAAGCAGGCCGGTGACGGTGGCCTATGTGGTGAACGGAGAGGCGAGCCAGCAGAATAACGCGGAGAGCATGGCTTTGCAATGCCTGAAGGACGCCTGCGATACGGTGGGCAGCAAGCTGGAGACGGTAAACTTTGGGAAACTGGACTTTGGAGAGACCACAGTGCTGGACAGTTTCTACAATGCAGGTGAGTCGAGTGGAGGAATCTCCCAAAATTCCTCAAAATTCAGCTTAAATGTTGCCTATTTGAGATTTTGGATCTGTGGTTCCAGATTTCTCCTTAGTCAATAGCTAAATGTCCACACGTAAAACAAATTACCTTGTAAATCAGTTTTATTACATATCTAAACCCATGGGCTTACATCACAGTGACATAAAACATATTGCAAAAATTAAGTGCAATCACTCAGAATTTAATGATTACATAACATTGCAACCAAAAAAGTGCATAATATTGCCTCAACACCCCTGACATAAAAACACTTCAAAGGTGCTGTATGTTTGTAGGCGAAATAATACGAGAAACAGGGCAATAAAGTAGTTGCTGTACTGGGAAAAAACGGTTGACAGATCAAATGAAGCCCTAAACAAAGTCTGTAGGTATCTGCCTTAAAATAAGGTGTGCTTTTATATACTTGACACATTCACAAGTTACTTAAGGCCTATTCAGAATGGACCATGACCCACCAGTTGGGAACCACTGCTTTAAATCAATCCTCTTAATGCATTTGATAGCAGTTTACTCTTTGTACTCATGCATTATAATGACTAAACTACAAGATCAATAGTTAGTCACCCCAGATGTGTTACTTCATGATGGCATGTCACAGGAATGCGTTGCTCTCTTCTACACTAGTTTCAGGGGTCAAAGGTCACTCTTTTTCTTTCTTGGAAACTGTTTGTCTTTAGGACAGGTTGCTCTGAGCTCTCTAAACACAACACACAGTTCTGCATGTCAGGGCTTGAGGCTGCAGCCGTCATGTCACAGTTATTTCCACACTGCACTGAGTAAAAGCTGGAACTCATTGAGCAAAAGAGCATCATTGGGGTTGTTTAATTCGCTCCACAAACGTGGGGGTGATTGTTATATTTTCCCCCCACGCATAGTTTCCCTGCTTCCATTGTGCTGCTTCCAGTATTGTGCTGGAGTGTCATGGGTTGAGCCATGAGGCTGGACTTTCCACTGGAATCTACGAGTAGAGAAACAAACTTGAACCCTCTAACTGAAAGCACTTTTCCCCCTTCTCAGTCGTTTGTGTAGTAGTTGGCTCCTAATCCCACTGGAAACCATCAGTTGTATAATAAGCACTGAAAAAACTCCTTGGAAAGCAGACCTTTCAGGGATTGTGGTTTAATAAAAAGCAGCTGTAATGTACAGGGCTGGCCAGTGTAGTGAGGTGCCAGGAACAGCAGCAAGTGTTTGCATTTCACTCACATATTTGGTATCAAGATTTGTTCAGCAGATATTGCAGGAATAAAATGACATAGCCCAGATGCCTATGACTAAGAACCACAAAGTCTTTTAAAGAAGAACACCTGAGCAAAATACCAGAGTTTAAGTGTCAAGGATTCAGCTAGGTTTCATCACACTTTGATGGGCTAAGTGTATCAAACTCTAACAACTCTAGTAGCCTAAATATAAGTTTCCCTAGCTTTATCAGCGTTGATTGAGAAAAAAAACTCTCAAAGAATTTACTTTAGAAGGCTTTAATTCAAAGGACAAATATGAATGAAAATGTGAATCTTTTTCATCTAATCTCTAAAGACATCGAAGTACATCTTCAACAGCAAGGACAGCTGCAGATAATGAACTGTGCTTGCAAAAGTGCAGTGTGTACAAAATACAGAACATGGAAGTATAAATAATGAAAGACTGCAGCTGTTTTTGTTGAAAACTTATTAATAAGGTTTTACAAGCCTACAGTTGTAAATGTTAATACGTTATTAATGAAATCAAATTCGCTCGAGATGCCCTGCAGCTATTTGTCAAATTACAGTGCTCAGTCTGATGAACTAAGGACCAAAGCAGAAAAAGCTAGTGTGATACTGGAGACAAACACCTTCCACAACCTGGCAACCCAAAACTTGTTGGTATTAGCATCTTGTTACTGATCTATAAAGATGTATAAAGTGGAGCCATTATTTCTGAATTAGACTTCTAAAAACATCTGTTTTCAGCAAAATTTGGTTCAGTTTAGAGCTGAAGTAGTTAGTTAATGATTAGTCGATAATCAGAAAAGTAATCTGCAACTGTTTTGGAAATCAGTGACTAATATCAGTCCTTTTTCATGCCATAATGTCAAACATCCTCTAGAATCAGCTTCTAAAACTTTAAGATCTTCTGTTTTTCTCTGATAGTAAATTGAATATCAATAAATTAAGGACAGTTTGCTTAAAAGCAATATAAAAGTGCTGGGCCCTAAGACATTGTAATGTGGCATTATTATTCACTTCTTTTTGGCTTTTTACTAACTAGTTAATTAAGACAATAACTGGCAGACTAATTTGAAATGGAAATAACCATTAGTTTCAGCCCTAGCCCAGTTTTAACTTACATGACCTCTACATTCTTAATTAAATCAGTGCTTATTTATGATTTTTATCAAAGAAGAAATGACCTTGCTGACTTCAAAAGCACAGGGGTGTACAGAAGCAACACATGATGTAAAGCAGCCTGGAAAAGGTTATTCCTATATTAAAAAGTTGGTGAAAAATATAGTGAATATACAGCAAAAAAATGCCCCCAATTTGAGTTAGATTAATGTCACAAGACTGATACAAAACAATGATTCCCCTTTTGCAGTTTACAAAAAGTTTCTATTTTACCCGCATCAGACCATCAAAGTCCTTCATAATAAGAGTGTACAAGTGAAAACAGACCATTGTATAGTTTTCATTCAACAAAAGCGAAGCTTGTTGCCTGTCATAACATTCTGTTATTACTCGTACAAACACATCGCGTTCTCTCTTTCTCTTTTTTTTGTCTAATTTGGTTGTCTTCCTATGAACTACTGTGGAATTTTCTCATAAATTCACATGGGAGAGCAGAGGCATTTTTCCCAGAAACACACTGCTCTATCTGGTCAAACACACTGCTTCATCCTCTTCCTGCACAAGTGTGTACCCAAGATGAAGGCCAGACAACAAAAACCTTTAAACAATGAGATCAGCGCCAGACTGAAAGTACGTAGGTCCCTGTTAATTTGGAAAGATGATTTTCCAGATTCAGATACAAGCTGTTCCTAACTGTCCTTAAATGTCCCCCTCACATGATACTGTGGACAAAGAGGACATTTGGCTGAGAGATGACAGAGGCTGATTGCCAAGCCTCCAGGCCATGACACACAGGAAATGTGAGGAAAAAATGTAGATGCAAACTTTTGCCAACAGTAATGGCAAACCATATCTTGTCAGTTAGGGGGTTTGTTTTGTACAGCCCAGATATTGATCATGGGTTCTGTTCCTGAAGTCAGACATCAGCTCTGAAGACATATTGATCGGTTGTAGTGTTAATTCAGTCTGTCTTACTCACAGTGTGATCACAAGTGAGCTGTGATGTTATGTAAAAAATGGAGTGGATGAACGGCATGCTCTGGTTTCATTCATTTAAACAAAAGAATCATCAGCAAAAAACTGCACATTTGGTTTACAGTAGGGCTGCAACTTACAATTTATTTATTATCAGTGAATGTGGTAAAAAAAAAAAGTTCATTACAAGTTCCCAGCATGACGTCCTCTAATATCCAAACAGCAGTCCAAAGCATAAAAATATTCAGTTTTAAAAGATATAAAACAAACAAGCGGCAAATTCTCCCGCTTGAGAAGCTGGAAATAGTGGATCTTTGGTGTTTATGCTTTCTAAATTACTTAGCTGGCAATTAATGTTCGGCAAATAACCTAATCAATGAATGGTTTGTGTGATATAATGCAATGGTTGACAAAGGATATCAAAGGAATTAGTGCCCCACGAGTTATGTAACATACTAAGCATAAAGTTACATAGTTAATATAAAGTAATGTATGAAAGGATTTAGAAAGTACAGTTCAGTAGGTTAAGTTTTGGAAAAGAAACATGATGACGGAGTACTTTAAGATAACTCAAAGTTCACATAGTTTCACACTTTTCTCAACACCGGTCTCCTGGGTGAAAGGCTGTATTGTCTGATCTATCCACCATCCCAAAATGCCACCCTAAATGGACTTTCAGTCTTTACATTCTTTCTTTTACTCCCATCAGCGCATTGTTCATACATGCCTACAATTTAATTTAAGCATAAGTGAACATTCTTGTTTGGGACAGACCCCAGCAAGAATCCTAAATTAATCACTGCTATATATTTAGCAAAAAGTAAAATGCGAAAACTACTGTTTCTACAAAAATTCCAACTCATATGGCAATATCTTCAAAAATAATCGCAATATGATTTTTGCATATCATACAACCCTAGGCTGAATTCAGTTTTCTATTTTTTGATAATGTGTAAATTACATTAATAAGAATGATCTGTCCAAATTGTCCCTGCCGACTGTAGGACTCAATGCATGCAGTATATCTGCAGCAACGGAGTCTTAACAGTGATAATCAGTAAAGCAAATAACCAAAAAGAAGTCATTTCTTCTGCACTGAGTTGGTGCTTCCAGTGGTCTCAAAGAGAATTTTTTCTAGGTCACAAAAAAAAGCAGCAGCTGAGATCGATACACTTGCAAGCATCTGTCATAGCTGCTGGTTCACTCCTCCGTCTGGCCTGACTCATTGTGAGTCATTGTTAGCATTTATCAAGGCCTAACTGTAGAACCCCGAAAACTAACCTTTGCACAGTATTGACCACACACATTCCCTGAGTGAGCAAAGTGCATGATGGTTTAGTGTGGTTTTTAAATGCATCCGTCTGCTTCTGTTGAACTGGCCTTATGTCACTGTGAGCTGCAGAGGGAAAAGGAGTCTGTATTAGCTGAACTCTAGATTTCTGAATCATTGCCCACCTCTTAAAATTTTTGTCAAGCAGTTCAAAAGCCCTGTGAATGGCTGGAGGTACAACCAAGCCAATCGTCAGCCTTTGTAGGGTGGAAATAATGATGGTGATGTAATCTCATGGCACCAATCCCAGAATCCAAATAATTAAAAGTGTCCAAACAAATGGGGCAACACGTGTAGATTAATTCACAGATAACTGAGTCCATTGGACAGTATTTCACTACTGGAAAGATGGTTTTTTTTTAAAAACTAGGTTGTCTTGTAGAAAGATGTAAATACTTTTGATATTGGTGCTACATGACCAGAGAAGAAAACCTACAATTACCAGAATACACTGCAATGCACTGTATTAGTAAAGGCTCCTGCAGTTGGGTGAGATAATGGGAGCTTGTCCATTTTGACACAGGAAACCATATGGCATTTGGCTGATAACAAACAGTCTCATATTACGGTAAATGGTTAGATAAAATGTCTTTTTGAAGACATTTTAAGCAAGAAATTACATAATGTTTCCTTTACAATACATTTGACAGTATAGTACCCCTGTCCTGTTCACCAGTTCTCATATTACAGCCATACAGTGCACTAAAATATGTTTCTGAGCAAAAAATAGCTAATACAGTGGAATGTTGGTTAATATTTGATCAGCACTGCCTAGTTTTATAGTTTGATCTCAGTATTTTCAGTCTCCATTTTTACAATACAGGAAACAGTACGGTGCCTGCTTCCTGTTCACAAACTAATACAGCTAAACATTACACAAAAATGTTTCTGAAGACATTTTGGTCAAGAAATAGGCAATGCAGCGTCACAATCGTGATCAGCATTTATATTTGATTAACATGCTTAGTTTTACATTTTGATAGGAGCTAGGTCTGAGTTTGAGCAAAAGAGAGGAAGAGAGGTGTTTCTCTCTGGATTCTATACTTTTAGTGTCTGTGGTGGTGGGAGTACAAAAATGCAGAAGTACAATCTGTAGTACAAGGAACAGCCCTGGAGCCAGCGAAAATCTGATGTGAGCTTAGAGATGGGCTGCTGGTAAGACTGAGTTAAGTTTACCATCACTGATTTAGACAAAATACTCACATTGTTATGATACCAAGCTGGTTGAAAATCAGGAAAGTATCCCTTTAAATAGCACGTCTAAAAACAGGTCCATGTAAAAAAGTTATCCCCCCCCAAAAGTCATTAAATTAGCCCACCTTTTACTCAAGACAGTGAGTTGGGAGGATGTAGAGCTTATAGCAGTTTCACCCTTGATAACCTTGACAAGTAAAATAAGCTGAGAGGTTTGATTGATAGCTGTGTTACTTGTAGTGCACGCACAGCAACAATGAAGTACAGTTGAGGAGTCTTGCTTGATACGTTTCAAAATGATTCATTACTTTGATCGACACGATGACAAAATAACAATTCATGCTGATGCATGTTGAAACACATCCACCCAAAGTAAAAACAAATCACTCTTCTCCCCAGAAATATGACAAAAAAAGAAAACATTTTTGAATGATTTTAACCAACACATGTAATTTATGTGTCTCTACAGTGCCTGGAAGCCCAGTTGCAATTTTTACATTGCAGCAGTTAATATATATCGGGGACCAATTGTACAGACTCGTGCTGGTTGGATATTCAGTCATAGCTGTGGTATGCAGAGCTTTATCTCTCCAGTTGATCATTACGCTGCATTACTGTGTGATTTACAGGGAGCACAATGGGTTTTTGAACAATTCCTGAGCACTCTGAAAGCAGCTTTGGCCTCACTCTGAGTGTTTGCTCGCCTCTTGTTTTTGTACTCAACCCCACCGCTCACCGCTCTGCCAGCAATACAGATACAACTCACAAATTGTCAGGCGTTCCACTTGTGCTTTTACTTTGTTGTAATATTGAGAAGGCTGAGACAAGCACTTTGTTGAGGTCTTAGGTGAAGCGGTCACAAGATAGCAGGTGCATTATATCTGGATTGCCTGCATCAATCCTCAACTACCTACCCCAAAAGATCAGTGGGATTACTCTGTTTACCAAAACTTGAAGAGAAACATTTGTAGTAGTTCACTTTGGCCCCTTTAAGCAAATGCGGAGATGGCAACAATTTGCTTAAAAGGGAAATAATTAAATTTTTCTGGATTTTGTGCTTAGGCATTATAGTGTTGCAATGAAGGACATTCACATTAAACATGGCCAAAGTTTCAAATATTGAGGTAAATGTACATAAAAGTAATCCTTGTCCCTAGCAAAAACCTCATGTTTTGTACCATTACAAATGCCCCTTTTTCTATTTCTTTTCTGCTCTGGATACAGTATGATGTCATAGTGCCAGATTTCTTTGTATGGTCATCTTCTCCAGGTACGCTACGGCAAGTGTTTACATAACGTACACTGCTACATTTAGCTACATGCTAACATCAGGAAAACCTGTAATCTTTGTGCTGATGTATATCTCCCCAATTTTTAGATTATATTACGACTGGAACATACTGGTTGAGAAGCTTTTATTTGTGATTTTTTTGTTCTTTCTTGAATTCAGAAGATAAACTAATAAATAGAGAATAAAATAGAATGAACAAATAAATAGGCGAAAGAAAAAAATGAGGAGGGTAGTTAAATGAATAAAAAACAATCAAATAAAATAGGGGTCAACATTAAGTACAAAAGCACACAAAGAAAAAATATGTTCTGTCAACAAGAATACTGGATCAAAGGAATTTGTGATTTGTCATGTCAAAAAGTGCATTTTCTGGCTGCATTGATGGTGCAGTGTCACCAACATACGAAAGAAACATTGACCAATCAGAGAAGACTGGGCTTTTTTGGGAGGGGCGCTGAAATGGAGCCTCCCTGACAGAGGGTGATTAGAGGTGCTCTAGCACAGAAAGTATGAGAAAAATAAAGTGTTGTTTGACCTTTAAAGCATGTAAACGTGATCTAGTAGAAACCTTAAATGTATGTATAAACCTGAAAATGGGCGCAATAAGTCCTTTTGACCTACATTTTTATCACGTTGTACGTAAATGCTGGTGTGATGGGCCTTTACTGGGCAGATCTAAATGTGAAAAAACATGGAGCTGGCTTAACAGCCCTGATAAAGTTGTGTAAAAACATACAAATACTTAGATTTTGTGATTTTATCAGAGGAGGATAATCCTCGACCAGTTTCTTTATAGAAGATTTGGTTATTTGATGTTTTCTAATGTGTCTTTAACAATTTAGTCTTTGTTTTAAATATCCTAAAAATAGAAAAATATAAACTCTAATCTAGAACATGGATGTAGTCCCTACTATGTTCAGTGTCAACACTCCTGCAAGTCAGCTGACAGCTTCTTGTCGAGAGCGCCTCGGGACTCACCAGCATAAGACTGTACACTCAGCTTCCCGACTGGGAGGCCGCGCTGCTCTGAAATCCCGTCAGCTGGCCCTCTGCTAAGTTGTTTATCCTCCCTCCTGTTTACTCTGTATGCTTGGCTGCTCACTAGAGGTTAGAGAGCACAAGGTCAGAGGGATTTAGCCCACAGGCCACTCACTGGCGCCTAGGGAAAAGCGACTTCACCTCAGCGGGAGAGGTAGACTGTAGGCAGAACCACAATGTTGGTGAGGAAAAGTTGTTTTCACGCATATATTTCTCAACAGGAAGTGCAGCGTAGACTCGGAGGCAAACAGTCTGTTCTTCTTCATTCATTATTGTTGTGAAATCCACATTACAGTTGAAGCACGTCAGCAATAAAACACTTAAGCTCACTGTCATATCACATCAGGGTTTTTTTTGGCATCCTTGCATGCTCTGCTGATTAACAACAGTAATCCCTGGCATCCCCGCGTGCAGTATTTCAACGTCAAACATGCAATTAAGAGGGTATTCTTCATATGAGCTGAACATGTTGTAAGTGCAGTATACTGTCGGATAAACCCCAGGGTAAGTCTCTTAAGAGCTCCTCAGAAAAATGACAGGAGGTGGAGAGGCGGTGTGTTAAAGCTTCCCTCCAGGTCTTATCAGAAGTTCGTCTGAGGTGAAAGGTAGCTGGAGTGAGTTGCCGGCGTCTTTAGAAAGCTGTGGAAGGTGAAGAGAATGATTCATCAGTGTAGTGATAAGGTACCAGGAAGCCGCCAGTGGCTCTACCTATCCCAAAAGATCAGTGGGATTATTGTTGTATGAGGTATATCTGGAGCAGTAACACACAGCAATATATACAAGATAGAAAACAAGCATTGACTCCTTCTCCAGTTGAACAACTGTTACTAGATTGTTGTTTTCTCCTCCTACATACATATAAACCGAATCATTGCATGCAACAAGTTGTCATTTACATGCACTCTGCAGTATTTAATGATACGATCATAGCCAGGCACCAGTTTCAGAGGTGGAGTTACTCATCAGTACTTTACAATACTCTTCTCACATATGCAGCTGTAAGCTGGCTTGTTTCAGTATTTTGAATTTGCACATGCACCACAAAGGTCACAAAGTGAGGCTGATGCAAAACTGTGTTTGATGAATAGGTGGTTAGCCGAGGGAGAGCAATCTTGTTTAGGCAATGACAGGAAAAGTGTTCCAAATTTTACTATTTAATCGACAAGTTCAAGGTGTTTTTTCATCATTCATCATCTGGGAACCATGAATGTCTGCACAAAATGTTGCCCAAATCCATCTAATAGATCTTGAGATATTTGACTGGATACATAAAAACTCTGATGCGCTAGTAATGCTAGATAATTGAGATTAATTCATTCTTTGCGTAACAAGAATTTTTTGTGCAAAATTTCATGGCGGAAGTAGTTGGTAAGATATTTTAGACTGGACCAAATTGGTGGACCAGCTGACATTGTCATCACTGGAGTTATGCTAGCTGGATAGCTATAAAAAGTAACAGGTAGCTTCATACAAACTGACATGTGACACAGTTTAAAATTCTGTATGGAGATTTTTATCAAACATGCTGATGTTTAATGTTTCTCCGGTTTCAGATGGGAAACCTTTCAGGGTGTTCAGTTGAACTAGTTCCTGCTCAGTGCAGCTCTACTTCAATGCAGCATTTTGCAAATAAGCAGAGCTGTACTTTAATCCTGTTATGTGAGGTAATTGAGATAAGGTTGAAATATTGTTTACTTGGCATAAATACAAATTCCTCTTGTTTCAGCAAATTCTGTAAATCAAGAAGGCAAGTCGGGGCAACGTAGACAGCAGCACGAGTTTCTCCCTGCCTGTTTGTCAGCCGTGGATGAATTCACATTCTGTTCTCAGCTCTTTTACCCCTCGGGGCCATGGCACTGCAGTTTGTACAATCTCTCAGTGTGAGAAAAGGCGACAAAGTGGAGCAGAGGTAAAAAAAAAAAAAAAAAAAAGGGAGAGGGGCCCGTCTGCCAGCAGAACAGTGCAACTGGAAGGTTGGTCTCATTTCCTGCTTCATGGTGTTTTCAGGGTCGTTTCTTTCTAGTTTCTCTTGTGTGTAAAAATAAGGGGCGTATTAATCTGTCTGCTGGCAGGGCATCTACAGAATAACCATTGTGGAGTGTTTCCCACATGATCCTCTGGGAGAGGAGATGTATTTGTAGACAGAAACGTGCAGTTGAAAGACTTGTATGGTTCTTTTCTTCCATTCCCAGGGTGGTATTTTTGGCTGTGTATACTTAATGTGGCTTTTTTTGCCTCACATGCGGCTGAACCTGATTGGGAATATATTATAGATGTTTGGCCATTTCCAGAGACAATTTTCACTTGCAGCTGTCAGTGACACATGTGGCTCAAGATATTTGTTTATCTCCCAGTCCTACCAGCATGCATTTGTAGTCAGAGTTTATATTTGTTTGTTACAAATTTCTTCTGTTTATTGTTAGTATTGGTAAAGAAGCAAATTTAAAACACTAAAGAGTGACAGTAAAAATTTCATTCTGCACAATTAGTTGAGTCTCCCTTAGGGACAAACATGCACCACCCTGTTTTTACCTGGAGCTTTTACACCGCTAGTGTCTGTGATTTTGACTTTTCAAGATCAAGTTGATGAGATGTGCCATCTTAAAAAAGTTTGCAAAAATCTTATAATGTGTGTCTGACAAACCTGCATCCCAAAAAAAATTTCAAAAAAATATAATTTAAAACCAAAATATTATACTGCAGAGCTGTTTCCAAGAACAAGTCTTAAAGGAATACTTCACCCAAAAACAATCTAAATTGTATATGATACTCCCCTCCCTCAGCTCTTTATGTTCCCAAAAAAGTCTTCCATTGATTGGCATTACAGAGAGAGCAGCATCCAAAAAATGAAGCAAATCAGTGCAAACAGACTTGGACAGAAGCATGATTTAACACAGCAGAAAAGGTCATTAAATGTCCTGAAACTTTCTGTGCATCATCATCCATTCATGGGTTTATGGCAATTCAAACATAACCATTTTGCTAAATTATTGCTTAACAAAACATTTCTATATGATCCTTCCGTGAAGGGAATTGTCGTGCACATGCATTTACTCACTCATGCCTTGAAATGACCGCATGTGTTTATCTGTCAAAGTCTGTTTGCTCTGAGATGCTATCATTTCTCCGACTATCCACTGTTCTTCTTCTTTTCACCACCAGTGGCACTATGGCGTAATTGATTGTAACAAGTGCTTGATTATCAGGGGGCCTTATATGTTTGTATCCCGTGCTCTACCTGCATACTCAAGGGGATGCGGGTTACATGACAAGGTGAGGGGTTATATACCGATTTACCATGACAGTAATGGGCCAAGAAACATAGCAGTATGCCAGCAAAAGGCAGGAATCAATCAATGCTTTTAAGGATGCACACAATGCATCGTTAATGTCAGCATAGCAGCATTTGTTTACAAGAAAACGCCACTAGGTACCTTTAAATCTGTCTTGAGTCCGTAAGTCTCTGTTATCCTGCATGTGTCTTTAACATGACAGCAGCAAACATCATCTGTGGCACGAGTACAAGACGTAATTATCAGGCAGCTGCCACAACGCACAGGAACACAACAACCATCCTCCACCGTTTCTGGAAATTTGGCAGAGAATTTAGCGATTTTAAGGGGGGGAAGGGAGTGAGTTGCCGGCGTCTTTAGAAAGCTGTGGAAGGTGAAGAGAATGATTCATCAGTGTAGTGATAAGGTACCAGGAAGCAGCCAGTGGCTCTACCTATCCCAAAAGATCAGTGGGATTATTGTTGTATGAGGTATATCTGGAGCAGTAACACACAGCAATATATACAAGATAGAAAACAAGCATTGACTCCTTCTCCAGTTGAACAACTGTTACTAGATTGTTGTTTTCTCCTCCTACATACATATAAACCGAATCATTGCATGCAACAAGTTGTCATTTACATGCACTCTGCAGTATTTAATGATACGATCATAGCCAGGCACCAGTTTCAGAGGTGGAGTTACTCATCAGTACTTTACAATACTCTTCTCACATATGCAGCTGTAGGCTGGCTTGTTTCAGTATTTTGAATTTGCACATGCACCACAAAGGTCACAAAGTGAGGCTGATGCAAAACTGTGTTTGATGAATAGGTGGTTAGCCGAGGGAGAGCAATCTTGTTTAGGCAATGACAGGAAAAGTGTTCCAAATTTTACTATTTAATCGACAAGTTCAAGGTGTTTTTTCATCATTCATCATCTGGGAACCATGAATGTCTGCACAAAATGTTGCCCAAATCCATCTAATAGATCTTGAGATATTTGACTGGATACATAAAAACTCTGATGCGCTAGTAATGCTAGATAATTGAGATTAATTCATTCTTTGCGTAACAAGAATTTTTTGTGCAAAATTTCATGGCGGATCATCAAGTAGTTGGTAAGATATTTTAGACTGGACCAAATTGGTGGACCAGCTGACATTGTCATCACTGGAGTTATGCTAGCTGGATAGCTATAAAAAGTAACAGGTAGCTTCACACAAACTGACATGTGACACAGTTTAAAATTCTGTATGGAGATTTTTATCAAACATGCTGATGTTTAATGTTTCTCCGGTTTCAGATGGGAAACCTTTCAGGGTGTTCAGTTGAACTAGTTCCTGCTCAGTGCAGCTCTATTTCAATGCAGCATTTTGCTCTGATTTGCTTCATTTTTTGGATGGAGGGAGGGGAGTATCATATACAATTTAGATTGTTTTTGGGTGAAGTATTCCTTTAAGACTTGTTCTTGGAAACAGCTCTGCAGTATAATATTTTGGTTTTAGATTATATTTTTTTGAAAGTTTTTTTGGTCTGTCTCGAGTCCGTAAGTCTCTGTTATCCTGCATGTGTCTTTAACATGACAGCAGCAAACATCATCTGTGGCACGAGTACAAGAGGTAATTATCAGGCAGCTGCCACAACGCACAGGAACACAACAACCATCCTCCACCGTTTCTGGAAATTTGGCAGAGAATTTAGACATTTTAAGGGGGGGAAGGGAGTTTTTGAGTGTGGGAAATGATTTCCAGTGGAGCTTGGAGACAGTAATTCCACTGTCTCTTTCTGTGTGGAACAAGCTCCGGAGAAATCCACCCACTACGCTCTGCTCCACTAACACGGGCCTCATTCCCTCCTTCTCCTTTCACGATAAGGGGAAAAACCTCAACAGCAGCGCACTGAAGCTTTCACTCACATCTGTTGCAGTTGAGTCACCATGGTTACAACATCTTATGTGTAGTTGTTATGTAATTGATTGTAACAAGTGCTTTATTGACTTCCTGTACCTGTTCTGTTCCTTCATACTCAGACACAATAAATCTGCAGGCCATTACAGCTGGCCCCTGAGTGACCAATGTAAACAGCCCTATCATAATGTAATTGCAGTGCTTTTTGCATTGCGGCGCAATGACATTTTCACAAATATTAAGTGTTGTTAGGCCAAAGTAAGGGCATGTACATACACATCCAAACATTTTATTTTCCTTATTATACTGCAAGGGAAAAAAGATCATATAAAATATGCTTTGGCTCCACTGAGATCAGTATAAAAGCCAAAAGCAGTATGCAAATGCTGTGTGTATAAATATGCAACCTGTAGATGTTGCGGACATTTTCACATTTGTACATACAGTACTTTGTGGACAAAAATTCAAGTTTTGCCAGCAATTCTATTCTTTTTTAGTCTATACAGCACTTGTATAAAAAACACTTAACATAAATACGTGTTTGGCTGTACATGTACATTTAAAGTCATTCACGTCTTGGTTTTGTTTGTTTCTTTGTATCTAGTAGTAGTGCTGGAATGATTAGTCAACTAATTTGATTGTTGAATCAGCAGGAAACAAATCAACAGTTTTGTTCAAGTTCAAGTCATTTATCAAACAAAAAATACTAAATATTGGTTTTCAGTTTCTCAGATGTGAGAATCTGCTTGTGTTCTTGATGTTTATATAATTGTAAATGAATTATTGGTTGTACAATCAAGGGAGACCTGGGTACATCTGGACTGTGATAAAATATTTTGAACTATATATTTTTCTTCTTTAGCTTCATTGTAGGACATCTGAGCAACTTCTTGTCTTTAAAGAATCTCTTTTATTACAACAAATTTACATTTTGGGGGTTATTTTCTTACACTCCTTGCCTTTAAGAGTAATGGATTAGTTGGACAAATGATCTGCAGATTGTTGGAATGTAATTTTCTAACGTTCTGGTTCACTTACTAACCTGTTGTACTGCTTTCTGCTGTATCTCACAGCCTCACAGCTCCTTAGTCAGTGGAACTTACTCAGCATGTATTAAGAAGCTTGTAGGCTAAGTGAACTATGAGTTTAGACAATCCAATTGCCAGAAAATATGTTTGCATTGTATGTTTCTACAAACCACAGATATGTTACATTTGCGAATTGTTATCTAGTGGAGATGTTGAGAATCTACATTTCAAAAACAACACTGGTTTGGAAAAGATCATGTTATGACTTAAAATACTGTCTTAGGTGGCACAATCTTCACAGGAAAAGCAACCATGTCTGTTAAAAAAATCCAACTGCTTTCTTTCTACTATCCTGACAGGAAATGCAGCAATGTCTTGGTATCCTTGTTGGAAAAAAAACAACAATGGGTAGCTGCTCAACTCCAGGGATGCACTATATTAAATTGTATAACTGATATGCCTATATATAAAAAATAATTTTGCCATTAACCGATATCAATATATCCACTATTCCCCTCCACCTAATTGCAGTGATCATCAAGTCTCTTCTGTAGTGGAATTAATATTACGTTATGCATACTCTTGTCATGATGGCCCACCAGCAGATGTAGATATGAAATACAGTGTTTTTTTCAGCATATGTAGTATTCATTCATTGTGCAAAATAAGTATGTTGGCCGATTCCAATGGCATGCTGATATTATCAACATGATTTTATTGTTTGTTGGTCTGCAGTGGTTTGCAGCTTGGCAGGCGTTTCGCCTAGTCGACAAGCTATCCATCATCCTCTCTTCTCGATGACAAAGTCAGCTCATATACTGCATAATTTTAGAAGCATTGATATGATACATATGAAAAGTGCAAACATTTGGAATTTGCAAAAATATACAATGTCAGCATTTTCTTCTAGTGACAGGGCTGATTTGGAATATTTGATCACAGATAAGCTTTGCCAAATTGAAGAGAGAACCATCATTCTCAAATTTACTGATTAACAGTAATGAAAATACAAGCAGTCGGTCTAGTCATAAGCATTCACTATGGTAGACAATAAAGATGTTTTGTATTATGCTTATGAATACTCTGTATATGGCTTCAGGGACCTATAGTGAAGATGATGCACACAGTCTCAGTGTTGTTTATAGCTGAAGGCTGTTGGGAGGAGTGACTGTTTACATTTCTCAACAGCCCACACTCATTAAAATAGATTTCTTTGTGTCCAAATGTATGCTCTCCATTTGGCTGGGAGCACAGGAGAGAAAGACACTTTGAGTCTCTGAGATAATCCATATCCACTTGAACAGTCTCCAGTGCCATTTAGATCCTGCTGCGATTACAATATTGGGGGGTTCCCCCCCTCCAAAAAAGAGCATGTGTAACTGGTGGGGCACTCAGGGGAGGGCTGAGAAGGATCTAAAAAGAGGAGCCTGCAGACACCACAATAATTCCTGCAGCTTTCTTAGAGCTGCTCATCTCGCTTCGCCTCGTTCCCTCTCTCCCCCCTTTAGAGGCACCGCTGGGCCTGAGGAACCTGCAGCAGCAGGCCGAAAGCTGCTGGAAGCCAAATAGTGTGCGAGAGTATTGAATTATTTCCCTCCTCTGCTTTGAGCAGTAGGCGAGGGAATCAATTTGGTTTTGGTCAACAGTGGCAGGTCGAGCCGTAGGAGGTGTAGCAGGATTATCAGGGCATCGCTATGCATGTTTCACTCCTGTATTTTTTCCAATTTGGTCCTATCTCTCCCCGGTGTAGATAGACTTTATTTACGACTGATATCAGGTGATTGCAAAGGGCACAACAACAGCTGAGGAGAACACATGTGATCAGGTGGTGGGGCCTGTGTAAGGGTGACTCGAGTTACTCTGCTACTGGCTTTACGCAGCCTTCTGTCAACACTATGTTGGCAGGTCTGCTGTTACACTGGCATGAACTCAGCTCGGCTGTCGAATTGGTAAGCAATCACGACATCTGAATGCTCGCCAGTAAAACATTCAGATGCTTTGCTGTTAAATCGGGCAAAATCACAGGAGCTGTCTGGATGACATCTCGTGCTGCATGTCTCTGTGAATTCAAGATTATAGTTCTTTATGTGGCAGTGAGCCTGTCATGACACTGCCGAAAGAACACAAAACACATTTTTGGATAAATCGAGTCATGCTTGTTAAGCGTGACATTTTATTTTGGGGCCTTCACAATGTGTCCACTGTGCTTTGAGGTGTGAAGCATTTCCTCCATTGGTTTGTTTAACCCTCTGAAAAACCTCAAGTGACATCAATGTTCTTGTGCTGCTTTCAGATGCTTTTGACAAGTATTTAAATCTCTGAATCCTAAATTGGTGTGATTTCTTTTAATAACATGGGGAAAAGGCAATGACCAACTTGGTAAGAAATGTTCAACAGATTTTTAGAAATGTAGTAGCTTTAGAAAGTTATTTCAAAAAAGCTAGAGAAAAACTGTTTATAATTATCATAATTACATATTCAAAATTATGTTACAGAGTTATACATTTTTCAACCACATTTTGGGGTCATGTCATTTTTTATCTTTGTTTTTTTTTCTTCTTCTAATTTTCTGGTAATTTTCTTGTACTTTTTTTTTTTTTTACTAATTTCTTGCTAAGGATCATTTCTTCTTTCATTGCTCATTGCCTTCTTCCTATGTTTTTGACAAAAGTCACCAATTTTCTCAGGTTTCAAAGGGTTAATCAAATGTTCATTAGGATTGTATTCTCAGTACATTTCAATGTAATGCAGTTTTTTCGGAATGAGCATAATATGAACTAACTCAACAGCAAAATCCAGTGGTTTTCCAAGAGATAAATATTTAAGTAGGACTGCAACAAGACATATTTTATTCATTGACAAATCAATTAATAATTTATTCTATAAAAATAAAAAAACAAAAATAATGCCTGCCACAGTGTGCCGTAGCTTAAAGTGACATTCACATGTTAAATCTTTGTTTTGTCAGACACAAAAATATTGAGTTTACAATCATGTAAAGCAGAAAAAAGAAGCAAATCCTCCTTATTTAGTAGCTGAACCAGAGAACATTTGGCATTTTTTACGAGAAACAGGAGTCTACATGTTGGGGGCTGTGTGAGGCTGCACTTGCTCTCAACTCTTTTAGCTCAAAAAAGGAATTTCACTGCTGGAATGATGATCTTTCAGAAAACGGGGCTCTCTATGCAGTAAAAGGAGCAAATACTTTTGAACTTGGTGCCACATGACCAGAGAAAAACGACAAAAAAAACTACCAGAATGCACTGCACTGGACCGACAAATGTTCCAGCTGGTGGATGACATAATGCAAGTTTGTCCGTTTGGTTCAGCACAGGCAATAATATGGCAACATGTTGGTAAAAAATTACAGTTAAAAAGTACAATATGTTTCTGAAAACATTTTAGGAATGAAATAGAAAATGAAGTAAAGTTATCTTGTTTTTTTTTTATTTGATCTGCACTGCTTATTTTTACAATTTCATTGAATTTGGCATGCATTTGAGAGAGGTGGGGGCGGCAATATGAATGAGATGAGCAGGGAGATTTTGGTGCCGGAGGGAAGTTTATCCCCTGTCATTTACAGATAATACCCACATTGTCATGATACAAAGCTGGTTGAAAATCTGCAAAATTTCCCTTTTATCACACTAACACACTCACAATGACAACACTAACATGCTGACATGGTTGTCAGCATGTTAGTGGCTGACAGGTTGGTGGGAATATCGTCATTATCGCCAGTATTTTGTCATAAACCAAAATATTAAACAGTCTTCGATTTCCACCTGATGATGTAGCTTGATGAGAAGTCAGAGTATCACCAAAGTTACTAAGATTCTTCTTGAGGGGAGCATGAATGTCTGAATGAAATTTAACAGCAATCCACCCAGCCAATTTTGCAACATTTCACTCAAAACCACAAATGTCAACCTCATGATGGCACAAGAGGAAAAGTCAGGGGATCACCAAAGAATTAAGGGTTCATCCTTTGGGAACCCTGAATGTCTGTTTAAAATTTCATGACAATTCAACAAAAATTTCAGTCTGAAAAGAAGACACACCAACATCCATTGAGCTGTACCATATGGCTAAAAATGACTCAAACAATGACTCAACTATTAGTACTAATTGATTAATTTTCTAATCCCTTCGGATTTAAGTTTTCGGTAACTCTTTATGTTTGGGCACAAATAAGATCAGAACTAGCTGCCTGCACTGCAACTGCCTCTATGATTTAAAATAAAGAGTCTGTCTTTGCAGTAAAGCCAAACATCCTGTCGGGGAGATGAAGGATGAAAGTGGTACTGTATGACCACCACTGTATTCAGCTTTATATTAATGCCTGAGATCTGTTTTTCTTCTCTGGCTTTCTAATATTATTGTTCAGTGTTGTGCATGTCAACTGGAATGCACACTGACGACACCATACGCCAGTAGTCAAGTGCTGTCAGCTCTCAGGGGCTTTGTTCTGAGTACAAAGCACGTATGAGAGCTTATTGCTTCTCGCGAGTCTCCTGGCAGAACAAGATGCACTTGTGTCATGCCCTTGGTTTATTTTTTATATAAATATGTGTACACAGAGTAGGCAGTGTTCCTTATTAATCACCTCAGCCCTGCCCTGTGACTGCAAATCTTTTCCTTGACCCAGATGTATTCCTGAGACGCAGGTGAGGTTTTTCAGAGCAATGCAGAATCACCCGTCTCAAGTCTTGGGTGCATTTTAAAATCATGACTGCAACCTTTTTTCCTTTAGTCAGAAAATACAGCTGTGAGTTACACTGCTGGTTTTTAATGGCCTGTTTGCATTAAAATCCCGTCGAGATGTAAAATTGATGGGGTCTCCCGCTAGCAGAGAAATGAGACAAGCTTATCTTTTATTCATCAGCCAACCTGCGCTGTCTGGATGCTGACATTCACCACCTTGTGTGCATAAAGTAAGAGCTGTGGAGGAGCTAAACAGCTCTTTATTCTGTGTTTACTCTTAGGATTGTTTGCAGTACGGTTAGGCATGGTGTACAAAGTATTTCTCTACATAACGCCCAGTAAACGTTAGTAAGATAGTATGCAATTCACGTAAAAGTTTCATATATCCAGTGCAAGCCAGTCTTTTAATGACACAGGAGATGTCCGAACTTTCAAAGAAGGTCATGGGTGATTGTGGGGATATCATTAATACGAATGCGTCATAGATATGGAAGCAACAAGTGGTTGTTAAGCAGAGGTCAATGAGAGAGGATTTAAGTGTACATTCCCTCTCTGCCTTGTACGTCAAAGTGAAACGCAACATGTACTCAATCACAGAGCAGGCATCCTGATGTGAAGATGCTGGCTGCTCATCCGGAGAGCAAAAAACCCTCTTGAAATTCTGCATCAGTGCACAGAGCTGCAGAGCTTAAAATCCCTTATGTCCTGTCCTCTTCCTGCTTGGCTGTCAGGAACACGTGAGGCTGTTTTCTGAAGCTTGTGCGGAGGTGGGGGTTGATGATGAGGCCAGCAACAAGTACCTGCTTCCTGGCTGGATTTGCATGTGCTGATGATGAGTGCGGGGAGCTGCACGGCCCCTCATCACTGACAAAAGCCCTCCACTGCTGCGACCAGCCAGCTGCTGATAGACTTCTCTCTACAGTCTTGTGTTGGCACACAGCCACTGAATTTAAGTGGCTGTTAAATAATGAGCATCACATGGTTCCCTTGAGTAATTTCTTCTGATGTTTTTAAAGTCCTGATTGCATTGACTATGTGGTGATATGCAGTGATGGAATGTAACTAAGTACATTTACACAAGTACTTAAGTATGAGTTTGAGGTACTTGTACTTCAGTATTTTCTTTTCATTCCACTTTATATTTTCACTTCACTATATTTATCTGACAGCTTAAGTTATGTTACAAATTAAGATTTTTGCATAAAAACCTAAGAAGAGTTATAAATGTTATAAATTAAACCATCCAACAGTTTATATAAGCACAGTTGATACGATTAGTTGATTAATCAGTTGAGAGAAAACATTTTTTTAATGAGATTGGAATGTTTTTTGTATTTTTTTTCTGAAACTCAGGGTCTAAAGAAGGATTGAGGTTATTTAATGTTGTAAAGATTGAAAACTTGAGGCACGCCCAGTAACTCACCTGATAGGGCAGACAGGCTTCTTCCTGGCTGCAACAGCTGTGGGTTCGAATCCATCTCGCAGCTCTTAGCTGTCATCTCCTCTCTCTCCCTGTTCATAGTCACTATAGCTATCCTATCCAATTAAGGCAAAAGTAAAAAATTAAAGTAAAAATAGATATGTTGTAATTTTTTTGGGCCTACACAAGTAACATTTCCTTGACCAGATCATGCACTAACCATAATAAAAAGTACTATTAAGTGGATATGACCATTCTTTGAGCATCTGTTGTTTTTCTGAAATGAAACTTGCAGAAAACTGAGAAGCTTTCATGAGGGTGAGAAAATGTGGTCTCTTTGCACTTCCCATGCTTCCTAGCTGTTATATTGTTTCACTTTTTGTTTCATCTGTAGAGTGCAAAATGACCTGTAACACCTGATGTTTCACCAGTCCAAAACTAACCGTGACCGCTACGCAGAAGCAATCAGACACAACTGCACCACCAGCAAGTGTTCAGAAATGAGCAGCCTATCATCTGACCTGCTTGGAGTGTGAACAAATGCTTCCAGTAACTGAAGATGACTAAATATTTTAGTGCTTTCCACCAGCAGCAGACCACCAGCTCTTCTAATGGGCACTAGCTTTGAACGAACCATCAGGGGTAAAGGATTCGGTCGGCTGCATCAGAGCTTCTCATGTAATGTGTTTGTTGACACAAAGAGGTGGATAGTTGGAAACAGATGAAAAGCCAGGGTGCGGCGTTATCTCTTTGACTCTCTGAGCTCCTCTGTCATTACTGGAGCGCAGCCACGGGGCTGATGTGTTTTTGTTGTTATCAGTGTCTTGGGGCGACCTCAGGGACAGCGTGTACCACACCACTGCATGTGTGGGCTTCCATAACAATGTCCTGCTTATTCTACACGTTGATGAGTGCGTTTAGTGCCACTTACATATCATACATTCAAGAATTTAAGGATTTTATGCTGTTGGCAGGCTGGTGTGGTATTTGTATGTAATGGTTCAGTTCCCCAGCACACCATTAATGCGCTCTTGGGTAACAAGACCGTTTGTTATGCTGGTGTAAGCACATGGTTCAAGGCTGGGAACTCTCCACCCCCTCACCAGAAGCTGTAGTCCCTGCTGGCTTGAGTGACACTTGGTAATATTTACTCCCATTGACCTATTGATCCAGATCATAAGCTTGAGTCCAGCTAGAGTTGGTGTGGTATTGAGTGTGTTTGTGTTCTTAGATGGAGTTGAAATAGTGAGGGGTCAAACCACCTCACATCAAATCTTATTTTTCAAGAGTTTGAATCTATAGAATCTATAGCTGACAGCAGACTGCAGTAATAGCTGCTGTGAACACCACCTGTAATAACCTGAAGTGTGTATTACTGACACACACACACACGCACACACGCACACACGACATGGCTTTATATCTGCACATTAACCTTTGACCTGAGAGCCGTGTCTCTTTCCCAGAACAATAAAGATCAGTCGATGTTGGCTTAAATTGAAGTCAGATATCAAGTGTGTGTTATTTCTGTGATTACCTGATAAATTGGACAGTTGCACGTAGGCATAGGTTGATATAAAAATTTAATGTCATGATTATTCTGGCCGAAATATGATTCTGATTTACCATATTATACCAATAATCATTAAAATATCAAAACTCTTAGAATGGCAACAGATTGAATTATATTACCTTACCTTTTATTAAGAAACAAATATTTGTATCTCATTTAATTTCATTTACTTATTCACAAACAATGGAGAAAAAAAAAGCATGAAGAAAAAAAAGGTTCTGGAGAGGTTAGAAACCCAAATGGGCTTATAGAAATACCTCACCAAAGTTAATGCAATAAGTTACAAGTATTACAATAAATTACAATACTTTGTTGCAATCAATATACAATAGGGTTAACAAGAAACGACAGAAAGACAAATTATGATTGTGAGTGTATGTGCATATATGTGGGGGTGTACATGCAAGTGTGCATATGTGCATAAGTAGGACTCAGAGTAAGGACGCGCAGCCTTTTTACTGTACATCCTTTTTAGTGGAATACAAGCAACCTTTAAAACTATTTGAAATGGTGTCATATCTTTGAATATGGAAAATGCCAAAGCTTCATTAACATATTTTGCGTTTTTTGAGGCTTGTGCATTTGCAGCCTGTTTTTGCAAAGTCACTTCTGTTGTTGGTTGTCCAGTAGTGCATTATCTAAATCACAGGAGCTGCAATTTGTTTGATAAAGGTGAAATGTGTATCAGCATCCCAGTATAAATGAAGATTTGTGGGGCTCCAGAGATGCCCCAGCCTACAAATCATATTACAGATGTAAGGGAACATGCTTGGTTGTGGTACAGACCCCAGCAGAAAAACACATCATCATCATTTATATGCTTCTTAAAGTAAAAATGAAACGCAAAAATTACCATTTCCGCTAACATTACTCATATCACAATCACAAATCTGTCAGAAAAGGAGTCCACTACAATTGTTCATCCTCCTGTTTGCAAGTAATACAAAATGGTTTCTATTAAGTTAGGTATCATTTAGTCTAGAAATATATTCAACTTAAAATTGAATTAAACCAAGAAATTAACTTATACTCTACAATCACTGTAATTGATCCATAAAGTAATTGAAATTGTAAGCTTACTCATTAATTGACAGTTTCAACACTACACTAACTGTGCATGAGAAGCCTGTAAGTAGCATTACTGCTGTAGCAATGGCACACTTTATACCTGAGCTTATTCTAATGTGGACTTTGATGGATTATTGAACAGTCCTACTGGGCACAGGCACAGAGGCCCCTTTCAAGTTGATATGTACTGACCAGAAGAAGATACAAAAAGACATAAAGAGACATAAAAACACTGCACTGCTTCTGTGTAGGTCAGATGGCCTTTTGCATATCTGTGCTCAGGGACCCACTGTCTCATAATCCACCTGTGAATGTGGCTTGCTTAAAGTGTTTGACTTACTCAAGCAACAGCAGTTAAGTTTTTTTCATAGAAATGTGCCAATATTATTTGTGATGATGTTGTGATTTTGGGTTTTAGGGGAGAGCTTTGAGGCAGCTACATCAGGATAGTTTGGCATGAAAATATGTACACTTAAAGATTTTCTAAATAAGGCCAAAATATACACTATGTAACACATATAAGGCTTTTTTGGTTTTGTGCTGTTTTACATAGTTCTGACAAAGACCCTTATTTGTTGCAACATATATTTTAGACAATACTGTGCTGCCAGCATTGTGGCAACTGTTTGGGAACAACCCTTTCCTGTCTCCACATGACAATGCCCCTGTTCACAAAGCCAGGCCCATTAAAAAAAGTTGTGGTGTGGGAGACCTGCATGCACAAAGCTGACCTCAACCCCACCCAACACCTTTATGATAAACTGGGACACCAGCTGAGAGTCAGATCTTATCACGCTATATCAGTAGGCAACCTCTTCCTGCTGCCAGGTTCCAAAATCCTGTGTAAATCCTTAAACAGAAAGCAGAGGCTGATATAGCAGCAGAGAAATGTTCATGGTTTTGGAGTGACACACATGCGTGTAATGCTTGGGTGCCCAAATACCTGTGACAATTTATTTTATTTTATTTATTTACTTGTGAGTGCAAGTGCAATACAAAAACAACAACAAAAAGGAAACAGGCTAATGGATACATGGGGGTAGATGGATATCGGAATATGGACAAGACAAAACAAGATAAACTGATAACAAACATACAAAAGATAATCAGATATAATAGTATTTGCAGTTATTCATATGCAAACCAGTTTTACTAGGGGTTTTTATTATTATTGCTGTTGTTATTGTTATTATTGTTATTAGTAATACTAAATAAATAGATGGATAAATAAAGTTAAAAAATAATAAAGGATCATGAATAAATAATTATAGAGAGAAGAAGGAAAGTGGACTTGGCACCTCTAATCACCCTGCGATGTCCCACGAGGGCACTACAGCTCAGGCAGAGGTCAGTTAGGCTGGAATTGCTAATTCTCTCAGTTGCACTCACTGATTTTGCTGCTCCACGCTGCACCCGGACCCCATTCTGAATATATAATTTGTCTGTATTATGATTGGTCTTCAAAATCTGCACCGACACCTCACCAAACACCTGTCCCTGTCTCGTCCCATCAGACATCGCTGTGGTGGAGATGACGGACGCCTTCCGCCAGCCCTCGCTGTTCTACCACCTGGGAGTCAGAGAGAGCTTCAGCATGGCCAACAACATCATCCTGTACTGCGACACTAACTCTGACTCCCTCCAGTCTCTGCAGGTACAGTGAGCCGAAACCGGGACACAATCCTGCCCTCATTACTTTAACACGTGAAGCAGACAATCACTGTGGTGCACAAAGGTGGTGATTAAAAGCTATATTTAGGAGGAGTCAGTGGAAGGACGGGGGATTGGCATAAATGTAATTTGATGGCAGCAGCAGATAAATGCATCAAAGTATGCATGAAAGTGAGTGGTGGCCTCGTTTAGTTGTGGATGAGCAAAAAATTACGTCTCAGGGTGAAAATAGAGGTTGTGGGAAAAGACAGTTCTGTTCTTTTTTATTTCTTTAGATTTTTGTCTTCAGTGTTGTTTTTGTGCTCCTTACTTCAGAGATCAGCTGTCATTAAGTGTGTCTAGTGCTGTGATGCCTTTTTCTTTTTTCTGTATTATTTTACTTACTTTTATATTTAAGGAAAACTTAACCAATAAATTGATTATTTGTATGACAATTATTCACCCTGTTACATTACATTTGTAAAAAAAAAAATAAAAAAAATGCATGCTTCCGTGCTGAATGACAAATTCAAAAACAGAAAATTCTTGATGAATTGGTGTTGATGGGGGGTGGGTTTAAAAACAGTAATTTCAAAATATCTGTTTGCAAACTTTCACAAAATTCATGCATTAGATTACAAGTCTTATTTATCCAGTTGTATGTTTCCCAAATGCATTTTTACTAAACTGTTTCTACTTAAAACACCTAAGTATAAAATTGTCTCAAGCATGGACGAGTAATGCGAGCAGAGCTCAGTAGAAAGCATTTTCCCTGCATGCTACTTGTTTATGTCAAAGTATTTTAGATAGTACCGTTGTGTCGAAAATACATGTGTTTGTGAAGTACTGACCATACAACTGGATTGATGAGACTTGGATTATATGGCAAGAGTTGTGTGAGAGTTTGTGTTTTAATAAAGTTTTACTGTTGTTGAATGCAGACTCTTCTTACTCTAGTTCATTAAGAATTTTCTGAGTGTTTGGATTCTTTGTTTACTGTGGAGGCATGTGAGAAAAAACAGTTTTTATTCACCAGTTTAATGTTACATAGAGTGAGTAACTAATATACAAATAATCGTTTTGTGGCTGAAATGTTGCTTTTACTTAAGGATTAGGTAGTACTATTTAAACTCCACCAAGGAGGTTTTGTTTGTTAACTGGAAAATTCCAAAACATGTTACAGTTACAGATTTTTTGGTTTGGTGAGAAATTATGTCATGCCCAAAAGCAGGTGGACCTTGATCCAGGTATTGGTCCAGATTTTGAAGGGTTGCCCCTAAACAGTTCTGCACTTGAAGATACATATTCAGCTTCTGAATGTGTTCAGTTTTTTTAAATAAAAAATTGAGGGTACTTTGTACTCTTGGTTGAGGTGCTTAGCTGTGGTGATGATCATTACTCATGTTATCAAGTTGTTTTAGTGGAGGTGGACCACCTCCTGCAAAGACCATTGGAACCAACTTCATAAAAGATGACACACTGTTATGAAATAAATCATAACCCTCAAGGAAAAAAAGAGAATAGGCACATCTCTGTTATAGCAGACTGTAATGAACAGTAACACATATTTATTCACATTAAAATGTCAGTTTGTTGCTTTAACTGTGATCAAAAAATCTCACCCAGCCAGCTGAGTCAGGGGAATGACAACACTGCTCCTGTGTAGCAGACGAGGCGTAGTTCACACTGTCTGAGGCCAAGGCTGAACACATTTAAAAACTCCGTCTGTAGGCAACTTGTAGCAGAAGAACACTGAAAAGCCTTTATTGTAGGTAACAGCTGTAACCTCACTGAGCAGTCAGCGTAAAGTGTGATATAGCCTTCAGTGCTGATAAAACATAGAGGTTAAGATAAAGGTCATAAATGCAAAGTTCTGATTTATTATTTCTGCTATTTATGTTGTTAAAAATGCTTCAGACACCCTGCTCCTAATGGAAATGTTAAGACTTTTCTCTTCATGTGGTCTGACGTGGTGCCCGTCCGTCTGGCTGGGCGGTCTGCCGGCTGCTCCCCACCCTGCCTGTAAAGACCACTTTTCTCTGCTGGTTTCCTCTGGTCTCTATCGGGTCACTAAATTGTTTCAAAGGCTGCTGTTTGAATGTCATGAGTTAACTTTAAATAGCTCTTTTTTTTTTTTTAAACCCTTTTTAATACAGCAAGACCCAAAGAGATCGTTGTGTTCCAGGTGTACCTGTGGTGGTCATGCTTCTTTTCACTGAGAATAAAAGTGCTCTTTATTCATTTGGGAAATAAGGCTGCAGATGAAAGCCAACATGAGGAGAATGTCATTATTGATTCAGATTGTAACACACCCTAAAGGTTATCACGGCACTTACATGAAAAGATAATGGTGGTACTCATGTTGTGCAAACACCCATTATTGCCTTTTATTCCTCAGTGACAGGCAGATATTAGTTATGCTTTGTGGCAGGTAATGTTGGTGAGGTGGAATGACTGCTCTTCTTTTTTCTCCACTCATATGAGCATTATATCTAATGTGTTAAGAGAGAGAGGACTATGCCTGTGCCTAAAATGTTTTATACAAGTAGAGTATTTGGAGTTGCAGCTGGTTAGTCGGCTAGCTAAATAGCAAACGCTTGTCATGCCCCTTGGCGTCTTATAGAAATGCACAGGGCACCTTTAGTGCAGAGGTTGTCCATCAGGTGTCCCGGCACGCTTAGAAGTCTTAGAGGGAGATCCAGGGGGTCTCCAGAAAAATGGGGATTAGTTTATTTTCACTATTAAATTCACTTCATAAGTGAGCCCAATGTGAGTAGGAGTCATAAGAGTGACTATTTCAATGATACGTTTTACTTCTTCCACGATTATCTCCTCAACTGTAATTGACTACTATAGAGTTCTTGTCTAAATCATATCTAAAAACCACAATCTTTTCAGATGAAGGTCCCTGAAGTAAAATCTATTAATTAGGGGGTCTGAAACTTATTGTGTGTGTATCAATTTAGTCTTTGACACACACAGGTTAAGAACCTCTGCTTCAGCGCATCTATGCGATACACAGACAAGGGATCAACCGATATTGGTTTTCAGAGGCCCTGGAAATGAGACTAGGCTGGGTTAGTTCACTTTAAAAAAAAGCCTGCAATGAGTGCTTAAAAGACAGATAAAATAGATGCAAATTTTGCCGAATAAAGTCACATTCAAACCTACTACGTAGTCATTTTTTATTGACAAAAGGCCTATAGGCCTAACAGATATGGTAAATGCATTTCCTTCCTCATAGAACATTTGCAGAACCTTTATTATTGAAATCTATGTTGGTTACAGCTTTAGTCCACTTATTTTATTGGTGTATATCTTCCCTTTATGACACATTAATGGCATTGACTGGTACTACATAATGTGCGTTATAGTGTCAAAGACTTTGACAGAAACATTAGACTGATATTAAAGAAGCAGCTGTCTCAGTGAAATAAATGTTACAGTTTCAGGTGTGATGTATGAATTTTAGTGCAACTGATATGTGTGCTGTTGTTTTTATTCAGGGTCAAAACCAAAATTGGACCAAAGAGAAATGTCCTTGTGTAATCTCCAAATGTATTTTTTCTCTTCTTCTTTCAGGAGATAATTTGCCAGAAGAACACTGTAAGTACACAAAGCAATCTTATTTTTTCTTCCTCCCCTTTGCCTTTCACACATTACTCACCCATTGCTCACACATCACACATCTTATGTGGTGCAAAGAATATGTTTTTTGCAGCGTGCAGGGAGCAGAGTGTCTAACACCTTATGTTTCTCTCCTTGGTGTTGTAAAGGTTTTCTCTTTTGCAGCCCGCTTTTGCAAAGACGCTGTGATAAATGTTTGGCTCCACAGAAATGTAAAATGACAACATCTCTTCCATTTTCAAGATGTTTTTGTCTGACAGCTGTTTGATGAGTTACGGTGACTGCATGGACTCGTCTGTGTGATAAGGGAGAGCCATTTTGAGGATTTGACTTGCAAAAACTGCAGCATTCAAATGAGGTGCTACATTAAAGCTGAGGAAATCCTGTTCTTTACTGAGTCACATCATGTAGGTTTAAAATCTAAATTTGATTTAGATTTACCCACTGAAACATCATCATAACATCTGGTGTTTATATATATATATATATATATATATATATATATATATATACTTTTAATAAAGCCAATACACAGGTGTAATATATTTTTAGTTGAAACTGTGCACTGTTTTACACTGTTTTACTGTTTTTACTACTGGCTTTGTCTCTGGCTACAGTCCCTGACTAATGTTATATTTCATGAATATTTCATAATTTCATATCATATTCAATGTATGAATTACATACATGAACATTTTTAATTTTAATGTGGCTCTCCTGATCAAATAAAGGTTAAATAAAATAAAATAAAAATGAAAAGTTTTCTCCACCCAAATTAATATATATATATATATATATATATATATATATATATATATATATATATATATATAGATAGATAGATAGATAGATAGATAGATAGATTGACAGGTTCCTTGATTGATTACTACTTAATTCTACGTCAGTGGAAACATCTTTTTTTTAAATTAGTAACTATTAATCTAATATTTATTTCTCTCAGTTTTGGGCAGTTTATATTGAAAAAAAGACTCAGAAAATACTTTCAAAGTTTCCTCAAGTGGCTTGTTTTGTCCAAGTAAAAGTCCAAATTTCAAAATTATTGAATACAGCAATAAGGCAGCAAATCCTCTCATTTGAAAAGCTAGAAGCAACACATTTTTGCCGTTTTTGATTGATGATTAACTTTAACAGTTATTAACCTATCAAACTTTCTTCAATGAATTGGGTTTTGGTTTTTTTTAGGACTAATCGAGCGGTCGACTAATCAAGCGGTAGACTAATTCAGCGCCAGAACAAAGTGTGACTTAAGTAGAAGCAGCAGCCGACTGTTTGTTGTCCAGGAGTCCGTGTTCAGGACAGAGATGAAAGGCTTAGCTCTTCTAAGTGGCTTTTCAGAGAGGAAGGAGGCAGCTCTGTGCTCCATGAAACGTACTGATCTGTGACATGTACCGCATGAGGACAGCTGATTGTCACTCATGAGAGCGGGAGCTCAATGATCTCCCCAGTGTGCACTCCATGTCTTTGTTCTCTCTCTTTTTGCTTTCCATTAGAGTACTTCACTGCCCTCTGCGCTGGTGCATGTGCTCTTAACCTGCTGGTGAAAGTGCGCTTAAAGTGCAATATCAGCAGAATTTTGGTGTTTCTCATGTTTTCAATACATTCGATGGTTTTTAAGCTATTTTCTCTGCATTTCCCACAATTAACAATATTTGTACATCAGTTTAAATAAACTTACATTCCTATTGCAATGGAAGCACTAATCTGTCAGTTTAAAGTACATTTTGAATATTGTTTTAATCATATTCATACAAAAACAACAAAGGTCACAGGGAAATTCATTCAAAGTTCCCTAATCTGCAGATTTACTGCCCACAGATTGTGCACTTATATGCACAATCTGCCGGCAGTGGTACAAACTTTGTGTATAAAAAAGCGTTCTGGTTTTCGTTTTGTAGCTGGAATAGTATCGATCAATTACATTTGAGCAGGTTTTGGTGATGGGAAATGCATTAGCCAAAATGAGATTTTGGAATCCATCGGCTATCGTCTGAAGACAATTTGTCTTTTTATTAGTTTTTTCTAATTTATCTGCATTTAAATGTGGATATTTGTTTATAGAGATGAGGAAAATGTTGTCTAGACCTGTCTCAAGTGCTAATCAAACTGTAAATAATGAGCGGTGCACAGAAGAGGGAGTTTTGGCCGAAATATATGCTGGCTACACCAGATCATCCAAAATTTTGGCCCTTGCCCCCAGAGGCTTAAACGTCATCAGAACAACTGTTGGGCTGCGAGATTGAAAGCTTTCCAAACCAGATGAGAAAGACAAAAGGCTACCAAGATTACTCTCATCACTGATTAAGTTAAAGGCCCATATTGTAAGATGTCAGATTTCTGTGTCTTTTTTAATACACATCGGGGCTATATAATTACTGAAAAAATATCAAAACACTCAGTTCAAAGAGAAATGCACATTGTCTGAATTCAGAAAATGTGCCTTTGAACGAGCCATTGGGTATTGCGTGAAGTTGTGATGTCACAAATATAAACCATTTCAAACTGGAAATGTAAATATTCTAAATTGGGCCCTTAGTATTTCCTGTTTCCTATTCCTATTCCTATTTTTTACAGTGCATTGATATCAGCTGACAAAAATGAACATGCACTCAAACTGTTTTCCTGCAATGCAATTTCAGTGAAAAAGTTTCAAATATAGTAAGTTCCTCTTCAATGCTGTTAGTCATTTACCGGCCGGAGTGACAGTGCAGAGATGCTGAGAGCACAGATGTAGAAGAGGCGAAAACACTGACCAATCAGAGCAGACTGGGCTTTTTCGGGAGGGGGACTCAAAGAGACAGAGGTTAAGAACCTTTTCAGACAGAGGCTGATTATAGTTATACTCAGGCAGACAGTATGAGAAAAATAAAGTGGGTTTTTTTTTTGTTGTTGTTTTTTAACGTAAGCAGACTAGCAAAACCCCAAAGTGTAACTCTGACCTGCAAATGAGAATAATATGTGACTGTCAATAGGGGTTGACTGATATTGGTTTTTCAAGGCCGATACCAATTATTAGTACTTTATGAGACCGATAACAGATATTTGGAACCGATATGCATTTACAATAAAAATATTTCTGTTGAATTTAAAATTTGGAAATAAACTAATTTCAAAACAAAAGTTTGTCTAATTGCCTTCAAACAAATGTTTAATCAAAACTGAAATGTTCAACATCATATACAGCTAGATCCCAGTAACTTTTTTAAATAAAGTTCAGCGGGAAAACAATGACAAAGGTTTTACAGAGTAAAAGTTCCTCCCATGCTGACGCTTTGCATGTATTGCAGCCTGCCTTCCCTGGTGTTGGTTAAGTGTAATACGCACTTTTTCATTAATTAATTTTATTGGCAATCAAGTAAAAGGCCGATACAGATTATCGGCCAAATGGCAAATGTCGTCCCTGATAATATGCCAGGCTGATGATCTGTTGACCCCTAACCTTTAATGATTCGCCCCTTTGCTTTGTTAGAGACACTAGGTTACTACTCTAGCTAGTAACTGGGCACTCTAACACTTGCAGGTTAAATTAGGCCAGATAAATACACTCATTTCTTAAAAATGTTCTCTTGTGTTATTGCTTTTGGCCAGACTTAAAAAAAAAAGACATAATCCTCCAAAATCTTGAGATACTGACTTCTACCAGGGATTCACCTCAAAATTTAGATAAATCCTAAAGGGTGACTCTCCTGCTGTGCCTAGTTTCTGGTTGCTGAACAGAAGCATGTGCTGCTAATTGCATTTAACAAAGTGCATTTAACTACCCACCACAATAGTGGAAATCCAGGTAATTAGCCTCTGTTGGTGTATATCCATTTACTGTAATTACAAGTACATTGCTTCGTTTGTGTTGGTGTAAACGCACTGATTGTAGCAGATGGTTCAACCTGCAGCTCACAGGTTCTCTCAGCACTTTAGGCCTGAGTGGAGATCATATTAGTCATGACGACTTCCTCAGCAGGTTAATGACTGGTAGAACAGTCATATAGATGAAGTGCTCTCATCAAGTGATGGTCAGCTCTTTGTGCTTGTGTGAAGGTGAGTGAGTAGGCATGCAATCCTCCTGTAACTGAAAATGGACAGATGGACCATCGGCAAACCAGATGACTCACTCGCTGAGCAACTGACTCACTCTCCGGCACATTCACCAGATTCCCCTGTGAGCCGTCACTGTCCCACGTGTTTCACTCGCAGTTGAGGAACTTGTTACCTGTAAGCAACTGGCAGAGGTCAGCTTCAAATGACCTGGAGCCGCTCTGAAATATGCATCGGCCTGTGAAAACAAACCTGTCATGTGATCCCCACAAACACAGAGGAGCTAAATATAGCGTCAGGATTTTTCAACCTGTCTGGTTACACCTGACAGAAACAAGGGTTTATTTTTATAAGGCATGCACCGCCACTGCAGCAACTGGTGATGTCATGACCCGCTGTTGCACAGGAGGAAGTAGTTATCTACGGATGTCTTTCATTGCTTCAACACCACACCTTCCTTTCACTTCCTTTTTTTCTTTTTGGCAGTGAGAGCAGCAGCATTGTGTTTTTCTCAAAGAGGCTGCATGACAGAATATTAAAGCCGTCAGGATGCAGCTGGGTAGCGGCCCAACCGCCCTCAGACGCTCTCATGTTGTTTCACCACACATCTGACATTCTGGGAATAGCTCTCCTTGAAAAGACCTCGGCTGTTTCTTGAGGACGTCAATAGTGGATTTCCTGCCTCTCTCTCTCTCTCTCTCTCGCTCTCTCTCTCTCTCTCTGCCTACAAACACCGCACGCACGTGTTTTCTCATTGTTTATTCAGCAGTGGCAGGCCACAGCGACAGAAGCATCACAACCGCTGCTGGAGAATATTGTCAAGTTAAAACAAATAAAGACACAGAATACAGAAAATCCACCTTGAGACAAAACACAGATGTCAAGAATTAAAGCTAAGTAAATAAAGATGAACACTTTTAGTGCTACAACTGCAGCTCAAACTGAAACAGACATGAAACCAAATGCCACAGCTGCAGCAAATAACAGGGTAGAGCTTTGCACTTAGGCGAGCATCGAGAGACTGCTTCTGCTAGATTTTCATGAGCACCACGCTGCATGAAGAAGTGGAATGTGTAAGTGCACTGCTGTAAGTGTTTGCGGTTGCAAGAGAGCATCTCCTAATGGGACTGCCAGCTTTGAGGTAGATCTCTCCTCCTGGCTGCTGCTTGTTTAGACTGGTTCAGTGAAGACAACGCAACACAAACACTATTGTCTGTGTGGACAGATCAGCTGTCAAAACTGCCTCAGACAGGGGGAAACAGCTCAGACTTCCTCCAGGCAGTCTGCTTCCTCCCATATACAATGTAATCTTTTATTGTATAGTATCTATAAAACTGGTTGTAAAGCAGTGGTTCCCACATGGTCCAGCCATGGGGTCCAGATTTTCAGGAACACACTAGATAAATTACCACATATTCAATTTATTTCACAAAATGTAAACTACACCTGGACTTAAAACACAATCAAAGAAAACATATTGCAAGTTAAAATTCAGTTACTTAAAACTTAGTATATTAATAGCATTGCAATCAAATAAGTGCATATTTATTTCCTCAAGACCGGTGACAAAAACACTGCAAAGTCATAGCATGTTAGTAGGCCAAATAATACCAATGGGGGGGAGGAAATTCAGTGTACTTCAAATTAAGTGTGTGGTGTTGTTTTTTTGTTTTTTTTTACAAACTTGACATGTTTGTAAGTCAAAAAAACCCAACAAAAGAATCCCCACATGGTTCATTCACAAGCTGTTCTGGAGCTTTTGATTGAACCAGAAAATCACCCTCAGCAGATGAAGTTGCCCAATTGTAGATGCTCTTTTTGTTCTTCTCTTCTGCATCTCTTTGTAGTCATTGTGCATCTTTTTGTGGTTAGATTGCCCCTTTTGGTAGTTATTTTGTTTCTCTTTCCAGTTCCTCTTTATCTCTTTTTGTCCCTTAAAGTCTCTTTCTGGTCAAAACGTGTTAATTTGAGTTACATTTTGCAGGTGGAGGAGAGGGGGGACCCTGAAACTTGGGGCCCATGGGGCTGTGCTGTGCCCTGTAGGCCCACTCAATAACACATAACGTTCTTAAGTAGATGCAGTTTAAGTAGAAAACAGAAAGAGAACTGTCAGTTTTGAATTTTAAGCCACTATAGATGAGAAGTAGATAAAGTTCCCATAAAAGTGGGAATTTAGAGTAAACAATGACTACTGGTCAAGCTCTGCTGAGAAAGATGGTGTGACATAACTAAAAACTATAGAAGAGCTACTAAATGGATGTTGTGGTGAGGTGGTCTTATCAACCAAAATCATGTCAGTGTCAGCATAGTAAGATCCATAAAAAGAGAAGATTCTAATACAGATTTCACAAATAGCTACTGAATGTATTTTTATCCTTTTTGGGTCATGCTTCTTCTATTAATCACAATTTTTTTGGATTCTCCAAATGATACGCCCACATTTGGCTAAAGTATTGCTGATGACTTTTTCACTCCAAACCCACAGTGTTTTACAAAACGAGTCCTCTAATGCTTACTGTCGGCTGTTTTCCACTGTCTCTCTTGTATCAACAGACGTGCTCAGCCAACTACACCTTCATCCCGTACATGGTGACGCCCCACAACAAGGTGTACTGCTGTGAGAGCAGCCTGATGAAGGGCCTGACGGAGCTGATGCAGCCCAGCTTTGAGATGCTGCTGGGACCCATCTGCATGCCGCTGCTGGACCGTTTCATCCAGCTGCTTAAAGTGTCACAGGCAAACTCCCAGTAAGTACGCCAAAATGTAAAAGTGATAGTGGATGGACTAGACATCTGTGTGGGTTTTTTAAAATTTTATTGTAGCCTACTTTTCACGTAGGGATTTTTATCTGTTTTTATGCTTTTTTATTGATTATCTTTCAATAACTAAAATTAATATTTTATCAATTATAATTACAACCCTCCTAAACACATAGCCTACTATTGATCATCATGACCAACAGATGCTACATGAATAGGGATACTAAACAATTTAGGCTAAACATACTGTTTCTGAGGTAAGTATGCTATTGCTTTACAAATACAGAGACCAGTAACTACAAAGGCAGTGCCATTTAGAAAAATATAAAATAATTTTAAGGTTACTTCATTTCACAAAATAATTACTGTGGATGCTTCTGTATCGACACTATTGTTCTTCAAATCTTTATTATTCTGCTTCTTTCGTAGGTTTTTTGGCATCTTACTACTTCTGCATACTGCAATTTAAGCCATTCAGCTATCAAAGCATTCAGCTCGGTCAGGATATGGGTGCTATGACTTTTCACATTTCTACTATTTCTACTTCTTAAATTCTACTTTTTTCAACTTTTTTCCCAGGAGATCCCTTCCAGCTCCCATTTGCTGCAATGTTAATTTCTTTCTCATCAAGTTTGAGCAATACCCAGATGGAGGGACTTTTTGAAACTGGATTTTCTCAGTCATTTTTCACTTTATCCACACATTTGACATATCAATCTATTCAGAAACATCCCTTGGTGCTCAATGTCCCCATATTTTGACAACATAACTGAAAGTTATACCTGTAGGGTGTCTTTTATAAGCACTACTTCTCTGTCTTTTATCCATTCTGACCATTACTTGTCACTGTCAGACACACAGCTGCTGCAGGTCAGGCCTCCATCAGCTTTGTTTCTGTAGTATTACTGCTGCAACTGTCTCTGTCTTTATCTCTGTCTGTCTTTCTATCTGTCTCTCTGCATCTCTTTGTCTGTCTTTCTCTCTGTCTCTTTGTCTGTCTCTCTCTCTCTGTATCTGTCTGTCTCTCACTCTCCGTCTTTCTGTTTGTCTCTCTCTTTATCTCTCTGTCTCTTTTTCTGAATCTCTTTGTCTCTCTCTCTGTGTCTCTGTCTGTCTGTCTTTCTTTGTCTGTGTCTCTCTCTGTCTGTCTTTGTTTCTCTCTCTTTCACTCTTTCTCTGTGTCTCTCTGAATTAGTTCTACAACAACTAATTATTCTCCTGCTACTACTGTTACTACTACTACTGTTACTACTACCATTACTGCAAACACTAGTTGTGTATATACTCACATTATTATACTTATACTAATCTTACACCTGCATTTTCAGTTATATGATTTTGCATTTTCAGCTAAATATTTCTGCATTTTCAGCCATGGTTTTCAACTGATTTCAGCTATAAGCATCCACACACTTGTGCGCAGGAAATGCATTTTCTACTTTAAATTCTTCTTGTCAAAAAGCGAAGAAGGTAGTTAGCACTACTGCTAACGTTATTCTTCTGAGCAAGCATAAATCACAGTTAGTTGGAGTTTAGCTAGTTTAACATTAGCTGCTTTTTCCCTTTCATGACTAACGTTAGCCTACTGCCTCATGTGGAATAATGAATTGTGAATGAATAATGTTCATTTATCAAAATTGACATTTTCAATCACAGGCAAGAAGGCTAATTTAGTTGTAGCTGTAGCTATAAGGCTAGCCTAGCTAGCCTGTATCTCCCCTGCTTATCTAATGTTAGCTACCTTTTTTTTTCTTTCTCTCATTTTCAAGGAAAACAGAGTCTACATTTCTGTGGTGTAATAAGTTTGTACTGTATATGGTCAAATAAATGTCAAAGTCAGATTTTTGCCTCACTTTAAACTAAGTATGGACAGTTGTTACATTTTGGCTTTATAGGGCTGTTCAGAGGGTTATTTCCCCAACACAGTCATGAAATTGTTAATGACTGGAAGTTACTGTAAACCATTGAAGGAAACACTTTAAAACTAAAAGCAAAGCAATGGGTTAAAAGATGAGGAAGCAGAAGAAAAAAAGTCTATTTAAAGCTATTTCTGCTAACCATAAGTTCCCCTGAAGGTAATGTACTGTGACATCAATGTGCTGAAATGCCTTAAATTACTTAAGCAAAGGATATACGAAAAAACAATGGTTGTTTCATTGTATGAATGCAAGCTGAGATGTTGATTAATGAAGATAAGGAAGGAGTCATTTGTCATTAGTCTAATTTCTTTAAGTTCCTCTAGGGAAAGATTTACCCCCCTGGCGTTTGTGTTTTAGCAGCACCGTGACTGCCCCTCAGCAGAACGGGCCTTTTGTTTTTATTATCCCACTCTTCCTATTTTTACTTGCTGTAATTATTTTTATGTAGTACATCCTTCAACTTTGACTTGCGTGGTGATCTACTTTTTTTGAAGCATTTTACACTGCCTCAGTTGCCGGGGATGGGTAATATTTTAGGCTTTCCTGCCAACAGGCGAAGCAGCAGCCTGTTAGTTCTCGCTCAGCTCCAGGAATAGTGACTCAGGTTTTGCAGGCACAAAAGAGAAACGTGCACTTTGATGAAGCATTTGTCTCCTGGAAACCAATATGCATGATGTTAAACAGTGAGCACAGCAGAGATTTTCAGCTCTGGCATCTGAGTTGTATGCATTCTGTACATTGTGTGAAGCAGCATGACTACTATTTATAGTCACTATTTATAATACCAATTACAGATTAAATGTTTTCTGCTTTATGGCACTGAGACCTGTGCCATCTTTATTTATCTTTACTGCTTGCTGACGCCATATATTGGACTGACATTGGCTTTTTAAATGTCAATACTGCCTTGTTTCAATGCAATAGAGGTTTAATTTCATGTTAATTTAATTTCAGCCAGCTAACTCACATGCAACAGATTTATTATAGGAATAGAGCAAGTCATTATTTGTTATTTGGCATTTAACTTCATCAGTCCCTTCAAGTGTATACAAGGCAGAAGAGAGAGGGGAGGGACAATGATCTGCAGCAGAATAATCATCTGTACATGGATCTTTTAAAATGTTTTGTTACTCGTACAGAGTTTTAATACCAATACCAAAACTATAGCCTAGTTGATTTCAAGGGGATTAAGATATTTTTTTAAAATGAAAAACAGCAAAAAATGGTAAAATGTTAAGACAATCAGCCAACAGAAGTGAAAAAATTCATGCATGTATGTTTATGCTTGTCCATTCATCCATTTTCATCCGCTTATCCAGAGGCGGGCTGCGGGAGCAGCAGGCTGAGCTAAGTATTCCAGACGTCCCTCTCACAAACAGTGATATTCTCCGCTTCTCCTGGGACATTGTTAGGTTTTGAGATTTTTGTGGTTTTTAAGGCTGGGTGAGATATAGATTCCCTCTGGTGTGTTCTTGGTCTGCCCCAGGGCATCCTAATCAGATGTCCTACCAACTTTAAATGGCCCCTTTTTACTCTTTTACTTTATTCAAGGACAGGTTCAAGAGGTTTCAGAATACGTCAAGTCAATACGGTTCTATGGACATATTTCAGGTGGTTGTATTGATCAAAAGTTCAATATCCAGCCCTCTGATTAAAGCCATGTGGAGATGTAAATGAAGACCCAATAAATGACCATTTTAAATAAGCGTGATAGGCTGCTAACTTTTACATTGTAAAAGGGTTTCTATTCACAGTTTAGTGTGTATTCAAGCATATCAAAGAGCATGCCAGTGAAGAGAGCATTCAGTGTTGTTTTTGCAATTAACGCTGCTTTCAATTTATTGTCTTTGTTTTATGCCCACCTCCACAAAATCTAACGAAACTAAAATCTAATTTTAATTGTTTCACACTCCTTACTTTACTGGAAGTACACAATAATATTCAAACAACATTTAAGAGATACACGTGCCAAAAACCTAATTTAAGACAAGCTGAAAGTAGCTTGTTTCACTAGAGAATGATTTGAAATTATGTAAAACAGGAAATGAATTAAACCTCCAGTCATGTTAGAATTGCCCCCCAGGGAGATACTAAACTACCTAAAACAAGTGTATTAGCATGATTTTCAAAAAGGCATATAATTACATATTGTACCATCTTTAAATAACTGGAACTTTTTATTTCTTCATCATAAAGACATTACCTTCAAGTTTAACTCTTCTCTCTGATGTATTGTCTTCCCCACAGCCAGTATTTCCGTGAGACGATTCTGAATGAGATCCGTAAGGCTCGGGAGCTGTACACTGGCATGGAGCTGGCTGCCGAGCTGAGCCGCATCCAACAACGGCTGGACAACGTGGAGTGCCTTTCAGTCGACATCGTCATCAACCTGCTGCTGACATACAGGGACATCCAGGTACGCCTGCTCCATGTTGCAACCCAGCGTCAGCATATTGTTGTCATGTGTCAAATTAAGTTACCTACCATAGAATAAGTAAACAAATTATATCATTAGTGTACAAAATTCGTTATTGCCTCCATGTACTGGAGAGAAGCAATAACGAAAATTGTTATTGCCGCTGCTTTGCTCTTCACTCATAGCTTACTGCTTATATCGGGACAGCAGAACCATAGTGCCCATCCTCCAGTTCACCCCTGGTTAACACAGAGAGCTCTGTTCATACTGTTGCCATTGTTTTACTGCTGTTTATGGAGTTAGCACCGTTAGTTGCAAGCTCAACCACTTCGAAGTTGCTCACCATGTTCAGACGACTTATATCCCCTGAAATTCCCCTTCAGTATTATTGATGAAAGTGGTAATTATTTGTGTAATCTATTTGTAGTCCAAACATGCACATTCTCACTTGTCATGTCTCATTCGTTTAACAAATAGTTTAAAACCCAAGAATATATAAACCCTCACATTGGAGAAGCGGTAGAAACCTACCACAGTTATAACAAAACTGCTGCTAACTGATCAAGCTGACTAAACCTTTCAACTCTATAAAGCACTTTTTGAATTTTTGTCAGACTTAAGGTGCCCACAATAACATCTCAAACTAGAAAAGTGCATCAGTAGAGTGCAGATCTCCACCAGGCAGCCGCCTCAGCTGATCGCAGCTACTCTTGACAAATTATGTAACTCCAGCAGACGCGCCACAGTGCGTTTCAGAAGCCTCCCAGAAGCAAATTAAAATGCACGCCTTGTCTATTTTTGACGGAGCTGCAGCGCGGTGCAGAGAGCACATCATTTTCTTCTGCTAAGAGGCATTGTATGTGAAATATAGATACAATATGATTATGAGTAAGAACATATTTTTTATTACTGAAACACAGAGACAGATCCTTGATCCAAGCAGTTCGTAACTGTACCGTATTAACTTTGTCTGCAGTCTTCAGCGCAACAATGCAAGAAATAACAACAATGAACACAACTAAAACAAACAAAATAAGACACACTTTGATTAAGTAGCCTACTTACATATGGTAGCAGAAGCATAAAAATAAAGGATGAATGACCAAATGAACAAAATCTGTAAATCTACACAATTGGACAGGCAAATTGCTCTGCTACTGAAATGCTCCCGGTGTGTTATGACACCGTGCAGCGGAAAGAACCTTCTGGAGTCCTTACAGTAAAGATCGTGCTGAGGATAACAAAAACCACGACTAAATCATCTCTTATTTTACCTAACTTTAGTGGATCATAATGGATGTTAATTTTTGAGCCTTGACAGATGCCAAAATGGGGCCTGCAACAGACCAGGTACGGCTTGTTCTTTTTTGCCAAGCTGTTCTCCAGAAAACTTGCAAACCCTACCAGCCAGTTTAGACGAGTGAGGTGTCAATGACCATTTAAAACAGTCAATAAAACAGGTTTTTCAATAAAGATGAATCACAGCAACATGAGAGGTCCTTGAGCATACAGTCATAAATGTGCACACAAAATATTAGGCTGATTAGTCCAGTAGTTTGTGAGATTAACAGCAGATACACACATGCACACACTCGACCAAATGCAAGATCCCCTTCAGGTTTATGTCTGGGGAAGATTTTAATCTGCATTTGCAGGATGCACCTCTTCTCTGTTTTCAAAACTGGTCATAACCCTGATTTTACACCGCGAGAGCACGACTATTTAGAAAAGGACATGCAAAAACTTTGAGCCCAACATCCCAGAAAGTTTCTAGGATAAACTACGGGGGTTTATCAGACATTAGGCCAAGAACTGATACCCCTCTTAAGATCAAACAAATTGCCAACTAAGTACAGATGATCTGTGTGTGCTGCTTATGTCCCTGACCTTGGCAGACGAAGCCACTGTACAAACCTACTGTACAAGTTTGAGAGAGGTCACTACCTCAGCATTAATCCGTTGGCGTCATCCCTTTTACGAGTGGTGCTTTCTCAAATGGGGACCATGGCAGACTGCCTGTGGAGAGCTCTAGGCAAAGCTTTTGGTCTGCTTGTCTTAAATCTGCCGCTCTTTCCGCTCTTTAGTCTCTGCATTGCGATGGCACTCACCGTCCAGATCCTCCCACTCACCATAGGCAGTGCTCAGCCTCATGAATCATGCATTAGAACAACAAGCATTGAGGATGTGCTGAATTATTCAACATGCTTTGGGTATAGTGACTATGTAGGCAAGTAGCAGCAACAAAAATGTGATGAAGGGGCCACTCAATTATTGAAGTGCTTTTGGTGTTAAGCAGACAGTTGAGTCTCAGACAGAATAAATAAAAAGACATCAGAAACTGTCTCGCTTCAAAGCAGATTAATACCTTGGTGAGTTGGAGTGTATGTTTGGAGGACATCGGTGCAGAGATACAGTAGCCGGGGTAAAAGTGCAACAGGAGCTCATCAGTGTGTTCTTTATCGTCTAGGATTATGAGTCCATCGTGAAGCTGGTGGGGACTCTGGAGAAACTTCCGACCTTTGACCCCGTGGCTCATCCACATGTGAAGTTCCACTACGCCTTTGCACTGAATCGGTAAGATATGCCCAACAGACACAAACTCACAATGATGCACATATTCACTTTAATGGATGATTTTGATATTTAACTACTTTGATTGGTGTGTAGGTGCTGTGATCAATTTAGATTTTGTGTCTCTTGTCATGTAAGTGATGCGGTGTGACATATTGACAAAAGAGCATAAAAGGGTGAGGAAAAGGTTGTTTAAAGACATTTTTAACCAACAAATTACAAGGAAAGTGATGAGCGTACTGAGTTGACATGCAAACGTATAATTAATTTACGAATGTAAATAGTTCATTCTCACAGCATTCTTAACTCTTTAAAACTTGAGCAAATTGGCTTGATTTCTTCAAAAAACAAAAATTAACAACATGAAAAAAAAGAAAAAAGAAAAGTAAGCAAAAAAGAAAAAAGAAAAGTTAAAGTGAAAAATGAAAAACAAGGAAATGACTCCAAAAAAATTGTTTAAAAAATAGGATAATTCTGTAACACAATTTTAAAATATAATTATGATAATTATGAATATAGCCTTATGGTCATTTTTCCATAGCCTTTAAAAAAATAATTTTTCAAAATCTAATAATTTGTTGCAATATGCGAAACGTTTCTTACCAAGTTGCTCATTGCCTAAATCCACCTGTTTCAGAAAGAAAGCAAACCAACTTTCTCAAGTAAATAAAATACTTGTGAAAAGGCATCTGAATGAAGCACAAGAAAACGTATGTTGATCCAGGTTTCAAAAGGTTAAATAATGATAACAATAAGTTTATTTGAACTTAATTTGTATAGTACTGCTGTAAAAACAATATTTACATGGTGCTTTAACAAAAATAGAAATGAAACACACCAAAAACAGGGATACAAATAAAAACAGATTAAAACTTAAAACATAAGTTTGTGCTGAAAAATCAAAATCATCATCAAAGTCAAAAATCAAATCTAATCATCAATAGGAAAGGAGTCTATTGGGTTTTTTTTCAGTTTTTTCCACATTTAAAAAACCTACATGTACTCCCTTATTTCAGTGGAAAAAGGTTATTGTTGTTTCTTTGTAAGTGAACCTATAATAAGGAGGATGATTCAGGCTGAGGTGTCAGAACATCTCATTTACATTTGTCAACCAACCTGTGTTGGTTTTTAAACGGTGTCATACGCAGCTGCGGTAGAATTTTCTCAAACTCCAAATCACAAATTTTGAAGTTCGAAGCAGCTGCACATTCAGGTTAAGAGCTCCCAAGCAACAGTAGTGATATTATTAGCAGCATGTGTGCAGCTACTGTGCTCAGGAAAAAGACAGATGTACGACACAGAGAGGTTCTGACTGCCTGTTTCTCACCAGCTGCTTCTCTTGTAAACTTCCTGCGGTTTTCGCGGTGCGTCTGCCTCAAAGAGCAATAAGGCGTGCTGTTCTTTAATTTGGCAGCAATTGGAAAATGTTTTTGCATGGTGCCAAGATGCACGTGTGTTCTTCACTGTTGCTGCCTGGCCCATTACCAGGATGTGATATCGTGTTTGCGAGCACAAGGCAGCAAAACTGAGACATTTTGTGAGACGGATTCATGCAATAAGTGTTATTGACAGAAGACACTCCCTCTGTTTAGTTTAGAACAGGATGCCATGAGAAGAGACAAACAGCTGTGGGAGGTCTTTTGTATTAGCTTACCTATTCAGCAGAGTAGGATTTGTCAGCTGTGACTGTTATGTGATGTGTAGTGATGCTGTTGTAGTTGTTCATGGGGGCGTTTTGTTGCATTAGGTATAATTTATTGATTTTTTTTTCACACACCAAGCACTGTACAGGAGAAAACACAGAGTTTACATTTTCCCAAAAAAAGAACTTGAGTAAAATAATCCCACAAGACTAGTCCAAGGCACCTTCACTCCAAAACAAGGAGTATGACATAAAGCATTGGTATCTGCACGGTAGCACAGGTGCATAATATGTCAAACATATCTTGCGCACAACCCAGACAGAGAAATATGTAGCTCCTGAGACCTGACCAGCAGTTTTCAAGGATATATGGTTTTCTTAATTTTTCGCGTTTTTCGGTGTGTGTATGTGTACGCACCAAGCAAGCAACTCCCTTGGAATGAATACACGCCATCTTAGCATCTGGTATCTAGTTATTATTACATTTCTATGGTCTAAAGTCATCAACGTTGTCACTGGAGTCTGATTTTGGTCCAAGTTATGGGGCACAAGTACACACCTCTGATACCAATTAGTGTATATCCTTTATATTTCTGGGTGTACAATAACTTTTGGCGACATTAGAATGGAGTCAGATATTTAACTCGATAATCAGACAAAAACAGACATTCTCAGGTGGTTATTCTATCAGTTTGTCTGTTCCAGAAAATATATTTTGCCCTCATTTATATTGTATTGTATAAAATGTGCTTCCTGAAGCTTTTCTCTGCCACTGACCCACTTCGATGTCCTGATAATAACCTCTGTTGCCATGGTAAAAACTAATGGCTTCAAGTAAGAGAATTGTATCCATGTTTCCCTCTCTTAGTGGACAGATTAGTGCTCTCAATAGCAGCTGTCTTTTCTATCTTGAAAAATGACGACGTGTAATTTCTTTGACATTTAACCAGTGAAATAACTATATTGAAGCTTGAATAAAATTCACTGACATTATAGTAGTCTTGAGAATGTTGCTTCGGTCAAACGTTGACTGGACATTGTGAGAGGCTGCAGAGTGATGAAGTGGAAAATTCTTTATATACTGAATCTGAATGAGTTTTTTTTTCCGTCAAATAGACTCATATAAATCCTTGTCTCTTTTCACTGGGTTCTGACCCCGCAGTGCACAGCCCACGCCATGCCCTGAGATTATCAATATTCGGCCTAAAGAAACACTCGAGGATTGGTCTGAAGTTGGTGCTCTGCCTTTTACAGAGTCATCCAGGTTGAAGTGTGTGCAGACTAATTGGCTTCAGCCTCTTGTCATGTGAGCATTAAACGCTGCTGGGAGGCTGGCAGGGGCGAGGGAAGAATCTCCTCCATCCAAACACAGATCAGCACTCTGGAGAGAAAAAAGAGAAAAATAGAGAGATGCATAAGGAGAGAGCGGGTCTCATCTCCCTGAGCGCTATCCCCTCTGGATGGTCTCCATGGTAATAGCTGTCAGCTCATATGTTTTATTTAACCTTCACGCTCTGGAGAGAAACCACATTATGTTTATATCACACATTGTGTGTGTGTGTGTGTGTGTGTGTGTGTGTGTGTGTGTGTGTGTGTGTGTGTGTGTGTGTGTGTGTGCGCGCGAGACTTAACTTCGCAACACCACTCATTTCTTTCTGAAGTCAGTGTTTTGACACGTTCACTGACTCCAGAACAAAGCCTTATTGAGATTTCATCCCTCAAGAACAAAAATGACCCTGAGGAAAAGAGTTTTCAAAGCCCTTTTCTGTATAAATTAACATAATATTAATGAGGATTTTCCTGAAGATATTAGGGTCCTTCTAATACATTATATGTTATGCAAAAACAAGTATGAAAACAAGTATGCACAAGTGTGAGAATTAACTTTACGGTCACTGATGGTTAATATATCATGGCACTGATGACCTGGTATATAGTAGGCACATTGTGCAGCTCAAGTGTCTCTTATTTGATTCTTGACTTCATTTCATCTCGGTTTTTGCTTCTGCACTGCAATTCAGAAATCACTTATGATTTAAGTAGCATGACATTTGGATTTTCTGGTAATTATGTTGATTCTGATTGTATTTAGTCGTTTTCCTGCACATGAGATTTGCAAACTTATTTCTTGAGTTTTGGTACAGTGCACAGCCCATGTGTGGTCTCAGTCTGCCCAAACAAACAAAAGTTACATGTTAAAACACTTGGTTTGTCAAATGACAGTGTCAACTTCCTACTGCCCTGTGTTTGTGCATCTTCTGCTCTGAGCTGCGCCAAGGTTTTTTCCCTAGAAGCACCCTCAAAGGGAGGTCGGGGGGCCAGGCCATCATGCCCACAATTGCTGTCCATCCCAGCGTCCTGTCCAGGCCCCTCTGGCGAAAATAATTCTAAGCTGACTTTAAAGTCTGAAAGAGCCTGTGGAGTGCTATTTTTTCACACCAGTGTAAAGGTATTTTGTGAAAACCTACAGCATCCATTGTCACCAACAATGTACCCAAGGGGGTTCAATGACATTCCAAAGTTAGGTTACATGTTGCGAGGGAACAAATGACATGACCAACTCTCACCTCAAGCTATCTAAATGACAATGGGCTCTATCAGTTCTCACAAGTTTCCCCTAAACTCGTATACACATTAAAACAGGATTGCTGTGGAACTCAATATGTTAGCTGCGCTGGTAACATTAGCTGTAAATGAGGAACCAAAGTATAAGAAGTAAACAAAAAGCCAGAGCCATATGGTTGCATGTTGTATCTTGTCTTTTTGATGACTGCTGAAGGGTGACCTTACAGGTGTTTTCATGGGTTTTAGACTGAACAACAGTCAGTGACACGAAAACCAAAAAATATGAGCTCAAAGTTGAATCAGCACCTCTTTAAAACAGTTTCAACGAAACTGAAAATTGTTACTTTGACAGAGGCAAGAGTTATAGCCGGGTTCCTATATTAGACTTATTTTAGTGTACCTTTTAAAACTGATAGCTGTCACACCATTTATTAATTGAAAATTGTGATGCAAAATAGTAATTTGATTTATTGGTTTTAGATGTATTCTATATTACTGGTCATGCTCGACAGCCAGCTATTGTTCTGTTTGTGTGGGGTTTTTTCTGTGCAGAAGCGTCCAGCACATTAAAAACACTTTGTCTGCACACTGAGTGATCCGAACAGGAAATTCAAAAGCTTTCATGAAGAAACATCCATGTTCTTCAATTAATTAACACCTCAGGATGTTGCAGTTCATTTCCTTTGTTGTTTTTAAATGGGTTGTTCATTATAGAGCCTCAATTATTTCCTGGCAGGTTGGTTATAACAGAACCATCAGTACCTGAATGATTCACTGGAGGCTCACAGCACTAAATAAAAGTCGAGATTTTTTAAATGAACCCAGCCACCTCGGTAATTTAAGTCAGGCTCCTAACGGCCTCCTCTGTGCCAGGTATCAGTGTCCCAAAACGATAGCTGTGCAACTGTTCCCTAGCTGCACACACAAACACACACATAATTATGTGCCCATGCACATACACCTTACTGGTGTTGCTGATATTGAATCACTTTGTTCAAACCAGTAATTATGTTATGCACCAAAGAATATACAGGCTCCTATACATTTTTTTTTTACAGATTTTTAAAAAATAATTTTCTTTTTACTGTACATGATCTGTGAACACTCATTATGTTATCACTTACTATGTAATTCTTTTGTTGCAACAAGTTATCTCTTTTCTTGTTTTTCTTCTAATGGAGGTCGAATTTCATTGTAAGTAATGTAGGCACCAGGTTTTGACAGGAAAAACAAATTTGTGGAATGAAAAAGATGATATCTCTGGTTCTGTTCAGCTGATTTTGATCCTATTTTTTTCTGGCCATCATGAGTCCAACAATGCTATAGCAGTGCAATACTAAATCAGTGGATTACTCTCTTAAGGTGTTCTCCTCCCTCATTCCCGTATCAAAAAGAAGAATTCTTGAATGCCTGAGACCAGATGTAGCTCTCGAACAGCAAACTTTTGACAAAGATGGAGATATGTTAAAGGGATACTTTGCTGATTTGCAACACGCTTTGTACCGTAAAACATGGGTAGTATGTGTAAATGAACTGTGCTAAACTTTCCCCCATCTTGCTAACGCCTAGATTTTCCTGCTCATTTCCCAGTGAAAATTTCAAAACACATCATGCGCTGGACTTTCAGTGACTCTTGGGCTGTTCCTTGAACTGCAGATTGTACCTCCTCATTTCTGTATGTCTGCCATGGACAAAAAGAGTATAGAAGCAGATTGAGAGAGAGAGGGCCCTCTTTTGCTCTCAAACTCAGACCAAATCGTAAAACTAGACAGAACTGATCAAATATAAGACTAGACTCTGTTACTCTATTGCTTATTTGTGCCTAAAATGTTCTCAAAAACATATTTTAGGGTTCTTTTTGGCTGTGATATGAGAGTTTGTGCACAGTACAAGTGCACTGTTTAACTGTAATATGTGATTGTTTTAACAACTGGCCGTCAAATAGTTTTCAGACAGGCAACTTGTATCACGTCACCCACCAGCTGAGCGTTTATTGGTCTGGCAGGTTTTCTACCTCTTGAGCTAAAGCAGATGCCACAGTCCTTATCCTCTGTCTTCCTTGGTCATGTAGCTCCAAGTATTTGTGTCTGCTGCATAGACAGCCCAGTATTAAAAGAAAACCCATGAAATACTTCTTTAAATAAGTTACTGTCCAAAAGCTTTGCTATCTGTGACAACGTCTACATTTGTTGCCCTATTTTTTTTAGACACATTTATTTGTTTGGATTCTGGGACTGGTGCCATTAGATTATATCACCATCATCCCCTACAAAGGCTGACAATTGGCTTGGTTGTACCTCCAGCCATTCACAAGACCTCTGCACTGCTTGCCAAACATTTTAAGAGGTGAACGATGATTCATGAATCTGGATTCCAGCTAAAACAGACTGCTTCTCCCTCTGCAGCTCACATTGACATAAGGCCAGTTCAACAGAGCAAGACTGATGAATTAAAAAACCACACTACACCATCATGCACTTTGCTAACTCAGGGAATGTGTGTGGTCAATACTGTGCAAAGGTTAGTCTACAACATAAACAGCCCAGTTTTATTAAAAGACCATCTTTCCAGTGGTGAATACTTTTTTAAGTGCTTGAGAATAATATTAGCTTACAGGTGTGTTCTCTGTTATTTTATAGCTTCAATTGTTGTTAAATGGGAGAAGGCGTGCCACCGTTACTCCCTTCATTATTTGTGGAAACTCCTATAGTTTATGTGATTAGACAGCAGCAGTGGAGTGTTTACATGACAAATATATACTCTGGAAGTTTTAAACCAGCAATTAAAAAAATTAATTAGTTTTCTTTCTGAATTGTTATATTATTATTATTAGGTAAATGCAGCGAATGTCACATTTAAAGAATAGAGAGTCCACAAGTTAGCAGTTTACCATGCCTTTGGGGAACTTGCAAAAGACAGACTGAAAAATGGACTTAGCAGAGAACAAAATATCCTGAAACCAAAATGTGGGCCAAGCTCCAAAATCACTTCCCATAATGCAACTTGATAGGGTTTCTTTAGCTCAACTGCCTTTACAGGCAGAGCGCTCCACAGCCTTATATAGTATTGACATATTAAATTGATGGAGTGCCCCTGTGAGATTAAGATGATGTGATGTCTTAACACTTAGTAAGTGTTAATAGTCACAAATCCCCATGACAGCTCTCCTCTGACATGCGCCTTGATAGATATTTGCTCAAAGCTGATTAGTTTTTGCTTCACTGCTGCTCACTCAAGTTAAAAAATATCTCAGCTCCAGTTTCCCTCTTTTATGACCTTGCATGCTGTTTGTCTGTGTGTGCAGGAGGAACCTGCCGGGCGACAGGCAGAAGGCTCTGGACATTATGCTGCCCCTGGTGGAGGGCGACGAGCAGGTAGCCTCGGACATCTACTGCCTGGTGGGACGGATCTATAAGGACATGTTCCTGGAGTCTCACTTCACTGACACATCGAGCAGAGACAGCGGCACACACTGGTGAGACAGCCGGGGCAGGGTGTCACGTGGCTCCTCCAGTCACATGTAAATGTTGCTAGAAAAATGTTTTGAGGGGCAAGATGCATTAAAGATGCCTTTAGGGTGACTCACTGGAGCGTGGCACCACAAAGTTTTCTTTGAATGATGCCATGATTAGAGGACTTCTTAATAGCTGTTATTGTAAAGGTAAAACCTTTTGTTTGGTGAGGAGAATATGTATTGTGTCAAATGACAGCTCATTATCGTAATTACATGCGAAAGGTTGCATAACTTGTTACACCTCAAGGCAAATGTGACAGGTCATGTCAGGTAACAAGAGAAAAAACATTTACAAAAATCAAGATGATTTAAGAGTTAAATGACAAAAAGGCAACTGTTCACCCCAAAATCAAGAGTGCATATTTTTCCTCTGACCGGTAGAGCTATTTATCAGTCTTGATTGTTTTGGTATGAGTTGCAGAGTATTGGAGATATCAGCTGTATAAATGTCTGCCTTCTCTCCAATATAAAGGAACTAAATGGCACTTGCTCATATGGTGTGGTGCATATGTTGTTTTTAATTTGGGGTGAACTGACTCGTTAAAGTAATGTAGTCATGTTAAAGGTTGTGCCTTGTGTCAGCAGTACAGCCTGTAGTGCGTAGGGGAAATGGTGATATGTTAATATTCTTGTGCCTCTTCCTGCCAAGGGAGTCTTATTGTAAAGATGTTGTGAATACAAGTGTAACATTTCCTTCTTTTAACAGTCATAATCTTCTTTCACCAGAGGTGGATGCCTCCTAAATTGTGTGAAGGTTTGAAAGTTTTTCTTGCAAATGCACTCCTAAATAATAATACCCATGCAGTTCTTTTTCATTTCTCAAAAAGAAGCAAATATTCAGGCAGCAGAAGAGACAGGTTAAAAAAAGAGGTCAATTTTCATTCCATAATCTAATATACACCCATTAATTTGTTTATTTTAACTCTGTTTCTTGGTTTTTGAACACATCAATATATATTTCATTTAAGTGACTATGAAAGAAACTCATTAATGAACAGTTTTCTTTTATTTTAGTCGGGCCTTTTTTTTTTAATCTAGAAACCGCTCATAGGCTAAAAATATGTTTCAAAAATGTACCAGCATTCAATTTGTTTTCAAAAGGTCTCCATTAAAATGTAAAAATCAGCTGCCACAAAGTTCGGGCCTTAGACCAGAAAATATGTGAGAGTAGTTTACGTACATCAGACTTGGAATTAATACCAAATTAAAATTTGTCGAATTTTGACTTGGACCAATGTGGTCTATACATCTTAATTGCATGATAAAACAAAGATGAATACATAGTATATGAATAAATTGAATATAAAGCTGAGCATAACTCGGATGCTCAGTGTTTACTTTTTCTTCCCAATGTTTTTTTATTAAGGGGATAATATAATATAAATAAATAAGGATTAGTTGTTCCTGCAATTCCTTGATAATGATGATTAAAATCATATAGTCATATAATGTAATTTCAAGCTATTTAAGGGTAGTCACTGGTGTTTCTGGAAATTCTATAGATATTTCGATCAACAAATTGTTAAAATATTATACATTTGTTTCTATAGAGGTTCTTTAAGATGTTGCTGGAGGCTGGATGTTCACAGCATGAGTTTGCCACTGAAAACCTTGCAGGATCCGTTTTGTTGCTAATGAGTCAGCAGAGAGAGAAGCATGTGGAGGGTTTCCAGCACCTTGTTGAATCCAGGGAGGCTGTTCTGATTCAGATCTGGGTATTCTTGGTACCAGCTAGTTTGAGCATGGCAGTCATGTGTGAGCACATAGAGTCTAACAGTAGCTGGCGAATGTTGGTTTAATAACAGAGCAATAATAACATGAGGCTGATTGCGTTCATCTGGAAATTGCTCTTAGATCTCATATCTGGGTTGATTGAATATGCTGCTTGCGTTACAGAGCTCCCATCTGGGTGTTATTTTCAGTTCCATGTCACAACTTGGCAGAGGCCCCTAATAACATTCACACCCCTTCCCTCAGCAGAACAGATTGCTCATTAAATAAATGAAAATTTCTTGTTTTGCGAGGGTACTCACAGTTGCGGTTTGCCGTTCTGTGGTCCCAACTCAATATGGCTGTAATTGTTGTTTCTAACTTGAAGTGTCTCAAGAAGCCAGGGGAGCCCTGTGAAGCCATCCGTTATCTCAGAGATTCTTGGGATTTGGAATGACGCATTTCTTGGAGGAAAAGTGTTTATTGAAGTCATTTTTTCTCTTCTCCACTCAGGTTTAAAAAGGGGTTTGAGTCAGAGCCAACACTACACTCTGGAATCAACTATGCTGTTCTGCTTCTGGCAGCCGGACACCAGTTTGAGACGTCCTTCGAGCTTCGTAAAGTGGGTGAGTGGATGCTAGATTGGATTTCTGTTTTTGCTCTGCAGCAATCCCTCATGATCAATCATACCTGTCCAGGACATGCGTTCCAAAAACGTAGGAAAACACAAAAGGAAAGTTTTTCATTTGCACCATGCATGGAAATCTGCAGGTTAAAGCTCCACTAATCAGTATCTTTGTGTTATAAATGGAAAACATATTATGTTTAAGAGCATCTTAACGTCTTTTAGCTGATTGTTTTTGTTTTATGTATTGCAACATCACTATTTTGGTTCATGACACTCTCATCTACCCAGCTAAAAACAGCTGCCTGCTGCTGCCTGTGTTAGCAAACAGATCCCATTTGCAGTTGATTGCAGTTGAGTAATTCTGTCCGTCTGACGAATATACGTACATCCAATATTCACTATCCTTTTAGCTTTTTTTCTGGGGTCTCCAACAACTCAAAATAGAAATATCTGGCTCTGAGATAGCTAATAGTTTAACATCAATAACTAGACGTTAACTGTGTCTGCCTGCTGCTCAGTGCTGGGAAAGGTAGCACTGAATTGTTTTGAAAGAAGCTTTAAAGCTCCACAGAGCTAAGGGGAACTGTAGAGCTTTGGGATAACGCTCTTTGTATCTCCACCAACTACAGATAGGAATTGATTAGATTTTATCGATGCCAATGCCATTATTGATTCTGCTTATTAGTCCAATTTATTGTTTCCTGATCAATTTTCTATGTTAACAAAAAATCAGCCTCCATTGGTTTTCAGTGTCAGTGCAACGTTTTTTTAATATCTTGTGAGTCTGAACTCATGCAATGTAGGAACAGGGAAGAAAGAAGGCATCAAAAAAAAGGAATTGATAGGTTTGGGGGAATACAATTTCCGATTGGACAATTTGGAACTGTTTCTCGACTTTTATTATGAAAAAGAGCAGCGCACACAACTCCAAAAATCTAAAACAATATATAAAGGTTGTGGCAAGGATTCAAAAACAAACAGATGCTGACTTTGTGGCTGAAACGTGTCCTCTTTTGATTGTTTTGCCCACATTTTGCCCACATTGTGTTCCGTAGTCTGTTTGTTTTTGGAACCATGCCTACTCCAGCAACCGTCACATTACACATATTTGTTTGATCCATTACACCCGGCATATCCAAAGTCAGTAGATCAGTTATAATAGATCAAGTTCTCATTGTATTATTTCTGTTCTTCTCATGATGGCAGGACTAAAATACAGTTTGTAGATATGCATCAAGTAGGAACTAAGCAGGCAGAACTTATGAGTTTTCATAAACAGATAAACATGCAAACAAACAGTTACCTAACAGCAGGTATCACATGACATGATAATAGACATGGCCACAGAAAAGAAGTCGAAAGCGAGGGCCACTGCTTTCAGGAGTGGTGGAAAGTTGAATACTATTTTATTGAAAAATGAATCAGTTGTGTTTCATTTCTATTGATTTTTTAAAAAATTTTTTAATTAACCATATAATGCAAGAAGCGGCTAGCCTCCAGGTATTTTCACATTGTCTAGTCTGCCCACCATTCAAAAAAGTAATTGCATTCTAAAAAGAGATTGATTTTGTATAGTAACACATCCTGCTGTTTTGCTAAGAAGCATGCTGTGAAGCCCTTGTTCCCAAACTTCTGCTTTCGCCCTGAAATCCGAGGCACGGCGGAGCTCAGGAATGTGGGAAACAGTGCAAGCAATCCTGGGAATTGGCTTGGAGCTCTCTAAATTAGCCCCACCCTCCATCCGTCTGGACCCTACTTTGCCTCTGCAGTTATTGCTGCGGCCCTCACTTGCCTCTCTAAAGTGCTGCTTCCTGCAGCAGGACATGTTGCAGCAGAAGCCAAAACCATTTTACAACTACCTTTAAATTCTTGCATAATACAATGATAAATCAATCCTTTGTAGCACAAGTTGTTAAACCTGACATCACCAGACCAAATTGCAAATGCCAGAGAAAATAAAACATGACTGGTGATCAGTCTGGTTCCCAGGCTTTTAAGTTGTGAGCATGTCTTGAGCCCTTTCTTGTTAAAGTCTCTGCGCTGCTATCTTGTTTGCCTAAAATCTCAGTAATTGATGGCCTTAGAGGTAATGCAATAGTATTAAATACTCTGTCTTGTCTCCCAGGAGTGAAGCTGAGTAGCCTGTTGGGGAAAAAAGGAAGCCTGGACAAGCTGCAGAGCTACTGGGACGTGGGCTTCTTCTTGGGCGCCAGCATCCTGGCCTGCGACAACACCAGGGTCATCCAGGCCTCCGAGAAACTCTTCAAACTCAAAGCCCCCATCTGGTGAGAACGTGGATAAACAGCTCTCAGATTAGCATGCTGAAAAATACATTTTAAACTGCATCCATCACCAACTGCGCCTTTGCTGTGTGAGTAGCTCTACCTGCCCTTGAAACCACAGTGGCCATCTGGGGCCATTGTGCAAGCATTTGGTGTATTTTTCATTGGAGACCAGAAAATATCACAAGGAACTGTCTTTGCTCAATTGAAAAGCACCTCTGTCTGAACATGGATTTTGATGCTGCCTGGTGTTGTGGCATTTTGTCAAGTTCAAAATGTGAAAATATTTAAGTCTGTGGAACAGGAAACACGACTTTAAACAGGCTGTTTGAGAAAATTTTTACCATGAAAAACATTATTATATTTTTGTGTCTGTGAAATTTCTTATTATTTTGCCATGGCCAAAACCTTTTCTTATATAAACCCCTATAAAAACCCCAAATCTTAAACCTAACATGAAAGCGTGGAGGTGTTAGTGTATATTAATGCAAAACAGGAAAATAAAGCTCACAATCATTGAAAAATGTGTATTTTTGATTTTGACGGTCAACTGCTCCTTTACCTATCTGCAGTAATGCATGATTTCCAATTTTCTATCCATTCCACAGTATTTTTTATGAGTGTATCAGATGTACAACATGTGGTGGAGTACAGTAAACCATCTGTAGCTCCTTTTTCTTGCAGTGCTAAAGACCCTGCTGTTCTTTATTTGTGTTTGTGCTGTGAAAACTCCTTAAGTTTCCATTAATGTCACAAAGAAAAATGAGCCCCAGCATGGAAACACAATCATATGGTATTGTTTGTTTCTGCGATCCTTCATGATCTACGCTTATGGGTTTAAAACAACATAATGCACATGCAAATTATCTGCTGGAGAGTTATCTTGTTTGCAGATGTTTTTCTGATGTCATCAGATTAGGTTTTGTGTGACTGACATTTGGTTACATTTGGTTGAATAAAGATTAAGATTCTGACCTTTTTTTAGAGCACTGTGGGTAAATGTTTTTTCTTTCTGGTTGGTTTCAGGTACCTGCGCTCACTAGTTGAGACCATCTTGATCTACCAGCAGTTTAAGAAACCTGGCATGGAGCAGCCGGCCCCCAAGCAGGAGCTAGTTGACTTCTGGATGGACTTTTTGGTTGAGGCCACCAAAAAAGATGTCTCCTCTGTCCGATTTCCTGTAAGTGAGTCTAGCCAAGGAACCAGTTAACCCCAAATGATACAGCTTGGGGGGCAGTTTGAGGCTGTGATTTACTGATCAGCTCTCAGGTTTAATATGTGTAAACAAATGGAAACGATTAAGCATGCTCAACAAACTTTCAGTGGTTAAATAAAGGACATATTACAATGCATTTATCTCTTCTCCAGGTGTTGATATTGGAGCCCACTAAAGTGTACCAGCCTTCATATTTGTCCATAAACAAAGACGTGGACGACAACACGGTGTCTATCTGGCATGTTGCTCCTGATGACAAGGTAGGTGTCCCACATTTATACCGTCCAACAACTCTGACCCCCCCACCTGCTTTCTGTACTGTTTGTTTAATTCCCCCTGAACAAAAGCAAGAGGGGTCTGGTTCAAAGCCACTAGCCAGCTATGGCCCTCTTCAGTACGGAGTTTGCGTGTTGTCCCTGTGTTACCATGAGTTTTTCTGGGTTCTCCGGGTTCCACACACAGGTTAGGTTAGGCATGCAATGGTTAGGTTAAATGATGACTTTACATTTTTCGTATGTGTTTACGAAAGCGTGAATGGATGTTTGACTCTATGTGGGATTGGCTCCACCCCCGCCTCAACCCTTAAAAGTATAAACAGTTAAAGATGGATAATCGTCATTTTCTCATAATTTTGTTCTGTAATTTGCACTATATATCTGTTCCTGAATCTGAGATTAAACTGTCAGTCTTAGAGAAACATTGTTTGCCCTTTTTTGAAGATTTATACATTTATAAATGTATCTTTTAAGAGAAAAAGCCAATCCACACCAGTCCATGTAACTTGTTGCCCAATACCAAGTATGGGAAGTATGGAATTCTCCATGCTAGCATATATTATTTTGAGAAAGCGAACTGCTCAGCAATCTGAAATTTTATGCAGTTAGGTATGTGTGCTTTTTTTGAGTTGGAGGGGGAGGACGGGTATACATGACGTTTAATGTAAAGGCTATTTATTAAAATAAAAAAAATAAAAATAGCCACAGTAAGTGTTTGCTTCTGACTGGCTGTCACAAAAAAAAATCATATGAATCATACAAAATCCTATGCCGGTACGCTGCGACCATGTTCTGGCTCATGCTGCAAGTAGCCATTGCAGCAATGGTGGTGCTTTACATCATATAAACTGATGAACGAATAAATCAAAGATACTCATCACATTTGCCAACTGCAGTCAGCAGATGGATGATGATCTCAGTTTTTCCTGTTTTCTTATCTTTGGTGAGATGCTGCGCTGCGATAAATTACTCTTGTTTCCTGTCATGAAGTTCTAAGTGTCTGCTTTATTGATTACTTTCTCATATTGTAGTAGATAATTGCATACCAGGATACGAATAAAAGTGGTTACTCACCAGAAATTGATCCTCTTAAATCTGCCGCATCAGCTGACTTCACATTTTCATTTAGTTCATGTTTCATAGCCAATGTGATAAAAATCGCTAATGTCTTTTTTATTACTGTAAGGTCAGTCGGCATAATTCATATAATGCTACTGCTCTAATACAACAGTCAGTCTGCTTTGATCAGCCAGTGTATTGATTGATTTAATATGTTGTTGATGTTATTTGTTTTGATCTGTTCTGCAGCACAAGGGGATTCACGAGTGGAACTTCAGCGCCACATCAGTACGAGGTGTCAGGTCAGTGACTGCTGTCTTTTATGATGCATTTACAGCTGAGTGATGTGACAGTGACCTCACACTTGTCCCCAGAGGCTGATTGGTTCAGTTTTATCATCAGATGGTGGATTGGAGGAAAATTGCTAAGCTTCACCATGGTGTTACCAGTTGAATATATCAAATAATTTTTTTGCCATCGAGAGGGATGTCAACAACAACTCTTTGAACCAACCCTGCAGTTATGTTTCTACTGTTTTCATGTTTGTGTTTTTTGCATGCAAATTTCCAAAAATGGCAACAGAGAATACAGAGACAACAAAAATCTCTACATTTTCTTTTATTTGAATGTGGTAAAAGTCTCACCAAATTGAATATGTTTTTCTCAAGAGAGACTCGGCCAAGAAGACACAGCATGAGCTTCCTTTATGATATCAAATCAATAACCAACAAATAACCATTTTAGATTTGTGTCTTAGCATCCTAGCTTTTGCTAATCATCACTGAGCACATAGTACAACTCAGGCTGATGGGAATGTTAGTTTATTTCATAAACACAAGTAAAATTCTGTCCTGATGGCAGCACTAAATGAGATTGTTTAGACTGTTTACAGCTCGGTGTTGGATGTTAGCCGCTGCTGCCGTGTTAGGTTGTGCCGGGCAGGTAGAGCAGGAGAACAGCAGCTCATGGAGATGTTCCTTCAGTGCTGCTTCAAACAGCAGCAAAAGCTAACTGTCAGGAGTCAGCTGTCAGCCCACAGGCCCCCAGCCATCACACAAAGATTCAAACCTTGTTGGAAGCATGATAATAAACTCAGAATCTAAGACAGTATCAAAACTATTTTTGCAATTTTCACTTGCCTCGCAATTTTATTGCAAAAAGACAGCTACAAACATCGCAACTTGCAATGCAATTTATTTTTAGAAAAGCTTCTGTGAAATCAGGCATTTCAGGTTGCTACGAAACAGCCTGCAAAATCTTAAAGGGGCCGACAAACAGTGCAAATGCACAAATTTGTGCTTAAACCGTGCATACAAATATTTTACACACTAATCCAGGATTCATGAATATTCTCTTAATTTAATTTTTTCATTCTCTGCAAACAAATTTAGAACTGCCTCAGACCATGCATGTGCACAAATGCCCAACTGTCTTAGAAACTGTAAACTCACAGTTTTAGCTAAATATGTAGAATGTTAAAGGTTAAAAGGTTTTAATTGAAAACATTTAAAACCGGTCATTTACTCATCTATTGGCCAAATGTAGCCTGTTAAATAACTATGCAATTGACACCTTTCCTCATCAGTTATTTTCATCATTAAAATATTGAAATGGACAATAATGTACAACATGACAAAGGCATAAACATAAACAACAAGACGGAAACAAGTTCTAAACATATGACCAGTGAAACAGTTGGGTGCTCATTTATTTATCGCTTGTTTTTGATGCACTGAAAATGCATATATAGAGACATTTAACTTGAATTCCGAGCACTACAGCGGTGCCTCTGAGATTTTATCCACAACGAGATTAAAATCAATCAGTTGCAAGCGGTCATGACGGCATCTACAATGATGTCCATAAATTAGTCCATGGCAGTCTCAGTGTAAAACAACAGCTAACATAAGTCACAGCAGAGACCTCAGCCAGCCTGGCAACAGCATAACATGATGAGCCAAATATCTGGACCGACTGCTATCTGTAAATATGTTAAGGCTGTTGGGGCCTAACATGTTACATGTGTAGAGGCAGAAAAGCTTTGCAAAAAGCATTTTCATTAAATGCATACAATGTGCATATTTTATACAATACTACCACTTCACCTGTCAGAGCTCCGGACTGTATTTTAATGCTCCAATAATATAACAGACAGTAGTTTTCATGATGTCTCTCTCTGCGTCTCCTTTTCCTCGGTCCTCAAAGGAATTCGGTGTCAGATCAGTGGAGGGGCTGTGCTCACATGTTGCTAGGGAACGACTCATTTTCTGTGCCCACTCAGCCTGCAGACAGTCAGCAGGACACAATAGCAGCTCTGCGAGCAACAATACGACCACACACATACAGTCCCTTCGTTGTCTGGCTCGGCAGCTCCGGCCTTGGCACAGCGACTTAGAATTGGACAAGCGCTCATCTCAGCACAAAAAAAAGTTGACATGTAGTTGTTGAATTTGTCTTTTGTTCACAAACTCAGCATCATTTAATTTGACAAGTCGCAAAACAACATATGTGTTTGTTCCAGATTCCATTTGTCTAGAAATAAATTATACTCATAATACTGCATACTTACTTAAATATACTATGTACTGTTCCTAAAACCTGCATTTGTCACATCGACTGGGGTTTATGTTTCGATGGAGTGGCCCTCCACATGCAGTCTTTTTTGTCATACCATAGAATTGATGTCTGATGTCAAACATCCAGTGAAAAACTTCATTCATTCTCTGCCAGACCTGCTCTCACGGGATCATCGTCCAACTAACTGTGAATTGTTTCCTCTCAGTATCTCCAAGTTTGACGAGCGCAGTGCCTTCCTCTACGTGCTTCACAATGCAGAGGACTTCCAGATCTATTTCTGCACAGAGATGCATTGTAAAAGGTCTGTTCTCGCTCTTGTTTGACATTATTAAGATGGTAAAGGTTGTGTTTCAAACAGTTGCCAGACTATTAGTCCTGTTGAAATTATAATCTTTAATTAAAGACAAGTTGAATTGAATTGACCTATTTCTGTTACTTTAAAATTGATATTATTTGGCTTTGTGAGCCAATAATTTAAAATTGGCATAAAATCAGAACATAGCTGTTCTTAATTAGTGGCACTAAATTTGAAGTGAAGGGTTTTAATACGAGGAGACGTCCTCTGTAGTTTTGTTTATGGATAAGCTTTTATCAAGATAGCCATGCTGGTACCTAACATTATCGTAATGAAAATGTTAACATGTCAGTCAGATTTTGCAGTACCACTCTAGTGATGCATGCATTATAAAGAGTTTTAAATAATGGTTTTGTTAACGGTGGATCTTTATAATCAGTATCAGCCATTTCTAAAAACAGCTTTTGGTTTGTCAGGTTATAAAACCAAAAAAAATATCTCTTTTCCTAGTTTTGGGGAAAATGTCTGCAGAAGATCAGGACCAAATTACATTTGTTAAGAAATCATTCAGCCTTTAGTAATTACTTACCAATAATCATGACTGCATTTTTACCAAATAGTAGTAAGTACTGATGTAAAAACAATTAGAATGATTAACTAAACCAAAATTAAATAGCCAGTGGCGACAAAGGCTGACTGATGTGTTGCCCCACCTCGTCTGTGTCTCAGCTAAAAAAGTTGTACTTGAACACACAGCACAGACTACAGCCAAACGACCAGCTGGCAGTAGTCTGGTTTCTTTGCTTGTTCCCATCCCTGCAGTAGTTTTGGCACTTTCATCAGCTCTGAACTCAGGTGGGAAGTTTCGCACCAACCTACCATGAGCACACCTTGTTTCATTTTGACGCCATCTTGTTCCTCGCTAGCTGCTCATTGAAACACTGAGTGCTCAGACTTGTGACTCTCACATCAGAGGCTCCCGAGCACTTTCAGTCCTATTATGTGGAGTGTGAGAGCCAGTGAGTCATGCCTGCTGTTGTTATGATGCTGCTCTCCTTTAATACCAAGAAAAAGTAGTGACAGTGGGAAGAGAGGGGTGAGGGGTGAGAAGGAAGGAAGGAAGAAATAGGTGGCAGAACGAGAAGTAGACTGTATTAGTGTTTGTGTGTGCATGATTGGTATGAGCGAATGCACAAGCGCACATGTACCACAGAACACCTGCATGCCAGCCGTGTGTGACAGGAGGACGAGGCAGCGTGATAATTGACAGCTTGTGTGCAGTGAGAGTGGCAGAGGTCATTATATGTATGCATCTGTGTGGGAGGTGTGCATGTAAACATGCTGTAACCCCTTCTGAATAAGACCACCAGCTGCAGTAAATACTGCCTCGATCACGATATGTTTCTAAACAATGTGCAATTCTGTAAAGTAAACTGAGTTATATTGCTTCTAATATCTTCCTTTCTGTAGTATATTTCTCTGTAACAGAAAATTGCAAAGATATGCATGCAATAATACCTTAGGAAAAAAACCCAAAACTAACCTAAATAAGAATCCATACAACTATACTACTAAACTAAACTAACAATATGCAGGGAATGTTTTTAATTGTACTCTTTTTTCAGTTTGGTCAAATTTGTCAACACAACAAGCATGAGGAGGCCTTTGTGCAGACGTTTATTGAAAAATAAAAAAGCTATAATAACTGGTCAAAAGAGCAATAAAGAACAATAAAGTCATAGTATAGTAAACTTTATTTATTCAGCACATTTGAAACAAAGTCACAAAGTGCTTCACGCAGGAAAAAACTGGTACATTTTAGCAAGACATCAGGATTTCACATTTTAAATGCAGTCTGCGCCATTTTTTTAAATCATGTTTTATGCATTTTTTCCTTCTGTGCCAGGCACTCATTGATTTCCACAAGTACAAAAGTGATTAATGAGCAGAAATCTGCTTATGTTGTGCAATCTGTGCCAATGATACATGATTGTGATAATGTAGTTTAACCCCAGATTAATTTGAAAAGTCTGTGCTGCATCGCTTTTTTACACAACACCAATATAGACTCCAGTGTATCCAGAGGCATAGGTTTCATTTAAGTATTGGGGGGACACATATGGACTGGGGGGTTTGGGGGTCCTCAATTAGTCATTTCCTCCATTCTGGTGAACTTTTTATGTGCTAATTTGTGCCTTTTCTGCATCAATTTAGGTTGCAAATGTTTTCAATTATGTCAAAATAGAGATCTTCTGCTTCTTTTAAGTCTTAATGGGGGGAGACAAGACCTGTTCTAAACTTTGAGTTGGACGTGTCCCCCGCCCTGAAATCAAAGCCCATGAGTGTATTTCTATGTTGTGTGTGACCTGTATTTTGGTCTGATCGAGCTTTTCTTTTGGCAGATTCTGTGATCTGGTCAACAGCATAGCAGAGGAGGCCTGGAAAGGTCCAGAGGAGGGAGACTGTGACACTGACGCCTTAGAGGTGAGAGGACAAGATTCACTCCCATAACAGCCGGATAATATTTATGCCTTCATGCCGGCGATAGCTGTGGCCAGAGTAATCGTGTTTTTGGTTATCTGTTTCTCTGTATGAATGCCTGTCTGTTTGTTTGCCCGTCTGTCTGTCTCGTCTTCATGAATGAGATATTTCAAGAAGGCCTTGTTGGAATTTCCACAAATTTGGCACAAACGTCCACTTGGAGTTATCAATGAACTGATTAGAATTTGGTGGTCAAAGGTCACTATAACCTCATCTGTCTCATTCTTGTGAACACACTATCTCAAGAAGGGATTTTTTTTTTTTTTTTAATTTGGCACAAATATCCACTAGAGATTCAAGGTCAATGTCACTAAGACCTTCTGTGTCTCATTCTCGTGAGCACAATATTTCAGGAATACCCCAAGGGTTATTTTTGAAATTTGGCACAAACATCCACTTGAACTAATTTGATTTTGGTGTTCAAAGTCATTTTGACCTTGGATCTGTGTCATTATTGTGATACCTCAACAAAGTCTTGATGGAATTTCCTCAAATTTGCAAAATGTCCACTTGGATGGAATTCTAGTTTACTGTTACAAATTTTGGTTATGTTTCAACATTTTAGTGTCTTTTTTTTGTGTGCAGATTTTCAAGTGAAAAAAATGCTTTTCATTGTTCAGTCCTCAGTTCACCTGCACTAGAGCCAGTAGCATGTCTCAACAACAACCAACATTTTTGGCACGCAGTCCATTTCTATTATATATTAAATTTATTAAAGCAAACAAAACTAACATCAGGATTCTTCTAGGAACAGGAGTCAGGATCTGAAAAGTCATGTAGATATTTCTTCAACACAGATTCAGCAAGAATGCATAAGTTTTTTCTAATTCTACAATAATGCGACTCCTTTTCAATGCACGGGTGCCGAGAAACAATTTACCCATTTGTTTTCATACATTGTTTTGTTACATCCTGTAGTGTATCTCGGGCACACTTTGTCTGCTTTTCAAATGTCACAGGAAATGTGATTGTGGTGTAGAATTGAATTGCTGACAGAAAAAAAGTCATTGACCACAAAGCCTCCTTTCAACAGTAATTAGCTTTGGGCCTTCTTAATGCCAGTGGACTATTTTTCATTCTTCCATCAAAAGACAAAGAAATGTTGACTTTTTAACTGCAGTGAAATTAACAAGTAAACAATAATGTATTTCCCTTGCCTTTAAAAACATGTCTTTAACAAAATCCAGTTTTATGCTTGTATGAACTCAGTCTTACCATTGAGCTGTTCTAATTCAGTTCATCACAATTTGCATTATAATGAGTGGATTGCAGCTGCAAACCAAGAGAACATGAACAGTAACCTGCTGGGAAAAGGCCTGAATTTTGCTTGTGTGCTTTGTATGCTTTGACAGTACAGAACAGACACCTGCTGCTACATTCACCTGTCTTCCCAGTGGAGCCTTGGGAAAAGAACAGCTAATTACCCAGAAATGCTGCCGCACCCCTTATTGGCTCAGCGGCATGGCACAGATCAAATGTCTAACAGGTTTCTCTTGAGCTGGTTTCATCTCAGTGTTTGATGCAAAAAAATCAACATCAGCCAAAATTTACTTTCAGTTTCTCTCCAGCCTTAACATTGTAACAACACAGTCTTTCCTAAAAACCAAGACCTTTGCTTGTGCCCTCTAAATCACAAAATTCAGAAAGAAATTTACACTGGTTTCATCAGGAGTCATTGTAACAGGTTTAAAGTTATCTGCTCGCAAAGAAAAGACAATTTTTTTAAGTGATTTATCAAATCGGTAACCAGATAAGTGTGTTTGGAAAAAAAATAGATTGTTTTTCCTTGTTGGATTTTTCTAACACAAAATAAGCAGAAGCGCAATGTAGAAACTGGATTCTGTAACAAGAAAACAATAATTTTGCTAAGCATTCTACAAGTACTCAAAAAGCAAAGAAGAATTACTGTGTTTAGATTTGCAGGTTTAAGATAGCATAAGGACAGATTTTATGGTGTAAACAAAGAAAGAAATAACCATGAAAATACGTTTTGTAAACACTTTTTTTGCCACTGGGTCTTTAATTAGGGTAAAGATATGCTTGAAGTTGGATTTCTGTTACATACAGTAATACCAAAGACAGCTGTATATTTAATATTTTAAATAACTATATACATATGTATCATTGAGTTAATGTGTTTATTTATGTGATATTTTTTAACAATTTTAAAAAGAAAACTCATTTAGATTTTGTCTCTACTCTGAGAGAGAGTATGTGAGAGTATTACAATAGGAGGTAAACAAGGTTTAGTTTCTTTTAAAAAAATGTAGAAACTGAGATATCTTCAAAAATATTTTGGTGTTAGCTCTACATCACCATGACTTTTAATATGAATATGATAATTTTAATATGGATATATTAAAATGGCAGCTGCGTGCTTGTTGTCCTTGTCTCCACAGTACGACTATGAGTACGACGAACATGGAGAGAGGGTTGTTCTGGGAAAAGGCACATTTGGAGTGGTCTACGCCGGCCGAGACCTCAGCAACCAGGTCCGACTGGCCATCAAAGAAATACCAGAGAGAGACAGCAGGTGAGACTCTGGCAATTCTAAGAAAAAGACCGCAATTTTCGTATTTGTCACTCTTTTCAATCTCTTGTTAGCACCAAGGAAGAATTTTTGTGAGGACTCTGTGATATTCCTGTATGTATAGTCATGTGATTTTACTAACAGGCACAAGTATTTCACTTTTTTTGACTGGCTAGCAGTCAATCTTTCTATGAGTAAACTGTCAGTTTACAAGGAAATTTTGTACAGATATTCATTGTCCCCAGACGATGAATTTTAATGAGCTAATTGACCCTGTTACCCTTCATCTGACATCATAAATCTCTCAAACCTTTACCTCAGCCAGTGTTTTGGTCCTTGATGAGCTACAAAACATATTAAAAATTGTTACTTAAAGGTGCCCTGTGAAGTTTTCGCCTCCGGCTTGTAATCCAACTATTTCTTCACTTTAACCAATCAGCTAAGGTACAAGACACAGGGACGTCTTGGGTATTGAGGAGCTTGAGTGTTTATCTATGTGCAGAATAACCTACACTGTACATTTACCGCCACTACTCCACTCTGCACAGAAAGTTTGGCTGCTCCTTTGCTGCTTGACGCTTTAAAAATTGCAGACAGGATGGAACTAGTCTAGACAATCACGTCAGTGTCCCGTCAAGGCTGTCGTTACGCAGCGCAATGTTGACCTGACATTTGCAGTCTCAACACAGGGCTAGTGTGAAACTGGCAGGAATATGTGCTGCGTCATCAACATGCTCAAGTGTATGCAGGTGCAGGTGGATTCTTGTGCGCATACATTACAAACAGCTCATAAAAATATTGCTTCATACTTGTCATCAAAAACTCCACAGGGAACCTTTAAGTTATTTGAATATTCGTGGTCCCCTGAGGATAAATACACAGTTAATATTTAGAAATCTAAGTGGCTATTTATGCTCAGAGGAGGATAAACTCTTTTTATTTGGTGCCACTCTCGGGACATTAAATCTTGCTTTTGTTATCCTGCTCAGAGATTAGATTACAGCCTGAATGTAAACAGGTGTCTGAGCTGTTAATGCCTCATCTTGTTCGGCTCTGCTGTTGAGCATCATAATAGAGAAGTGCTGCTTTTCTCCTCCAACTGAGAGTGTGAGGCACAGCTCAGCAGTGTCCCTGGTGGCTTCTGGATTTCACTGTTCTGGTATCCACTTGAGTGACTGGTTGGTGGAGAGCTGTGAAGGCAAACTCCCACCCTCCACCTTGAATTCCCACCACTGTCTCCGCTTAAAACGCCTGTCTACTCACACTGCCATACCCACTCATCTCAAATTGCAAGACTCTCTCGCAGACTAGATGATTCCACTGCACACACTTTGTTCCACTAATCACATCAGCGAGTCAGCAGGGCGTTCGGCTGCAGAGAATGTGGAGGATTTGGGTGAATAATTCAGAAATGGATTGAAATCTCAAGACAGGCAGAGAGATGGAGAGAGGGTGTGATTCATGCAGGGAGCTGAATGTGAAATTGCTGGTAGGCATGTTTCCAGTGTACAGAGATACCTTTTGTTCTGGTCAGATATCGAGATCCAGCCTCACTGTTTGTGTTGTTTCTGGTTTATTCTTTTGGCTTTTGGCATGTCAGTTATATCTTTCCTGTTTACTCTTATGTCACCTTACGGAGAAGACATGACAGATCTCCATGAGCTCTCTTTCGCTACAGAATAACTCAGACCATCATTGAGTGTATTATTGTAGGCTAATATAGTGAAGGATTTTAGCATATTTCTAAGATGATCAACAGAAAAATTAATCTGCAATAATTCTGAGTCATTTAAAAAAAAAAATAAATAAATATTTACTCATTCCATCTCGAAAATGTAAATACGTTAAGTTTTTTCTTGGCCTCTTATGATAGTGAATTACATTGTTTTCGTTTTTTTTTTTTCGTTTTTTTTTAAATGATGTCAGCTATGTCACCTGGTTATGTATATATTTAATGAAATAATACATTCAATAACTATAATTAAAAACTGCACAAATAAAAATGCATAATCTTAGACAAGGAAAAAAAAAGACAAAAAAAGACATTTTTTTAGTGACTCAACAGGAAACCTTAAAAATTCCACAAAAGAGGAGATAAAGACCTGCAAAAATCTGTCTCTGTAGTCATAATATATAAAGAAAAAGAGAGAATACCATCTGGTTTTAATTGTTCATTAAGTTCCTCAGTATTTATTCTGTACTTAACCAACCACTTCTACTTACAGTACTATAACTTAGTGTTTTTGTAATACAGGTACTCTCAGCCGCTGCACGAGGAGATTGCTCTTCACAAGCACTTAAAGCACAAGAACATTGTCCAGTACCTCGGCTCCATCAGCGAGAACGGCTTCATAAAGATCTTCATGGAGCAGGTGCCTGGAGGTGAGACGTGCTGCTGCTATTATGATCTTATAGAGAGGAAATTAAAGTTAGAAGAGACTCAAGCAAGTGATACAAACAACTTCAAGTATCAGGCTAAATAAGTAAGAGCACAAGATTAAATGAAGGATGCTCACCAGGCAGCATATTTCAAGTATCTGTATCAATCTTCTTCAAGTGTCCAAGTGGCTTGCATTGCTTATCATTATGTGTTTCCCGTCATTCTTTATCCTTTTTGGAAGATATATTTACCGAAAAGAATAGATTTATACAAAAAAGAATTGCCCTGAAATAGATTTTATTTCAAACATCTTATGAAATATGTATCCACCCTTTTATCTAGAAGACAAATATTTACACTTTGTGCAACTCGTCACTAAAACTGTTTCTGAAATCAATGCACAGAAATGGAGTTTGCACATGTTTTGTCAGCACAGTTTTATCAGCACATGTTGAAGTATCACTTTACAGTGAAAGGGAACACTCTGACTTGCAGATTTATCAGGATGCTTCTGCTGATCTAGGCTCAGACCGAGTGTATTGATTCTTCTTGTATTTTTTCCTGTGGCCATCAGGGAGCCTGTCTGCACTGCTGAGGTCCAAGTGGGGCCCTCTGAAAAACAACGAGCCCACAATCGGCTTCTACACGCGGCAGATCCTGGAAGGACTCAAATACCTGCATGATAACCAAATCGCACACAGAGACATCAAGGTGACCCAACAGAAGTTACTGTACCATTAATAATTTTTATCATCTTTGTGTATATATATATATATATATATATATATATATATATATATATATATATATATATATATATATATATATATATCAGAATGAACTCTGCAGAAATAAAACACAGAAATGCACAGACAGACACATAGTAAGTTATGTAAGTAATATAAAGCAAGGAATAAGGGGACTTATTCAAAGATTGCAGAACTTCAGTTTCAAAGGTTTGAGTTGAATCCTTCACTGTTTATTTGAACTCTGAAAACTTGCTCCCTGTGACTCTGTGGACAGTAAATTTGAGTTGGTGTGGGTGCATTCTGGCCGACTTCCCTTTTCCTTCTGTAAAACGCCCTCCCTGTTAAAAACCAACACTGATAACACTTCCATCACAGGCCGTCATTAAGGTCAGCAGCCTCACCCCCACGCGTTCCACCTGATTCAACAACACAGTCATATAAGCATCATTAGCTGCCGGTGAATGCTAATCACCATGTTTTGGCTGCAATGTTGTCCTCCTCCTCCGACGCAATGTGTTGTAACCTGCTGTTTATCACTTTCAGGATTTGCAAGCACCTCACATTATTATCTCAACACCAACATTGAATTTCAGTCAGAAGAATGGGCGTGCCTGTTCTCACAGATGTCTTTTTTTCAATCTGCAGGGCGATAACGTTCTCATCAACACCTACAGTGGTGTCCTGAAGATATCAGATTTTGGTACGTCTAAGAGGTTGGCCGGGATCAACCCCTGCACTGAGACTTTCACAGGTATGCTCTGACTCACTAACAGACTAAATTGCTTCCTGTTTTCTCCAATTCCTTAAAAAAATGCAGAGCAGTAATCCAGTCAAAAATACATGGTTATTGTTACTAACTTTGGCGTGAGTCTGCTGTCACATCGGGCAAGTTTGTGTCCGTGTGATGTCAGATCCATGGCGGCCAAATGCAGCACAGTTTGATCTCCTTAGACTAGACCATCTGGCAACTGATTGAAACAGACAGGGACTTACCCCGAATGGTGGAGCTCTTTCAGGAAACTGGGCTAGTCCTTTTTATAGCCCATGCAGGCTATAAATGTGTCCCTGTCTGTTTTTAGCTCAGTACACGAGCTTCTAAAAGCAGCAAACACCGCCCCGCAGGCTATTATTAGAACAAAAGAGTCCTTTCAATGGGGAGCTGAAAATGTTACTCTGGACTGTGATTAATGGACGACACAGAGGGGCACTTAAATGTTTCTCACACAAGACCATAAGCCTTGTGTAAAGCTTTTGTAACCTGATTGGTCATTTGCGAGGATTGTGTCATCACCTCGGAACAGAGGTAACTTATAATTGGACTTAATACAAGCCTATTTTTGGCATTTACCTCATATGCTGTGGAATAATGTGTGGCCTTGAAAATGTATTCAGCACATTTTCATCAGCAATCATCTGCAATAACCATTCTATCTTTAGTTTGATACATGGAGATATTAAATGCAAAAAAGGAGCAAAAAAAGTGTATTTTTTTGCCTGAAGCAGAACGTCTGATGTACTTTTGCTTCTGCTATTTACATCTATAGGCTGGATATCATTTGTATTAAGTAGAATTGTTTTTTCCTGCAAATTACTGACAGTCACAATCAATAATTTACTAATTTTTTAATAATTTACTTATTTATTATCTCTGTGTGTTGTGGAGGAGATGGGCACCAGCAAGGTCAGAATGAGATCATATAAATCATAACAAATCACACCTTGAAAACAAACCTTAAGGCCTCGTGTCCACCAAAGTTTTTTTCCCATTTGAAAACACCAGACAATCCACAGGAAACGCCCGGCTGGGAGCACTTGAGAGCGCTTTGGAGGCGTACCGTTTTTTCAGCTGAGGCGCTTTTGTTGGTTGCTATGATATGGAATGGTTGCAGAGGTAAAAATGCTGTTACAAGTGAGAGCACTGGCTCTGAATAAGGGGAAGGCTGAAGCATGTAGGGAGACAAGATAGACCCTCTGGTTTGTGTGTGTTCATGAGAGGAAACATAAATCTATAGAGATATACAGTGTATGAACATATATCTCCTCCACTGGTTTTTGGCCATCCTCTACTGTGATTGAAAGGCTGGCTTAAAACTGATGGGGAAGAGCACAGCGTTTAAATCATAGTCAGTGTTTTTTAAATGTAGGTGCTCAGCAACAAAAACACACAAACAAGCAGCACTCAGCACAGATTAGATGCTCAGTGCCTCGCTATGCTCCTGGTGTTTGTAGCATAGCATACATAAGCGCTGCTCTACCGTCTATCCCTGAAATGTTCAGGAGCGTTTCCTGCACGGAGTCATGAATAAATCATGCCAGGGATTAACATCCAGGGAAATCTGTACTGCAAATTTCCCACCTTGCGACCTTGTAACATTTCAGGGAAGAAGCCAGTAAGACTGTGTTGTGAGTGAGTGCAGCAACAATGCAGAGACAAGCATGTGAAGGATTAGATCGGTCTCATGAAAGATGCTCTCACATGGAGCGAGCAAACCAATCACATAACTCTGCTAATGACCTGTTTGAACTTGCAACCTGATTTACACCAGTGCTTTGGCAGGTGATTTCATAACTGACAAGTACATTGGCATCTGACAACAACAGCTCCTTTTTGTCCACCGTGTTCCTGAAAATAAGAGACTCTTATACATGCATCTGGCCTTACCTTATCTTCTTCTTCACCTGTTGAGTTTTATGGCGGTTAGGATCCATAACAGTTACATTATCGCTATCTGTTGGACCATCCCATGCCTCATCTATTCCGGCATTACCACGATGTGTGAAAAGGCCCAAGACAGAAATGTTCCTGAGTGTAGTCCATGTGAGGAAAGAGAAAATCACTAGCAGTGCCTAAAAGGTTCATATTTTACTTTATTATTAAGAGTTAGATGAGTAGATTATTACCACGCTCACTCTTGTTTTCGTTCACTCAATACAAAGCTCCAATTTGACTTATTCGATCTTAAAGACTGGAAACGGGGATCAGCTAATCTGTCCGACTGCATTTTGGAAAATAAGCTTATTTGCTTTTTTTTGCCAAGAGTGGTATGAAAAGATCAATACCAAACACATTTCTGTCCATCTAATATCAAGTTGGAGCCAGGGGGCTGTTACTGTAGCTCTGCTTAGAAAAACTACAAACTGCAAGCCTCGCAGAGTCCAAAGGCAACAAATCCCACCCACCAACACCTCTAAAGCTTTTTTTAATCTGTATAAAGACTGAAGTATAAAATCGACAATTCACCGTTTCACAGGGGGTCATGGTCTGTACTATTTCTTGGTCTGGAGCTGTTGCCAGGAAACTAGTGGACACTAAGTGGATTTCCCAAAATGCTGAACTGTTCCTTTTAAAAACAACCTTTAAAGCGTGGGGGATCTGGATATGTCGTCAGTGAATAATTTAAATCAGTGCATTCAGATCCAAATATATCCGATAACTTGAAAGCCAGGTGAGAGTGCATCGAGTTTCTGTAGCAATAGTCAGTACACACCGTGAAAGTATTTTTAGCAATCCCTGCTCAAATACTGAAACCCTGCTAAGCATAAAAAAACCCCATGACTGAAAATTGTTACTCACATCTAAATATCTGTCTGTGTATTTATGTGTGTTTGTCCAGGCACACTACAGTACATGGCTCCTGAAATCATAGACAAGGGCCCTCGAGGATACGGCAAGCCAGCGGACATCTGGTCTCTGGGCTGCACCATCATAGAGATGGCAACAGGGAAACCACCTTTCTATGAACTTGGAGAGCCGCAGGCTGCTATGTTCAAGGTGAGACACACCAGCAGTAACAAATCCCAACAACCTGCCAGGTAATGTGTTTAATTTCAGCAAACAGTGTGAAGAAGGCCGACCGGTTTCTCTACTGACATCTTCTATAACGTGTTGGACAGCAGTGCCAATGAACGGCTGCCGCTCCGAATCAGGATGTGGTTCATTTTCATGCTTGAGAGCTGATAATGGATCCCTTATATACAGTACACTGTATTTTATTTAGTATCTCATATAATGTGAGTTTTTTTAAGATTATCTTAAATTTGTTAGCTGAGAGTGTGGTTTATGAAATAGCAATGATGTGTAGATGATGAAGAAACCTCCGCTGACACCGACTTGGTTGCATAAGAATAAGTTTATTACAACGAAGTTCAGCATCCACCAGGCACCATGGTCTGTCTGTGAGAGGATTCGGGACCAATACGAATCTCTCTCTCTTACAGCTCATGCAAGTCTTTTATATAGGTTCAGGCATCAATACATTCTTCAGTGAAACAACTCTTCACCTGCTGTAATCAATCACAAGACCCCACAAATATGTCCTTTTTTTGGAGGGAGCCTCATTCTGTGTTATTCCTAACCTGGCTCCAGTATTCTACACACTTGACTCCCAGGCCTAACCATCCCTAGACCTCTGACCTCAAGGTCTCTTTGTGCCTGACCAAATATGGACCATAAGAAATGGACCATAATACACCTCAAGAGTTCACCACGAGCTTCCTGTTGTCATCACTTTTTTTCCATTTGTTCCGGTCATCAACAGTCAGACATGCAACAGTCAAAACTATCAGGCTTTGTAGAGTTACCACACCGACCTTAACAAACGGTAATTGATGCATTACGTTATGCAAAATCCAATTTGGGGAATCAGTCTTCTCTGTTAAAAGAACAAAATGATGGAACTGTCCTAAATGCAATTGTAATATTTTTAACAGAGTTAAGTCATGGCTAAAAGACAAAAACATTGATCTCACACTCGATACTACAGCAGATGCACCTGATGCATATTTTGAATGGATGTGTTTTTGTGTGTGTCATTGTTGAGGTGTTTCCTTTTTACTATTTACACTTTTTGAAAGCCTCCTGTGGACAGATGTTGAAAAATTAGCATTTAGCTACACACACATTACACACAGCTCTTTTTGTGGATAAATGTACAATTCTGATGCTACAGTGATATCATCCAGCAAATGAAATATAATATATAAACTTCTCAAGGTCAAAACTAATATATAAACCACATGCAAAAGCCTGTATACAGGAATGATATGTTTAGAGCCGTAGCCATCTAAAAATAATAACGTCATTAGATAAAATCTTTTATACTCTGTTATTTATCATTTTGATTTTATTTAACCTGAAGAACTGTTAAACATCACACATTATTGGAAAATTGATGGTGGAATGGTTAACATGTTGTAGGTGTCATACATTGAAACTCAAATATTTTTCCTAAATAGTTTGTGAATATTGCGTATCATTTTTCCACTTTTTTAAAATTCTGTATTATTGTCTGGTTTTAATATTGAAATGTTTCATATTAGTTTGTTTTGCTTTTTAAACCCCTTGTGGTGATTCTATCAGACCATGTGACCATCTATTAGAAGCTAGAAGCTAATAGTAGCATTAGAAAAAAATAAAGATTTGCATTAACATTCAACTCACTGTCTTAATTAGAGAACTAAGTTTTAGGTATGAGGGGAGATAAAAACAGACGCAGTTTTTTCAGTTTTTTTTTTTTTTTGGAGACTTAAGACTTCAAGATATACTTTTTGCAAACATGCATGCCAGCAAAAGTAAAAGTAAAAGCCAACCCCATATTCTCTCACATTTGGCATTTTGCCTTGCTATATTTGAGTTTTTTTCTGTGCTGTGTCTCTTGGATGCCTACTGGCACCTGGTTGCTACCGACCACCTCAGCACTGTCGGGTTTAAAGAACATAAACATGCAAAACACTGACAATAAGAAAATGCTGACAGAGGGCAGAATTAAAAAAACCCAAAAACCTTAAAACACTATGCCATGTTCCTTACAACATAACCAGCTCTACCTCAACGTGTATGATATTGTTGCCTTATGAAAGATAGTATTTGTGATAATCCACAATGGGACCAGACTGTAATTACGACATTTAGCTTTTATCAACCCTCAAGCCACAGGTTTAACTGAAGCACTGAAAAATGATGGAAACTACTGATAAAGTGTGTTGTGCAACTCTTTCTGCCAACCTGGACCTTTAAAATCAACAGTGTTTAGTTATTTATTACCTAATGCTCAATCTATGCCAGTAAAAGAAGTGACTTTCCCTCAGCTGAATTAGTTAGAAAAATAGCATCTAATGAAATAACAGTCTGATGTCTGCACGTATCAGTTCCCCTTTTTACAGAAACAAAACCAGTAAATCAGCCGTTATGCACCTGCATTGTGTTGCCACCTGCACAATGTAACATGATCGAGCTCAGTAGAAACTCCAAATATTGTCTGTGCACAAACATTTGTTTGAACACAAACAAACGTGCAGCTCATTGAGAGGGAACATCACAGACGCCCTCATGCTTTGTCTTTTCCAGTTTCTGTGTGCACCTTTCTTTGTTTGCAATCTTTTAATCATTCAGTTCACTGTGTATTTGCTCTGGATGGAAATGCAAAGCGCCCCACACTAATGAAATATTGTTCTTAGCCATGTGTAGCCCATTAAAGACAGTAAAGATGTTTAAAGGTTGTCTGGAAAACATTACAGCACTCCTGTCAAAGCTGTGAATCATGGAATTTTCCATAAGATGTAATTTAATTAAAGGGCAGCCAACTTAAACAAGTAGGCGTATGTTACTGTGCTGAGTATACCTTCTAGTAAACAAAACATAAAAGAAAAAATCCTCACATTTTCACGATCACAGAATTCATGCAACTACACGTCATCGAGGATCTCATGTTGTGTCTGCGCTGTGCACGGTGTGTAGAGTTTCCCAAATAGTAAAACAGTCCTTATATACTCTTCACTCATCCTTGTGGAATGTCTCGAGGGAGGGGCATCTCCCTGCTAATCTTAAGTCAACATTCCTCAACAGCAACAGCAGGAATTTCTAGTGATCTTCTTGTGTCTCGCTCTTGAACTTTGAGCATTACCGCCCTGAGGCACAGTCTCAGAGTTCACCGGGTAAACACTCACTTTACACTTACGTTGTCTCCTCAAATCAAATAATTTACCCTAGGAGCAGGACATCTCACAGAGCTTTGCAATGTGCCCTTAGCTTTCTCTTTTCTTTTAAACTTCTGTCTGAACTCAATATGTGTCCTTTGTTTGCAGGTGGGCATGTTTAAGATCCACCCAGAGATCCCAGAGTCCATGTCGCTGGAAGCCAAAGCCTTTATCCTACGCTGCTTTGAGCCAGACCCGGACCGACGAGCAACCGCCCTCGACCTGCTCACTGATGAGTTCCTCACCGTCACCAGCCGCAAGAAGAAGAGCAAAAGCAGCTTCACGGGTCAGTTTGGTTCAGCTCTGCAGCTAAGAACACCTTGTTGATGTTTCTTTCTACTTCATTCTTTATTTGGATCGCTCCACTAGCTTCCATCAAGTGCACATAAGGTGATAAAACCCAAAAATTAAACGCCTTCAACTGATTTGGTTTATTAGACATTATGAAATAAAGAAAAGAAACCAGATTCTAGAGACAAGCACTGCAACTGACCATTTTTTAAAAAGGAAAGCAGATCACATCTTAAGATTGAGAAATGTTTCTAAAGAATTTAGTTACATATAAGCGAGTCACATTCAAACTGAGGTAGAGTTTTAAAGCTGTCAGACTCTCTTCACTCATTAAAAGTCAATATATGTCATGGCTGTGAAAAAAAGACGGAAAAAAAACCTCCAGAATTGAAAAATACACCCTCCTCCTGCAGCTCTCCCACTCTGTCCAAAGCGGCTTCCATCAGACAACCACGACATGTGCTCGTGCTTCATGCAGTAACTCCATGTGTCTCCATATTTTTAAAATCTTGTTTCATTTTAGAGTTGCTCACAGCGCATTCAATCAGCACCACCTCGCCCCACTCTGTCTCTCTGTTTATCAACCACAAATAAAACAAGAATTAAGTAGCTAACCGTCCCACAGTCCCTGCTCCCTGTTCCAGGGATAGATCAAATTCTTCAAGCACAGACACCCAAGCACCAGGTTTCATCGGGCACCTGTGTAACGACAGCAACAGAAAGTTTGCTGATCCGGCGGGGAGTCACAGCTGTCTTTTTTTGCTCCATCCCTGAAATGCTTCACCAATATTTACAAGTGTTTTGTTTCTTTTTTTGTCAGACTCTCATTTAGACTTTCTTTTTGATAAGTCTGTCCTTCTTTTTGTGGTTGCTTTTCAGTGTTGGCAGTTGTTCTCGATGCTGGAGTAGCAACCTTTTCTGCATGATTTTCCATCAATGAATCAGGGACATTTGTGTTTATAGAAGAGCTAATAGGAACGCCCTCTCTCTAAAATGATCTGTTATTGGCCAAAGTCTCCCATCATGGCCTAGATTCTGTAAAGCCTGAAAGCAGAGCCAAGAGGAGGTGCAGAAGTCTCATGTTCTTCCAGGCAACTTGAATTACAACATGCTCAGTGTTTATAACTGAATTTTAGCCCAGTGACGCCAAAATTAAACGGCTTACCTCAGCTTTAAGAGTGGTTACATAGATGTACCAAAACAGTATCTGCTGATAAACCTCACATGCTATACATGCTCGTTATGAGATAAATAGGTGTTCATCATGCACCTTTAATTTTCATTGTCTGAGTTTCATAATGGTCTCAAATCCCATTGTGTTTCCACCCTGCTGTGGTGATTTTATCATGAGCCCTGGCACCAGCACAAATGATTTTTAAAAAGATTAAAAGCCTCCCTACATACTTGGAAATGTTATTCTGCCAGTGTTACATGGAAATGTTTTGTTCTCTGTTAACAGCTGACACATATTTTATGTTTTTGTCCTCCACAGCTCTTTCACCGGGATCTGGTAAGTTACTTTCCCCCCCACACGCACACTTCTTCTTCTTTCAGACATGTTTACCACTAGAGGGACTACTTTATAATCTTGATGTCAGTTCTGTGGCACATCTGCCTGCTTTGCTGAAGAGTATCTAGGTTACAGTATCTTTTTTTTTCTGCCAGTGGCTACCTGCCTGGCACGACTCTGCCCTTTCCAAGAACTCAAAATAGACATTGCACAACATGACTTCTTTCCAAATGCTCAAATGTCTTTATAATACCTCTTTCATGATTTATACAGAATGGCTGCAATTTGCTGGCAGATACATCAGATAGAGCTGTTCTCTCCAAACATGATGGCAGAGCATTATCTGATTTGTCTTTTCTTGTCTCGTCTGAAAAGGAAGCCAATTTGCCATCATCGCTTTCACTAATTTCCCCTCTTGACAGCTTTAGCTCTCTTTGTTAGGGAAGAACAGTTCCTACTTTCCGGCTGGCACAGAACAGAGTCTCCTTCTGTGCTGCACAAAGCAGAACATCTGACTATTAGAGCTTAAGTGATGCAGCAGGCTCCTTAAAGGTTTCTTACCTTCGTCGTGTCCTTCAGAGTACCTCCGCAGTATCTCCCTGCCAGTGCCGGTGGTGGTGGAGGACACCAGCAGCAGCAGTGAGTACGGCTCGGTCTCCCCTGACAACGACCTCAACACCAACCCCTTCATCTTCAAGCCCAGTGTGAAGTGCTACAGCGAGAGAGATGTCAAGGGGCCCAGGTCCCTCTTCCTCAGGTAGGATAAGTGGGGCCAAGACTTGTTTTCGTCAAAGTAAATGGAGTCACACTGGTCATCTGTGAGTCATCATTAGTCATTTTGTGTCACCTTATATTGACACAACATGAAGCCCTTAGCTTAGAGTTTTTATAAAAGTAACAATAACAGAAACAGTCATTGGCAATGACAAAACTTGGATCTCCCTCCCACAATGCTCATTAAATATGTATTAAAAAAGAAAAGCACACAAGTAAAAACAAGCTAACCCTTTGAACTGTGAGCAAATTGGTTTGATTTTTTCAAAAACAGAAGGCAGTGAGCAACTAGACGAGACAAGATGGTCATAGTAATCATTTTCAAACAATCTTTCCATTAATCAGTCAATCTCTTTAGTTCAGCAGTGCAACAGAGACAAAAAGCGCACAAACACATCATAGACATGGGTTAAATCAGAGTAAATGTTAAGACTGACTAAGACTGTATATGTATGTATATATATATATATATATATATATATATATATATATATATATAAATAAAAGCAGAAAAAATAATCAAAGAACATGGATTTGTGTGGGATGGATCTCCCCCTATTGGTTTAACTCTTTGAAGCATGTTGCACTTTTGTTGCACCCACATCAAAGTAAATGCATACATTTAACATGCATTTTTACATATATTCTGAGCTTTATATGCATGTATTATGAGCAGAGCTGCATTATAACTGTAAAATGGAAAAAAGGGGAGTTCTAGTTCACAGAAATCCAAAATCTTTTCCTCTCTACTCAGCATTCCAGTGGAGAACTTTGAGGACCACAGTGCACCTCCGTCTCCCGATGAGAAGGATTCAGGCTTCTTTATGCTTCGAAAGGACAGCGAGAGACGGGCCACACTGCACCACATCCTGACCGAGGACCGGGACAAGGTGGTGGCCAACCTGATGGAGGCCCTCACACAGGTCAGTTATGAAAGGCACCATCAGTTAAACTGATAAACCAAGAACTGGATACTTGAAATATAAAAACCCTCATTTACATCTGAATCATTCCTGTTATGGCCTCCATCTCTCCTCACCTCTCAGGGCTCTGAAGTAACAAAGCTGAAGCCTCAGCACATTTCCACCCTCGTGGTCAGCCTGGCTGACTTTGTTCGCATGGCGGACAGGAAGATCATTGCCAACACGCTGTCTCAACTTAAGTTGGAGCTGGACTTCGACAGCACCGCCATCAGTCAGCTACAGGTCGTTCTGTTTGGCTTCCAGGATGCTGTAAGTATTAAAGCCACAGTTCACCACCAAATCAAAAATACATGTTTTCTCTCGTTTATAGTGCTTTCTCGATTTGTCAATCGAGATTCTTTTGGTGTAAGTTGCCAAGTATCGGCGATATCGCCAGTAGAGATGTCTGCCTTCTTTAGAATACAATTGAACAGAATATGGCACTCAGCTTGTGATGCTAAAGCACCAAAAAATACATATAGAAAAACACAACAGTAACATCTCTTTCCTGAAGTCATGACCTTGTTGTGAGCAGTTTCAGGTAGGAACTATTTTCTTCCTACTAAACTACAACCGCCAATTGTATCACAGCTCAGAGGGAAGCGTGCATCTACTGCTAACTCACCTAGCACCACTGAGCTAGCCAATGTCACAGCTCAGCCAAGGAGGATGTGATTTATGTTTACATCTCGCACTGTCACAAGCCTCTTGTCCATGAGTAGATGCACGCTTCCCTCTGTGAGGGGATTCAGTTGACGAATGTAGTTCAGTAGAAAGAAAATAGTTTCAGCCCTTATGAGCATGAAACTGCTCATAAGGGCTGGAATAATAATAATAATAATAATAATGCAAATAATTACATTTTAGACTGCCTTCAGCTTACCTTAAGATCAAGTTTTAAACAGCTTCAGTACAAAAACTGTAACTTTGAGGCTTTAATTGTTGCTAAAATTCTCCTCACATGCTGCTCACTCTCTCCTGCACCTGTAACATGTGATTTCCGGTCTATTATCCATTCCCCTATTTGTAGGCAGAGCTGCTCCCAGCCTTTCCATACCCCATGTGCTCTGAACACTTCAACATAATTGTTGTCATTTTACATGAGCCGCTGAAGGCAGCAGGCTGCCATGTTGCTGCTCCCCCAGCACAGAGATCAGACAGATAGCTGTGAAATACTTGTAAGGTGATAAAAGGGGAATCTGTCAGGAGTAATTGCACAGTCTGTATAAAAGGCAGCGATCGGCTCTCCCCCTCAGAAATGCAGTTATGCAGATGAAATGACACAAGAGCAAGTGGTTGTTTTCATATTTGTAAGGGGTGTTGCATAATCCTGTAACACGGAGATGAAGCTCTGATGCCTCCTGTTGGTCATCAGTGCAAAGGATAAGGATAGTTTGTGAACGACAGTCATGCAGCAGGGAAAATTCATAGTTTGGTTTGTAGTGCATGGATTCAAAAGATTCTAAAATATCTTAAGATATCAGGAACCGTAGTGCAATGATTTCAATGTCGCTTTGTGGAGGTGTGGACATCGCAGCAGAAGATACTGATCAAAAGAACAAGCAGTACAATGAAAGATAAATATATATAAAATTACAAATAAGGTAGCATCAACTATGTTAAGTAGAATTTCAAGAACGATAACTGCATGGCTGATATGAAATAATACGACATGTATTCAGTGTGAAAATGAAGCACTCTAACTATGAAACTCTTAACGTCTTCAGGTAAACAAAATGCTGAGAAACCACAACATCAAGCCTCACTGGATGTTCGCTCTCGACAACATCATCCGCAAAGCTGTGCAGACGGCTATCACCATCCTGGTGCCAGGTAACATCGTCAGTGTCTCCGGCAGAGCACCTCTAAATAAGTTATCACTAGTCCCTCAGGGAAGCACTGACTCCCTGATAGATGTACAGTAGGAGCTGTGGTACGAGTTTGCCCCGGAAGCTACAGTAACCACAGATATTTATGAACATTGAGAACATTTGAGAACAAAAGAGTGCTAGCACTAATAAGTATTCTGTGCTTAGATGAGCATTATTGGAGCTCAAAAGTAAAAATAGGAGAACAAGTAGCAGCTCAAAAGCTCGACTGATGTGCAGCTGGCAGTATTTTTGCAGAAGCTTACGCGAGATGTTATCACTTGATGAAAAAAGAGCATTAAAGGGGCACTTTTCCATTTTCAACCGGCTTTTATCATAACAATGTAAATGTGTATGTCTGCCTGCTCGTCTCTCAGCTCAAGAGCTGTCGCTCAAACAACAGGTTGTTCTTCCGCATTTTTGTATGCTCGCAGCAACGGTACAGAAGCAGATCGAGAGAGAGACCCGCCCTTCCCTCTTTTACTCTCACTCAGACTCAGATCATACAGTAAAATTAAGCATTGCTGATAAAATATGTTTTATCAGTTTTTCTGCTAAAACTAATTCACTGTTCAAGCTTCACAGATGGGAATGATATGAATGATAGCGAAAGGGGTTTTAGAAACATATTTTACCGAAGTCCGAAACTGCAGTTTGAGATTGTTATCAGCCAGCCAGAATGTTGTTTTTACATGTCCTTTTATGCTGAACTGCCTTACTGGCCTGTTTTATGTGCCATATAAATAAAGTTATATATAAAGTTTATTCTGATGATGATGAATATCATTATTATTATTACTGTCCTATTGATAATCTGTCATTTCATCACTAAAATAATGTGTTGTGTCTGTGTTCAGAGCTCAGGCCTCACTTCAGTCTGGCCTCAGAGAGTGACCCGGCCGAGCAGGAGGACGTCGACGACGACACCGAGCAGGAGAGAAACTCCACCCACCAGAGCCGTGCACCTCCCGTTGCCGCTCACGACGACACCGTGGCAACCTCCGGAGTCAGCACGCTCAGCTCCACCGTGTCACACGAGTCCCATAATGCACAGCGGTCTGTGAGCATGGAGCTGGGCCGCATGAAGCTGGAGACCAACAGGTGAAGATTTAATGTGGTTAGAAATGTTAATCAGCCAAAAAGCTTTCATTTTGTTTGTTAGCTTTCATGTACGTCATTTTATTTATTCAGTTAAAAATGAACCCTCCTTGTTTGCCTCCAGGCTGATGGAGCAGCTGCTGGAGAAGGAGAGAGAGTATCAGGCCATCCTGCAACAAGTGCTGGAGGAGAGAGAGCAGGAGATCAGACTACTGAGACTGCGATCTGAGCCCGCAGGTCTGGAGTTTTTTCTAATTTATGTTTTTCACTTTAACTAGCACCACTTCTCCTGCTACCTCCAGTCTGCCTTTACATTTTACATCCAGCTGTGGCTCACTGACGCGACTCCACTGTCCATGCAAAGCTGATGTGTAATAAATATATCATAAAAATGTTCACAGGGTTGAAAGTGCAAAGAGATATGCAGGATACACTGAGGTTGCATCAGACTTCTTCCCCTCCAGGTCACTAAATAATTCACACAAGTTGTGGCATGAACAAAGGACATCAACAGAGCTTTCTCATTGCCTACTGGAAATGCATATTATGTGACTTCCAGGATGAAGGTGCTCATTACACATGATATGCATCCTTTCTTGCTGATGTGATGATTGAAACCTGAGCAAATTATTTTTTTCTTTTCTTTTTTATTTTTAGAAACATCGGGAGAGGGCAATGAGCAATTTCACAGGACAGGGCCCAAAACTGAACAAAATGGAGAAATTACAAGAATTTTACCTTAAAAAATAAGCACAAAAATAAGAAAATGACCTAAAATAGCACAGAAAATTTATCTATAGATACAGATATTTATAGATATAAGCATGCATGGCACAACTATAAAATTAGCTAATGATATACAGGGTTACAGTACAGGTGAATAACAGTCACATACCTGCTCCTGTTATATTGACTGACTTTGGAAGAGAAGCATGTAATTTATAATATATCCTTATAATTTTTTTTATTTTGGGTCCAAAAGATTATTGTTTGCCTGAAGAAGTCCGTTCGCTCTATTCTCTGGCAGATGTCCCCACATCAGATGGCCCTGACGAGGAGAGGAGTCCACCTGCAGAGAGACGTGAAGACTCAGAGCTGACCAGCTGGCTGAGGCTGTACGGAGCAGACCAGGACTCCATAGACAGAGTGAGTTCCTGCTTTTACCTTAGAGCGCTGACTGTTAACGTCACACAGTGACAGCACGAGATTATACTGCACAGTCTTTGAGATATCAAAGCTGCCGTTTGTCATTCTGTAGTGTTTGTTTCTGTATTCCCACAATAAAAGGAATATGTTTTTATAAAGCCATTTTTAATTTTAATTTTTTAATTTTTTAACTAATTTTTTGTTGTGCTTTTGCAGCTAGATTGAGCCCTAAAATAAAGACAGTATGTAAGGATTTATTTTTTATCAAATGTCATGTAACTATATAGAATTTGTCGTATATTTTGTCTCTCCAGATACTGGACGAGGAGTACACGTTGAATGACATCCTCCACGATGTAACGAGAGATGATCTGAAGAGTTTAAGACTGAGGTAGTAGACCAGTTTTTCTTTTTCTCTTTGCACAGGTTCACTTCTGCATTCCATATTTGGTAACTAAAATACATGCTGACACTTGCATCTAAACAGCTCTGCAGCTCTCCAAACGCCAGAAACACAGAAGTGAAGCTGTGAAAACTCTTATTGTTGCATAAGGGAGCGTGTATTGATGTATTTTCCTGGTAATTTCTTTAGGTCTGCACAGGAAAACGCAGCACTGTAGAGGCAGCTAAACCTAAAATTAGACTTCATTTCTCAGAAATCCTTTAAGATGACATTAGCTTACAAAACTGACAGGGCTCCACAAGTAGCATGAAGCTGTGCTCACAGGTTCATTATATCAGTAAACATGTTTATTAGCTGGCTACTGCTGCTACAGTTTTCATCTCCTTCTCAAATTTCGGTGAGTTGCGGCAGTACATCAGCTTAAAATCTACTTGTGTATCATATTCTCATAAGATTGAAGTAGTTCAACAACTATTATTGACTCTTTTTTTTTTAAATTTCTGCCTTGGGCACCCTCCAGTGGTAGGGTCAAAAAATACATGATGGGAACCAGCAGTGCACACAAACACCGACTGACAGCAGCCCTGTTTCCATAAACATTTTTTTAATATGCACATTAGAGGAGCTGTATGGAAACAGAAAAAAGTTTATACTCGCTTGATTTGTTTTCTGGCTTTGAAAAGAAGTTTAAAAGGATATGGAAACACCTTTGCAGTATAAATTCTGACAGAGTTAACGCATAACTAATATTACTGCATTTTCTGCTATCAGCATCTTCCTGGATATTCCCATAACAACATAATTTGTCTCACAGACTGGAGCATGGCAAATATTAGCAGACATGAAAGAGCAACAAATTCCTGGGGAGCGCTTTCCGTTTTTTCCTCTTGTAGATGGGTTAGATCATGGATGTTTAAATAGAACTGCACACAGCGTAGGACGTGGGGCCCAGGTCATTTCCAAAGTTGTTAGGTTTCATCAGGCCCCTGGGAACACCGTACAACCTTGCTGCCAGTTTTTCCCAGTGGTCACTCGCTGTATTGCAGCAAAAATCCCCTTTGGTCCAAACAACGTTTTCCATAGACCAACATCTTAAAAGAAATGTCTGTAAAACTGTTGACAGGACAGCTCAAACTGCAAACAATTCATTTACGAATATATTTATTTTTTTGTTGAGTTTTTGTTTCATGGAGGTTTTATATTTGCAAAACTTTCCCCATGCCAAGAAAAGTGATAAAAAAAAATCTTTTGTCATCACAAAACGGATCTTGTAGGCGGGATCTGGGCATATTTAGTGGGATGCATACTGCAGAAGTAAACCTGTATGCTCGACAAGCAACTCCATTGGACTGAAGCGATGCAATCTTGTCCCTGTATGTGCGTAATATTATCTTTATCTTTTTATGCATGAAGCCAAAAAGTTTGACTTCCCGGGCGTGGAGTTGACCAGACTTCGGCATCATTTGGCCCCTAGAGAAGATCCACTGTAGCTATTCACTGGCCTGAGCTGCTGATGCTTACTTGAATGGGGTTAAGATGATTAAATGATGTGTCTCTTCTCGACTGTGTCGACTGTATGTTGTAATCTAAGTTTTTTTCTCTGTGTCCTGTCAGAGGCGGGATCCTGTGTAAGTTATGGAAGGCCATCACAGACTACAGGCAGAAGCCAACCTGAGGCCTTAAGTGGCGACAACCACTCAGAGAAGCCAGGACCGTTGTCCCAAAAACTCAGTATTCTCCTCTTTACCTCACTGTTTATAAGAGCAAGACTTTTAGGAGAGGAATCTGTGTTTGCCGTGTGCACAGAGCAGCTCTCCACCCGCACAAGAAACTCCTGGACTGGTCTTGTCGGAGTATTTTTGTAAATTTGGGGGAAAAAAAGGACTTGACATTGACAGCAACAATTACTGAGAAGTGCCACTAGTTTTGCTATGCCGGATGGACATTACACATCTTTTTGTTACAGGTGCGTTAAAATGACAATTGGTGAGAAAATCTGTTATTAAAATCTTGAAAACTGTCAAAACAGTTTCTCCTGTCTTTACAAGATGTAATGTTTACAAAACTGGAGACTGACCATTTTCTTATACAAGCCTGAGATACAAAATACTACATTCAAAATCATCTATTGTTTTTATTATAGGCATCTTATCACTACTTTATTTAAATGTATTTTTAATTTAATTTTTATGGTAATCTGAAGGATGTCAGTGCATACCCTATTTTTATTTTTATCCATACTGAGACTTATTTAATTTTTTTTCTTGACATTTCCTTTTATAATACGAATCAACATTTTTTATTTTTCAGAACCGTGTAAATATTGTGTTATAGAATTCTATGTGAACGACATTTATGTGTTTAAAAATACATCGATAAACCATTAAGTCTCCATGTGGATTGGACCGAGTCTATAATGGACACGTGAAAAATGTATTGTATAGTATTGTATTTTCTAGTGTCACAAATCATAAGAGATAATATTAGTAATTAATATTACACCAGATCATTTGCTCTGTTTCTACTGTTGTACACTGACAACATTGTGCATATCTTGCTTGTGTAGATATGTTCATTCATTGTATGTTGTTATGAAAAAAACACACAATCAAATTTCATACAAAAGAGCCTTGACCTTTTTTTTATTTAAAAAAAAAACATGATGTCAGAAATTGGGAACATAATCATGAGCAGTGTGTCCGTTTTGTTTCATATATAAATTTATTCAAGATTTTTGTGTCATATTGTTAAAATAAAACTTTTCATCTTGAAACTGTGAAACAAACGCGTTGCTTTGTTGCATATATGATAAGGATAGCTCCCACACATTTGTGTCCCTTTAAAAGCTGTTTATGTTTCTTTGTATAGACTTTTGTGTCTTTGTAGTCATTTTGTCTCTTTAGTGTTTTTTATTTCTCTTTTTAGTGATTTTTGTATGTCACCGTAATCATTTTGTGTCTCTTTGTGGTGACTTTTGTGTCTTTGTAGTCACTGGGAGGTTGCAGGCTAGATTGTAGGCAGGTGCGTAGATTGATGAGTGCCACTGGGTGTGTAGAGTTAAGAAGTGCAGACAAGATGTGGGGGAAGAAAAAAGGACAGACAAAACCCAAACACAACTGGCACACACCAAACACACAAAAGTGACTAAAAAATAAACACACACGCAGTCACATGGGAGTTACCTAGGGCCAGTTGTAAAAAAAATAATAAAAAATAAAAATAATATATATATATATTTATAAGTCTCCCCTGTGTGTTACTGCTGTTCAAATAAATGCACCGTGTGCCATTATAAGAGCAAACACCGGAGACAGAGGGAGGTAAACAGAGCTGCAGGCGTGCTGTTTCCACTCGCCATTTTTATTCATCACTGTGACGTCACTAGTTTCTGCTGAGCGGCACCGCGCTGGTCTCGCGCTCATCTCCCCCCTCACCATGACAACGACAGATTTCTAGCATCGTCAGAGAGCAAACCGTCAGCCCCTGATTAAGAGACGAATATTATGAAACATATCGTCTTTTACGGCAGTATTACGGAGTTTTATTTCACGTAGGCAGGTTAACGTGGCCGTGTGGACCCTCATGCGTCGAAGACCAGCCGGAGGCAGAAGAGGGAGACGCCGTTTAACTGCGTGAACAACATGGCTCTTCTACAGCATCCCTGTCTGCTGCTCGCTTGTGTTGTGCTGCTGACAGCAGCCCGACGTACCGACGCCCGGTCTCTGCCGTTATCGGATTTAAAGTCCAAAATATCAGGGGTGGAGGAGCTGCTGGAGGAATTCCGCAAGCAGCTCCAGCAAGACCAGACGTACAGGGCAGGCGATGTGGTTGACTCCTGTGTGGGCGACTTCAACGCAGTCGGGGAGCGCATCATCCGGGCCAAGGCCTCCATCGAGCAGGGAGCCACCTTCCTGCTGGCCCCGGACAGGGTGTACACCTGGAAGGACTGTCTGCACGCCTGCTGCTCCCAGCCTCACTGCACCGTGGCGGTGGTCCAGCAGGACCTGAGGCAGCCCGGGGACAGTCTCAGCTGCTACCTGTTCAACTGCACCTACAGGAATAAAAACGTCTGCTCGTTCGCCCCGCAGCAAGGCTTCACCACCTACAGCCGGACGCCCAACGCGACGCAGGGACACCTCCCTGTTTCCCCCGGCAGCTCGGCCCGGAGGCCCGGGGAAGGACATCCCGATGAGCAGGATGCACAAGGTGGGAGCTGAATATAAAAAGCATGGTTTATGTTATTGATCGTTACTGAGTTAAGTATCGTGCACGCATAATTGTTTCCTTATCAAAATGACCAAAAATCCTGTTTCCCTTGTATTAAAAAAAAAAACAGTTTGAAGCTTATGATGCTTAACCATTTGCACACTGATTTTTGACATTGATGCTTTTTTGTTTGTGAGAAGGCAATGAGCAACTTAAGAAGAAATGACTCAAAATAGCACAAAGTTAGAAGAAAAAAGTTGAATTACCTGAAAAATGGCACAAAAACAAGAGAAAAAAAGTAGAAATTACCTGAAAAAAAGGAAAAAATAATCACTCTAAAGTACAACATAACTTTAAATACATAATTATTATTATATTATCGTTGAATGGACATTTTCCCCTAGCTTCTTTTTTTGGGACATTTCTTGCCAAGTTGCTCTGTACCTTTTTCCTGTTTTAAAGAAATAAAACCAATTTGTTCACGGTTGAAACGTTTCAATACTTGTGAAAGGCATCTAAACCCAGCACAAGTAAACTTATGTTGATCCAGGTTTCAAAGGGTTAAGGGCCTGTACCTAATTTTACTTACTTCAGTGTTTTTCCTTGAGCCTCCCTGAGTTACTGGGGAAAATGTAGGACCCTCCTTTCACCATAAATACCTATATTTCTCGGTTTCAGGCTATGATAAATGTTAAGATTTTGAAGATTGGGAAAAAAAACATTTTAAAACCTTTAAAACCCACTTGCGGGGTTGGGGCTCTGAGGGTATTAAAATAAATACCAAATAAAACCCTTTAACATTGAATGTCCCTCTCCTAAGTCAGTTTTTTAAGAAAACTATCTAACTCCCTCACCAGTGCTTAAAAAAATACCTGTATAATTAGTGGGTTTTTTTTTGTTTTAGCAATTTAATTAACATGCAGATCTTCTAAAAAATGAATTTGTTTGAGATGGAAAATGGATAAAGATAAACAATCACGCCAGGAAAATACAAAGTTAATCAGCTACATGTTGATTACTGAAAAAGTTATTTCAGCATGTTATTCTTTTAATGCACTTTCAAAAAGCAGCATGACATGATGATTTGTAATGTGGTGGCATTTTATTTTTTGGATCAGTCACTGTTATGCATTTATTAATTGTGTAAGGCCATGTTGGAAAGGCTTATGCACATTTACTATTACAGAAATATGGTAAGGAGGGTGAGGTTTAATCTAAGACCCTCAAAGTAATGTCTGCTTCCTTTCCTAAAGGTTTGGGCAGAAGATCGAACATAAAACCTCATTAGGCTTTAGAAAACTTGTCTGCAGTCTCAGTTAATATCTATAGTAGTCTCAGCACATACTTACCTTGATGAAGCTGGCAGGGTGGGTTAATGATTTACCTTTAACTTTGCAAAGTGAGATCAAGTGAGACCAGCAGCAGGTGTTTGTGTGACGGCAGCTGTCTCCTCTGTCCATTTACGAGTGTGTTTTTCCAGTTGGCATGAAAAGTTCAGTTACAAAAGTTGTAAAATAATAAGCTGATAAAATGATTCAGCAACTAGTTGCTGAAGTACTTGCTTCACAAGTAAAAAATAATAAATATATTTTGTGCTTTTTGAGTTGTTGGGTTTTTTTGTATCATACTTAACTGATTATGTTTGAGTTTGGGATTTTTAGCCAAAACAAGACACATGTCACACATGTCACATTTGGCTTAAGGTATCTGTCCCAGTTTTTTTTTTTTTGAGAATATTGTGTGACAGTTTATAGACCAAATGATCAATGGATAATGGAAGTAATCGTTAGTAACAGCCCTACATATGTCTAAATACAGTGAAAAGAACATATTTTATGTCTTAACCTGCAGTGGAATGAAACAAAAATCAATCTGACAGGACAATTGAAACAAAGTAAGCATGTAGTGCATGCCTTTGATTTTAGTGTGGTCGTCCTGTGTGATTTTGCAGATGTGGATGAGCCTCCTCGCAGTGACGCTGGACAGGATGTGGTGATCCAGCTGCCCACAGACTGGGCCGTCCTGGATGGACGGGACAGTGTAGACGACCACGAGATCAGCCACTATGAATGGACTCTCATCAAGGGGGACACAGCCATCAATATGAAGGTTAGTGTTTCATTTTTATAGTCTTTTCAGTGAATGCTAACAGCCTAAACATCGTGCAGTAAAATGATTGTTTACGCCATACCGTTTAATTTGGGTGCTCCATGTGAAAATGATAAACAACAACCACTGATGGAAACAGAGTGAATTAAGACGGTATACTGTAATTGCTCTATTGTTCTCTCTTTTCAGAGATCAGATGATTCTAACATTTGACTTTGCAGTTTGAATAGTCACTAATCACCAGTGTCAAATTGCTTATTTGTTAAGTCAACAGGGCGGCTTGCAGCCTCAGCTCCATAATACCTCGCTGTACCAACAGAGATAAGAGTTTATTACATCCAAAGCTGCCCCAAGGACAGCAAGCTTTGGAGTCTGCCCTCTGTTTACAGCCTTTCAGGCCACACGAGGAACGTCTCGTACATTGTGTCCTGCTTTTTTACCCTTTTTGTCTGTGGTCAGTTTTCACACAAGAAAAAACATTTTTGGCTGGTTATATTATCCGTCAACAATCTTGCAGTTGATATTCCATAAAAATGATATGGTGATATGTGATTACATATGCACTGAAAGAGGAATCCATATCAATATTTCAAATTTTATAGTTCACTTTTTTGTGCATTTCATGCCTTTCTAGGAACACTATGTCAGCAGGGCACCCCTCATTTATTTATTTATTTATTTTAATGAATTGAGAACCACAAAGAAAAATCCTTTTACCTCTGTCTTGGCAAAGGATATTATGCAGTATATATATGTCTGCATGACTGCATACTAGGAGGGTTTTTTAGAGAAAAAAATAGGTATTTTTGCAAACAGACTGAAGCTTTTATGTAAATATTAAATATATTTTTTTTCCGAGACAGTTAAGTTTGAAAAATTTATGATGCTGGAATCAGATGTTGCAGCCTACCAATAACTTCTGCTGGTATGTTAATGAGGGATAAACTTCAGAGGTCTTGAAAAACCTGATTGTGTGCAAATGTGATTAATTAAACAGGGTGTCTGTTTCACCCAGGTCAGTACTTGTCACACTGACACGTCAAGATGAGAATCGGTTAGGATTAGGACAAAGAGGCCATTGTAAGGACTTGTACTAGCCCATCTCAAATATTCTCTCAGATTAAAGTGGTACATTAACAAGAAGAAAACTCAAATATACTGCAAGAAAGTCAGTGACGCAGTATAAAGACCAACACAGTCCACGTACTGTGTACAAACACATTAGCAGAAAAGCTTAATAGATCTGTCCGTGTTCGCTTAATATTTCGACACTGCTAGGACGCCCAGGACTATTCATCCTCACGTAAATAGCCCTATTAATATCAACTATTGTTAACTACAGAAAGCTGGGTACAAATAGCATCTGCTTTAATTGAAATCTGATACCAGATTTCTTGCACATCCTAAATGTGTTTTTGGTCTGTGATGTGTTAAAGGCGACTCATCCAGGGCTGCTGAAGATCAGTGGCCTCCAGGAGGGAGTCTACTCCTTCCAGATGACTGTCACTGACACAGCGGGGCAGAAGAGCTCCGACAACGTCTCTGTCACTGTGCTTGCACCAAAACACCAAGCAGAAGGTAGAGTTTTCACTAAAACATACATCTATGTTGTGCTTCTATTACAAGCTCCTTTGTAATGTTCAGGTTTCCACCTAAAGTAAAAGGTGTTGTTAATTTGTAGGAGGTGCATGTGCAAAATATTGGTGGCTTTTCTCTAACATTAATGGATCATTTACCAACTGAAAATTTCTGGATTTTTTTAATATATATTTTTTATCTTACCCATTTATATGGCAGCTTCGATGATGCTACAACAGGGAAAATAACAGTACTTTCACCATTTTAGCAATTATTGAAAGGTGGGATGTTTGATGTCAGAGGATGTGTAGTTGTATTTCTTCTGTGCCCACAGTGTGCACAGGCAGATGCTCAAGGTACCAGTTCAAGTGTGATGACGGTTGCTGTATTGACATCACCTACGCCTGCGATGGAAAGCAACATTGTTCTGACCGCTCTGATGAAGACTTCTGCCAAATCTGTAAGAAACCCTGCTTTTTTTTTTTTTAAATGAACGCAGTGTTTTATAATCTTTTCTCAGGATCAGTAAAATGAACGTGAGACTGGAAGAAAAACACAAGCAGAACTCCACCATTCATTTGTTGTTCTGTGATTTCTTCAGTTGACAGCAACAGGAAGTCAGTGACCCACCCTGCTGATCTGTCAAACTCTCATCGGCCTGTAGCGCAGACAGAGCAGACAGAGCAGTCAGAGGATGGCTCCATGCTGCAGACTGGGCCAAGAAAGACCGTTCAGAACATCCCACCACCTCAGGACAGGAGCCAGGCCGCTCCCCCACAAAGTCCCAGTCAGCAGGAGGCTTCAGTCAGTGAAGGTAGAGTTGTGTTTATGTTTGCAGTGCTTAATGGGGCATCTAATAACTGCACCAAGACACCAGAAAATGTTGCTCTGCGTTGTGGTGATACAAAACACAGTGGTGACTCCAAATACGTGGTTGATGGAAAGTTGACCTTTGACCTTTTGGATAGAAAATGTCATCACTTCATCAATTTATCCTATTAGACATTTGTGTGAGAAATTGTCATAATGAAAAATAAAACTAAAAATGTAATAGTATAGTATGTCATGAAAAATCATTTAAAATGTCACAGTATAATAGGGTCATAGAGAAAAACCAATCATAAAAATGTTACCGTACACTATGCCATAACAAATAAAAAAATGTATAGTATAGTTTGTTATAGAAAATTAATTACAAAAAAATGTCAGTATAATATGGTCTAAAAAATCACCAAAATTTTATTGTATAGCATGTCACAAGAAAATAGCAAAAAATGTCATGGTACAATAAGCCAAAAAAATGTTGTGGTATAGCTTGTTGTAAAGAATTCCTTACAAAGAATGCCATAGTATAATCTGGTCTAAAAAATCACCAAAATTTTATTGTATAGGATTTCATAGGAAGAAAATGTTATAGTCTAGTTTGCCAAATAAAAAATATAATAAGATAAGCCATAAGAAATCTTTTGAAAAATGTCATAGTATTGTATGTCATAGAAAAATGTCATTGCTGTGTCATTAGTGCAGTATCCCTTTGCAAAGAGGCAGCCAGTGTTTTCAGTGTGTGTCCTGGACATAGAAGCAGATGGGGCCCCTCTAGGCAGCCGTTGAGTCATAGCACTGAGCTCAAAATGCTGGCGAAGGAGCCACAGGGCCACTCAGCATTCCCTGGGAAAGCAGCTCGTTGCCTGCGTCCCCTCTGAGTGCTGGAACAAAGCTCCTCTGTCCCCTCTGCCATCTGATCCCTGAATCAGGCTGAGACTAACCAAAAGGGCTGCTCCCCCATCAGTATTTTACCGCAGGTATCACCTTCTCAGAAGCCTTTTCTACAGTTCACCAATGCTCAGTCCCATGTCTAAATGTGAATAAAAGATGATACCCCAGAAAGAGGCAAAGAAGTCATGTGGAATGGTATTTAAAAAAAAATGACTTGTGCTCTCTGTTGTTTGTGTTTTTAGAAACACATTTTTGTGTACTGTTTACCCGAAAAATGAGAAAGTTGTGTCCGTGCAGGTGTTTCCAACATGACAGACAGATCACAAGCTTTCTCATTTAACAGCCAAACAGCACAGTGAAATATCTTTCAGAAAACATTTGAAGTGAGAAATGCACAACAGAATCTTGATTCATATTTGATCTGCACTGCATGGTTTGGCAGTTTGACCACAGCTCGCGAGCAGTGATAGATATGATTGACAGCTTACTCCCTGGCCCTAATTGGTTGTTTTTACAACAAAGTTTTTTTTTCATAAAATTTATCTATAAAATATCTGCTATCTTGACCAGGACTGGGAGAGGAGATCTTGTATCGCAATGGGACCTCCATGGCTAAATAAAGTTTATGGTGAATTTATATTCCCAGATCAACTTTATCTTTCAAATAATACTCAGTGTTAGCCAGTTTAAATATGTGTCATATTAGATTGTTCAAAGTAAATAAGGAGCTAATGTGACTCTCTCTCTGTAGATCCATGTGCTGCAGCTCCAGTTGTCGGACCGTGTAAAGGCACCTTCCCACGCTGGTACTACGACCAAAATGCAGGAGAATGCAAACACTTTCTGTATGGTGGTTGCCAGGGCAACCATAACAACTTCCTCCAGGAATCTGACTGTGTCAGTGAATGTATACAAAAAAGTGAGAATCTGCTCCCTGTAATTTCTTTTTTTAAAATGAAACTGTATATTGCTGCAACACAAAATTACTGTAAATTTGATCATTCATGGAAATGTCTTTTAGGTCCAGCTTTCAAACCAGCAACTGTGGCTCCTCCAGTCACCAAACAGACTGAGATAGGTAAAGCCAGAGTGCATTTTAGTCAAACATTATTGAAGTACCAGTTAGTGTTTACTGTTTCCAAATCTAAATTGGATTTGTACTTTTCTTGGAAGCTGCACCTAAAGTCTCCCAGAGCCAAGCAGAGAGCGACGTCCCCATCTCCAAACCTTTCCCAGTTAGAGGAGGGCATCCAGTACCAGAGTCAGGTATGAACCAACATGATAGTTTTGGTTTATATGTATCTCTTGTTCTTGTTTTACGTCACATTCTTCCTAATTTTCTGTGTGGCGTCTGTTTCCTCCTCCAGGTGCGATACTCCCCCTGGCTCTTGGCCTGATCATCACCGCTCTGCTGCTGCTCATGATCGGCTGTCGTCTGAGACTCGTTCGACACAAGATGAAGAAAGCTCGACCCCTCACCACAGAGGAGTCAGATTACCTCATCAATGGCATGTACCTGTAGCCAATCAGCCGGGGGCTGCAAATTCAAGAGCTCCGAGATCTGAAAAAAAGAGAAACATAGGTATGTTGTTGCCAGGGCCTGAGCCAGGACTTTTTGAATTTGCACTCTCTAATTTGTTCGGGTTGAAAACGTCCCAACTCTGCTGTCATAAACGTTTCTGAACATCCTGACACTGGACTGGTGAATCCACTGCTGATAGCTGCTGTCTTCAAAGCAATTCACTCATATTCAGATGCTTGTGAATTCATATTTATGACGTTTTAAGAAACTCTGATTGTGAATGCACAATGGAAGAGTCAACATTCCCAGTGCAATACTGATAAACATCTGTCTACATTCCCCCAAGGACTCCTGGGACACATACAGTACAAGAGACTCTTTTGTCTCCATTATTAGGATTCATTTTATTCCTAAACCACAGGTTACTCTTTAGATACACTGGTGATGCAAAAACACGTACTATATTTCTGCCACAGGGGGGCCTGTTTGTGCTGTACATGTTACCCGAGTTAACTGAGGGGCAGAAGAGTAACACACTGGAGTGCCTGGTACATTGCTCCTTTTTGACTGATTAGGAATCAGACACAAATTACCAGTATTCTTAGTTCCTCAAAACCATATAAAGCCATAGCGAATCTATTGGTCAAAATCTATTCCTGTCTTCTTTTTTTTTTCGAAGCAAACTTATGTGGAGTGTCTACTATATTTGCACACATGTATTCCCTCAAAGTGCTGTCTTTAATGTGAGATATTAAAGTTTATTATATATCAAAAAACACTGGTGGGATCCGTTGACAAAGTAACAAAGAAATGTATTATGTCTTTTCCAACTTTGTTAGCACATAATTAACTGCCACTACTACCATTGAAGACTGTGATGTCATTAGTTGTTCATTGTTAATTTTAAAAGATGTGGTTTACTGTATTTTCATGTTCACTGCCATGACTTCCCCAGGCCTGAATGAAGAAGTCGATTTTAAAAACTTTTTTATGAAGCTATTTATCACCATTGCATTTTCCCCCTTTTTTTCTTTCTTTACAATCAATTTACTATTTTTGCACTGGACATATTACCCCGTCTACCACGTAGTATGACGTAAGATGTCACGTGACAGCACAACAAGGAAATGTACCTCCGTTGTCACACCTGTGCAGGATCACGACGCCCTGACAAGGGCCTCTGCCCTGGAGCGCGTCCGCGTTTTGCCCTACTTTTCTGTTCTTTATTACTTTTTTTTTCTTCTCTCCGATACGACAGTACCTGTGACTGTTTCAAAAGACCGCCCCGCCACGTTCAAGGTAAGCTCGTTCTTTTTGGCTCCGTTTTTTTCCCCCCAAAAAAATCAATGAACCCACCACAGAGCACCTTGTTTTAGCATTGTTAACTCGCCAGTTTCCATTCTTTTTTTTATAAGCGGGTGTAGGTAAGGTTCTTTTTTTGAAACTGATTGTCATATTTCCATCTTTACTTTTTAGATCTCCTATAAAAGAAAATGTATTTTTCACCACAATTATATTCCTGGCAGTGTGAAAATGGTAGATTTAGACCATAGTAAAGGTGTGTGTGTGTGTGTGTGTGTGTGTGGGGGGGGGGGTGTTACAAAAACTAAATATAAAACATGTTAAAAACCTTTTTTGTTGCTTTGATTAGTCATACATTTCTTAGAGGCGTAGGGCTGAATCTGAACTCTTGACCTCAGTATTTCTAAAGCCTTTCAAACCACTGACAGATGAAGGATAATATTAATCTTCTTGTTAAAATGCAACGTCCCTGGCATTTATGTAGATGCTGTTTGACACACACCACCCACCCAAACACTGTTGCGGACCAAGTTCACTCCCTAATGGCAGTTGCCCCCCCCAGCAAGACAATGTGCCATGCCACACCGTGAACACTGCTCAGGAATGGGCTGAGGAACGTGACAAATAATTCAAGGTGTTGAACTGAAATCCAAATTCATCAGATCCCATTCTGATCGAGCATCTGTGGGACATGCAGGTACACCACCTCACAACCCAAAGGATCCACCGCTAATGCCCTAGTGGGGGTGATGAGGACACCTCCAGAGGTCCTTGTCCATGACACGACAGGTGGATCAGACTTAGCTCTGACTGGTTAAGGCACGGACACCAGAACAGTCCACAAATGCTCAATCAGACTTTGGCTCTGGGGAATTTGGAGGTCAGGTCGACTTTTTGAACTCTGTCACATTCTTCGGGCTATTTCTGACCAGTTTTCAGTGTGGCATGGCACATTGTCCTGCTTGGGGGCAACTGCCTTAAAGGAGTTTAGTTGCAGTGAGGGGTGTACGTGGTCTGCAGCAGTGTTTAGGGTGGCTGGTGCAGCCACATAAATGCCAGGAACAAAGGTTTCCCTGCAGAACATCACATTATAACAATAGAGTTCCCACACATTTTTACCAATACATTTTCAAAACTTTTTAACAATTTTCCCATAATATTTTACCCCATTACCATGACTTTAGGTATTTTAAAAGGGGTAGGGCTACAAACCCTGTTTTCCTTGGCATTTTTGAATAAGCAAATTACCTTTGCTTTCTTTATCTACAATTTAGACTTTCTGCCAACCAGCTCCATAATGCCAAAAGACCACACCAGTAAAAAACGGGCACTTTGCAAAACATCCCAGCCATGCCCCTTTTCAGGGCACTAGATTTTAAATTCAATATATTTACCATAATTTTAGACATTTGGGGATTTTTATGTTAATATGTTAACTCTTTTAATCCTTGAGCAACATCACTTTTCTCATGCTCCGATGCCTTTCACAAGTATTGAAACCTTTGAACCCAGAGCAAAATGATGTGATTTCTGTCAAAAACATGGGAAAAAAGGCAATGAGCAACTTGGCAAGAAATTGCAAGAAAAAGCTATAGGGAGAATTGTCTCAGGAAGAAAGAAGCAAAGGTAAATCTATCACAATTACATATTTAAAATTATGTTACAAAATTATTTTAATTCTTGAGCACTTGTTTTCCATGTATTTTTTTTCTTTAGACTAATTTTCAAGTAAATTTCTTGTACATTTTTAATAAATTCTTGCTATTTTTTTCTCATTGTCTTCTCGTGTTTTTTAAGAAATCAAGCAAACCCAAAACAATACATATATTCAAAAAAAAATTCCCAAACTTTCTGTTAATTCCAAAACAGTTTTTCTAATTCCATGACAACATGACTGAAAGAAGAAGATACATGTTATTCTCTTCATCTGTCGTTGGTTTTAATGTGGCTGATCAGTGTATCTGTATCACCGGGGTTTGCAGCCTGAACACAAAAGATTCAACCATAAAAGACAGACAAAAACATAAGCATCTCTTTATTTTCATGTGCCATTCCAAACTGTGAAAGCCAAACATCTTCCATCACCCAAAATAAAATGTGCTTTTTGATTTCAAGAAAACAGACATTCATTTGCTTTATATTGTTGGAGTTTATTTTGGCAAAGCAGTGACTATCCCATTTAGTATCAGTCACCAGAATAGCCTGCGCAAATTGTTAATGGGAAGAAAAAAAACTGCAGCAGAAAGCAACACATCACCAGGTGGAAAAGCACAGCCCTGCATGTGCACGTGTGTCGGTGTTTAAGTGCTCGGCTCTCTTTGGAGTATCATCAGTTATGATCCAATGCGTTGCTTATTCTATGTGTAGGATGACTTAAGAGTGCTGCACATCAAACGGCATGTGTGGGTTACATCAGTCATTGTGTCGCCTGTGTGTGTGTGTTTGTGTGTGTGTGTGTGTGTTCCTAATACTGCTTGCAGGGGAAGAAGCTCATGTTAGCAGAGAGGTCTACAATTAGATGATCCTCACACACACACACACACACACGCTGTAGCTAGGTGAATTATCTGAATCTTTCAGGCTTTCCTCCTCATCGTCCGGCGTTCCTCCTACATTCAGCTTTGATGCGGCTGAAATGTAATACTGCAAAAATGGCTGATTGCAATTCATATGTTGAAACCACAAAAAAAAAAAACAACTAAAATCCAGCAGTTTAAAATAAACAACCAAAAAAATGCAGGCCTGAAAAGAAAAAACATAACATCCTCTCCTGATATTTCTTCGCTGAGCTTGAAGCAGTCTCTCTTCCCTGCCCCTCTGGGCTGTCATCAATGTGATACTCGAGTCCAGCGTTAGACGTAAAACAAACAAAAAAAAAAGCATGTTTTGTTATGCTTTGAACAGAATGCCATGGGCTGTTTGACCCCGTCCGAGTTTTCTCCAGGTTCAAACTTAAAGGTGGAGTATGGACTGTCTTCCTCTTCAAAGTTCATCCCTGTGAAAAAGAAGTCAAATGTCAGAAAAGGCAGGGGAAAAAAAAGTAGAGCGGCATGCAGGAACCACACTCCTGTCATGCAAACAAAGAGTTAAAACCACATGCAAAATGTGCAGATCACAGGAAACAGTTACTGGTTGTTGTCTACATCTCACAGAGAAGAAGATCAAACTGAACAAATTAAAAGTTTGGTTTTAATGTGCAGCCAAATTGACAAAGAGGTCATGCTCTGGAAAACCAAGCATATGCCTTTCACGCTGCTGCTGGTTCTTTTGTGTTTCAGTGCCAAAAAACTTCAAATTGAATCACTCAGGCAGGCTTAATTTGGAACTGTGGTGTTAAAAATAAAATGATGAAAAGAAACGTGCTTGTCAGTTTGGTATGGAAGAAGCAAAAAATGTCAAGCAGCAAAATGCAGCCCCTTGTGATCCATTGCCTGCTCCAAGCCACACCATTTCACCTTTGCCACTGTGAGAAGGAGAGAGGGGGGAGGAGGGGGAGAAGGAAGTCACTTCCACCTGGAACACTGCTTCTCTTTGTCTGTTAAAGGCACATAAATCACCCCCATCAAGGGCTTCATTTTGGTGCTGCCATCCTCCATCTTGTCGTACTGCTCCAACATCTGGTTTCCTCCCGCGGGGCCGACAGGCAGAATCAGCCGGCCGCCGGGCTTCAGCTGGTCCAGAAGCTAAGCAAGACACGCGGGACATGTGAGTCAACAGGACCAAACAACACGCGTTCACAAACACATTCCAGTCATGTTTTGAAAGATGTAATTGTGTTAAATTTTGGTGAAGAAAGTTCAGTGGTGGCATTCATGTTTTTCAGTGAATTGGAACAACGTGACCTTGATTATCAGCTCTTAAAAAGTTTTCGGAGAGACTCACAGCTTGGGGGACATTGGGTGCTGCTGCGCCAACATGGATGGCATCATAAGGTGCTTCCTCAGGGAAGCCCATTCGCCCATCTCCCACTGAAACACACACAGAGCGAGCGTCCGGTCACCGTCTACTGTTTTATGACACTTAAGTTTTATTTGTCCTTTTTTTTTTCATGGAAAGAAAACATGAGGAACATTGTCGGGCATAAAGACAATCATCATATTTAGATAGGGTATACCATGTTACGGGTCGGAAATATGAGGCCTACTACAGCACTTAAAAAATACTTACCATTTACCTAAACTGACAGTTACTGACTGCAGGCGGCTCAGTCTCGAGCCATTTACAAATAACTACCTTTTTTTTCCGCTGCTACTATAAATATTTGTAAGAGATATCTATCATTTCCTGTCATTTCTTCCGACAGGTCACCCAAGTAAAGGGTCAGTAAGAGAGAATCTGCTGCACGATTTCCCAGATGTTTCTCCAAAACAACTGTATCTTTGGGCAGGTCCAGAAAATGCGATGGTGATTCGCCTCATCATCCCCACACTTCTCCAGCTATTATGCTCCGTAGTCATGAGAGATTCATTTTAAATTTGGAATTAGCGACAAAACGAGCAAGATTTTGCCAGCCAAATTTGCGCCGGTACATAGAGCGAGAAGTAGAAAAGGTAGATTCACACTCGCGGTCTACTTTTATTTATCACCTAGTTGTATCAGCACCACCACCCTCCTGCAGAGCAAGTGAAAGTAGGTACTCGCTGCTCAATTATTTAGTGCTGCACAGCCCCGTCTACTGAGCCACTGTGTGTTCGGTTCCCCACTACAGAGAAGACAGGAAGGACAAAGGAGCATAACACTGTCCCTTATTTTTAAAAGGAACAGTCAGACGACATTTCTGCACATCATTTCTGACAAAAACTAAATGCCGTGAACGAACTGAACTGCTTTTCATCAAAGACATCTTACCTATTAGCTTGATTCTGCCTGATGTTATCAAACTGGGGTCATCTTTCTTCACATTGGTTATCGAATCGTCTACCAGCTCTTTGATGTGATCAATTCCTATAACTTTCCCTTTTGCACCAACCTGTGAAGCACAGAGGGAGCAACATGGTGCTCAGTTCATACGACAATATCACAACACGTCCCATCTCATTTCATGTTGACAGGCCAATCTGTGAAGCAGAAAGCCACTAAAGAGAAATTTTATGTGTTTACCCGTCATGTGTGGCTCACCATTCTTGCGAAGCAAACCGACAGGATCCCACTGCCGGAGCCAACGTCCAGAGCTTTGGCTCCCTCGTACAGCTGGTCGTGTAGAAGCTCCAGGGCGTAGGCGTGCTGGGTGGAGGGAGGGGACGTCAACAGGGACACTGCATTACAACCCATCAGTCAGCATTCATACTGCATCAAACACTGGCTGTGATGAGGCGAGGCCCTGCAGGTACATCTGTGGGGTGCAGCTAGCTGACCAACATTACTACTCGTGTCTTCATTTTCAGTTAGTAGCAGGGAGATTTGACACCATAACAATCAACAGAAATCTATGTAACTGCTTTGATTTGCTTAATTTCCCTTGTAAAAGACAGATGGTGAAAGGGGAGACGATTTGTAATTCTCTGCTTCTCCTTGTTATCTACTGAATGACTGAATGAGAGCACGCTTAAACAAACAGAACAAAAAAAAAACTTCACAGTTGTGATTCACAGGATGAAGAAATGTATGAGAGTGTTTTAAAGTCATACCATGTGTGGGGCGCTGATGGTTGCTTGATAGCCTTTTGGTTAAAAGAGAGATTTTGTTAGTTAGACTGTATTTGGGTCCCAGACTGTGCTGAGTGATGATTGCGTGAGCAGACGTACCTATTGCCTGTGGCGAGTCCATGTATGGATTACTCCTAGAGAAATGGGCTCGGTCTGTGGCCAGCATGACTTCATAGACCTTGTCGGATTTAATAATGCCATTTTCTGCGGATGCAAAAGAGTACGTGTCACTGTGTGTTACGGAAACATTAACAAACACCAGGCAGGAATATATTACATAATCTTGCAGCTGATGCAAATAGAAATGCATGCAAGAAAAACAATATACAGGCGATGACAGAGAGAATTCAGGGATATTAGGCATTATACAATTACTCTAATTAGTGGTGCGACTGGGGTGTGATATGATATTTCGCGTGATAATTTGTCAACAAGCATCGCTGCTCTTTATATCCCTTTGTAACTGAGTATCAGACCATTGTGGGCAATTTACACATCAGCGAGCAGGACTGCTGTATGGCAAAACTGAATTTTTATGTGATTTTTTTTATGCACAATTAATCAAAATATTATCAAAAACTTGGGCATGTGCAATATCTAAATCACAGAAGCTGCAATTTTTTGATAAAGGTCAAATGTGACACAGCATGTCATTATAAAAGAGGCAATGTGGGGCTACACAGATGCCTACAAATGATCAAGACATAATGGAAAGTTGTTGGTTGGTACAGACCCCAGCAAAAATCTCAGCATCATTATTTTTAATGTTTATTTAGTTAACACGAAATGCAAAAAATTTCAATTCCCACTAAAATCACAACTAATATTACAATTGCAATATCTGTCAAATTATTGCAAGATTTTTTTATTGTATTTTTATTTTATTTTTTTTGCATATCCTGCACCCCTGATTTCTTTAGGGATGCACCAACTGTGAAATTCTGGGCCGATACTGGTATCTAAAATAGCAATATATAACTGATGCTATAAACTGATGTTAGCAGCACACAGGCGGGAAGCTTAGCACAAGCGTCAGCGTTTATAGACGAGTCTGGAAGAAATTAAAAAAGCTCTCTAAAGAGAGGGGTTTTAGGGGCTGGGACATAGTGGTTGTGTGTGTGGGCAGGGTAAACAGTCAAAATGTAATCAACAATCTGTTGTTCTGTCTGTAATTTGAAGATGTTGCAAGAAAAAAAGTGATAAATTAGCTTCCTAAAGAAGCAATAGTGTCTTCAGGATAATCCCTCCTAACAGGTTCTTGTAGCAGCTGGTGCCAACGGCAGGAAAAGCCAACGACAGCCGGCGCTGCTCTCATTACAGTCTCCGCTCACCGTCACAGCTATGTGCTGCTTTAGGATACATTACACATGAATCATACGAGCTGCCAGATGGACTCCTACTAGTGACTTCGGGAAATAAAATAAGCCATTCTGGCAGATTTCATGCTGTTTTCCTCCAATTTATAATCTTTCTCACAATTCAGAACTGTCTGTGAAAACCCCCAGGTGAAGCAAGCAAACTATATATTGCTTTTAGGCTATAAACCCACTTAGTATATATATTTTAAAGGCACATTTTATTTTCATCCAAAGCATTACTGGCTGCTAAAAAATTCATGAAGCAGTCGAGGTTTAAAAAATGCAACTGGGTGAACTATTACAGGCTGTACTGACCAGTCCTGAGCACCGGTCAGGAGGACACAAACAATATAAAAAAAAAAAAACAACAAAAGTTGTGAATTAGCATGCATCCTGAGTGTGACCTGCTTAAATCCACTTTCTGCAAACTGTGGATTAAATTTAAGATATTTGTGTCTGGCAGGCCAGTGTCCAGTGTCAATCAGGAGCAGAAAACCAAGTAGTGACCACTTACAGAACAAATTGAATATTTGCAACAAAAAGCCAACTATAAAATGGCCAATTAAAGGTTTTAACTTGAATTGATTATACTAGTGCCAGGAAAAATACATTTGCATAATTGGCAGCCTTTATGAGGGGATGCTCCTGGAATTGACTGAAAAGCCTTTCAGTGAAAGACTAATTAACTCGTTAAAGATTTCTAGCATTTTATTATCCTGCATGACAGGGCTTTGCATGCTGAGGAGCTGGTTTCAGCTTCCTTATTTCCACTTTTCTTTTACCATGTACTATTTCAACATGTGCTCAATAATAAACCGAGACATAGAATCATATCTGGCAAGTAAGACAAAGAAAGGAGAACATGCAAATTCTGCCTTTTGTTAAAAAAACAAATGGAGCATGACTGACCGCTGCTCTCTTACCATACAGCTTTTGGCAAAATGTTTGCAGCCAAACTATCTGATGCCCAACTGGACTGCACAGAATATAAATAGCCGCGGTAGATACTTTATACTGAATGTGGATATGCACAGTCTGCAGATATCGTCATGTTGAATATCATTTTGCTTAATGCAAGTTTTCATGTCAGATCAGTTCCTGTATCCTGATGCTCACATTCACACCTACACCCTATTTGGAGTCACTGCATGTCTATGGGAGGAATCAAGACAAAGCTGGTGCTGACATGTGAAAATAGATTTAACAAACTTTAATTTGTGTCATGTCTTAATATTCTTAAATTGAGAAGCTGTGCAGGTCTTAAAAACAAGCTTATTCCTGTGCTAGGATATAATCATTGCTGTAGCTTGTTGGTTAAATCTAGCTTAATATTAGCAGGGAAATCTTATTAAGACAAAGTTAGATACATTTTCTTAAAATTAGATATATTTTCTCATGCAAAACATGCTCAACAAGATTATTTCTTTTTAGACAAAAAATAAGAGCAATTTGCCTGGAATAAGGCTTATTTACTTTCTTGAATTTACTGTTTTGCTGTGTAGGAGCTGTCACTACTGAGTTTTCTCTTACCCACACAATGCACTGTCATCTGTCTGCAGAATAAACCATGTGGCACTGATGACAGCGATCACAGTGGACTTAGCACCAGATCGCAGCGGTCTAGCAGGGTGGCACACTGAGTCACAGCCCTGTTTTTCTGCAGAGCAACAGCTAACTGCTGCTGTGACACAGCATGCTGCCATTTTCAATCACCCACTAACAAGGGCACTGTAGAAACTAGCCTAAAAATTACAGCTGTCAGTGTCATTCATGTGAAAGTGAAGTGAACTGCACAGCGACAGTGACGACTGCAGAGAAAAACACTGGCCCTTCATCCAGAATTTATACTCCTCCGGAGTCAGCACACAGGCAGGTAATATAATAACACAGACCATCACACCTTGGAACACAACCCGTTTCAGTGTCTCCCCTCTGTTAGGACGACTGGACTCTGTCCGCCAAAACAACCAGAAACAAGACGGCTTCTCCCCACAGGCCATCGCTCTGATGAACAGTTAAAACAGTCATAAACTGTCCATTACCCTTTAACACCTTAACATCCACTGCCCCGAGCATAGATTTTAATTTTACAGCTTTTATGCACCATTTTGTATATGTACATATTATGTGTCACTGCCAAGATGAATACAGCAATCTATAATATAGGCACATGTATACATGCAAATATGGTCAAGAGCTTAGGTTTTATTGAAAATTTGAGGGTTTAGGTGTCGTCTGCCAGAACAATTTGGAGCGTCAATTAATTTTCTGCATCTATTTATAGTGTTACTGTAATTATTATTAGGTCAATTTAAAATATGCATGTCATACATATGTTTCCTTGAGCCTCCCTCAGTAACTGAGGAAAAGGCATGACCCTCGCTTTGCCATATATATATATATATCCACATTTCACGGTTTCTGGCTAGGATAAATGGTGTGATTCTTGACGAAAAACATGCCCTGAAACCCTCTTGTGGATTTTCCAGATCTTAAGATATTAAAAATATATATAAAACAGGGTTAATTCAAGTTGAATTTCCCTCCCCAAAGTCAAAAAACACAAGTCCCTAATAATTATTTTTGGCTCCGCTGCGTTGCACCAGCCTCTCCCCTCCATAATAACGAACAGTCCCTTATAGTCCTGTCACATTTTTGCTTTTATTTGTCCAGCTTTGTTGTCCCTATTATTCGCTTTTTTGCTATTCACATGTATGTTATTTAGGAGCAATGCAAACAATCAAGTCAAATTCCTTGTAAATGATCCCGTCATTGACCCCTACAAGTGATTATGATCAATGAATGTGGGCAGGGCAGTTAGCAGCGCTGCTATCGCTAGCTACAACGTTCCAAATGACGCACATAGAGCTAGCAGGCTAAGCTAACCTGACTCAAAACTAAACCCACACAAATAATCTTTTAGCTAAAGGGTAACGTGTATCTTTCATGTTGATGTGTTTTTCTGCAGCGGTACGGGAGGCACGCATCTGCTCCACGGCGTGAGCGTGGTTAGGGAAAGGGGTGGAGAGAGGTAACGCTAGGTCAACAACAACATACCACATAGCTTAGCAACCAGCTAGTCCCTGTGTTAAACCCTCAGCCTGCAAACTCAACCGTTTTCCGGCGACCTGTCCGCGGAGGCGTCGGTGCCGCTGCAGAACAAAACATGAGCACTTACTGCGGAGGTTGTTGACAAGCTCTGCGTGGCTAGCTCCTCCAGATTTCCAGGCCATTATTAAACACACTTTGCGGAGTAAGTAGACAGCAGCTGTCAGTGCCGCGCCTGCGCCGACCGTTTTGCCGAGGAAGCTGACGACCTCCAGAGTAGACGGCGAGGCGGCGGACACGTCACGAGACATCCGAAATGATGTTACTGCGGGGCGGCTTTTCTAACGCACACCCCGGCACACGACAGTGTCATTTGAAAAAAAAAAAAATCAAATTATTGTTTTTTTCTTAAAATACAAGCCGCAATTAGGGTTATTTGCACTGGGAAAAGCCACATCGCTCACTGAGTCAATAATCAGATTTGCCGCAGTAGCAGAGACGGTGGCCGGTAGGTGGAGTGAGACACTCGTTAACCTGTGGGCACGACATAGTACAAATACATGGAAACATAGGTTTACAAGGAAACGTCATAGATATAAAGCACCACTGTCGTACATTTAAAAAAACAAAAAAAAAAAAACAAACCTGCAATGTAAAAATGTTTTGTGAGGTAGTGTACTTAATTCAGCAGAGTAGGAGGGTGGCTGAGGTAAAGTGGTGGACAAGGTACACAACATTTACTTAAGTCAAAATTTAGATAACAACGACAGCAATAATAACAACAACAATAATAATAACTTTATTTATATGGCACCATTAAAAATAGAGTTTACAACGTGCTTTGACAAACAAGGCAAAGCACAAGCAAGAGGAGTTCCTTGTAGAGGTAACATAACTAGGCTATAAGAGCCAAAATATAATGCCGAACTAAGGCCAGACAAAATGTAATGTAAAATTAAACAAGAGAGAAACCGTTACAAAATAAAAATAACTACCAACCCATACCAATAAGAGTAAATACAATTCAAAGAGTATTAGCAGTAAACACTGGCATAATAGCACCAATAATAGATTCAAACACAATCAAGTTGAGAGACAAACTAACTACTCCTGGTCAAATATTACTCCAATGCAAATGAAAGTTGCTAAATCAAATAATTACTTGAGTTAAAGTATTGGTGTGCTGGCTTTTAAAAAAATACTGAAATATTCATGGTGCTTTTTTAGAATTTATTTTTAATCTCAGTACATTCTGTCACAATACATTTGCAGATCCCAGTGACAGCACACTGACTGCACTGACTTGTAGAAACGGTAGAGCGAAACACTTGTTGAATATACTGCAAAGCCTATATTATTGCGCAGGGAAACATACATTGACAATGACACTGATATATCCCTCACAATTTCTAAACAATACTAATAACATGTCACACTGCCTGTGAATATAATCCTTTGAACCGTAGGCCTATTTCTACATGTATTTTGGATAATCTCTGACCTAATACTGAAAAGCAGAGGTAGTCACAAGTGTCCTGTGCCGGAATAAAAGTTCTCTAATAAATGATTAGAGAAAAGTAAGATCAAACTTTGATTGAAGAAATCATTGCAAAGTATAAGATCAAGTAATGAGTGAACAGATACATTTATTCTTTATTTATTAATTCAATCTTGAGTGCTACATTAATGACACCTGAATGAAATAACAGCAATAAAATCATTATTCAGTAATGGTATAATAATATAATAATAGTGTGTAGCCTAATAATACTAAATAATGTTTTATGCAAAGAAGGCCTATTGACTTGAATTCAATCTGAAAGTGTCATATAGCAAATATATGATCCCACCCACACAGTCCCTTTTTCACTCACACTTCACCTGTATAAAAACAAAACAAACAAGTTATTTTGGGAATTATTTTGCTTGTCATCAGAATCTCATCATCTTATAGGCCTATCAAATTTGCTTGATGTAATGATGTTTATTTTTATTGTTCCCCGAGTTCCTGCCTTTGCTTTGTCTGTCAAAGCACTTCGTAAACAGCTGTTTTTGAAGGTGCTTTATAAATTAAGTTATTGTTATTATTATTATTATTATTATTATTATTATTATAAGAAATGAAATAATTTGATTGTGCCTTCTACGTAAAACATGGTTATACTTCGATGACATTTAATTCATTTATTTATTTACATGATGATGATGATGAATTAATAATTTTTTTCAATGCTCGGTAATGAAATCAAACAAGTATCAAATACTAAAGGTGGGGCTAAATCCTTATCTAGGAGGGTAAATAGTAAATGTGCGACAAATCGCTGAATTTAATAGTATGACCTTAATGAGCCACCGTAGTTACGTACAAAGTAGTAGGCGCGCGCACTCCGGTCTCCCGTCAATGCTAAGCTAACACCAGCAGTCGTTATTATAGTTTAAAGTGTGCACAACGTTTCTGTTTCAATGGAGAGTATAAATGCAAAGTACGTGTCCCAGAAAATCAGTAAGACCAGATGGCGACCAGTATCACATTCGTCTCTACAGCAACCAGATATCTTTGCGACTGGCTCGTGGGATAACGAGGTTGGCAAGTTGTCAGTTACTGTTATCATACTAATAATAACCAAACTTCATAGAAAAATGTATTAATTTTAGGTTAGTTTACGAATTTACTGCCTCATACACCTTGTAACTTTCTAAATATGACTTGAAACGTGTTATGAATCGTATTGTGTATTTTCGGCATGCAACTAGTGCATTAACCAAGTGTTAAATTTACTGTAGAGATGGCATGATAAAATAAATTTGTCATTTACTAACAAGGTTTAAAGGCTGACTTATATATGTCTGCTGAGATCCTACCAAATTGGGAGTCTAATGGCAAGTAAAAGACATTTTGCTTGTTTGACTGGTTATCAGAAATGGTCTATTAGATAGTATATTTCCTGTCTTTTATTCTTTGCTTCACATTATAATGATTTAAACGAGTTTCCCCGTTGTGTGTCCATAACTCCATAACAGGACAACAAGATTTCCTTTTGGTCCATTGGGAATCATGGAAGTTCTGGCATGGATGATGGATTTGAAGGAGATCCACAGCTTTTATGTGAACACAAGCACGATGGAGATGTTCTGGACCTTCAAGTAAGACAATCACTCAGAATCCAAACTAATAAGTGCTACTAAAGTGTAGCACTTTAAAGTTACTGTATATGTAAATATTAAAGATTGTTCAGTTGTGCAATTGGCCTGAAGTGGGCACTTTGCAACATGTAATTTAGGAATGCACCAATCTAACTTTTTCTCTTGTGATACCAAGTCTGATAAATCTGATTTACTTGCAATCACAATGTTGCACTGTCTGTTAGCTTTGATTGTTCACAGTCAGAATGTTGCAATGTCTGTTATTTGTCTGTATTCACAACTATGTAGTACTGGTCATTTTTGGTCTGCCATTCGCAATCCACAGTCACTAACCATCTGCATTCTCCACTTTAACCAACCTCAGAATGCAAATCACCTTGTGCAATACTATATATTGTGCAATATGGTATATAGTTTATGCAATAGCTTGCAATACTGTGTATTGATTGTGCAATAATGTGTATAGTCGATAGTGTAGAGTCTGTTGATAGTTGTTTAATTCAGGTCATATTTTGTATTTTATATTCTCCTTTTGATATTTTTTACTGTATGTTTAACGTTGCACTTAGGCGCTGTAACAAGTAAATTTCCTCAGTGTGTCGATCAATAAAGTCTATCTTATGCTATAAAGTACATAATGATGAAATTCATTTGTCACCGTGGCTGTATTTATTGCAAAGAACAGATTGAATGCACAATACTTTAGACTTTGATGTAACATCTTTGTGGATTCAAGACAGGATGTACCAAATGTCTGTAAAACTTTTGTTGTAATAGAAGTTGGTGTACTTATAATACCAGAGCTAATTTCATCTCTCTCCTGGTATGTTTTGTTTTTAAAGTTTCTGGACCAAGACAGAATCGTCACGACATCATCAACTGGAGCAGTCACCATCTACCGCCACCACCAAAAGAGTCAGGTACATGCTGGCAGCGTAATGTCTTCAAAATCCACATTTTTCACATACATTAAGCTCATCCAGTTTATGTAGGAGGACGTCCATAATGAGTCTATAACATGTAGACAAATTACACACATTCACAGCAGTATATTATTCAGAGAAGTAACATGCACCAAGGGTTGCAGTGAGGTGCTAATCACTAGCAGAAATTTGGCACACTCTGTAAATAATATGTATCTTATATATCAATAAAAGAGCAATGCATATTTCTTTCAAGACATTTAACAACCTGTGAACAACCATCCTATATTTTCATATCTTTCTTTCAATTTTTCTTTTTATTTGAGGTTTACAGAACTACAGAAAAAAATATACAGAAAGATACTTACAGTATTTGCAATAATGATTACTTGTGTGATGCAGAATTAACAGTTTACAGCTGCGTAGTAACGGAGTGGTATTTCTATTTCTTCCTACTTTCATTTTTTTTCTCATTGTTTTTGTTAAAAAATAAAATAGAAAAGAAGACTATATACATATATGCATACCTACACACACAGAGACATATATGCACAATAACATACAAATAGTATACATGTGCATCTGCTCATCCTGCACTCTGATAAAATGAAATGAAACGTTTGATAAAATTAAACAAAGCAAACTAAATGAAATGCTGTTGGAACAAAAAAACAAAACTGTTAGACTGATATTTAGAGATGGTGCATCTTTCAGCTCACTCTTGTGCATGTCACAGTAACAAACATGGATAACTCTGTGAACATAGAAGATATACTATGCAGGATTTTTACTATAAAGACAATGTATACATTAATGCAGAAGTAATCCCTCACAGTCATCATTTTTAACCCAACAAAAGTGTGTGGTGGTTGTATGTTCTCTGCCTCCTACCTACATTTACTTATTTCTGTCTTATTTTCTGTGTTCAGGACGTTTATAAGAGTGTACCCCCACAGCACCCGGGTGAGGTTGGGGCGTTAAAAAAAAAAGGTAGTGACCAGGTGCCAGACTGTAATAAGCAGGCATCGTGCAGCTAGGCGAAAGGCAAAACCAGAGTGTATATGGGCTTTTACTTTCACTTTCACTGAGGAGCCTGTTTACAAACAGTAACTGAGAATCCTGTGTGGTATACTTTATTCTCTGATTCAAGAAACATTTGACCCTGTTCTTTGCCAGGAATAACTTGGGGCTAGACTTACCAGGGTTGACCTTTGCCTTCATCTTCCCGTTGTGAGAGGCGTATAAAAGGTACATACCTTGAGGTCATCATGTCCATAAGATGTTATTGATGACTTCGTAAACCGTCATTTAACACGACTGAATTCCCATCGACAAACAAGAGAATGGCCACACAAATGCGTTACAGTTCAAGGAAGTGAATGTTAGACAAACAGGATACATAACATACTTGTGGTCTGGTAAATATTCTAATTGTCCGATGTCCTCTCTCTCGACTGCAGACAATATCAGTTTCTCAGCGCTGGCTAAGAGCACATCGTTACCCTTGTGACAACGCTCCCTGCACTGGTGTTGTGTGCAGCAGCCCTGAGATCGTTACAGTTGGCGAAGATGGTAGGATCATCATCTTCAGAGCCGACCAGGAGGGAGTGATTCGTGTCATAGGTGAGATTAAAATTAAGCAAAATGCACATAACATTACAGTTCTTGGTATATGATAGCATCTTCAGGTCATGTGAGTTGGAAGAGTATAATTTGACCAACACGTTTTGTTTGTTTAACCATTGCTAGAGAACGCAGACAGCAGCACAATTCATGCTGTGACGTACCTGAGGACAACAGAGATTCTGACAGTGAACTCTATTGGACAACTCAAGCTGTGGGACTTAAGACAACAGAGCAACTCGCCATCCCAAATTCTCTCCCTGTAAGATCTCCTAACTTTAACACTACAAAACCTTTCTTAATGTTCATTTTTCTGTGTTGCTCTCTGCTTGGGGCATTCAATACAGGGTTCCCACTGTCATGGAAAACCTGCAGAAGTCATGGAATTTCACAAACTTGTTTTCCAGGCCTGGGAAAGTCATGGAACTAGTAAAATCCTTCAAAGTTTGGACAAGATGTTGATTGTAATTAAACTAATTGCAAGGTTTCCCACACATTAATTTATTAGTGACAGCCATCCATGTATGCCGCGAGGTGGTGTTGTGTTTTAAGAGGGTTTGAATCTGATATTAAGGGAAAAAATAATGTTATGACAGTGTGATTTAACATTTAGGACCACGAATGCCAAAGTTTCCACACCTATGCCGCACTACTACTGTTGAACTGTACCCCACTGCACCTTTGAGATAATGCAATGTTTGTTCTACACATTATCATGGACATTTTATTTGGGGTCCTTGAGAAGTCATGGAAAGATTTTTAAATTTTATCCAAGGAACCATGAGGCAACCCTCTTTATATTTGGGTGATTTTGATCATGAATTGTTTTCCTTTCAGGTCAGGGGATAGAGTCCCTCTGCACTGCGTGGACAGACATCCGAACCAGCAGCACATCGTGGCCACAGGAGGCCAGGACGGCATGCTGTGTGTCTGGGATGTGAGACAAGGCAACACACCCTTCTCGCTCATGGAGGCACACTCTGCTGAAAGTAAGAGTTTATTGTGCGCAGATGAATTATTTTTTACCAGTTTAAAACATACAGATCGAGTCTGACGTGGTTGTACATAGAGAAAGATTCTCCTTTTGTAATGCTTTGTTTTATAAATGTTTTTCTTTTTTTTCTTTTTTTTTTTGTTTTTTGTTACAGTGTGGGAAGTCCACTTCCACCCAACCAACCCAGATCACCTGTTCACGTGCTCAGAGGACGGTTCACTGCTGCACTGGGAGACTTCCGCACATTCAGACATGCCCTCCTTCTTACAAGGCAAGTCAAGTAACTCTGTTATTTATTTATTTATTTTTGTTATTCAGTTTTTTTTAATTAATTTTGGCATTATTCTAAACATAATGACGCTTATACTTAATGCACAAATATTAATTATGTAAAAATAAACGGATCTACAGTCAGACAGAAGAAACAGCAAGAATAACACAAAATCACACCAAATTAGACAAGTTAAACCAGAAAATAATATAAACCAAAAAAAGAAAAAAAGAAAGAAAAGAAAACATCTATTTTAACAGGCAGCTACAGAACCTCCCCCGCACGCACACACTATCTGATATGAGCCACTAAGATTTGCCAGTGGTTCTGTTATTCAGTTTAGCAGCCACCTTTAATAAGACACACAAAGGTTTCAAAGTTAGTTAGTTAGTTAGTTAATTCATTTATTGTCCACAGTGTGGAGATTTGTCTTTGGTCTCATAAAAAACAACAAGCAGAACAACACAACAACAACAACAACAACAAGAGAGTGGGATTTACTGATGCTTTTTTTGACAAAGAATTAAACGTTAAAGTCTCTTAAACTTGTGTTAAACTTGTCCTTATTTCAGACTTTTAACCAAAAACCCATGAAAAAAAAAAAGAAACATTGAATTTGAGACGAGGAAACAGGGATTGTTAAAATGTTAACTCAGTCCTGAGTTTTAGGACTCAATGCTGCACCACTAAATCAGAAGTACAATAAAATGCAATTAACATATTTGGATAGTTACTGAGGTTACATCTTTTAAAATAATAATGTTGAAAGTATTGTCATGATTTTAGAAATTCAGTGGTGGAATTTAATTAAATACATTTCAATCAATCAATCAGACTTTATTTCTAATAGCAATTTTCATACAAGCAAAACTACAACACAAAGTGCTTCATCCAATAAAACCAAAATTGTATTTATAATAAATAAATAAAGGATAACATAACAAATAATAGATTGTAAAAAAAAAGATTTTATCTGCAAATAGTTGCATCAGGAGCTGAAAATGATACATGACAGCATAATCATGTAATAGAGACTGATAGAATCTTAATCAGAGGCCATTTATATATTTAATTTATTAGTCATACAGATACAGAGTTTATCTTTTGGATGTCAGAGCGACCGCAGAAAGACTGAGTCAGCTGCTGTGATACAGATAACCGAGAACTAAAATGTCTTCATGCTAAGGAACAACATAATGCATAATGTGGTTTTCATAATAATACTCTAAAATATTAATAAAGATGGTTTTGTAACTATTCTCCAGGTGGCAGGAACAACAGCATGATATCTCGCAGTGCAATGGCCCCGGCGGGAGGGAACCAGTCCCTCATCAGTGCCTGGCTCAGCGGAGACACCAGTAAAGGCCGTCTGGAGACGACTCACATGCTGCCCAGCCAGACGCTGTCTGTCAACAGTTTGGACGTACTTGGACAATGTCTCGTCTGTGGGACCGACGGAGAAGCCATTTTTGTCAATAGACAGGTCCCAGTTTAAAAGAGTTGCAAGAGTGCAGCATGAGATGTGGATGAATGTCTGTTTATTTGCTGTCAATCACAACAGAGGTTTTATTGTCTCGCTTGATCACAAAGTGTGCCCAGAATACTGTTTGCAAAGGTGTGTTTAAGACATTTTGGTTTTTCTTGTCTGTCATATAATGTTGCATACACACTATATTTGTGCATTTTTGGATGGGTTAATCAGTGGATCAAGGTTTTTGTAGATCATTCCAAGCAGAGTATATCAGCTCTGTTGTGCTTTTGTTTTGTTTTGAAATAAAAGAAAATAAATAAAAAGCCTTTACATAAAAATTTCATGAGTCCACTGAAGTTTTTTTTAAGCAGAAATCCAAGGAAGGGCTCAGGACTTCTTAATGTTTTTTGCCTGCTCACAATGGATGTAGCACCTCCACTGTTTTAGTCTTTATTTAAATGAATACTGTTGCTACAGTTAGTGTATACCTGCTTGTCCACCATTAATCTGTCAAATATTGTGTTACATTTACTTTAAATTACCGCTGCCGAACTTAAAACACTCATGTTAACTAGTGATCAGGCGCTACAGAAAAATGGATGGTCCAAAGGTAAAGCAAAGGAGGATGGGGAAAGGTTTAAAAAAAAATTGTCAAGCTTCATCCGGGTAATTTGTGTAAAGTCTGCAAACTTCACCTAATAATTCGCCAATAGTACTTCCGGTCTGTCTTTAAAAATGACAGTTCTGATGTGATGTAAAAGGTAAATTATGTGTGTTTATTGGCGCTCACTGTCTGACCGAGGTTACCCTGTTTTAAAATAAATTGAGCACAAAAGAAAAATACCACATGGATTTGTATGATTTCTTTCATCAATATTTTTATCCAACCAATTTTTTGCATGTGTTTTCCAGCACTTGATTGCAGCTAACTTTAAAAACTGTGACTTGAACTGTATGTGTCGTTCCTATGTTTAGGATGAATTTAAACAGATGAACATTCGCCTAATATTTCTCCCACCCTTGAATATCTATTTAACATTTTGTACATATTGTAAATATTCTTATTTTTATTTCTACTTACGTATATTGTGTTGTACATGGCATCATACACACATTACACATAATTCACATACTAGTTTATGCATTGTATTGTAGCATCTGGTCTTTTTAGCATGTTTTTGAAAGGAGTCAAGAATAACCACTTTGCTCAGTTTTCAAACTTTCAAAGGGTTAAAAAAGTCCTTAAACTTAAAAAAAAAAAGAGTATTTTATTGTGAAATCTACAGTAACCGGAAATGTAATGCGTTTCTTCTTCGTGTGTACCTTGTTGCTGTTGTACTTGTCATCCAGACATCCCAGGAATTCAAAGCGACTAGGAATCAGCCAGCTTGTCACAACAAGGACATTTTGTGTTAAAGTCACGTCTTTGTCGCCGAAAAAAAGTCAAGAAAATATCGTTTGTTGTCAAAACAGGAAAAGTATCGAGGAATGCTGCAGCTACAGTCACTGGTAAGTTGTCAGACGCCGCTAACTGGTAACAAACTGTTGCCAGTTGTGTTCCGAGCTAGCAGCTATTAGCCTAGCAGCAAATGGAGGCCGCGGAGGAACTGCTACGCCGTTTAGTTTAATTTAAAGTGTAGTTTTCATAACTTGGATGTGCAGTTTATGGGTCACCATGTGTCGGAGATATTTAGGCGAACGTGATAAATAACTGTAGCGTAAATTTGACAACGCTCGACGCAAGGGAATTACTATTAAAGTAGCGCTCTATTAGCTTGAGCTGCTAACGATACTAGCAAGTGGACGAGCTCTTGTTTTGTGGAGGAGTATTTTTTTTTTTTTTATCTCGAGGCACATTTCTATACTTTGAGGCTTTGAACAACACGTTTCAATTAAAGTGAAATGTTAAGCACTTTTTCAGTAAAAGGTCTGCCTCACAATAATGGGAGATAAAATAAGACCTAAGACAGACTGTCGTCATTCATCGATTCAGCGCAGTACATATAGGAACGAAATAATGTCAAACGAAAGGTTGAACAAAAGGTGTAAACAACAACATACAAACACAGGTGCAGAGTAGAGAGATACAAGACAAGGTAGAAACATATGGAATAATAACCTTCAGTACTGTGCAAACGTTTTAGGCCAACTTAAATATTGTTATTTGAACAAGGTTGTAATGATAATACATATTTATTTTTCCGTAGTCTCCTTACATACAGGGAATATGTAAACAGTATTGAAACGCTAATATTAAAAAAAAACAACCCAGCAACTTCAACAGGCTAGAGTTTTAAGTATTTAGTATGGCCTCCCTTTCCACACTAAATATTGACTTAAGTCTGAAGTAGGCATTTTGTTCTGACTTCTTTGGTGTTTTAATACATTGTACGTGTTCTTTGTATTCTTTTTCTAAAGAGATATATATTATGCCAAAACAGCAAATCTGTGATGGACTCAGGGAGTGATCTAATGATAGTCTAATAATAGTAATCTGAAGTCATCTAATGTTTATCTGAGAGTATCAGTTAATAAATACTTTCTACATCTGTTTTGCTCAACCTGTTTGGCAACATGACATGTGCTCTGTATTCTCTCATACCATATTTCTGTCGGCAGCATGCAGATGTGAAGTCAAGACACCAGAGACCTCTGCCACCCTGCGCTGCCACCCTGGACTGAGTGACACCCTCTTCATCCCCTTCATCGTCATCATACATGCTCTTATATGAAGAGAGGAGAGAAACCCGAAGGATACAGACAAATGAGACCCAAAACATTCCCCACCAGCAACTACAGCGGCAACAGCCAGCAAATGCTGCAGGAAATTCGTAACAGCCTGCGTAACTTGTCCAAACCCTCGGACCCACCTAAAGCGGACATTGGAGGAGCTGGAAAAATGCCTCCTGAGGACCCAAGGCAACAGGGGCGCTGCAGAGACCCCAAACAACCCTACCACAAGGCCTTACAGGAGATCCGCAAATCACTGTTGCCTTTTGCCAATGAGCCCAATACTTCAGGCCCTGAGGTGAACAAACACATGTCGCTGGAACCCCCCTTCGATGAGGTGAGATGAGATTTTGTTTGTTTTTTATTTCTCTCAGGAACATGTTGTTGTGAAAGACTGTGGAGGAATTTCATTCTAAACATAACTTTGTAATAGAGTATAATCACTCAGTGCACTTAGTTTACCGAAGAATTATTTGAAAAATGAAAAGTATGCAAAGTGGAATGACGAGCCTGTGCGGGTGACAGTACAAAAGTAGTTTCTCAGGCGGCAGTTGCCACTTGTTTTGAAACGGTGCATGCAATCCAGGTATGAAGTGGTACAAACTGCAGTGCAGAACCTTTCAGTTGTAAGTTATAGTAAAATTTAAACTGTTGGGAAAACTTAGCAACAAGGTTAATTACTTAGTTTTATTATTCTGCAAAAGTGTTGCCCAAAATGAATGATTTATCAGTATATCAAATCTGAATATTTGAAAAGGTTTCAATAGTCATGTTATGCTGTATTGATACATTGGTACAAGCTGCACTTATTCACTCTCTCTTATTGTTAATATTGTTATGTTTGCTACTAACAGAGAAAAGAAAAATCGCCATTGTGATGTTATACAGGGTTCCCATAGTCATGGATAACCTGTACAAGTCAGGGAATTCAATCACATTTTCCAGGTCTGGAAAAGTCATGGAATGTTGTTGTGTGCAATGAAATTGTTTGATTAATCCTCTGTGGATAACCTTCCACATAATGTAACATAGTGGCAAATTTATTTTCTGTAGCTGTCAACATAAAGTAACTCTTATTAGTTGATACATGACAGTGTTTGTTTAACATCAAATATGTTTCTTCATTTTCTCCCCACGTTGCCTCTCTTTCTTTACATATGGCCAATTATGTTTGAATATATTTTGAATCTGGTATTCTTAAAAAATGCCCAGAAAGTGTGGCAAGAAAAATATTAGTATGGGTTCTTGAAAAGTCATTAAAAAGTTTGGAAAATGTGTCTATGAAAATGTGTTATAGCCTTGTTGTATTTATCTTTTGATAGTTTATCTTTTAATAGAACATTTTAATTTTTGCTGTCAATGTCAGTTATCCCCCGGTATTGAATATGGTATTGAATACAGTATTTTTCAAGATATTGTATCAAAGTTGGAAATTCCAGTATTGTGGCAGCACTATTCTGCAAATATTTTGACAGTTGACTGAGTTGCAAACCTCCAATCATTCTTTGATTACAGTTACTTCAGTGTGAAGTTTTATATGAGTGTAAACTGAATATCTTTGGACTTTTTTTTACAAGTTCATTAAAAAAAGCTTATAAAATCAAACAAACGGCAGGAATAAAGTGTAGGAAATAAATCAGTGATTAACACTTAAAATTAAGACTGTAATTTTATTCCAAATTAAAAACCAGATTAAAAAGATATGTCTTTAATTTACTTTAAAAATTACAGAGAGAGCTGATCTCTAATAACCCAAGGCAGTGCATTCCACAGTGAAGGGGCAGAAAAACAGAAAGCAGTCTTACCTGAACTCTTATGAGACACATGAGGAACATTTAAAAGTAAAGTGGTGGAGGGTCTTAGTGATCTGGCTGTAACATAAAATGAAAGAAAATCCCTGATGTGTGGAAGGGCAGGGTAATTTAAAGCCATAAAGACAAGCAAAAGAACCAAACGATTAGTTGAGTGATGAAGCAAATGATGTTTGAAAAATCGACTTAAGAATAATTATTTGCACCTTTAGCCCACAAACATGATTTTTGAAGACTGCAATGACACAAGAACGCTTAGGCAAAATAATCAGTCCTATATAAAAATCATTTACAGTTAATTTGCATTGTCACACTTTGATTACACAGACTATAAATGTTAATTGTCCTTTTTTCTTTTAAACAGAGCAACAGTCGCAGTATGGGGGCAGTCATAGACTACACGGGTAAGGTGATCTACCAGGACCCCATGAGGGAACAGATGGCTGTTGCCAACCCCAACACTACAGGTCTAAAAGCCCCAGGTACGTAACTGTCCACTGGGACTAAAATGCTGAGTTTCCTCTTTTATTTTCCATCCAGGCGTGTTCATTCAACCTTGACATTGTTTGCAGGATTTGGGACATTTGCTTAAAGAAATGACAATACATGCTGACAAAAAGAAAATGACTCATTGCATTATGTAATGGAAGAGGTGGACTGGAATTTTGGTTTTTGTTTTCATTTATAATGACAGAAGCGGTACACCCAAGGAAGGACATTATAGTATGTTGGCAACAATTGTCAGTATCAAAAGTGTGTTTTGGAGTTCTGGACCTTTATTAAAGTACGCTCAAACAACTCACTGTTTCTTTAAGTGTCAGTTTCAGATGGATTTTGTTTTTCTATTATTTTAGCTACAAGGATTCAGCGATACAAGTAATAATCTTTCGTTTCATCTCTTCACCTTGACTTGAATTTGTGCCTCCACGCTGTCCATCCGTCCCATTCTCGTGAATGGGATGTCTCAAGAATGCCTGTCAGGACCTTCCTTAAATTTGGCACAAACGTCCAGTTGTACTCAGCAATGACGTGATTATTTGATTCCGAAAGTCATAAATCAAGGTCACATGTTTTTGCCCAAAACGCAAGAATTAGTTCGCCAATTAAAACAAAATTTCACACAAATATTCACTGAGATAAAAGTGCTTACATTTTACATTTTTACTGTGAAATCATAATGTGGTGCAAAAACACTTTTCTCGCCATTATTCAATATCATATCTCAGGAACAGAAGGGGCAACTTTTGGTTAACTGATACTGAATTGTCGACACTGATCTTGTGTCCACCTTGAAACTGCACTGATTGAATAGATCTTCTGTGCTGTCTGGGGTTAAGACGTGTGAAGCATCCATGTTTTCACAGACATGGATGTACACTGTAACTTCAACTTTCATCTGTGGAGGTGCACAACTGCAAGGTGGTTGTTCTAGTTCTGTTATTTTTTGTGTCAATAGGAGCTCACATCCAGCAGGCTGTGCTGAGGAGGCCGAGCTGGAAAGGCTCTAAGGAATCTCTGGCTCCTCGACACGGTCCTCTTATAGTTGATGGAATGATGTACCGCTCAGACAGCCCTGGACCGCCTCCTGCCTTTCCACAGGGTCACCCTGCTAACAACCAGAGAGTTAACCCACCACTGCCGCCTCAGGTGCGCAGTGTCACACCTCCACCAAACCGCGGAGCCATGCCTCCTGCATCATCCTGGGACAGCAACCCATCAAGTAAGCGCTGCTCTGGCAACATGGACTACCTGGGGTCCCGCATATCTCCCGTACCCCAGGGGGCTTGGCCTGATGGCTACCAGTCGTCAGCACCTCAGAATCAGCGTGGGATCAGCCCAGTGCCCGTGGGCCACCAGCCCATCATAATGCAGACCTCTGGGGGGAATAAGTTCACCTTCCCTTCCGGCTGGTCTCAGAACGGCTCCCCTCAGCCAGACTACATGGCGGGGGGCAGCAGACAGCCTCCTCCTCCGTACCCGGTTAACCAGAGCAGCCGGCACAGTCCTACTGACCAGCAGATGCAGTCAGGAGGACCTGCATCTTCTCCCTCTTACCTAAACGGTGGAAACATCCCTCAGTCCATGATGGTTCCCAACCGGAACAGTCACAACCTCGACATGTACAACATAGGTCCTCCTCAGTCCTGGTCCCAGGCTCCTCTGAACCCCAGTCAGTCCCAGTCTTCCTCTGGCAACAGTAGCAACCAGGATCTGTCCCCGTCATGGCAGCACAACGTGCCGGGCCGCTCTAATTCTTTTAACAACCACCAACTGAACAGCAGAGCACCTCACCAGTCCAGCTCCCAGCCCTCTGCCACCACTGTCACTGCCATCACCCAGGCTCCCATCCTGCAGCCAGTCAAAAGCATGCGTGTCCAGAAACCTGAGTTACACACTGCAGTGGCTCCCACACACCCTCCATGGATGCAGCAGCCTCCGCTGCCTCCAGCTGCACCTGCTTACCCAGAACCCTCAGCCCCTGTGCCTCAGATCCCTGTAGCAGAAGTCCCCAGCTACCAGGGCCCCCCTCCGCCCTATCCCAAGCACCTCCTCCAGCAGCAGGCTGCACCCTGCCCCCCTGCTTACGATCAAGGGGCAAACAAGCTTAGCACAGGCAGGGAGGAGCACGCTGAGAAGGAGAGCAGTGGTGGTGACAGCTCCAGAGACAAGACGACAGAAAGCTCCGAAAGCAGCACTGCAACAGATGGGGAGAAGATTCAAATCACAACATCGCCCGTTCCTGTCCGCCGCAACAAGAAAGATGAAGAGCGGAAAGGGGAGTCCGGAAGAATCGCACTGTACTCCCCACAGGCCTTCAAGTTCTTCATGGAGCAACACGTGGAGAATATCCTAAAGAACCATCAGCAGAGGATTCGCAGGAGGAAGCAGCTGGAAAGTGAGATGCAGAGGGTGAGAAGATCAACAACCGTAGTCACACAATTTTCTTAATGAATTCACTGTAGCTATAAATAAATCTATTCCACTTTTTACAATTTAAAGAACTACCTTTCACTCTTTCTGAACTTCCTTCTGTGCTATCTTGTCATTGCGATATTGTGTCTGTCTTTTTCATGCTGTTGTATTTTTCTTAGCTGTTCTTTCTCTTCTTTTCTCTCCTTGCTGTCACTTACAGCTGAGCTAAAAGGTAAAGGTATCTCTGCTGTCCTGTGACACAAAATAGTCCACACACACCAGTTGTTCAAGTAAGCTGTTGTTGAGAGACAGGTCTTTGTATTTTAAATGTAAATGCAGCATGTCGGCCCCAGTGGCTGAAGGAGATGCATGCCACTCCATCGCACTCATGTCACTGCTTGTGCATCTTTATTTTGGACATAAGTGATTATTAACACGGTATGTTTGCATTTAGGGGTGGACGAAATGGCCAAAATCTTCATCACGATTTATGACATTTCATATCACAGTCACCATGTATATCACCATACAGTAATTGTTCTGGAAATTCAAATAAGAAACCGCAACTTAATCACGAATAAAAAAATCACTGCCTCACATAAAACATTTGATTTTAAAACGAAAGACTTATTACTTAGTTATTTGTAATTACCAGCTGTCCAGTCCAGCTGAGTAGGTGACAGTATTTCAAGCTCTAAATGGCCGATTGTTGTTATTAGTTACACTAAAGAGAAGTTTTGTTATATAGCCAACATTTGATGTTAGAATAGAAAAGAGAATATGTCTTTATTGTCATTGCACAAGTACAACGAAATTGAAATGCATCCTTATAGTGCAAGAGAGATATCATAAACCTACTAAGAAAAACTACAAAAAGGTACCAATCTAAAAGAAACATCAAACCGCATCTTTTTACTCTCTACTGTAACTTCTACACTTTATCCATTGACTCCAGTGTTGTGTTGGTGACTTTTTCCTGGTGGCTGTTGTGCATTCAGCTTCATCGCTACCTTAGTTAGCTTGTTTACTATATCAGGTGATTATCATCTTTACCTTAAATGTCCCATGAGGCCCTGTTCATTTCTAACTCTATATGGAAAAACAGGAGTGAATAGTCCAATATTTGTATTGAACAGCCAAATCTGACTTAAATGACAAAATTCTGCGATGGGTACAGCCTGACCTACTGATTTGCGACATAACTCTCGTGGCTGAAGCGATACTGCTTAATCTTTGCCAGTGGACACATTTCTACCATCGCGACATATATCACCATATCGCCCAACCCTATTTGCCCTTCTAAATCATTTTAAATGCATTTTGCACTGGTTTCTCAGAGTTGATTCCCTTGATGTCAGTTTATGTCTAACCAGGACCACGTATTTGTTCTTATTTACCTTTTATTTTTTTGAAACTATGCGGGCCATTAAATCACTTCTGACTGTCTTGTGCTCAGGTGGGTTTGTCCTCAGAGGCTCAGGAGCAGATGCGTATGATGCTCTGCCAGAAGGAGTCCAACTACATCCGGCTGAAGCGAGCCAAGATGGATAAGTCAATGTTCAAACGAATCAAGACCCTCGGCATCGGAGCCTTCGGTGAAGTGTGCTTGGCCAGAAAAGAGGACACAGGAGCGCTCTACGCCATGAAGACGCTCCGTAAAAAGGACGTGCTGCTGAGGAACCAGGTGGCCCACGTCAAGGCTGAAAGAGACATCCTGGCTGAAGCTGACAACGAGTGGGTGGTGCGTCTCTACTACTCCTTCCAAGACAAGGACAACTTGTACTTTGTCATGGAGTACATCCCTGGAGGGGACATGATGAGCCTACTCATCCGACTCGGCATCTTTAAAGAAGAGCTCGCCCAGTTCTACATTGCAGAGCTCACCTGCGCTGTGGAGAGCGTCCACAAGATGGGATTCATCCACCGAGACATCAAGCCTGATAACATCCTCATAGACAGAGACGGACACATAAAGCTGACCGACTTCGGCCTTTGCACCGGCTTCCGCTGGACACATGACTCCAAGTATTACCAGAGTGGTGGGTATCACTTTATTAATGTCAAAATGTGCATCCAAAATATTAAATTCATCTAACAAAAAAATGTCTGAACTAAATGGCCTGTAGTATAATGGATCTGAGGTATTTTAGGTAAAAAAAAATATAATCACACTATAGCACTTGCATTAGTGATTAATTTGCCAGATATTTCCTGAAGGAATTGTTATATAAAATGTCAGAAAATGGTTTAAAAATGCACACTTCACTTTCCCAGTGCCCAAGTTGATGTATTTTACAACATAAATATAAAACATATATCATAGCTGAAAAAGAACAAGCAACAATTCACATTTGAGAAGCTGCATCTGGTGAATTTGGGAAAATTTTGCTGTAAAATATTTGAATTTACTTGATTATCCTCTAATTTATTTTCAGTGTATATTTTCAGCTGTAATTCCTTCCTCGGCACTCTGATGATCTGAGTTTATAAACATAAATGCTGTCCTCACTGTTTTAAATATAAAGGGCACAATGCCAGAATAGAGCGAGGTATTTATGGTATTAAGCAGTGACCGTCCCAAAAGTGTTAAACAGAGTGTCCAAGTAGTTTAATGTCTTAAAGGGACAGTTCACCCCCAAATCAAAAATAGACTTATACCTGTAGTGCTATTTATCAATCTAGATGCTTTGGTGTGAGTTGCTGAGTGTTGGAGGTCTATATGTCTACCTTGTCTTGAATGTAATGAAACTAGATGGCACGAGCGTCTTCCTCGTTGGCTAATTTTGTGGTGCCGGGAGAGCTAGCAGTAGATGCACGCTTCCTTCTTTGCAGTGGTACGGTTAGCAGGTGTAGTTTTGTGGAAAGAAAATAGTTCCTACATGAAAATGGCACACAACAAGGTCTGGATTATCTTGAGTGACCTGGTCATGGTTTCTAGAGGGAACTCGCGTTTGTCAAATGTAGTTTTTTGGCGCTCTGAGGACTGCAAGCTGAGTGCCATCTAGTTCCTTTATATTGGAGAGAAGGCAGACATCTCTATGGCCCACTCTGCACCTCACGCCAGATCTATCCAGACTGATAAACAGCACTACAGGTAAGAGGAAAAATAAGTTTATTGGATTTTGTGAAGTGTTCCTTGAAGGTATTTACTAAATTGATGAAGCAATTGGTATAAAATTCATAAATAATTAACACAGTCATCTTGGTGAGTGTTTATAAAGTAGAAAGTCTAATTTGGAGCTTCAGCTTGTCAAAATTAATTTTCCTGCTCCTGAAATTTTGGCTTGAAAATAGTCATATATTTGCAGTTTTAGTCCAAAAAACAACTATTGCCTTTCAAAAATCCAGATTCTTGAATCCCCTCGGAAGACACAGGGAGACACAGGGAGACACAGGGGCTGATCAGTATAATGAGCTAAGTAACGAGCGCTGTACTTTGTTGTCTCTTTCCAGGTGACCATGTAAGGCAGGACAGCATGGACTTCAGTAAGGAATGGGAAGACCAGGCCAACTGCCGCTGTATAGACCGCCAGAAGCCTCTGGAGAGGAGAAAGGCCCGGCAGCACCAGCGCTGTTTGGCACATTCACTGGTGGGAACGCCTAACTATATTGCACCAGAGGTGCTGCTCCGAACAGGTACAGTAGACTGCAGCGGGAGGAAATTTAATTTATTATTTTTCCCCCTCCAGAATTTATATTGTCTTGTTTGATTAAAAAGGGAAAACATACTTCTTTACAAACAAGGTTCCCACAGCACTTCTGCCTTATGGAAGGGGCATACAACTTTTTAAGTTGGCTGTTTTTTTATTTTTATTTTTTTTAATTTTCATTGATTTTAAATAAAACATGCCTTCCAAACCTGCAGGTTTAGGAGGCATGTTGTGGTGTTATATATATATATATATATATATATATATATATATATATATATATATATATATATATATATATATATATATATATATATTAATGTTCCTGGTGATTTTCATGGAAAACTAATAAGTTATGTCAGTTTTCTTTTTTCTTTAGAATTAGGTTTTTAGAGAAAACATAAAAGGTATTTGTCGTTTTCTTTCTCTTAACATTTATTTTTAAAGAAAACCATGGGATTGGAAGAAATGTGTTCTTTTAAAAAAAGTTATATTCAGCAATTTGTTTTTGATGATTTTTTTTGTTAATATTTTAATTATTTTAATTTTAAGAAAATGGTTTCGAATGCATGATTTCTTGAAAAACTGCCAAAAGTGCACAGCTTATCATAGCCAGAAACTGTAAAAAGAGAAAGTATAGTTGGATTTTCACATTTCTGGCAGTCCTTGAACACATCATTGGGGATGCTGAAATTATGGTTAAATCTTATATGTTTGAAAAACGCTGGGCAAGTGGGGCAGGGAAAAAAATATTTTGAGTCCTTGAAAAATGTCAGAAAAGTTTTTAAATTTTGTCCATGAAAATATGTGGGAACCCTGTACAAAACTGACTATGTGCTTTAAAAGTCTGCTGAGAGATGTTGCAGTGTGATTGACGTAAACATGTCTCCTCAGGATACACCCAGCTCTGTGATTGGTGGAGTGTCGGTGTCATCTTGTATGAGATGGTTGTTGGACAGCCTCCCTTCTTAGCGACCACACCCCTGGAGACACAGATGAAGGTATGCGAAGCACCTGCAGTGAAATGTAATGCATTTGCAGACTACATTGTTTCTTATTGTTGTTTCCGCTGTCAAACACCAGGTGATAAACTGGAAGAGCATGCTACACATTCCCCCGCTGGCCAAGCTCAGCCCAGAGGCATCGGATCTCATCATTAAACTGTGCCGCAGCCCCGAGGACCGCCTTGGCAAGAATGGCGCAGACGAAATCAAAGCTCATCCTTTCTTCAGGACCATCGACTTCTCCAGTGACCTACGGCAGCAGGTGGCGCCATATGTCCCCACCATCGCTCACTCCACGGACACCTCCAACTTCGACCCTGTGGACCCGGATAAACTGTGGAGCAGCGACAGCGATGGCGAAGACAACGTCAATGATACCCTCAACAGCTGGTTCCGCAACGGCAAACACCCCGAACATGCCTTCTACGAGTTCACCTTCCGTCGCTTCTTTGACGACAACGGCCACCCGTATAGCTGCCCCAAACCCATTGAGTATGAGGGTTACAACGGAGACGAGGCGGACTCAGAGGGCCCGGTGCAAGAGGCAGCTGGTAGCTCAGCGACTCAGGGCCGAGACCTGGTCTACGTTTAGCACCTGAGGCTAGTTGAGCTGCTTGTAAATAACGAGGTTTTGGAGGTTGCTTGTGTGTGTGAGAAGGGGAATGCAACGGTAAAGCATTTAAATCCTTGAACATAGGATAGTATGTTTGTAGGAGCAGTCAGAACACGGTCACATTAACAGACTTTGATATCGAAACTCTAAGAGCCTGTTTACACCTGGTATCAATCTGCGTATCCGGTGATCAGAATACAAGTGGACAGCTGAGACACATCCTCGTTCACATGGGTGGCTATTGTGCGTCTCCAGTTGACCACTTGTGTTCAGATTCCACTACTACCTATGTCACTTATGCTTGAAGGTCATGTGGCCCCGCAAACAGTTTTTACGTCCACACTGTCACTAGCTGCTCATTAGTTATGTTAGCAGTTGTAACCGTACAGCTGGAGATTGCTGTCGGCAGAATTCAACACGTCTCCATCCGTAGGGCAAAACGATGGACATTCAAAAGTCCACCTTTGTCCAGCTCATCTTAAAATGAGCTTGTGTGTGCATGCAGGTTTTTTTAGACATGAGTAAACTCACTAAAATAGGCGTTATTGCCAGTAGACAAGAGCTGTGTACAAGTACAAGATTCTGCAGCAGACAAGTATGCCTCTGTGTGTGTGTGTTTTTTGATGTCACAGACAGGTGGGAGAACAGGAATACAATAGAAAGCAGCATGGACAGAGGTTTGTGAAAACTTCACGGTTTACTTAAATATCCATACTTCAACCAGTCTCTGTTTCAAACTCAGTGCAGACTAATTTGGATGGACGTTTCGGTGGAGCTTAGGAAAAGATGGGGGTAATTATTGAAGGCCCACCATTACATTTTGACAGTTCAGGGGCTAGAAGGAGTGCATTCACCCCGGTGTTGTGTTTCCATCACTGCCTGTTGGAGCCTGAGATGATAAATACCCATGTGTACTGTAGAGTCATTTGACCCGGGTGTGAATGCTGATTGTACACTTTCCATTGCATTAAAAAGACAGACGTTTGCAGGTGTTAGCAAGTTTCTTGTGTTGTGGAACGGAGGCTTTATAGAACTTTAGTGCCTTATCACCAAAGCAACCACGACGTCCTGCACTTATCACAGTCCTTGCAGGGGCGCATCAGGATGCATTTGCTTTTAAGGTTCATTTATGTTTGATGCTAGATGCGTATCTGGACATGGATAATGATTGATTTAACAGATTTTTATTTCAAACATTTAAAACAAACAAAACTCAGTGAATACATTTTAATAAACAACAAAAATTAAATCTTACCCTTTGAAAAGGAATAGGTTGAAGTATAAGCTCACTATGTCCTACCTCTGTTCAAGCAAATACAACTGTAGGAGACGCCGAAGACATTTCTAAAACTTGCGAAACGGTACAAATCCCTAATATATTGAAAATAATTCAATGGCCTTACACACCCTCGCCTTCTTCAAGGCTGTCTCCTTAAAAGCTACATTAATATGATTGCCTGAAGCTCCTGACTTTGCCCTCTAGTCCCATCTAGTTGCTGTAGCTATCAAAAAGGACACATGGAATTATAAAAGCAGTAAAATTTATGTTATTTGAAACTGATGCATCTATTTTTGTGCGTAAAGGGAGTATCAGTGAGTCCATTCACAACTTGTGTGTGTTCAAATGTGTCCCAGACCTCCTCTGCAAGTGGTTTCAGTCACTGATTCATAATTGCGTCTTCGTTGCCGGTAACACTTATTAATATCAGATGTAAACAGGCTCTAAGTTCACACTACAAATTAAAGGAATAGTTTTGCATTTTGGGAAAACATGTTTGTTCGTTGTCTTGCCATGTGTTAGATCAGTACCACCTTCATGTTTGTACGATAAATATGAAGCCACAGTGAGCAGTGAAAGGATCTGGTAGGGAGATTTTTGCACAGCTGGATCATATAAACCAGACAGACGTGATGGTGGTTTCAATCTGCTCATCCAACTCTCAGTGAGACAGCAAATAAGCAAGTTTTTCCCAAAATGTTGCTTTTAACGTATGAAAGGTACGCTGTACGATGTTTGTTGCCTGAAGAACAGGAAGCAGAATAAAATCAGGGTGCTCTCTTATCGCAAACTCCCCTTAAAGCCTTAATTTATTTAAGAAACTTGTAACTGGTGAAGCTAGTGTAGATGCTGTTTGAGTGTGGGAATTTTCGTTGTTGGAATTACATTTATCGGTTAAAAAGAAAATCGTCTTAATTTATATTTTAATGTCTGTTGCAATGGGGATTTAGTGTTGTGACTCGTAGAAATTTGCAGGGATAAATTGCTCTAATTATTCATTGCTGTGCCTTTTTGATTTTTTTTTAATCTTTCACCAAATATAAAGAGGGTTAATAATCAGACTGGCATTTAAAAAAAATAAGAGTAGCAGTAGCTGATTGAACTACAGTAGGTTTTTGTTTTATTTTTCTAATTTATAATTAAAATGTATTTATAAATTAAGTTGTATACAGTTGATGTAAATACTTTTCTTCTCCCTGTCAGCTGATTTTTGTTTTCTTAGGGCAGGCCCTCGTCAGTGTCCACTACTGCTGCCGTCTTTAAATATGTTGTCTCTCTTTCACCCAAAAACCTAAAAACACTAATTCAAAGGACCTTGAATAGATTTTTTCTTCTTCGCCATTCAGACTTTATGCTTGTCTCTCAACCAAAGCACTAAATAGATGGGTTTTAACTTTTTGTGTTTTATTTTTTGCAATAACCCACATGTAAAAAATAATGTACACAAGAATTTAAAATTAGTTTTTGTGGCGTTATGACACTATCAACCAGACATGACTTGTCTTAAGGCACCTAACCACTTCATCTTGTAGTACTCTACATTGTGGAGGATCTGGGAGACACCTTAAAGCTTAAAACTCAGTTCCTTAAAAGTTAATGTTATTTCCTGACTTTGAGAATCACTACAGCTGACTTTTATGATGTTGAATTTATTGTGTTTCTGTGCTGATTTGAGAAAAAAAAGAAAAACTGGATTGATGGACTGACTGTGAGAGAGCTGCTCTCCATCACATATCACAATGATTTTGTAACCCGCTGTACTTTGTGTTTAGCAAAAGATCTCTGAATGTAGTTATGGACTTCATGGTGACCACTGGCATTCTGCACTGGTTTTGTGTTTTCATTGTAAGTGAGAGAATTTTATTTTTGTGTACATTGTTGCTCCAGCAGGTTGGGTACAGGGAAGAGGGTGTAAAATAAAGAATGTAAAGAACAAAACATGTTTTCCATGCACACCCCCTGTGTTGAATTTTTGTTAGTATCATAACAGACTGGAATGGTGATTTACATGAGGGCTGCAACTAATATGTATTTTCATCTTTTATTTTGCATACAAAACCAACAGCCAGTAATTATTTTCTCGATTAATCAATTTGTTGTTTGGTCTATAAGAAGTAAAAAATGGTGAAAAATGACGATCAGTGTTTCCCAAAGCTTAAGATGACATCCTCAGGTATTTTCTTTTTCCACAGCCCAAAGATATCCAGGTACAGAAGTAAAGAAACTAGAAAATATTCAACTTTAAGAAGCTAGAGTCAAATACATTTTTATTTAAAAATACTTAAAAGTGCTGTATATGACTATAAAGAAAGATTTTTGATTGTTGAGTCTCATTCCCAGGTTTGTCAAATACTGACACTTTGGGTTGGTAGTAGGACCAAACCTGACATCTCTCGTCTTTTTTGTGCTTATTTTCAGCTTTTTCTTCTGATTGTTTTTTTTTTTTTTTTTAATTTCTTTGTAATATTTTGGCCATGTTTTATTTAATTGCTCATTGCCTTCTCCCCATATTTTTGCAAGAAATCAAACAAATTTGCTCAAGTTTAGTTGATTAGAGTTAATCATCTCAAAATCAGATACCAACTTAAATGTAGTTCCGACCAAGCAATGTGATTGGACAGGAGGCACTCGTGAGCAGAGCAGCACTGGGACTTTTCACTCTGCATGTATCACTCCGCTCAGCAGGTGTTCGAAATTACGTTAACCGTTACTTAGCTTACAGTAGGTCGTCGTAACAAACTTTTCACCGTAACGCAATTCAACATATTTGAGCCTACATAAACTACATGTGAGTTAAATTATGAATAGTTCTCAGAAAAGTACGAAGCGAAGGGAAGAACCCCGGATACTTCACTGCAAATCTCCAGGTATGTTTTGGCTAACCGTAACGTCAGCTAATGTCATGTCTTGTTTTGTACACAACCCAAAGATGCTCAGTCAGAGAAGTAAAGGAGCTAGCAAATAGGCTACGGTGTTTCAATAAAGCGCTTTTTTCCCCTTAAAAATTACTTTGAGATGCTGTATATAACTGGAAAAATATTTTTGAGTCTCTTTCCCAAGTTTTCGTGTCTCTGACCAAATCACAGCCGGGGAACAGTACAACAGCACCCTCTCTCGTGTCATTTTTAAAAAGCTAAAAAGACAGAAAGCTATGGGGGAAAAGTCCATTTAGATTTCCAGTTTAAGTTGGTACATGTGGGAAAAAGGGTTAAAGGAAGTTCTGTATTCACCAATGGGGGGAGAAAATATATTAACGTTTGGTAAAAAGTTATTAGTTATCAGCTTTTGGGTCAAACCTATGAGCCACTTCCTGGGTACATACAACATACGAGTTAATAGATAACGTGTTTTTTTTAATATGTGAAAACATATGCCGATCTTTCAAATGACAGAATAAAACTACATAGAGGCATATTTTGGGAGATCAAAAGCTGAAAACATAAACGGGAAAAGGGCTTGACTCTTACCTTATACTGTAAGAATCTCATATAAGGCTAAAGGAGTACATTTACACAAAAGATACCCTGCTAATTGCCTTATTGCTAAATTCACAGACACCGGCACTTCCTGCTCCTTTTGCAAACATATCAGATAAACTATTACACATAGCTTTTTTTTTTAAATGTGAAATATCCAAAAAAAAAAATTTGGACAGATTTCACTTCTTTGAAACCTCTCACTCAATCTACTCCTTTAACCTCAGGGATATCATCTGTTATGATCATTCAGACAATATAGCTCCTGAATTAATGTTGTTATTTCAAACGCTAAATTTGTCATTCAAGAACAGATATTCTCAAAGTCACATCTTAAGTTTGTATCTCTCCTCCTGGAACAAAAAGCTCACCTTCAATCACTCAGCACAATAAATAACAAAAAAAATGTAAAGCTTTTGGAAAATTATGCTTTTCACTTTCCCAAATCATCTGACTGAATGTACCTCTATATTTGTATGTTTGTACCCCTGTTTATCTAACTTTTTATATGCTTGGTTTCTTTTTCATTTATATGTATTTTCTTGTCTGCTCATTTGTCAGTTTCGTTTTTATCATTTGTATTCCACATTTATGCTTGCATCTTCCAGATATATTGTTTTATATTACTATCATTTTATTATTGTTGTTGTTTTATTTATTTTTTAACCGGTGCTGTACCTTTTATACCTGATGTTTTCTATATGTTTGGTTTGTCCATTTAAAAAAAAATAATATGAAATAACTGGACCACAACCTTTGTGACATGTAAACATTAAAACAACTTAACTTTGTGGTAATAAATTACTGTAGATAGTTCAGACCAGCAGCCATCAGGGGGCGCCATGGAAAGACAGGATAAGTTCTGTGACAGTTGACACCTGATAAACCAGTGTCCTGCTCACTGACTGCTCGAAACTCCCAAAGACCTTACTGTACTAGTATACTAATATCATAAATATGTGTATCAACTGTTGTTGAGGCAACATGGTCTGAAGATTTATTACCTCAGTCTATACATATTTTCTCAGTTTCTCCAAACTGAGTAGCTCCTTTATTTTTGTTGTAAATTGAAACATTGGAATCTAAGTATCCAACATCTCAGTGGAAAACATGGTTTTAGTCTTAATGCTGGCACTTTTGAGCAGTGGGGGGATGTAACTAAGTAGCTTACATTTACTCAAATAACAGTATTCGAGAACCCAGTGATGGAAAAAGTATTCAGATCCTTTACTTAAGTAAAAGTACTAACACCACACTGTGAAAATACTCTGCTACAAGTAAAACTCCTGCATTGAAAGTGGTAAAGAAAGTAAGTATAATCAAGATAATTGCTCCACTGCCTTTATCTGAAAACTTTAGTAAGTAGTTACTTTATAAATTGAGATTTTAGCATAAAATTGTTTTGTTAAAAATTAAGCTTCCCCAAATACTCTGTTACTATTACTAGTGACAGAGCATTTTTACAGTTTGGTATTATTAATTTTACTTTTACTAAGTGCAGGATGTGAATACTTCCTCCACCACTGATTTTGAGTAATTTGTTAATTTTTCTTCCATTCAAGTTCAACAGTGCAACATCAAAACACACAAGTGTAGGATACAGTTGTAAGATTTGTAAACTTTATGGGTGCATTCACAGAAGTCTACGAGTGCTGAGGTCTGTCCAAATCCACAATTCATCCAGCCTACAACGAGCTTCAAGTGGAATTTCTGCAGACTTTTATCATTTCCGCTCAGAGTGCAGACTTAACCAGACATTGCAAGTTTAATTATCTACAGTTCATAGCAATACAGACATGATGCTCTAAATTTTTCCAATTAAATAAAACGACAAAAAAAATATGAATTGCTGCATTAAAACTTAACTTAAATCATGTGGGCCAGAAATAATATTTAATTACATCATCAAATAGATAACACAAATATGATATGCAAATATGTAGAAGTGTAGGTAATCAAAATGCTTTTTTTACTGCAGCCTACCCGAAAGGCTAAAAACTGTGGTGTAATATAGTGGCAAAGTGACTGAAAAACATCCAAGGAAGGTCTTCAAGTGTCAGTACTGCCCAATTTATTTAGCCATAGTTGCCTTATTTACAAATATTTCTGTATTAAAATATGTGTAGACTTTATGTTGCTCTGTAATGTGTGAATATCATTTTGTTCAGTCAAAAAAAAGCCTGTACAGGGATTTATATCTTATCTGCTGGGACAGATGAGCAGACAGAGTATGACAGCAGTTATCACAATGGACATGAATGTAGTTGTAACTCAAACATTTCCATGGCAACGAGTGAAACAGGCCCGAGGCCTTTTTATCAGTGACTTCAGTGTCTCTGCCCTTGCAGACTTTTTGTGATGTCAGAAAACATGTTACAGTATGTATGACTTAAAGTCCTGGAGGGCTCAGTCCACAAGTCCAGAGGATGGACATTTGGATTCAGCCTTAAAGTACAAACATGCTATTAACACTCCTGCTTGTTTGTGTTTGTTCAGAAAAAAATGTTGGTGTGCAGACCCATTCCACGGATCGATGTTTCTCTGCATACCAGTGAAGAAGGAAGACGGCAAGACTTGGATGAAGCAGTGAGTAAAACCCAGATTACTAGGGGTGGGCAGATCAATACCAAAATATCAATACAATCAGCATTACATTTTCATTTAAAATCAATCCTCCATCAACAGGATCGATCCCAAAAAAGGGATCAGTTTCTCTTTCCTGCGTCGTACCTATTTGTATTTCAACAGTAAAACTAACTCTGAAAACAACGCTCCATTGTCGTTAACACAACTACAGCACAAGCTGTTTGCTTCCACACTGCATTTCTGTTGTCTGCACTCTTAATAGAACACAGACAGCACACCACAGCGTGCATCCTGACACGATAGCAGTAATGGCTCAATGAAAAAGGAAAAATAAAAACGAAAAAGATAACTTATAGCTGCAACAAAACAAAAGACTCTGAAAATCTCAGGCAAGGATTATCTAGGTATGTAGTAGTAGTGAAATCAATATTTAGTCACATCAGCTCTTCAGCATTAAATAATGTAACATTTTCATACTGTAACTGGTCATCGGAGTGCCCCTTGGATGACTTTTTTTTGTAGGCCAACACAGAAGTTGGCATCACCCTGCTTCCCTCGTGAAAAAGCCCATGCAATTCTTTCATTGGACTTTGGATCATTGCAGAAAATAGGCTCCATGGTAAAGAAATATTTTTGATACTTAATTGTTTTGTTTAGCAAGATAATCTTTAGAAATGAAATCCACTTTTATGATTTTTTAGGCCTAAATGTAATTGCAAGAAGTCAAAAGCTAATGTTAGGGCTATAAATGGACTACACCGTGGTGGCATGATTAAACATTGCCACCACGAGGCTGTAAAACTGTGCTCGGCGAGGCTCAGCATGATGACACTGTAGTCTCATTTAGTCACTTGTTAGCAAATGCCTTTTTTAAGACACAAAAGCTTCAAAGTTTACGATTGGGGTGTTTACTGACATATTTTATATCTTAAAATGAAACTTTAAAGTCTCTTAAGCTTAAGCACAGATCTTATTTCAGGGCTCTAACCGAAAACCTTTAAAAAAAAAAAAAAACTCATCGACTTTGAGACGAGGGAACTGGAGGTGCCAAAATGCCGATTCATTTATGGGTTTTAGGACTCATTACAGGGGCATTCTATTAGCTGTTTTCCCCTACGTGAAAATGTATAAGCCAATTTTAATAATAAAAGCTGTCATATCGGTACAGATATTGGCAATTCCGGCCCTGTATTACTTGGTATTGGATTGCAACCAAATTTCGCCCACAAAAATGATCACCCATCCCTACCAGTTACACTATAAAGTACTAACTGACAGTGGTGGAGATTGGAGACAGTTTAAGGGTTTGAATATATGTCCATACAGTTATGTACTGCTTCTATGGGCACTGTACTGAAAGTGTTGGGTGGAAATGCTGCTAGGTAAAAAACATTCCTAATTTTGCAAGAAATCAACTGAATGGAAACAGTGTTTTTAATCTGACATGAGTAGACACATGAAATTACACACTGCACATGATTGAGGACAAACAAGTTAACTTAAACAAGCTTATTTTTAATGGATCTGCAAAACTGTTTGAATTTCCAAAGAGAACTTCGGTACCTCCCGCCCACAGTTACCCAGTGGCAAACGTTACACAACGTCACAGAAACGCTTCCAACCCAAAGAAATCTGCATGCAGGAAAAAAAAAAAAATCAACCCAAAAAGGGAAAAAGAAATAAAAGTAAAATAAATCATACAGATAAAAATAAAACATCAATAAACAGGACATACTGTATAATGCCGTTCTCTTGGCTGGAGGAGAAATTCAAACGCTTCTGCTTCAGTTCGGCATCCTCGTGACAGAAGCCTGAACCCACAGAATATTAAACTGTAATTTCACTGGGTGGATGTGGCTCCGCCCACCACACAGCCCCGCCCCTGTCTCCCATATAAGGCACAGGACAAAATAAACCCCCACATACAAAAGGAGCTAGCCACGCCTCTGTCACTTGGTAACAAATTGTAAATGACCAAATACGGTTAGACAACAGAAACCCCACTAAGTGTACAAAATGTTAATCCTACATTTGTCTTTTTTTTTGTTTTTATTTTGATTTTCTCTGACTGAAGGTGAGTGCTGTGGGTGGGGGTGGGGTTAAGGGTGGGTGAAGGTGTCCAACCAGGTAAGCTCAGGCAAAGGAAATATTAAAAATATGAGCTTGTCTTTTCACACTTTTTTTCTCTTTTTTTTAACAACTTTTAAAACAAATGACAAGAAACGTGACTGGATTTCTCTTTTTATCAGAAATAAAAATGATCATCATATGGAGAGTGGAAGAATATGGTGGAGGGTGGGGGAGGAGGGGGATTAGACAAGTGAAGTGGTTTATTGTTTTATTCTGATAAAGAGACAGACAGAGAGTGTCAGTGTGCAAGAAAACTCATGAGACAGGTTAGAGAGCGAGAGAGTTAGCAGTTAGAGAGAGAGAGAGAGAGAGAGAGAGAGAGAATATGTGTTTGTTTGTGTGCGTTAGTGTGAGTGAAACTGAGGAGTTGTTCAACTGCAGCACTTGCTCTTCCAGCCTGTGACTCCACCTCCGCTGCTGATGTCGACGTTTTCACTGTTGGGCTCTTTTACGGGCGTCTGTCGAACAAAATGCACAAAAACAATTTGTAGTAAATACATGAGAATTGAGGAAAATCATCCGTCATCTATTCATTTTATCTCATTTGACATATTTACAGTGGAAGAAAAAACATACAATGTGTTTACAATTTTCAGAACACTGACTTTGACCAAATCACTGTAACAGTGCACAAACAGCAATCACTTTCGGGTAGACAACCGGAAAAAGATTTGAATTGCAGAGATTTGTAAAACTGGCAAACTTGTTTATTTCTGTGGTCATTTTCAACTGTAATTTCAGATAGTTAAGCATAGTGACTTCACCGATCTGACATTTCTACTGTGCTTACTTTATGGACTGTCTTGCTTGCTAACTTCTTTGATAAACCAAATCTACCGTTACAGAAGCTAAGCAATGTACTGCTGTGGATGAGGACTGTATTTTAGCCACCTAAAAAGAAATCTACATCAATTTTAGTGTACACAATGTTTAGAATATTTTGAGCCCTTACCTCACACACTAGTCTGATGGAAGTAACTGTAGACCATTAAAAAAGTTAAGTAAAATAAGTGTTTTGTCAAAATAGTCTGGAGTGGAGCAAAATAAAAATAAAGCACAATGTCGATCTGCAAATAATACACGCAGGCAGAAAGAAGAGGGAGAGGTCGCCACATTGCAGACTGTGATGCAAGTGCAAATTCTGATTTGAGCAATTTAATTATAACAACTTCATGAAAAATAACTTTGGTCAAAATATAAGACAGCCTTGTATGGTTCATTTGAGTTTCTAGGACTTGTTAAGCACTTTGTAAAAACATGCTATTTTCAAGGTAATCCAGAACTGTATTTTTCCTCAGAATTCACACACTTAAAAGGACCTTGTGCAAACCCTGGGGTTTATATAGACCTTGTATGTTGTTCTTTGTTGTTTTTTTTATATCATTTCTATTCTCTATTTTTTCACCTACTTTCATGTTCAATGTACATATAGTTGAATGTTTACCTATCTTTGATTTTAACTTTGTTTTTTTCAGTCTTCCTGAAAATCCTTCTGTGCAAGTACATTAAGGAGCATCCGAAAACTGTCCTGCTACTTCTGTTGGCAACGAAGCAAGATAACAACAATCTGTGAGTGTCTGAAATCCCATTTTACTGCTCACTTCAGAGTAAACTGTAAAGTGTTTATTATGTAGAGATGAGTGAGTACATTTTTACTGAACCAGTTGCTGGTTCATCCAGTGTGACTGACAATGAATTATGACCAGGATGCACACTTTTATGTCTTTGACTATCTGGAAATATGTTTTCACAAGATCAGTAAGTTAGTCTTTCAGGTAAGACATGGGACTTGCGGGCTGTTAAACGAGTTTAGTTAGGGCCAGTGCGCTCGACTTGGCCAAGGTTGTAAATACTACTATTTCTCATAATACATAAAAAAAATTTACCAAATCTGCAAATTCAGAGTGGACTTAGAAATTTCTGATTTGGGTGTAGACAATAATTTGGGTGTTTGGTATGGAGATATGAGTGCTGATGGAAAGTTTTTAGAATATTTTGGGGGAAAGTAAACTCAACTCAACTCAAGCCGGCTGACGGTGTCACCTGCAACTCATCAAGTCAAATTTTCAGCGGCTGGTTTAAAACATGACACTGTTTCAACAGTCAACTAGCTTGTGGTTAAGTGGCTGGCCAAGTCAGTAAACTGTCCACAGACGGCATGTTTGCCTGCTGCAGTATTCTCTGACAATAGACCCCCGTCTCTTCCAAGCCTGTCTCAATTATGTCCCCACGCCCCAACGTCAACAGGTTGGTGGGTCTCTGCTGTTTTTGCCATTTCATCACTAAAATGCAACTGTAGTCGCAAGTTTCTCATTATTACTATCTGAATCTTTGGTCTGAACTAGGCTTTAAAGGCCACAATGTGGACAAAGAGGAAGCTTGTGTGTTCTTCTGATTGACAATCTATATTGTAAACATTTAAGGTTAAACAACAGCAGTGGCTACATCACCTGTCAGCATATTATTTAGCCATTTAGGCTGCAGCATGTTTTCATCACAGTTAGATACCCTTCCACGTAAAATTTGCATCACAAATTTGCATCTTACTGTTGACCAAGGTAGTCTACATAAACCAAAGCTAAGAAAAGGCTACTTGGAGAGTAATATGGATTGTAATAATAAGACCCAAACTGATGCATTTCTTTCTGAGATTCTATCAATACATTATATTTATAAATAAATAGATCAATACCAGAATCTCAGTAAAATATGATCCAGTCAAATAAAAGCATTCCTGTTGTTTTTACTATTATAAAAGGAATGTACATACACTTTGATAAATCATTATTTAAACACACACACACCTTTCTGAGGATGTCTTCTGCTAATGTGAGGAAAGCCTTCTCGATGTTGATGTTGGCCTTAGCACTCGTCTCAAAAAACCTAATGCCATGCTCCCTCGCAATCTGTGGAGAAGAAAGCAGGGCGAGTTAGAACGATGAGTGTGTCAACAGTTTAAGAAAGTCCAAAAATAAAGTGTGCAGAACAGAGATCAGGTATCACTGCTGGCAGACACACAAAAACACACTATGTATACTAACACTTCCATTCTTATCAGGTAGATGTATGTATGAGTCAGCAGATCTGTATATGATGTTGCTAAATCTGCAGAGCGACTAGTCACTGCTAGTCTGCTTTGGTAAATTGAGCCAGAGCTCTTAAAAGGCCCCGTGCACGCACACATGCACACACACAGATGTTTTCACTTGCTCTGGCTGATTACCTCTCAGCTCAGACTGAAACTTGGCAGCACTGTAGCAGAAGTTTTAATCAAGTGACCAAACTCTCATATACTAAGAGAGGACGTGTACAGTAAGTGACATCACTGAATACAGAGGTCACTGCAGTGACTCCCCCCTAAGGGGAAAATTCTCAAAACATTTCCCATCAGCGAATAATACATTCACAGGAGGGGAAAAATTACATCTTACTTAAATATCTTAGAAATGGCGTGCTATTGACTGCACAAATATTTCATTCACAAGGATTTAGGCACAAGTTTAAAAAGACTGCAACAAGAGAAGCACAATCACTAGAGTTGGAGAGAATTTGGACACTGGTGCTGAATCTGAGACATAGATCTCATTTTGTGTCAGATAAGTTGCAGTTTTGGTTTAAGTCATACCTGAAACATTGTACTGCACAGTGACTATACTTTGTGCATTTCTTGTATACAGAGATCCTACAGCTTAAAACAGGTCAGATTTAAGACTTAAGACTTTTAAAGCTATTCAGAATGGAATTTATGACCTTTTTTATGATAAACATATTCAAAGAAAAAGAAACCATGAACCAACGTTAATTACTTGGGGTTAGGAACAGTTTTGCCCAAATATCTATTCTTACACAAAACAATCCACACTCAGCATCACAAGTAGTTGCGCTGATATTTCTACTAGCCTTCGTCTTTGATCAGACATTGTTTGAGGCATTGTTGGTTTGTAAAAAAGAAATATCTCCTCAGTGATTTGGACATGTTGTGATTTTGTGCTGCTGTTTTCTATGACTGTAACTGTTAGTACACAAGCAATCCCTTTCAAAATAAATTACACCACTTTTCAGATTTTTTCTATGCCCACAAACAGTAACAGTTATTTAATGCCACAAGCTGTAGAGACAGTGTCCTGAAAATAAAGTCATCTGCTTAATTTTTGCTGTAAGTATCAAGCACCAGCTGCAACAATATTTCACTGGCATCAGTTACTTCAACTGTTATTTTGCATACTTAAACAATGCAGTGTTTAGTTTGAGCATGAATGCAGCAAGTTTTAGAGAATATATGAGGATTTCCAAGACAAGTTGACCCATCATTTCTTGCAACACAGATCTGGAATTTGTCTGGAGGCTCAAATATAATCAGTTTTATATTCATCAAGTAAACATTTACATTAAGTTGAATTATGAAATGTTGCTTTTTATATATTTTATATTGTTAAAATGAGCTACAACAACACATGTTCATGAGGATGAATCAATACAAACTTTAGTGTTAAATGTCCTGTTGTTACAAGGCCCTCCGGTGGTGTTGTCCCCGATCAAGGGCAGCTCAACTGTACTTGTTAAGACATTAAGGAGCCACACATTTCTCTGCCCTGATCCCCTGAGCTCATCTACAAAGTCTGGTTATTCTTTAACCTTCACTCAGCTGCAGCTACCTTTAGAGAAACATTGCATAGTTAACGTAATAAACGTCCCTGTGTACCTGCGACATGTGGCAGTGCAAAAACTCTTAGTTAAAATTTTAAATGAAAAGGATTCCCTTTGTATTTTTATATATTTTAGATCAGTTTTGTTTCAAGAAACTGCTGGAGTAGTTGTTGTCATGAGTAGCTGAGTTGTTGAAGTAGGCATATTAAGCCTTCATGGCATGCAACGACAAACAGCAGCTTACTGAACATACTATAAGGAGGCACTGTTTTAGTGGATGGTGTAAGCTGACATTTCACAAGTAACTTCAAGCAGCTTACAAACTATTTTCAACAGTTTTAATACCTTTTATTTAAATTCCATTATGGTAGTCTCTCTTTGCCTTCCTGCTACTTCATATGCTGTTGTTTGTTTAACTTTCTATGAACTAAACGAGTAGCTGAAAAGTAGCTGCAACAAATAAGTCTATTGACATGCAAGACCTTGATGATGAGTGGCTGCTTATAGCTGCAGTGGACTGCACCATCTCACCTGCTCCCCCTTGGCTTTTGGTACGACCCTCTTGTCCTCCATGTCACACTTGTTGCCTAGCAGCATCCTCTCAACGTCCTCATTCGCATGCTGAAAAAGAGAAAAAAAAGAGGGATTACCTAAGAAAGAGAGAGAGATTACTTCTTCATATCAGCAACATTAAAGTTAGCCTCATCTCCACCGGCACATGATCCCACAAGCCAGTCTATCAGTTATAATAAAGGACACAAACAGGTTATCTATTTACATTTCAAAGCCTGTAATAGCCACTACAGCAAAAAATTATCGCAACTGTCTTTATCAGAAATGCATGAACCCGTTAGTGACACTAGTGTGACAAAACCAGCTTCCCATTTAATCTTCTAGACCACTGGTTCCAACGTCACTGTCAGGATAATCTTAACAGGTCTCAAGACAAACCTTTAAGGTGACAAGTTGATTAGAAGAACAGGAAAACACTACCACATAGACTTGCGTTTTTTGTTTGTTTGTTTAACTCTTTAAACTCTAATTGATAGTTTTAGGGATGCAACTCACAAATATTTACATCATCAATCTATAAAATCAGACAAAAGTGGAAAATGGCCCATCAATCTAGAATGACATAGAATAAAAAATGGGAGGATTTTAGCCTTTTGCCTTTAAAAACAATCTAAGAAATTCATGGACAGTCAAAATGATTTCTGATTAATTTTCTGTCAGTCGCCCAGTTTATTTGTCTTAGCTTTAATAATTTTACCTCTTGAAAAAATATAAAGAGAGATATCTAGGGCTGGATTGATTTAACGTCCATATATTTTCACAATACTTAGTAGTTCTGTCTATAAAATATAGGGAAAAAAGTTAAACAGGCCCATCAAATTAGTTGCAGATTAAATTTCGGTTCATCACCTACTTGATGAATTGACCTATCATTGCAGCTGTGAAATAAACAATAGAACAAAATCACTCTTTGGTTGAAGAGGTCACAACTCATAGAACACAGGGACCTCTGAAGGCTACAAGCCAAAAAAAAAAAAAAGTTGGGAACCCCTGTTCAAGTATGTATTCATATTACTCTCCACACAGTATGCCTGCATCCTTTTAACCCTCTCTGGAGTCAACAACAAGCTTTCACCCACAGAAGTGCAACATGAGCAAGGTCAAGTTCTAAGTTTGCAGGAAATGCATTGTGTTTCCTTTCCTTAATCAGACTCAAACCTCTTTCACAGTAAGGATGGAAAAATTACAAGAAACTGTTCCAGACAAGCCCAATGCCTGGTTGTCTCACCCACAGATGTAACACCTTCATACTGATCACGTGTTGCAAGATTATAGTGTAGTGTTGCACCCACCCAGGCATAGTAAAGACAGATCATGTCAGCTATTGATTAAAACGGTCACAGTAATTAAACTGATGCGTTTAATCTGGCATGGATCCCATAAGATTACACATCACATAACAGAATAACAACTACTGAGATAAAAGATTAAGATTTAAATAGAAAACACAACACAAGGCTAAGTAGCACCAACATTAAAACAACAGGGAAAAGGAAGCTAAAAGTTACAATTACCTGCAGAGACGGATCTAGCGTTACATTAGGCTTCACTTTCTTTCCCTTACGGCCTTGTATCCATCATGACAAAACAAAAATATAAAAACTACTTCTCTCAAACCCTGTTAAATTCTCTCTCTCGGCTGCCCACAATGCACAAAAACTTTGAAGTATCTCATACAGGACTCCAGTATTGTGTAACCTCTTTTTAACATTGATCTAATAATCTGTGCTGTTAATAGAGACAAGCAACAAAGTGGCTGATTTTTGTCTGATGTTAAATATGAGTTGATGATAATTACTGACACCATTATGAAACTTAATCTAACCAGAAGTGCAAAAAACAGAGACAATGCAAAGTTATGTACAGAGGATATCCAGAACAAACAGTATTAGGATATATATATATGTATATACGTATGTGTGTGTGTGTATATATATATATAAAATGAGAAATGATGAGAAATGAGAAATGAATATGCTATGGTATATACCATAAGCAAGCAAAATATATAGTTCAGATTATATATAGTGCAAGTGGCAAAAACTGGTAATGGTTAAAGCGCATAAAGAATAAACAACTTTAATATGTCGTGTATACGCTATAGATCAGACAAATACAGTCCAGACTATCACTGTAATGGTTCATGTATTTGCACCAAACCGTCACAGTACAGAGGTCACGGTTCGGTGTATGTAGGCGCATGCAGAATACACAGTAGGTAAATTGCTGAACGTAATTTGGAACCAAAGTTCACAAGATCTAATTGTGCTAAGGTTAGAACAACAAGCGGTTTAGCGTGCGAGTCCATCACACTATGGCGAGCTCCGATGAAATGGCAGAGCTGACCACCATGCCTGCAAGCTCCGTTACAACCGCAACAGAGTATATGTACATATATATGTATAAGACAAGGACGGTGTGTTGTCGTTGCTCAACCGTTGCAGGGTATGTGAATGAAAACACATCTAACTTGCTAATTCACATTCGATGGCAACAATTACATGCACTGATTACCAACACACGGACAAATAACACTGGAGCCCTTCTCTGTTTTCCTGTTGCTTTCAAGCAGCCTTAAGATGCAAAAGCAGAACAGGATAAAACAATTACTGAAGCAGTTGGCGTTTCAACTGGAATATAGCTATGTTGAAACTAATCGTTATACGCCTCCTTTGCATGAGTTTTATATTTTACAATTCTATTTATCTATTTTCAGTGTCATAGCACAAAAGATGCTTTTAAGTTTTATAGCCTGCTGTGACCTGTTGCCTTTTGGGAAGTGTTTGTACATTGTAATACAAAAATGGCTAAAATGGTCCTTTTTTTTTTATGAAAATAGTTTACCAAAGTTGCCAGTGGGCAAAATGCTATCTCAGTGTCTGTCTTTGACACTTGAACTATTGTCTTTTCAAAATACATGAAAAGAAACACATCCTTTTTTCTAAGTACCAAACTCACACTGAACCATGACTTCTGTGTAACACTACACCCCGAGTATATACGGTGGTATAAATATGAGTATGTTAAGAATTCTTATATAATTATTTGGTACTAGTAGATATAAAATTGCCCTGATTAATGGTATGATGCTTATAAAGAATTTAAAATGTTTACATAATGTGAGTGTTAAGTGTCGATGTCTACACCTGTTACAACATTAATATAATAACTGTTACAGGGCAATCAGATGCCATCTCTAGAGTGTATTAGCTGTTATTCCAAACACACAGAATAGAATAATAGAATAAAATAGAAATAATTTATTAATCTTGTGACGGAAATTGTTTTGTTATAGCAGCAAATAAGAGAGCAGCAACTGAATAAAATATTCATTACAAAGGCAAAATAATGCAAATATATATACAAGGAAAGCACTTAACATAGAGTAAAATAGAATTAAATGATATAGAATAAAATAACAATAATAATGAAGATGTGTACAGAATGTTCAGGGAACTAATAAACAAATAAAAAAAACCCCAAAAGATTAACAGCCACAGTTTGAAACAGTGAACATATCTTTGACATCATCAGGAGTTGAACTTTGGTTCCACTTTAATTCACGAGGTAAAACAGTACAACCTCTAGTTGTCTCACAATGAGCCAGATGGAAACAGACATCTGGCTCAGCTGATGTAATTTAGTCACACTCCTGCTACACAGCTCACTGAATACACATCGGCCAGCTAGTTAGCCATGTTGGCTGCATTCCCTCAAAGTATTTAAGACACTTTGTCAGTATGCCAAAGATAAAACAATAGATGAAAATCAAGTGCAAACACAAAACATCCTGTTCACACTCCTCATAAGACTTTACCCAGCACGGCAATACACATCATGATATCGAGTCAGACTTTGGAGAGCATTTGTGTCTGTGTGCACGTGTGTGTTTTACCTCGTCAATGTTACGCAGCCATTTGCTGATGTTTTCAAAGCTCTTGGCATTGGTGATGTCGTAGACCAGCATGATGCCCATGGCTCCTCTGTAGTAGGAGGTGGTGATGGTGTGGAACCGTTCCTGTCCCGCTGTGTCCCTACAAAAACACATACATTTTTTATTTGTTTGTATTAGCTGTTTTCTTGAATTAACTCCAACCCCTAAACACATTATATCACCAATTGGCCATAAAATCTCTGCAGTGTGACATAACTGTTGCTCAAATGCCGATTACTTCACAAGACTGAGATTTTTGCTTTCAGTGACAACACAACCACAAATGTTGACAAAGTTTTGCTTGAACCGGAAAAGCAAAAAACAGGATAATTTAACATAATTGTTCAGCATACAGAAACATCAGCTCTAAATTTGTGATTTCTACCTGGCATGCTTAGTCCTCTCAATTGTGAAAATTTGACTTCATTATTTATGCCAGTTACAGAACATAAGGTGTGCCAGTCAGAGATTTGTCTGTGTCATTATAATGCAATTCCTTTGTCACCAAAAGAGGTTGACCAAAGTACCCTTAAGCATTTGTCCCATTTGCAAAATTGTGACTGAGCATGAAAGTATTTATTTTAAAAATGTATACAATATTTACGAAGCCTGATAAACCTTACAAGTCAGGTTGAACCTTGCAAAGACACACATTCATCTTCTCTGCAGGCTAACCATATCCCTCACGCGTCTAGCATGCACCTCAACTGTAGAATTTTACCTATCACCTGCCAACATCCATCATCACTGCTGACGCAGAAGAGAAGCAGCCCTGAAGCACCAGGCTCACATGAGCAAATCAAACCTATTCTTACACTAACTGTTTCACTATGATTTTAGAAATAATTGCTGAGTGTGCAAAATTTATCCTGGTTCCTCCTTTATTCTTTCACTAATAACATGATGATAAAGCTTATATACAATTTGAACTGAAACAGACAATTAATACACAACAATTTTGCATATCAGTTAATTAAAACTTAAATTATTTTTCAACAAACATTAAGAAACTTTGCTGGTTCAAGCCTCGCAAATATGAAGATTTCCTGCTATAGTTTGTCTTGTATGGTGGCAAATTGATTACCTTTGGGTTTTGAACTGCTGTCCAGACAAAACAAAGACATACATAGCTACACCAAATAATTAATTAATCAATCAACTTAATATCTGGGGAATTAATAGATAATGCAAATAACTGTTTGTTAAAGCCATGAATGCAACCATATAATATCACATCTGTCAACCTAAGTTCAGTATTCAAGTTTCATCATGCTTGCAGAGGAAATTTTTAAAAATCAAATAATTTTGGTTGAAGAAAATCAGCTGTTTGGACTACAATGTTAACCCTGCAGCAGTGATCCTGATGGACTGATGACCATTTCCTGTCCTAGCATAGTTCTGGGCTTGGGGGAGGCATGTCAAACAGATGTTTCACTATTACAAGGCACAAACAGAAGAGGCAGAACTGAAAGACGATTCTCACATCATCAGTGTATGTATCCGTCCTGTACTCCTCTAAACACAGAACTTAAACATGGATATACAAACTCAAAACAGTCCAGTGACTCACCAGATCTGTAGTTTGATCTTCTTTCCTTGTAATTCAACAGTTTTGATCTTGAAGTCTATTCCTGTAATACAAAAGAAAGGATATTAGCTCACACAGCTCATATATGACACATATGACATAATATATATGACTAACTAGCACATGAAGCACTGACAATGAGAGGCAGACATGAGTAACTGAAATGAGGATTTACAGACACTGAAACAAACTGAGAATCAGAATCAGAAGAAAAGAAAAAAAGAAAAGAAAAAACATTTAGGAGGAGACAGAAATGGAAAGTGAGTGTCAAGTGTTTCCATCAGGGAGACAATAACATTATCTCTTCCTGATTCTGCACTGTCATGCCCAGACCTTGAGCCTATCAGCACACAGCTATGGCATCAGCAGCTGGCTAACAATGGGTGTGTACACACACACACACACACACACACACACACACACACACACACACACACACACACACACACACACACACACACACACACAGAGTATTCACTGCAATAACCTTATTACTGTAAAACCTGTGCTTAAACTCAGCGGGTTAGAAACATGATGTTATGCATATTTGAGGGGTATTACTGACTTTTAGTTTTGGTTGGAGCATTCTGACTGTTGGTGCAGTGAGAGGATCGACTGTGGTGGGCGAGCACACAGTTTTTCCTATGTGAGCATGTTTTTCAATGTGGAAACCACCAGATTTCAGTTTCCATTTTGGCTGGACTTAATTATTTCTGATACAAGGCAGCTCCGCAGTGTTTTCTCTCAGGAGGTTGACGGCATCTAAAGTCTTTCTTGGTCAACTGTCTCATATTTTATCCTTCCTTTCTACCTTTTATCCTACAGTTTTCTTTTATTAAAATATGTTTATTTAAATTTGTGTTTTTTAGAAATTTGCAAACAGGCAAATGATTAACAGTGCTGCCCTAGTGGCAATCTGGGAACCCATCAGCTATAGTTGTGACAACAACTAAGCCTCTGAGGGCAATGGCCAAAGCTTTGGGAGATTGTGTGTTGTAAGTGGATACCCAGGCCGCCCATTTTGGCTAATCTCTATAAATAGATACCTGCATATGAAAGCAGTTAATTTTAGCTAATATAAAGCTAAATCGTTGTCAGACGACAACCAGTGGGTTTTGAAATTGCATTTCGTCCAGACAAACAGTTTACTTGCCATTCAAACATGGCTGACCAATACTACTCACTACTCACACTTCAAACGGAAACCAAAAATCTTGTTCTAATAACCAGCCATTCTGCATAGATATCTGTTGATATGGATTACCTTGGTGGTAAACTGACTCTTTGGATTGAAGATTTCTGGTTAAGTAAATTGTGCATTTCAAATCTGAAGATGAATTGATTATTCTACTTACTGCTTCTTCATTGTACGCATTTGCTGCTTTCTCTGTTTTAAATCAGTCAATAAATGTAAAGATCTAGGTGAAGACGTTACCTTGGGCTCTAAGTAACTAAAATGTGCATTTACCACTAGATTTGGAAATGTACGTACTAAACTAAGAATTACTTTCATTATCACTTAAGCTGCCCATAATTTTCTTGGCAAATCGTTCACTCAATTCAATTCAAATGACATATTCAGATAGCTTCTTTTGCTCGACCAACAGTCCAAAAGTCGAAGTTATGAAATTGCTTCTCGTATAGGCCAAAGACAAGCAGCAAATACTCTCATTTGAGACACTGGACCCAGGTAATGTTTGGCATTTTTTGCTTGAATAGTGACTCAATCAGTCAATTATCAAAAAAGTTGCTGACAGACAGAAAATGCAGACAGTCACTGCCATCTACTTGTTGCAGCTAAGGTAAAATATACAAGGTTCAAAAGTAAAATGTAGACAAATAATTCTAATGAATTATTTTGTTCACAATATTAAGTTAAGTTTTCTCATAATCATTAAGCCCAACAGGAGGCCAATTTCAAAAGGTGTGAGTCACAACTGTTGACACTTTTTGGCCATGGGTTTTCCAGTTTAATAGTGGGCTGTCACTTCAGCTCTTGTCAGAAATTGTGGTTGGTTAAAAAGTCCCAAAAACAGCTGTGTTCTAGGTGGAGCAGGGCCATAGAATAATGAAGGAACTGGCTGCCAAGGTGTGACTCACAAAATATTATCCACTCCCCAGAGAGAGGGAGGGAGGACAGAAAGATATAGTTAGATAGAAACAAAGAGAGACAAAGAGGAGCTGAAGATGTCTACAGATAGGACACAACTTATTGTACCTGCATTGATATTTTACCTTAAAAACATTCAACAGACGCAATTAAATAGTAGGCATAAAAAAAAGTAAAAGTATAAGTTTTCTTACAACCAGAACTAAGTTGTGTTGTGATAAGTCAAGTTCAGCAGGGATTGACATAACATTGTGTGTTCCTAGCGAGGACTAATTTTTTTTTTTTTTTTTTTTTTACTGCTGAGGGATACTAGCAAGTTGTCAAGAAAATATGTGCATTGTGCAATCACAGGCTTACCCAATCACTGGAAAAACGGGCACACTTAAACAGAAGAGAATGACACTTGAATTGGAATTCATGAGCAAAAAGGACATGGTTTATGGTCAGCCATCTTTCTTAATCCCAGAGGAACCATTCCTTCCCCAAGTATGAATTCCAATGTAACCAAGCCATTGCCAGTTTCCATACAAAATTCATGATGGTGTTATGGAAAGAGATTTCAGATCCTAACATGATGCATATTCAGCACTCTTAATATGCATAACCTCAAGTACACAAGGAGGGAGGGCAGAGACACTCTGACGATTGGAAATGAGGATGAGTGAGGGGGGGGGGTTTCCAGTGGGGGTATTTTGAGAAGCAGCTGTGTATCTGTGTCTCCAAAGGTATGAGTGTCAGAAGAACACACTCCTGTTTCACATGTCCTGGTTCTGCTGGTTCTCCAAAAAGTTCTGTTCCTGTTGGGAATTTCCAGTTTTGACATAAAGGGCCATACCTGATTTATGTGTAGGGCCTCCTCTAAATGTGAAGTGGTAGAGTTTTTGCAAACTTTGGACTGTACATTTTGTTCTCTCTACACCACAGTACTGTAATGCATTTAGTTTGTTGCATCCAGTGATCTTAGAGTGGTGTCTGCCAAAACATTAGAAACAACTAAAGCCAACAAAATACAGGCAAAACAATTCAACCCACAAACCATATAGCAACAAAACCAAAAGGACATCATTGCACACCAATGACACACCATCACTAATTACTGTCCATTCCCTCCGCTAAAACACAGATTCAAATACATTTGCAATGAGTTTGAAAGGGGGTCTTAATAAGCAAAACACACACACACCAGCTTACAGAAAGGCCAACTCGAAAGGCCGACTCGCCCTCAGTGGCAGTGGGAATACTGCTACTTAGCTTACCCGTTTACCCGAGTTTACCCGTGTTAAAAAACCTGCGTGCATCCACCAATTGCGGCAGGAATGAGGTATTATTTTCCCAGAAGCAGAATCAATAGGCAGTATCTAAAAATCATTATCACTGGACTCTCACTTATTTTACTGTATATTGTTAAAAATCAGAGCTCCCTGACAACTAAAACTTTGGATTATGATGTGCTGAGAAATTATTTCCACCAGATACTTAACTTCTGATCACACAGCATGCTGGTTTGTTTTGAATACAGATATAGAGCAAAGACAAGCTGGGACAGAAGCTTATGACCATGTTGTAGTTTTTAAGTGGACAGCTCTCAAAGGGAATGTTATGACATTCATATAGTGCCAGTTCTTCTCAGGTCTTGTCAAACTGAGGGGGGAACACATGAAGTGTGCACTTCCTAAACTAAGAATTGTTCAACGAATTAGAAGAATTAGTGAAAGGTGACAAGAAAAATACCTGAAGATTAGTTTTTAAAAATGATTTTTAAAAAAAAACTATATGAAAAATGGAGACAAAAAATACAGAAAACTATATATTTTTTAAGTATTTTATTTTCCAAATTATTTTCCATGAAATTGTATTCAAGATTTTATTTATTTTTAGGTCATTTTCTTGTTCATTTGTTTTTACCAGTTTTTTTGGCCCATCTTGTAAAGTTGCTCATTGCCGTCATGTTTTTTTTTTTTTTTTAAATAAATCAAATCAATTTTCTCAGGTTTTAAAGGGTGAAACAACTTCTAAACTAACATAACAGTATGCTTTATGTTTACCTAAGTTCTTGGATAAATTAGACTAGAAACAAGCAAGTTTGTAATAGATATATAGACAATTGCTTCAGCAGGGTCCAACACATGTAGTCTTTTGGAGCTTATTCTAAAGTTTTGCTTAAGGGTAGACATGAAGTATGTTGAATATGTAATTTTTTTCTTAAGATAAGGAAAAATCATCTGCAGTTACTTCAGACACTTACAGACATTGATACATTTGACTACTACCCAACTCTTCAGGGAATGCACCGCTGCAAGGAACAAAGATCACTATTGGTCTTTGACTGCTGAAGAACCTGTGCGTCTGCATCTGACCATCATAACACAGCCTCCTCTTAAACTGGCAGAACTCTGATATGTTGAATTTAACTCAGCCTATGACTAGAATTTGAGGAACAAGACAGAGTGTGAAATCAGACAAAAGACAAAACATCATCAAAACCATAAACAAACATAAACACACGTGTGAAAGACAGCGTCACAACAGTGTGATGCTCACTGCTGTACCTCAGCAAATACAATCGGGCATAGATGCCACTGGGAACACTGTCATCCATTGGCTATTTGTTCTGAGGCATACAGTCAAAGGAGATGTCAACGCTTAAGTTATGACAAGATTAAATAAAAGCTAAATCAAGAGATCAAGGATATAATGGTAGTGCATTGCGAACAGTCAGCTTCGTGCAGTTGGTTCAGCAACACACGTCTAATGTTACATTATTACTCAGCACTGATCTTAAGCAACAGGAGTAAGTGGAGCCTTCACTTGGGCCGTGCAGGGATTTGACATAGCTTGACACTTGACTCATGTGAGCATGATGCTGGATGCATGATAGAGGACAGAGAGTTAAAAAGCTGATGATACCACCATGACGAATTGTTTATGGTTCTCTTCGGAGTAGTTGTGGAAAGTAGGTAAGAGGCACTCGAATAGTTTTTAGTGGCAATTTCTTCTACTTTATACTTCTACTCCACTACATCTCAGAGGATACTATCATACTTTTTACCCCACTAGATAAATAACCAGATAGTTTACTTTATTAATTCTTTAATGGAAATTAAGTCATCATTGCCGCCCAATACAATACGACAACACACGTTAAGACACAGTGACAACAGATTAAAAACAATGATAACAGATTAAGAACAATGAATAAATATGGATAAAATGAGCTCAGTCCACAAGAAGCTCAGTGTCAATGGATCTGGCAGAGGGGAGTGAGTTATAAAGTCTAACAGCGTCGGGCAGGAATGATTTCCCGTTGGATCAGTCAGTGGCTAAAGGAACATTTCAGACTGGTCAACATGTTGTGTAGTGGGTGAGAGGCATTATCTAGGATCATCTGCAGTTTTGCCTGCCACTACAGTTATCCGACAGCTACAGTCACCAGTTGCAATGCAGATTTTGCATACAGGACATGTGATCTTCACAAAATGTTACCCACATAATAATGCAGCAGTAATGAAAGACTAGTAAAGCAATGTATTTGACAATCTGAAACAAGAAGTTTTGAATAACTAGTATTTTTTTTCTTTTGGAACTCAAGGTTGATGTAACAGGCAATGATTGTGTACCTCTACTAGATTTTTAAAACCTTCTTGTAATAGGGAGTTTTATGTTGTGCTATTGCTTCTTCGATTTGTTAATATATCACTATTGTTGGTTGCTTGTGTTGCATTTGTTATTTTGAACAAGATCCAGATATTTGTTACCTTTAACGGTGTAATTCATGACAGGACAGCTCCACACGTTGATACCGAGATGTAAACACCAGTCAATTATATAGGAAGGCAGCTTTATTTGGGGCTTTTGTAACATCAGCACGGCCCTGCACTGTTAGCCTCTTTAGCTCACTGGCTACTGGGTCAAGTGCCGTGACAGCAATTCCTCCGGCACTTAAACCGGTTATACTTGCCATTTATGGCAGGCTACACCAAAATAACAATCATGTTTTGTTATTAAAGTCCTGTGAAACAGAGGTGAGTGGGTTTCGCCAAGAGGCGCAAGTAGCTTTCCAGATTTTTTGAAGTTGTGCAGGCCTGAGGAGAAGCTAACGTCAGTGCACGCTGATAGCATGCTAGCTAACCAAATATGTCCTGCCTACCATTTCCAGCTGCGGGAGAAAGTCAGGCAGCTGTCAAACTAGCTCCGATGGGAGATTAAGCAAAGAAATAAGGTACAACGTGCTGTAACTGTGTGCTGTTTCTTACCTATGGTGGAGATGAAGGTTGTGTTGAAGGCGTCGTCAGAGAAGCGGAACAGCACACAGGTCTTCCCCACGCCCGAGTCTCCGATCAGAAGCAGCTTGAACAGCAAGTCGTACGTCTTCTTCGCCATTGAAAAACAGCTTGTGTTAACCCAGACGAGATACAAAAAAACTGATAACCTAGCACACCTATGTGAAGTCTAAAGCCAGCTCCAACCTGTCCAACTGCCCCGCTTCTTCTTGACTGTTAACGGTTAACAATCTGGGATTTGTTGATTAGCTTGGCAAGCTAGTTGGCTAAATACCACCCAAATAACGTGCCCGTGGAGAAGTTATAATTCCCAAGCCCGACTGTTTTCCCCCCTTACAGCATGAGAACAGAAAGCAAAAATAAGGATCTCCTCCCGAGTGATTCCTCTTTTCCACTCTTTCTTTTCTCCCACACAGTCGGGACAAAATGGCTCCTCTCTCTACCCCGACTCACTCTTTCTTCAAACTAACGGCGAGCTAATTCAAATTCTCGGCACACCCCGTCATTCCAGAGCCCGGCTGCCCACAAGCTCGACCGAGAAGAATTTGAAAAAAATCACAACGTCAGAGTCTGTAAAAATCGCTGTCTGCTGTGAGTTATTTCGCTTTTTTTCTGGAGAGATTTCAACCGAAATATAGACGACCGCCGTCGCCTTCGAATGGGAGCCACCACGGCGACACCCTGGGCCCCTCAGACACGCCTTTCTCCCGCCCCTTCTGTCAAATTCCACGCCTCTGACTGGTCGTGGTTACCGTCATTTTGTAAGTGCTCTAATGTGATTGGCTGTCCTCGCAAAGGGCGTATCTTAGATGACAGAAAGGGCAAATGTTACTGCGCACATTACTCGGACATTTAGGCTCAAAGCTCCCATTACTTCATTGTATGAAACGTATCTAATGATCCAACATGGCGACCGGTTTCTTGCGGATCTGTCCTAGCCGGGGTGTGTTTCAGTTTTCATGGCAAGCTGGCATTTGATGCGGTGACTATCCCAGCTGTGAGTCAGGCCAAGTGATGTCATATATAAGTGCTTATGTGCTTGTTACGGGCGTTTCCCACATCCTCTGCTTTGTGAACTGTGGAGACACTTATCCTCTGAAGTCTTTTAATAACTGGAAACACACAAAGAGTATCTGCATGTACACAACATTGATGAAGGTTCTTTAGAGACTCTCTCTCTCTCTCTCTCTCTCTCTCTCTGTGTGTGTGTGTGTGTGTGTGTGTGTGTGTGTGTGTGTGTTGTGTGAGACTCTTTCCTTCTTCCGCCTGTCAGAGTAGTTTGACTCTCAGACACTCCTTAGGAATGTTGAGTATGCCCTGCTTTCTACTGCCGAGTACAGACATGCCACAGAGTTAAAAAGAAAGACATACGGAGAAAAAGGTAGCCTTTAAAGAAATAAAGAGAGGAAGAAAGGTTTAAAGATAAAGATTCTGAGGCAGACATAGCCTAAAGAAGGAAAGGTAAAGGACATAAAGAAATGAAAACAAAGAGAATGGTAAAGAAAGTAAGGTGTGATGGCATTAAAACTGAAAAAGAGAAAGGTTATAAGAGAGAAATATATTAATAAATATATAAAGAAAGGTAGGTCCAGTTAAAGGAAAATATGTCAGCTTTGTGCTGTAATGGTTATTATAAAAAAAACCTGTTACATAAATAAAAAGTGTAATGGGGGCATTAGATGAAAAGTCAGGGTATAAATGTGTACCAAATTGCATGAAAATACATCAAACAGTTGTCAGGAGTGGAGAATAACTTACTACATTTGCTCAAGATTAGATAAGATAGAGATTCTTACTTCATTTCAAAGCAATTTGTTGTGCAGCAGTTGTACCTTTTTTTTAAAAAAATAATTAATTAATTAATGACTTTAATAAGAGTCAGATTAGTAGGCAAATTATGTCAAAACAACTTAAGTGATCCACAGAGGGAAATTTGCAAGCTACCCAGCATTATAAATTATCAGGTTTATTTAAAAATATTGGTTGAAATTAGCTCCATATTTACCAGCTGCAATATTAAAGCTAAAATAATTATAATCCAATAATAAAATGTACATTCTGAAATGAGTCATTCTGCAAAATAAGTAGCTTGTTCCCTTTGATACAATATATTTTCAAGGTAATATGTGTGTACTTTTACTAAAGTAAAGTTTTAAATGTATGTTTGTTACTTGTAACAGAGTATTTCTACTTTTAGGAAGACATCTGATTTCAGTGATTTTTCAATTGTTTTCAACAGTTAAAAAAAATGTGCATTTTATTTGAAGGTCCATTGTGTAGGATTTAGGGGCATCTGTTGGCAGAAATTGAATATATAACACATAACTAGGTATGTTGTCTTCAGTGTATGATCACCTAAAAAGATAAACTGTTAAGTTTTTGTTAAGCTAGAATGAGCCGTTTATATCTACATATGGGGTAGGTCCTCTTCTGAATCCTCCATGTTGTAGTAGTCCAGAACTGACAAACAAAACACTGGCTCCAAAGTCATTTGTGTTTTTTGCTTTTTTGTGTGTGTTTTTCACACTGTTGCACCATAGTTCTCCTACATGCTGGGCACACTGGAGAATGGTCTAAGTAGAATATCACAAATATATATGGATTGTTTTTAATGCCATGTGTACATAGATCAAAAGGGAAATCAAATGTTTGTGCAATATCTCATTAACCATCTGATGGTTTCAACGAAGTGGAAAGTTCACAGTCGATAGCATGACCAAAAAGAGAGAGAGGATGCAGCCACTTAAACACAAACCAGCCCATGCAAAGCCTAAAACAGATGTTACAGAGGTTTAAAAGGTGATAAACAGCTCACAGATTTTCTTTGGACAGTGTTGTAGGGTGTCGGTGTCCAAATAAAGACCAGCTTAATTAAAAAAATAATAATTGAGTAGTTGTATCACTGCTCTGTCTTTTTAACAGTTAAGCAGTTATGCCAGTAAATCATGTCTTAACACAGAAATCCTCCCAGATCAGGGCACATTCCTTTAATTTGCTGCATGGGGCCCCAGGGTTCATCTCACACTCCCACAAACAGCCAGAGACTACCACTCGAATCTCACACTGTCCTGGCTGTGATTATTATGTACATTTAAGGAGGAAGTCTGACTTCACATGGAGCTGCCTGACATCTTAACCAGAAGATATTATTTGTTTGTTGCTCTAAATTCTTACTGAGCACAAACACAATATGTGACCTTTTCCAACCTGGAATATTTCTATGTACATGGGGGCAAAGAAGTTGAGAGCCTCTGCTTCACTGCGTTATCCTCTGGAAATATCCTCTTTTTAGGCTATTTCAATGTAATGTTGTTTCCCTCACAGTAAATGTAACTAGAGCTTATAGATAACATAACAGAGGCTTAAAAGGCTCTCTACTGGTTCTTCAGCTTATAGTTTACTGGGGACAGAACCAGTGGAAAAAAGTTCTTTGTGTGGTAGTGGTGCTCTATGATGTGCATGCACAACCAGCTCATGTTGAATTCTACATTGTGCACTTAGATAAAGCACTTTATACTATGCACTTAATGCCATACAGTTTACATTTACAGTTTACATTGCCACTTTTAGTGCACTTTTGTCCTCTGTTTGAATTGTTGTGTTTTGTTTTTTCTTCTTTTTCTTTCTTTCCTTATTTCATAAATCTGTTACCTGCCAAGGGACTATGGATGTTAATAAGCAATTGTGGTAACTCTGGCGTATTTACATTTGTATTTTAGACTAATGTTCAGTAATATGCTATGTCCCTTTTAAATAAACATTAAATTAAATTAAATTGAATTATAGCACCTCAACCTGTGCCAAAGAACTACAAAGAGCCAGCATTTCATGTGTGTACAATATGTCTGAGATGCTTTCAATTGGAACAACTAATAATGCTTTTTTGTATTCATTCTCTACAGATTTCCATTTTAGGCTGTTGTTTAAATACTGTGCACTCTTCTCCTTCCTGCCGAAAATACTCTTCAAACCTCTCTTTTACAAACACATTCATTTTAGTTTGACAGGCAAATATTCCTGGCATCTTATTTGCAAATCAACGCCCGCTGATGACTCATAAAAGGTGACACCACGAGCGTCAGAGCCAAGGGGATTATCAACACACATATGGGTAATTTTCCGGTACTGCTCGCTCAGAGGCATCAGTCAGTCATTTGTTGTGTGTGCTGCCAGATTTAACACGTGTTCATGAGAGGACATATTAAAGGTCATCTTATAGCTTCAGAGGAATAATGTGGTGTGTTGAGTTCCCCCTGTGGCTCAGCCTTTCCGCTTTCTGGTCAGCCAAGTCTACACCAGCATTAATGCACAACGCTGACACAGTCACATCATAGAAAAGGGAAAATCACATGGAAATGTTGGCAGATTTTAATGGGAATTGCCCATAAACCCCCCACAGCGTCTCCTCCTACAGTAACAGTCATGTTTGCTTACACAAATTTTCTGACCTCCTTTAGTGACATTGACCGTCTGCAGGTCATAGTGTAGTCCACACTGATCTCACCAGGTGGTGCTGTTGTATCATGTTAAATGCTTAAATAAGTCTAGTAATGATTCATTCAGCATTTGGCCACTTGTCCTTAATGTGTGCCACTTTCGGAGCCCAGTTGTCTGAGAATTGATGAGAGATCAGCTTCAATGAGCAGCTTGCAGGTTAAATTTACACTGAATGTTGCCTGGAAATGAATCTTTTAAAAGTTGATGAAGGATTTTATATATTTCACAGAGCAATGCTCTTAAAATTATTCTTGTGTACCACTAATTGCATCCAGTTATGAACCTGATGTAAAATTACAGAAGTTTTGATATTGTTGATTAATAGGCTCATACATTGGCAAATAGTGGACCATAAATCCACCTTTTTTTTGGAGGGATTTTGGGGGTCCTCTGCCAGAACAATTTGAGCATCAAACACTTGATTTCTTGCATTCTGAAGATTTTTTTTGATCAACCAATTTATGCACTTTCTGCATCAATTCATAGTGAATGTCCATTGCTTCTGAAATGTTTGTTACTTTAATGTTTTAAATGCACACAATCTAAATATAGAGGGGGACTTGTACCTACACCTTAGCCCATGAAAATTAATTTATTGATTGTATTACAGGTAATTTCATTGTAATTCCTTGCAGATGAAAGCCCTCCTTGAGCTATATATATATATATATATATATATATATATATATATATATATATATATATATATATATATATATATATATATATATATATATATATATCAGATTTTTTTGCATATAGAAATAACAGATAATATTCAGTTAAAGACAAATCTGGATTCATTTAAATACAAACTGTCTCTATCGAAACTGAAAAAGAACAAGTTAATTTCACTTATCATTTTTAAGTTGCATGAACTCCATAAAATCAAGTAAATGCAAGTTTAATTGAAGTAAACTTGGCATTAACATACAGAGTAAACATAACTAAACAGAATTAATATTTACTAATTTTTTTCAAGGCAATGAGTTATAGATTTTTTAATTTTAAAATGATTTTGTGCTTTATTTGATAGAATAGTTTAAGTGTGAAAGGGGGAGGAAGAGGATGACATGCAACGGCCATAGGTTGGAGTCAAACCAGCGACCGCCGCGGTGACGACACAGCCTCTGTACATGGGGTTCCTGCTCGACCAGGTGAGCTACTGGGCGCCCTCGGTTATATATTTTGAAGACAAACCAAAAGATTTTACAATGTAATTATTCAATCTAAATTAAATTCATTCAATTGTAGGGCTGCCATGTCACAGAATTTTGCGCATATCCCAGTTAATTCAAAATGTTGTCAGAGTGCTGTGTGTCGTTTTTTACGTTTAGAGCAGATTTCATCCATGACAGTGTCTTTTCTCTCTGCAGTTCATCTAAAGTAGACTTTTATTTAAGTACAAAAAATAAAACAGTGCTTTAAACACATTATGCAAATGTTCAAGTTCAGCTAAAGAATTAAACTAAACCTCACAAAAGTATTCAACACCGGTTTTATTTTGATCATATATTGTGAATTATATGAAATTTAGATTTTTTTGTCTCTTTGTGTTATTATTAAAATTTAATAGAAAGTTATTTTGATACTTACACAAAAACAACAGCTAGTGCAGAGTATCTAAAATATGATTCAAACTGAAAAAGCCTTATTTTATAGAAAACATAGAAACCCTGGGACATATGTACATAAGGAAAATTTACATTTTGCACAAGACGTGTAGATTATGGTGCAGCAATTTAAATGAAGATAAAAAGAAAATGCACAGTTTTAACTTAATTGTCTGCGATAGCTGGAGCATCACAGTGTAAAGTGTCTAAAATATATATTCCGATTATAGATGTGAGTTTAACAGACAGTTTGTCCTGTCTTGGTGGCAGTCTTGGACAAATATCAACTCGACCCTGAGACCAAACTCCATTTCCCATGATCCTTTGTTCCACTCCGCAGTGATGTGGGGTGTGGTGTTTGAATGACTGTGTGTGTGTGTGTGTGTGTGTGTGTGTGTGTGTGTGTGTGTGTGTGTGTGTGTGTGTGTGTGTGTGTGTGTGTGTGTGTGTGTGTGTGTGTGTGTGTGTTGGGTACAGGAGGGGAGCTCCGTCTCTCCGCACACACTGAGAGCCGCAAATCCGCCTCGGAGCATCAGTGAGCGGGGGAGAGGAGGATGCATACAGCGGTGTGTAGCGGATCTACCGGTCGTGTAAAACCAGGGCGATATGAGTGTGATATCTGACGTGAATGTTTTTATTATCCGCGTTGTTGGATTTTATTTTTCACCGAGTGAATCTGGACGTGAATCTGCAATGGAGCGTCGATCCAGCGCGTGAGAGCTGCTGACCGTCTGTGTAATTGTGGGCTAATATTACAGACAATAAGGAGGGGGAATTAGCCATTAGATATTTCATTTTGTGTGTGTTGTTATAAAAGAAGAGTGTTATTAGGCACTGTAGCTGTTTTCCATTATGATATGATCAAGAAGCCATACTGAATTTGTTATTAATGATTTAATGAAAATAGATGGTTACACTATTCAAGCAGAGGGGAGGCTGATTAAAGACACCATAAAGCCTAATTGGATCTGGATTTTATAAATCATTTTCTTTGTAGTTTACAACAAGAAACAGAAACCAGTCATGTCAAAAAACAAGAGCAGTGAGTCAGTGAAGGTGGTAGTTCGATGCCGTCCCTTGAACCAGAAAGAGGAGTCCAATGGGCCTGCAGGGGGCATCGTGCAGATGGACCTGCGGCTTGGACAGGTGATCCTCCGGAACCCTCGAGCACCAGCCAGCGAGCCCCAGAAAACATTCACATTCGATGCCGTTTATGATGCAAACTCCAAACAGCGAGACCTGTACGACGAGAGCGTGCGGCCGCTGATAGATTCAGTGCTCGCAGGGTTCAATGGCACCATATTTGCATACGGACAAACTGGAACTGGGAAGACATACACCATGCAGGGGGCATGGTTGGACCCAGAGAAACGTGGTGTGATCCCCAACGCCTTCGACCACATCTTCACACATATCTCCCGCTCGCAGTCTGATAAGCAGTACCTGGTGCGGGCGTCCTACCTCGAGATCTATCTGGAGGAGGTCAGGGATCTCCTAGACCCCAACCATGGCAGCGCCAGGGCCCTGGAGCTCAGGGAGAGTCCAGAGTCTGGTGTTTATGTGCGTGACCTTACGTCGTGTGTCTGCAAGAGCATCAAGGAGATCGAGGAGGTGATGAATGTTGGCAATCAGGCGAGGGCGGTCGGGGCAACAGACATGAATGAACACTCATCTCGGTCACACGCTCTATTTCTGATCACAGTGGAGTGTAGCCAGCCCGGTCCAGATGGGAGGAAACACATTCGGGTCGGCCGTCTCAACCTGGTTGATCTTGCTGGCAGCGAGCGCCAAGCCAAGACAGGCGTCCAGGGAGAGCGCCTGAAAGAGGCAGCCAAGATCAACCTTTCCCTGTCAGCCTTGGGGAACGTGATCTCAGCGCTGGCTGATGGGCGAAGCGGGCATGTTCCATACCGGGACTCCAAGCTGACCCGGCTGTTGCAGGACTCTTTGGGCGGGAATGCAAAAACTGTCATGGTCGCTACCTTAGGCCCGGCCCCCCAGCACTACGATGAGACCCTTACCACGCTACGCTACGCCAATCGGGCCAAGAACATCCAGAACCAGCCCAGAGTCAACGAGGATCCCAAGGACGCCCTGCTGCGCGAGTTCCAGATGGAGATTGCTCGCCTCAGAGCTCAGCTCAACCACAGGAAGTGGAGGAGCAAACAGAAGAAGGAGCAGCTGGATGGCGAGGGCTGGGAGAGGGACGGAGATGAGGAGACGGAGGGTGAGGAGGATGAGGGGGCAGAAAAGGAGGCAGAGGAGTATGTGAAGCTGGAGGAGCAGCGGTTGGAGAGGGAGAAACAGGACATCAGAGAAGATCAATTCATGTTGGCGGAGGAGAAGCAGAGGCTCCTGGGGGAGAAGGAGAGGATGATGGGAGATCTGAGGAAGGAGCAAGAAGCCACCGAGCAACTGACCGCCAAGTACAAGGTGAGAGTTTAACCTGTGAGTCCAGTCAGGAGCCACATTCATTTATTCTAGACAAAAGCAGACAAAATGTAAACATGCATAGATGTCAAAAAATCAGATTATGACAAAACAAACAAACAACAAAGATGCAAAGCAGTTACCCATAATGCTCTGCTCTGATTTTACATGGAGGCAATTGAACAGCCACCACTACATCAATTAATGCTCATAATCTGATCTGGATTGCTCTAAAGGTTGTTTAATATCAAAAACAGCAATAGGAAAAAAAACTAACTTCTGATCCATTTTCTCAATGAAATAGATTTGTGGTGTCATCTTTCTCTCCCTTCCTCACACACACACTAACACACACACACGCACTCACAAAATCCAGGAAGTCAGATTAAGAACATGTGGTTCATGGGATTTTCATGTGTGATAATCTGATGAGCTGTTATTAGGGAACATTATGGACAGTAACACTAAGAGTTTCATATCTAATTAAAAAAATGAATCTCCCTGCAGGTGTTATCACAATTTCATTTTTACTAGCTAGTAAAGGGATAGTCCAGATCTTTTAGCCACCTAAAAAAGTACTAAAAAAATCAGTTTTACTGTATTGAGAATATTTTCACCCTGCCACAGACAGTCTGTTCCTACAGAGAAGCTCTCAATGGCTTCAGTTCCCTATCCATTCTTTCAGAGCCATTTCCAGCAAACTGTTATAATTTCCTTTTTTTTCTTTATAAAATTCACTTTCATGTAGATAATTTGGCAGCACCAAGTGGAAGTTTGTGGTAGTAATTCAAGTACACAGTGTCACCTGACCTGGCATCTCAGGAGCCTCTTATTAAAGGCAGGTATGTTGGAATGAGTCAACTATGGAAAATGCCATGAGAATACAGTCTTCAGTCAGTGTGTGTTTGGTTTAATCTTGGTTTATTGTTTGATGAATTTGTTTATTACCCAGTTGATTTGAACTTTTTTTGTATTGTCCTACAAAAAAGTAGGCTCTGCAGTGTGTTTATAGCCTAACCCAACAACTCTCCACACATCAGTCAAATCAAACAAATGTTGAAAACCACCCTGGATCATCAAACAGTGAGTACAACAAGACAGGTCGCTCATGTTTAATTTGGTGGAGCCTGTGGGCGGCTATTTTGAATTTGACATGAGTAAGACTCGATACATTTTCTCATCAGCACCACCAGAATCCATTGAGAAAAACAATACTTTTAGCTCACTGAACATGACAGCTTCAGGTCTACTGTTGCTTCAATCAGTTGGTTTGTTTGTGTTATTATATGACTTTGGTCAACCTAAATGAAAGCTTTTAATTGCCAAAGTCACACAAAAACACAAACAAACTAAATGATTGAGGCAGCAGAAGTCCAGCAGCTCCAGTGTTAACGATGTTAAATGACTATGTTTCTCAATGAAGTCTGGTTTTGAAGAGGGGCATACAACATCATTGCTGTTGGATGGCAAGATAAAGAGGGAAAAAATACAGCCCCACTTAAACGATCTGAACTATCCCTTTAAGTACTTAACTCTGAGGATGTCACTGGTAACTAGCAACTGTTTATATGAATGTGCTTGCTGCTAAATTATATAAAAGTTGTTAACCAGCTTCATGATACTGGTTATCCAGGATTACCAATGTTGGGCTCAGTGAAGCCAGATAAGGAGAGCCAGACTAAACTGAACTTGCTTTGTGACTTTCCGCAGTTATTGAGTGTAAATATTTCATAACTGCTAATCTCTACATGAAAACCACTTTGTGTGGTGGAACTTGTTGATCTACTGATGCTAAATCTCCACATATAAACATTTATGATGACTAGTTTGAACTGACTCCATCACCAGTGATCCTGATAACTGGTTCTATGTGTGTGCTGCCCTTTCTCCGCATATTGGTCGGGTGTCTCATATGTCCAGACAAGAACTGGTGACCATTGTATCTTAAAATGTCAGTTCTTTCTTTGCCCTCCTCACGCACAGGCAGTAATCAAATACTGAGTCTGAGCTGCATTAATTACTTGCTCTGATTCATGGCCGTATCCAGTCGATAAGTCAGCCATGCAGAATGACTGAATCACTGCAGTCTATAGCTGCAGCCTGAGCCATCAAACATGAGAGACTACTGGATCAGCTCACCGAGCTGCTGATGTGAGGAAAAGAGAGGAGGAAAGAGGTATTTTGAGTGTGCATTCCTGCTCTTTTTCTGTCATCAATTTGGGGATGTTTGGTGTTTTCTATGAGCAATGTAGTGCTTAACTAAAAATGGTTTGTGTTCCTACTTTTCCCTCAACATACCAGCATGCCTCTAAGAGCTCCCAGAGCAGAGGTGTGATGGGTAATATGCAATCTGTGTTGGTGGAATAGCAGAGAGATTTCCCAGTTTAGAAAAGCATGTACTGTGGCTGCATTACACTGTGATCTATTTAAGCTGTTGTCAGTGGACAGCATTGATCGGTTTGCCTCCTCTGTGATAGATTTTTTTGCACGTAGGGCTGGGCAAAATGGTTGAGATCATTAACAAATAATGATAATATTTATCATATTTATATTGACAAACCATGTATCTCAATATGACAATGTATGTAAAATCCATAGACTGTATAAAATAATGGCCATAACTACAAACTGTAAAGTCACAAATTGGTTTTTGAACTTCTGTTTTGAAGCCTCGACTTTGTAACTAAGTACATTTACTCAAATGCTGCACATAAGTACAAAATTAAGGTACTTGCACTTTACTTAAGTATTTTATTTTAAATGTTATTTTTTACTTTTGCTACACTACATTTCAGAGGGAAATATAACATTATTATTATTATTATAATATTAACATTATTTATTTTACACATTGAGGTCTTTTTCTATATTTAAAAAAATAATAATTTTAAGTTTGGGGGCGGGTGTCATTTTGTTATTTTGTTTAGAATTATTTGTTTAGTTTTTAAGATTTTTTTTATGTTTCTTCACCTTTTGAATTATAATTTTTAAAATAATTTTGAGGTACGTTGTGTTTTTCAATTTATTTCTTTAATAATTTTGACATTTATTTTCTTTTTTTACAATTTTAAGGTTTGGGGTATTTTCTATTTTTTTAAATCCATTTTTCGCTGCAGTGCGTGTGTTTTTGTGTATTTTTTAATATTATTATAATTTTTCCGGATCATACTTACTTACTTTTACCTAAGTACTATTTTCAGTGCAGGACCTTTACTTGTAACAGAGTAGCTTCTCAGGATTGTGTTAGCACTTCTACTTAAGTAAAGGATCTGACTACTTCTTCTACCACTGCGAGAGAGTGGGGCTGTGGAGGAGCGAGGATCTCATCCATAGACTGTGGTGATGCAAAATTTTGAGCGTCAAGCAGCGTTTTGGTGAATTTTTCTGCATAAAGTCATGGTTAAAATATCTTAATTTATGTAAAGGAAACAAAATTCAGGCAGCAGGTGACAATTCAAAATAAAGAGATATAATGGAATATAATGCAGTAAGGCTCTAAGGTTATCCCTGCTCAGTCAACTTGTGTAGGCATGATTTAATCTTCCTTTTTTGTCTGCATGTGGCATACTGGCACTTATTTACATAAATTATCAATTTATTAATTTTACGTTCCTCCAAAATAATAAACAAAAAATAAATAGATGAAAAAGTAATTCTCATAGATTTGTTGACAAATGAAGAAGAAACATCACTTAAAAACTATTTATACAGAGAAATACAAGAGTGCTTAAATAACAGTACACGCTGAAATAACTGTCCGTAGTTGTGTATTTGCAATTTATGTTGGATAATAAATGCACGCTTAAGCAAACACCCAAAAGAAAAAGTAAAACCCCCCAAATTGACAAAAACATTGGCGTGAGCAAAACCAACTTACAGTAAACTAATTTCTAAGAGCAGTGTAAGCAGTCTTCAGTTTTAGTCTCATCTGTAACAGAGTATGTGGCACTTTTTCTCTCTGACTGAAGGTAAGAGGACTGGGAAACTCCCGTGAGGCAGAGATAATGTATATCCTGATGCTGTGCCCTTCACACTGAGTGCTTTTATGTCCATGTCTGTTCAAGACATCTCATATTTCTTCTCATCACATCATCTTCTGAAGCGCCGTGGGGCTAATTCTGTTTTGTGCTAAAGCGTATAAAATCTTCTGTCATCACACAGCGCAGTTCAGAGGGTTGTTGCTGCTGTGCGTCTGTGTTTGTGTGCGTGTTTGATGCTGACTGTATGGCTGCTGAGTGATGTCAGCGCTGAGAATCAGCAAGTCCTTTTCGTTCCCTCCCCCGAGCAGGAAGATGATTAAAGACAAGAGGTATTTCCTGTCTTTGACACATCGCTCTGTTGCTATTGGTCTAGAAGGAAAACCAGCTTGTTTGTTGTGCAAGATACAAGTTAATTTGTTTGTTCCAAGATGCAAACATGTAAGGTTTAAATGTGGTGAAATATATATTTATATTATTTTTATTCCAAAAAACAATTAATTGATCCTTTTTTAGTATTATCTGTGTAGCTAAAGCCTGATACATTTAATTATTGTCCAAAAAAATATTTGGAGAATATTTACCTTATCTTTTTAGCCTATTAATAGACATTAATTAAGTTATATAAAAAAAACCCAAAATCATTATTTAGCTGCCTGATAAATTCCCAAGACATTCAAGATTCAAAATTCAGTTTGTCATTTCTCTTTTTTTGCATACATAAAAAAGATTAAATGCTTTTATCCTAGCCTACAACAGGGCACCAGAGTAGAATCTAGATCTTAAACTTAAGAACAACAGATAAAAGTACAGGAGCTGCATACATTTCAGCACAGACATTCAAGCATTTAAATTTGAAGGTGCAACATATTTGAAGTGCCTTTGGCAACACTGGTCCATTTCATGCAATGTTTCATTCAATGTTAACAAAGCAGGGGGCACAGTTTTAAGTGTCTCATGGTGGGTTGCATGCATAACACGTCATTAAAGCATCGCACCCATTCAGCCTACAGTTCCATTTTACTAGCTGTCCCTTATAGACCTTGATGCAGCACTGTTACCTTCATTGTGGCTCAAAGGTGAAACCACTCTGTCCCCCCATTTCGCAATCCTACCTTTCATACAGAACGGTGTGGCAACATAATGAGGCAATAATCCCACCTTTAACAGAGGGGGGCTATAGATGCTGTATGCACATTTAACCCTTTGAACCTGAGCCAATTGGCTTGATTTCTTTCAAAAACATGAAAAGAAGGAAATGTTTAATTTAACAATAAATGACCCAAATATTAGCAAGATATCAGTAAAAAGTAATAAAAACAAAAAAGTGGGAAAACTAGCACAAAAAGAAAAAAAATCACCATAAAAACAATAAATATATGTATATACACATATATATAGTCTAATTTAATTTTAAGAAATGATTATAATAATTATAAATATACTTAGAATTCCTCTATCGTATTGTTAACTAATGTATGGGTTATTTTTTTACATTACATTACTTACATTAAATGAAAAAAAGTTGATCTACAGGAGAGTAAATATTTGTAAGCAATACAGAATGTCTGAGAGCCTCACTACATTTTATTCCATTGTATTTTATATTTCAATTGTCACCTGCCACCTGAATTTTGTGTTTTCCATCACATTAATACCGTAACCTAATGCAGAAAAGGTACAAATTGATGCATAAAAATTCACCAGAATGCAGGAAATGACGCTGGGATGGGGGGTTGAAACGAAACCCCCCAGTGTTGAAACGAAACCTACACTCCTGATCCTACAACAAGATCAATCAGCCTGTTCTAACATGCTGTGGCCCAGTTTCCCTCTGACTGGCTTAGACTGAAATTAGCCCACCAATCACAGGCTGCGCTCTGCAGGTTCCATTTTTCTCTCCACTCTGATTAACCAATGAGAGACAGGTTGCTAGGCAGAGAGGCAGATTGAAAGCCAGGAAGAGAAGAGTGTCTGGAAACATGAGCTCAGAAATAACCAATTATAGATAAAATCAGATTGAAAGGCTTCTCCCTTTTCCCCTCTGTCTCTCTCAGCCACATGCTCATCCACTTAGACAAACATAGAACATATAAGTAGGTCAGGAAACAGCCTTGTGAAGCTGCGTTCGGTCAGCTGGTGTTTCTGCAGGGTGCCGTCAGCTAACTGGCCTCCAAGGTGCAGCGCTCCATCTGTAGATTGTGTGCTGCAATGTTGGTGCAACTGTTGTTCAGCTGTTGTCTGCTCTGCTGGAGACGCCACCAGCTTTAATTCATATGCAGTGGTGGAAGTAGAGGTATTCAGAGTAGCAATACAACACTGTAAAATGGTCTGTTACAAGTGAAAATCCTGCATTTAAATCTGACTCATGCATCAATGTAAAAGCAGGATTTTAGTGATGTATCTAGCTGGGGTGGAAGTCCTTTTTTTTGGTTTTATAGAACTGCAACTAATGATAATTTTCATGACAGATTCTGCTGATTATTTTCTCTATTAAGTGATCGATTGTTTTCTTTCAGAAAATAGTGAGAAATGCCTTCACGATTACCCAGAGGCCAAAGTGACACCTTCACAATGTCCAAACTTCAGCGTTAAATTTAAAAATTAATTAAAATTGTTAATAGAAATAATAAAAGGAAAATCAATAAATCAATCAACAAATCAATAAATCAACTAAGATTTCAACTTGTATATTCTGTTGGTCATAGTCTGCACTTCATCTCATGGTCAGACAAGTCTTGGCTTTCATAATGTGTTGATTTGGGGTGGTTTTTACCATGGTCATAAAATATTTGAACGCGCCCCTCATAAGTGGAAATTTTCTGGAAGCTCCAAGTTCACGAGTTGTCATGTGTTTGCAGACGTTTTCAGAAATGGCGCAGGCCACAGACACAAATCTTTTAGTGGATGGCAAGATAATGAAGTGTGATTTTAGTTGTTTGATGTAATTTTATAATATGTCTGAGGAAAATGTTGACATTCCTACTGGCCTCATCTTTTTTCATCTTTTTCCAAGCTTGCCAGCTTGCTAAATTGTTCGCCACAGTGGCTTCTAGATGGCAACAGTAGCATCCATGTTGCCGTTGCCTAGCAGCAGCGTTTTCATGATTTGACTACTTGAACACTTAGCATGCTGTCTACACAACTTCCCATGTTATATCTACAAGCTCACGAGAGCCATTTGAATGCAGCAATAGTTTAGTCTTTGTTGGATCAGTGATTTGGTTGTGAGATCTTAAGTTTACTGTTTTCCTTGCTTGGATCAGAGTCCAATCTAATCCTGTTGCTGGCATTCTCCCGCATTTGGGTCCACCTGTTCAGCACCTCATGACCTTTCATAGTAAATAGTTGTATGCTACCATATTAATGCTTAATGTTGTATACAGAACCTTAAATGTGGAATATTTTCTTGCGTTTTACTCAGTGTATGAGTTGACACAGTGAGCAAATCCTTCAATGTCAATATGACATCTTTGACCTTTCCATATGTTGTTATTGTCTCTCTGGCATAACTTTTGTGATGACTGGATCTTTGCATGCTAAAGAAAAAAATTGCATGGATTTTAAAAACTGCAAATATTTTATTAATTAAATTGAATAAAGAAGTGCTGGCTCTGGCAGCACTACACCTTTGGGTTTTAGTGCTGTCATTGTTGAGAACATCATGCCGAGCAGCAGCTTCTCGTAAAGAGGCCGCTCTGTGCGACCCTCCAGTGGACTATTCTTAGATCCACTTTTCTGGGTCAAAACTTTAACGTCTCACTTCTTCTTGCTGACTCTCTGTTCATCATGTATCTCTTTCTATTTTCTCTCTGTTTAAAAAAGTATCTGTTGGTCCTTTAAGAGTATATAGAATTTATACCTTATTTATACCCCGAAACATGCTTCTGTTTTGAGCATAAAATTCTGATAGATTCTCATCTAACTGTACTAATTAAACTTGAAAAAAACACAGCTTCGTTTTTGAGACATTCCCATTCATTACAAGGATTTTCTCACATTTTCTGACATGCTCCTTTTCCTCAACCTACTTCATCTACCTCTTGGTTTATAATTTTATGCATTGCTTTTTCGCCAGAGAAGCAACACAGTAAAAATAGGTCAATTTCATGCGTCTTAAATGAAAAGTCGGACGTTTACTGCTTTAAAAATATCACTACAAATACTTGCAAGTTTGGATCAAAATATAGAATTTGAAGTCTAATTTATGGTAACAGGAAAATGATATTAGCAGCTCTCAAGAGTGTGAATCTAATAAAGTGAGGCTGAAAATAAAACGCCTTTGTGGCAAGCTGCCCAGATAAAGTCTGTGGGAAACACTCGGCTGTTTCTCTGTGATTCCTTTTGATCTTTTTATTTCTTTTGTAACAAAGCCAAACAAAGATATTGCATCGTCGGGCTTTACAGCAAACAGAGGAGGGGAACTTGGCCCGGGGCACGATGATAATTGAATCTTTCAGATGAAAAACAAATACATTATTATACTTTACCATGAATGCATCCTACAGTCTCTGCTGTCTTTTGTTATTGGAGGAAATTGCATTAAGGTCTTTCCTGCATCCTGCCAGCTGAAGTTCAGCCAGTCAGAATGCACGGTCAACAACAATGCCCACTGCCTCATGGGAAATATCGTCAGTGTAACACACACAGACTCACACATGCGTACATGCACATACACACACCGCTCCTGCATATCAGCCTTCTGTAATTTACAGTAGACATCCAAAAACATGCTGAATGTGCTTTACAAACACGCACACGCACACGCATCACATCAGGGATAGAATGACTGTTTCCTGTTTATATAGCTGACTTCCTGTCTAATAAGAGGGAGGAAAAGTCTGTACAGAGATAGAGCGGCCTGTGTGTGTGTGTGTGTGTGTGTGTGTGTGCGCGCGTGTGTGCGCATGTGCATGTTGGCTAATGAACAGAAAGAGCTCGTCACTGCTTACCATCTTTCAGTGTGAAAGGCTGTATCACTAAAATATTGATGAATCAACTCTGTGTGTGTCCATGTGTGTTTGCATGTTCTCTCTCTCTCTCTCTGTGTGTGTGTGTGTGTGTGTGTGTGTGTGTGTGTGTTCATAAACTGACTGAGAGTCCAGTCATGTGATCAGCAGAGAAAGCAGAGGCATTTCTTAAACAATACATACTCCCCAGTCTCTCAAATAAGGACAAAAACAAACACAGACCCAGAAATGTCTGCATGTGAAAATTAAATATTAAAAATGTGTTTATTGTATAAGGAAAGGGTGGATGAGAGATGTCATAGTTTGCTTATGTAACCACTGTAGCCTCATAAAATATGCAAAACAATTATCACAGCCTTTAAATAATTCATTTATTCATTTTTCCAACTGTGTAAAGAGAGTTGTAAGTACAATTCTACTTGTTTAGGGATAGAGGACAATGGTGGCCAATGTTGCTTTTAAATGAAACAGTTGTTGACGATCTATATGGAGCAGAAGCCATGTGACCTTTTCACCAAATCTGTATCCCTCTAACAATTTATAAGAGGGTCAAATCTTTGCAAATACAGTACTTTTTGCAATTACCTAATGACAATAAACAGGAATATGCACTTTGATTTTATCTTTTGAGAAAAAAGGCACTCTGACATGCATAAGTTAGATAATTTGAATAAACAACAACAAAAAAACGGACTTGTGCAGGATGTAGGAGGCTTTCACATCAGGGATCCAGGCCCAGATCTGAGTACACAACCTGGATCGACATCAGTTTTCTTGTTCTGTGTTCAGACACCTTTCATACGCATTTAAACCTTTAAACTTAATGGTCTGATTTCTTTTAAAAACATAGAGTAAGGGCAAAGAGCAACATGGCAAGAAATGTCTCGCAAATAGAAAGTAGTCATTAAAAGGTGACACAAAACATTACCTGAAAAAGAAAGTGAGAGAGAATTATTAGAAAATATAATAATGCAAATGTCAACTCCATTTCACATAAATGCAGTTTGCTTCAAAGGTTTCAAAAGTTTAAATACTTGTGAAAGACTTATGAAAGCAACATAAGAAAAGTAATGTTGCTCCAGGTTTCAAAGGGTTAATGAGCATCATTTGGCAGGTTTCTGGTCTGCTGGTTTCATGTCACTTTCTTGATCTTTGCTGTGTTTGGTGGAGGCAGGAGATGACTGACAGTGAGTGAATGGTAATAAGATTTCAGGCTTTAAGTTGTGGCTCCTTAAGTGGTTTTTGCATCGACCAGGACTGATGTGAAACAGACTCCCAGAGACGACCTGACCTTTGTTTTTTTCTTTTCTTCTCCGTCTGTCTTTCACACTCAGCGTCTTTTTTACTTTCCCGCCTCTTCTTCTTCTGTGTCTCTGTCTCTTCCCAGCAAGCTTCCTGTCTCTCTGCTGCACACACAAGAGCTGTTGTCGTCACTTTGTATTTATATCCCAGTTGCTCCCAGCAGGCCTGGCCTCTCTGTGATTGGCTGGCAGGTGCAGATGAGCTAACTCAATATGCAACACATTCCCATTCTCTTCACTTTTCCCGTCAGGAAATGGATCGGTCACAGCCAAAAGAATTTGAGCGTGCACTTATGGGCAGATTATACATATGCTCACAAATATGCAGGCTGGCACACACATGCACTCACAAGCTCCAGGAAAAATGTGATGCATTTATAAATGCTTCAGTCTGCAGACTCTGCAGCTCAGAACCTCGCAGGCTTTCATCCGCAGTCATGGAGGATACAAAGAACTATTAACCCTACTTTATGTTGTGTGCCTCCAACATACAGCTCACCACAAACCTAAATTTTATCAAACCAACCAACCGCTCAACAGCAAGGTCGGAACAATGGCAACTTCTGCACAGACAAGGAGATGATTGCATCGCTACCTTGACCGTGCTAAGTTTAAATCAGTGATCATCGTAAGATATTAAATCTGCTTTATTGATCGAGTAAATGAGAAACAGATTGACAGAGAGGACAGAATTTGAGCCTCCTGAGGACTGAGAGGTAGATACAGGAAGGCTTATAATGACAATGAAGAAACTGAAGCTCTGCTGTGACATTTTTAGACAGCAGACATCCTGACTGCATCTGTGTGTGTGTGTGTGTGTGTGTGTGTGTGTGTGTGTGTGTGTGTGTGTGCGCATGACTGAGACATCAATCTGTAGGGATGCCTGGAAACAGAATAATGACTCAAATGACAAGTGGGTCGTCTCTCATGTGATTGAAGGTCATTTGGACTCCTGACTGAGTCATCGCTCCTCCTCCTCCTCCTCCTCCGTCATCTTTTTTTTCATCTTCACATGCGTGAAATCAGCTCAAATGTGAGATAGCTGTTTGACCTGAACATTAAAAACATGATGTTCTAGGAAATCAGATGTGGAAAAAACTTGGAAATTTCCAGATAAGTTAATTTCCTTCTAGACAATTAACTCAAATGTGAAATGACGTCAAAGCAGGATAACATTTGAGACAGAAGAGTGGCACCACATGGTACAATTAGTAGCTGTTAAATCAGATGTAGATTAGATTACATGGTCTTCATCAGCTGATGGAATAGTTATGGAAATATAAATGTTAGAATCCACATTTCTTTGAGCACTTTAAAGACATCTCCATTTTGGCTTAAAACAACAAGGCTGATTAATTAATACTGTGGACTATCCTCCACATCTTAGAAAGCAGAATTTCAACATTGCATGTATTGCAAAGGCTTATTATTAAAGGGGACCTATCATGCTTTTATTTTCTGTCATGTAATGTTACAATCTTGGATATTGATATCAAATGTGGCCAAAGTTTCAAATAATGAGGTAAACGAATGTAAAAGTAAATAAAAAGCTCATGCTTCAGGCTGTTCTGAGTTCTCTGTCTATAACAGGGTTTTTTTCTACTTTTAAGACAAGCTGACGTCAGCTTGTGACATATTTCTTAAATGTCAGGTGCATCAGTGATTACATACACTACTACATGTAGCTACATGCTAACAGCAGGGAAACATATCAGCTTTGTTTCTGATGTTGTTTAGTCCTCCTGATTTTGTGTCATATTCCTGCTGGAACATTTCTGGTTGTGTTTTTGTGTTAGTAGCTTTTATTGGTGATTTTTTATTTACAAAATGACTGACATGAAGCCTTCGCCCAAGCTGTTTTGGGGAAAAAAGATTACAGTTCTTTAGCATTTAACTTAATTTAGTCCAAAAGAGTGCAACTGTTATCTCATACGAACTCAGTGTAAACGTGCACAGTGCAACAAAACATTGTTAGGTTTTAATTGGATGTTGCTGCTTTTGTGAATTAATGTAATGGATGTTTTGGCACAGTTTCATGAACCCAGTGAGACTCAGAATGGATCTTATTGTCTTCTACTGAAGTTAAAACATGAATATGTATTTACTTCACAAGATAATAGCATGGTGTATGTGCCTGGTCCTATGTAGAAAGTATCAAGTTGTGCTTTTTGGTTCTAAAAGTCTGTAAAGGATTTGTATCTTTACATTCAGCCTGTCAGGGGGCAGAGACATGGGATGCATGAGAGAGAAAACGTGTGACATGAATAAGCCCTTTAATGAAGCTGAAAGAATATGACAAAGCACAAAGAGCAGCTATCCAGTCATACACACACACACACACACACACACACACACACACACACACACACACACACACACACACACACACACGTAGGACACAAAGACAGCTCGAAACAAAGAGTCTTTCTGTAAAGACCTGCTGCAGACGCATCCTCTCTGAAGGACTCCACTGTACTCTCTGCATGAGTCTGAGTGTGTGAGTCTGCTCGTAATAGAGAACGTATAGGCTGCACACTGTTGACACACACACTGTCTTTTTGTATAAGGTCCTGGAGACTGGAATGTGGCCAATACAAAATGGTCATGGCCCCTGTCTGCCCTTTTCGGGCCCCTTTTTACTCTCTTTCCCCTCCTCTTTTTTTGTCTTCTTCTCCTCTCTCTCTTTCCCATTTCTTGTCTCTCAGTCTTTCTTCTTTTCTGTATTCACTGTAGATCATTTCCCTCAGAACATCTATCATGTGTGTCAACATATGTGTGCGTTTTTGTGTGATTCGCCCTTCAAGACAGATTGCATCACTGTGACCTCAGGCCTTAAATCTCCACGGTAACCAAAGGCGCTGTAACCAGAAGCATGAAATGATAATAATTTTTCTTCAGAGTCATCAAACACACACATTGTAAAATATGCAGGGCAGATTTTCCTTTTAAAAGGTAAGAATAATAACTAGAAAGCATTCAGAGAGAGCAAAACTCAAAAACGTTACACAGTGCTTGTTGTTTTAATTATAGGAAATGTTTAGACGACATTAATCTGATGTTAACAATAACTTTATACATGTGCTAAGTGCTTCTTTCTTTATCATCCTAATTTTATAATGAGCTTTATCTTGAAAAGACATGCACAGATGAACATTACTGCATATATGTGCATAAAAAAAACAAGCAAAAGACAACTACAGCAACGAAAATGATAACCAAACAAGCACATATCAAATAAAATAAAATAGATTTAGAGAAAAATAATAACATTTGAAAAAAAATAGATACATGAAAAATTAAAATACAATATTAAACGGGTATGGGGGATTTTTTGAAAAGATGCATTATGCACACAGGAACATACTGCTCTTATTGCACCTTTTTTTTCAAACTTGAAATAATTTTTTAAGTGATTTTGCCAAATATAATCTGTTGACAATTATCACTAGAAAATTTGTTTGATTCTTATTGATATTAGCATCATCTCAGCATAGGAAAAGTTTGACCTGCTGGTGGCACTAGAAAAGTCAAGAGATCACCAAAGTCAGTCGGATCCATCCTCTGTGGACCATAAATGTCTGTATGAAATTTCATTGCAATCCATTTAATAGTTTTAAAGATATTCCAGTCTAGAACAGAATGATTATCAGACACTTTGGATGTGATTCATGTCTGAAGTCTGAAGCGTTACAACGCTGCAGCTGAGCTCAGCTTGTTGTGCGATGGTGTCATCATGGATGTTAAGCTGCCCACTTCCAGCTCCGTCTGCCTCATCAGCACAATGTCTGAACTGACTGCAGCTCCAACACACACACACACACACACACACAGACAGACAGGGACCAAGACACAGCGACTCAGCTGTTAGATGTCCTTCTTTGATGTCTTAAATGAATTTAGTTTGACCTTAAGAAAGACACACAATCTTCGTCCTTGTGTATTATTAGATACATTTTCTAGTTTTGTTTCCGTCAGTTATTAATGCCAGCCACAGGACATTTTTGTAACTGGATCTTGATCTTAATATAATCAGCCAAAGTTTAAAGCAAATACAAATACAGCTCTCCATGATAAACATGAATCCAAATATTCTTTTAAATTTTTTTTTCTCAGGCGATGGAGAGCAAGCTGCTGGTTGGTGGTAAGAACATCATCGATCACACCAACGAGCAGCAGAAGATGCTGGAGATGAAGAGACAAGAGATTGCCGAGCAGGTAAACGTGTGTGTTTATAGATTAAAAAAAAGCCCAAAATTCATCCTTTTACATGACTACAGACTGCACTTTTACTGTTAGAAACTCCTGAAAAATAATGGCTCGTTGAAGAGTGAGGATAAGGATGTTGTATTTGGATGCCAGCAAGTTATGCCAGCATCAGGCTTTTTTTACTTTAATTTACTACATTTTATTACATTTTGTTCCTACATAACACTGCTGCTCAATATATACTTACTACCCCCCACTACCACAGTAAGCCTGCTTTTAAAATTGTTAATCTTGACAACTACTTAACCCTGTAAAACCTGTGCAAAATAGCTTATTTCTTTCAGAAACTTTTGTAGAATAACATTTAAGTGAGCAGTAAAAAAAAAGTGACCTGAAAAAACTGCTTAAAAATTGTGAGAATTCTGTAAAATAACTAAAAGTATATAATTAGAATCATTAGAAACATAGTTGCTTATTTTTTCCTTCCTTTTTCCCTGTAAAAAAACTTAAAAAAACTTCTACTAATTTCTTGCAATTTGCAGGACTTGTGTTTTTGCCATGTCTCTCATTGCCTTTTCCCCCATGTTTTTGAAAGAAGTTCAAATGTTTAAATACTTAAAAACTGTCTGAACCATCACAAGAAAAAAAAAGGTTAAGTAACCAAAAAAAGCAGAACGGTGACATTTTATTAATGCTTTCAGACACGCAATGAGCGGGAGATACAGCAGCAGATGTTGGTCCAGGACGAAGAGACTTTGGAGCTGAGAGAGACGTTCACCTCTCTGCAGCAGGAAGTAGAAGCCAAGACCAAGAAACTCAAGAAGGTACACAGACACCACTCGCACAGCTGCATGTAAAGTCAGAAAAGAATAATGTGTACACAAAAACACATACACGCTCATTTATACACGCACCAAATGCACACTTTTTTTTTTTTACCAGGCATACAAATATATTTTTACATGCACGCACTTCTTCCTTTTTTGTTCCTAATGTCACTATATCCCTCTTTATACCCCTCTTTGTCCTGGATCCTAATGACCCCCCGCCTTGGACACACGCTCACTCTGGACACACACTTAAATCTCAGTACCTCAAGGTTTGTCCTGCCGTCCTGGACCTTTCCCCTCCCTCCGTCACTACTTATCGTCACTTTCTTTTTTTGGGCCTGTTCACGCTTTACATGCTAACCTTCTCAATCCGTTTTATCCTCCTTTTCAAATTGCTCCCAATAACTCACACCTAAATCCCTCAGTGCAAACCCTGAAACAACCCTGAAACAACCCTGAAACAACATTCTGGACCCTCCCTCCCCCCTGCTCTACTCACTTCCCAATCCGTTGCACAGCCAGCAGGACTAACCCCGAGTGTGTGTGTGGATGACAATGTGATTAATGATCCTGTGTTGACCTTTGCTGTCTTGATGACCTGACGTGTGCCATGGACCCTTCTCTCGCTGCATGGTGCCGTCTCATGGACGCAAAAAAAAGGATGATAAATATTAGAAATATTCACACTTTGATTTCAGAGCTCAGAGGGCTCTTGTTACTGCTGGATTTTTTTGCACTTGGAAGGGAGAGTCAGGGAGCACTTCTTAAGCCGGTGGTTGGCTTGATTGTGTTTTTAATGCTAAAGAAGATTGTTGTGAGTGAAAACAACATAAAGCCACCCTGCGGAGTTTTTTTTTACCTCAAATAGTGCTATGGAGCGGTGTCCTGTGGGTCCGTGCATGTCACAATGTAGCCCGATAATGTATGATCCAACCGTCACTAAACCCTAAATTAAAACCTACACTGTAGCTATCTGTATCAACTCTGAAATTAACCCTTTGTGTTAAGTACAAACTTTAATTTTATAGACAAAATCATCTTCTCACAGCAACGCTTGGGGAACAGTTGCATTCATGTTTTCTTTCAGGTTTTGCACAGTCTGAACTTAAGGAGAGAGTCAATATGAGAGAAATATCCTTTAGTATCCTTAAGTCACCCTTGTGCACTGGATCTTTTGTGCAGGCCACATTTTAGTTTTATGTTGAGCATTTTTTGTATCCTCAAAGTCCCAAGTTTAAGCTGCGAGCGAATGAATGTGGACTGCAGTGTCATCTTTCAGACTAACTACGCCAGGGCTAAAGTCAGGATTAGCCTACTTGTTTAAAGCATGAACAGTGTGAAAGCTCAGGAGCGCAGGAGGAGAGAGGAGGAATGAGAGAGAGAGCGAGAGAGGGCTGCCGTGTTACCACACTCCTATTGGCTGCCCATTTCTCCTGACACCAGTGCCTCCAGTGCTGTTGCTATGGGCAACCAAGCTACACTTCATCAGCGACTACACTGCACTGGGCAACATCTCTCCTTCTCACCCTCTCTTTTTGTCTGCCTCTCTCTCTTGCTTTCTCCTCGCAGCTGTATGCCAAGCTTCAGTGCATCAAAGCGGAGATCCAGGACGTGAACGACGAGCACGTGAGGAGCCGACAGGAGCTGGAACAAACTCAGAACGAGCTCACCAGAGAGCTGAAGTTCAAGTGAGTCCGACAAACACGCAGAGGAGTCGGCACAATCAGCAAATATGCCTGAATGGTTCAGCAAACTCATCAGATACGAACACGCTTCGTAGAGATGACATTATTGCAAACACTGTTGAAATCCTGAATAAAAATGGGAACTTGAAGGTCAGATACATGAATTTCTGAAACACACAGTATCATACAACAACTCAACAAGGCCTCATTTATTAGCATTTTTTGCAAGCATAACATTATGTGCATGCATACAAGTAGTAAAGAAAATGAATACCAAAACGAGAAAAACATGAATGATATGTTTTTTTTTTTGTTTCTCAGAAGTTTGGAATTTTTTTGTGAACTTTTTCTACAGCTTCTCCTCAGACACAAAACACATTAAGTATAGTAAACTCGCAAACTTAATTGGAAGATATGCTTCTTCATATTTTGATGTTGGCTGATGTTTTCGATTAACGTGCCTCACCTGCTAGTACCCTACACATGCACAAACACAAAATGAAACCAAAAACAGTCCTTTAACATTGTAGCAATGACAAATAAAATCCAGGAAGTCCAATTTGATGAACAAAACCACAAGTTTGAGCGCTTATCAGACCCTAAAACACAGTACACTGTACTGTGAGACAGGATTTAAACTCTCAGCTGTTTTAACTCGCACTGTGGTGACTCCCAGGAAAACAGTTGAAATATGTTACTAAGTCACTACCACCACAGGGCCTCGCTGGATGACGTTGCATAAATTCAGCCAGATTAGTAATAATAAGATAGACAATACACAGTGATATCTCTAAGATGTCAGAGTGAACCGATCTCTGATTGACATACAAGGCATACCAACATTAAAACATGAAACAAACCAATTCTGTTAACTGGTACCTTAACTTCCTATATCCATGAATGAACCCAGAGCCAGATTTTCACAACACGTTTTAATATCCCATTTGTCAAATGTCAACACTTGGTCGGAGGCCCTGTATGTCAAACTATCATGCTCTGGGTAACCCTTCAGCGTCAGTTTTGGAAACTCTGGGATGGCGGATCACTTTATGCTTCTTAAATGCATTGTGCCTTTTCAAAATAGATTTTTGTTTTCACAGGTATTGTACAGTTTCTCTACTTTATATGTATAAAGTCTCTTTTCAAAATGAACTTAAAAGTTACGTAAAAAAAAAACAAAAAACAACTTCTGTCTCACAAATTGTGGCTCAGTTTGTTCCTCATTGGTTCATTGCTTTGGACAAAATTGTCAACTATATGAATGTTAATTATCTCAAGGTAAAAACATTCTTTAATAAATCTTTCCATTATAAACTGCAGATGAAGTAGGCCTGGAAAAAAAGAACTAGAGAAGGCTGCAAAATCAAATGCAAAATAGGATCAATTTATTTATGACCAAACGGACAAAAAAAAGACAAAACTGAGAGGGAAAAACAATCAAAAATCCAGATACTGTGTTACTCTCCAGACTGATATTTGTAACCTCTGTGTGTTGTGAACTTGCAGATATCTGATCATAGAGAACTTCATCCCTCCAGAGGAGAAGAATAAGATCATGAACAGACTGACCTTTGACCCCGATGAGGACCAGTGGAAGTTTCAGCCTCTTGTCCCTGCTGAAAGGTCAGTGTGGGTTTTACACGTTGGGATGTTATTCCCATTTGGGCCATTGGGTGTAAACAATGGACTCAAAAACATCTTTAATTGCAGTCACAGTTCGCAAACCTTTGACCTTCTCGCTTTCTGTTGTCACTTGCACTCAGTTCTTCATCCTCCCCTTCTGTTACAACAGACACTTTTAAAGTGTTGATGTGGTGTCGTTCACACCTGGAAAGAGACCCAGATCTTGGACCTTTCGTTGACGAGCTGAATTTTGGCCTTTTTCACGACTGATTTCTCACTGATCGCTCCCCTCTCTCTTTCTTTATTCAGTAAATCTTCACAGATGAAGAAAAGGCCGGCATCTGCAGTCGGATATAAACGACCAATCAGCCAGTACGCCAGGGTTGCCATAGCGATGGGACCTCATTCCAGATACAGGGTAGGGGTGTGTGTGTGTGTGTGTGTGTGTGTGTGTGTGTGTGTGTGTGTGTGTGTGTGTGTGTCTGTCTGACTGCATGTGGTTATCAGCTGTGGTTAATAAAAATGCACGATGTACCATCAGGAAATACCAAACACTGCTGATGTGCTGATGGAGATCATTAAAGGAGAGCTCCACCAAAAATCTAGCTCTTAAGCTTTTGACTGTTAAAGAGAAACCTGCTGCTGTCTTACCCACTTTTCAACCATAAAGTCATTTTAGCGCTTTAGGGCAAAAATAAAGTAATTTTTGCATCTTCACCAAGAATGTGCAACAACATATAATATTAATAAAACATCTATTGAAAAATATTCTACTCTACTCTAACAAAAATGTTTTAGTGAATAATAATTATTTGTGGAGGATTTGCTGACATAGAGTTACAAAGTGAGAACAATAATGAGAGGACAGAAGCAGCAGTAAGCCGTAAGCAGGTTAGACAGCGGTGATAAATTATACAACATCTCAGACGAGAATTAGAAACAAAAACTGTTAACCGACCTGAATCAAAGTGGAGTCGTGGAGAGAAAGATTTATTCCCCTTCTTTTAAACCGAATAGCTTAAGGACCCAGACCAGGAACCCTGAGGGTGCTTTTAGGACAGGAAGGGGTTAAAAGTTCACTTCTATACTTTACACCACAGCGTGCAAAGCTTTGTATGTGACACCAGTTTAAACTGAATTCTTGCGCGCATTTCTGCTGTCTTTTTGTGATTCGTGACAAATGTCTTTGAATGGACAAATGAATGTGTGTGCAGGCTGAGAACATCATGTTTCTGGAGCTTGACATGACCCCTCCAAACACCGCCTCACTGGATCGATCAGCAGAGGCGGAGCCGAACCAAAGCCACTCTGTGGACAACTCGCCCACCAAGGACAGAGGCGTCCGCAAGTCTCGATCCTGGTGAGCATGTCATCGTTGTAAACTGTGGTTCTGGAGACACCTGTTATAGCTGACAGTACCACTGAAGCAGTTTTGAGATATTTTGTCAGGGCCTGGTTCTGTCTGTCTGTATGTCTGTCTGTCTGTCTGTCTGTGGACAGATTTTGTCAATATGATAACATAACAACTGTGGAAGATGCAGTCACAAAATTTTACAGATGTTTGATTAAAATCAGAATAAAGGCCAAGTTTGAAGATCGGTGTGGTCAAAGCAAGGGTGGGATAGGGGACAGGAAGTAAGGGCAGGGGCCATTGGCCCACCAACTTTACGCTCAACCATTCTCGTCCACTGATGCAGCACAATCTAGGGCATATTAATTAAATCTGGCACAGTTCAGCTGTTTTGCTGAACTCACTGCTCTTGTGTCATGTGTTTAAGAGCGTGGATTTTGTTTCAGAAGCGGGGGAGGGACACACACAGTACTAAGCAGGGGGTCTGAGACTCCTCTCCTGGGAAATTTTACTGTCAGACACTTCATTTTTTGCATTCTAGTGAATTTAAATGCACCAATTGATGTTGGAAATGTTTTTATTTATGTAAATAAAAACAGAAAAATTCAGGCAGCAGGTGACAATACAAGTATCAAAATCTAATGGAAAACAATGCGGCGAGTCTCTCAGGCGTTCTGCACAGCTGCATGATATTCATTCTCTTGTAGATCAACTTTTCTCTTTAATGTTTTCTCTCATGAGTCAACACGCATGTACGCGTGATTTTTCTTTTTCAGTCCTTCTTTGTGTCTTTTGTTTGGGAAAGTAATCACTTTAAATGTGCATGTGCACCTTTTGTTGAAGGAAGCTTCCTTAAACGATATTATGTGTACAGGGAGCACGAAGTACTCTTTCTCTACATCTCACTCAACTTCACTGCTACCACAGTTAAAATTTTAAATGTTAAGAGGTATTGTTTACCTCTCTATAACTCAACAAATTCAGCTGTTTATCGTAATGACACACAACAAGGCCTACATGTTTCTAAAGAACATTAAACATAATGTTATAGAAGTGATTTCTGTAATTGTAGATTTGTGATTTTTGAGAGTCAAATGATTAATCAGTTTTAAAACTGTCTCCACCCCCTTCATCATACCACAGTGGCACACCCTGCTTTATCCTCACTTTCATTCTGCTCTGGGTCATCTGACTGATGTGTCACCATATACACACATTTGCCATTGTGGCCAGTTTAATCCCATTTCAACGACTTCATGTTCTGCTCAGTATGATGACAATCATTTAACACGATAAGTGATCCTTATCAAAGAGTTTTTGTAAAAAAAGGTAAATATCATCCGAGTTATTGTTGCCTGTTTTTGTTAACCCTCAATTATTGATGTTGGTATTGTCATCAAAAATTCAGTATTGGTTGGGCTAGTTTAAACCTTTGAAACCTGGATCGACACCAGCTTTTGTGTGCTGCATTCAGACACCCTTTACAGGTTTTTAAAACCTTTGAACCCCGTAAAAATTGATTTGATTTCTTTCCAAAACATGCAAAAAATGGAAGCCAGTGACTTGCAAGAAATTAGTAAAAGATGACAAAAAATGATGTGAAAATTACCTAAAAGAAAAGAAGAGAAAGAGAATCATTAGAAAACTGTCTACAAATGATTTTTTTCTAATTTTGGGTCATTTCTTGTCAGGTGTTCATTGCCGTCTTAATATGTTTTTGAAAGAAATCAAGCCTGTTTACTTGTTACAAAGGTTTAATTTAAGTAAGATGACTTCTGACTGACCTGAAAAACTAACTAACAAATGTCTTGCTAGTTTCTGCTGTCATTTCTTGTAGAGTTGTAAATTGCCTTTTTCTGATTTTCTTGAAAGAAATTCGGTCACTTGGGTTTCAAAGGGTTAAAGCCATTATAATCTGATATTTTTTACTACTACTACTACTACTTAGAAATGTAAATGTACATATTGGTATTAACCTTTTTTTTTATCAATTCTTGCATTATGTTTCCACTGATAGAAATAAAACTGTATTTTGTTTGTGAGAGACCGGCTTCACTGGCCTGTATGTGACTGGTGTAAATGGTTTAGTGTCAATGCATCTCTAAATGAGATTATTCGGGATTAGACACACCCTCTGTGGGCGGTCCTAATCTGATGGTTTATCTGTCATTTCCTCAGCAGTTTGTAATCTCGGTGTTACTGGATGATCTCATTAACCTGTATCTAAACTATATGCAAAGGTGGAGATAATACATTATCCATATTTTAACTTTAATTTCTACTTCTTGGCTTTTTTGCAGGTGCCAGACCCCAAAATCCATCACTTCCTCTTCTTCCAATGTTTCCTTGGCAGCATGTCACACTGCCACACCCATGACGGCGCAGTAAAGCTTTAGTGAAGAGGATTTTTTTTTTTTTAATTGTTATTTATTTTATTCTTCCACTTCCTCTTTCTGTTTTGGCCAGTGATCCTCTGAAAGACTTCTGCAGCTGGGACACAAACACCTCCACCTGTGCCGAATCCTGACAGGTGATAGACTACATTTTAAAGACGCTGATGAAGAAGTGACATACAGAACGGGAAACTAAATGACCTGATGAACCTCGGAAACACCTTTTCTTCCTGTTCTACAGCTGTAAAGACTCACCTGAACCCCTTTTTCTTTTGCATGTTTGAACCACGGATCATCCTTTAAAGGGTGCACACAGTGTGTGTGTGTGTGTGTGTGTGTGTGTGTGTGTGTGTGTGTGTGTGTGTGTGTGTGTGTGTGTGTGTGTGTGTGTGTTTACAGGGCTGTATGATTGCCTGTTTGTGTGTGTCTGCTCACAAACTGCTTGAATCCCCTGTAAGATATCAGTGTACATATTTCCTGTATGGGGGGTTTAAGGGGGCAGGTTTGGAAAAGTGGAGACTGTTGGATAAGAAAAGAATGAAGACAGTAGAAAATATTGATGTAACACAGGACGTTTGTTGTTGGTCAGATGAGGTGCTCTGAAACCTGAATGATGACCTTTATCACACCTGCTGTCTCATTATTCCTCCACAGTGTCTGATTTAAAAAGCAAAATCTGCCGATAACTGAATTAAAAATAATAACAGTGAGGCATGTCATACTTCCAAAAGTCATATTACTGTGATTTTATTTATTTTTTTATTGGAAAACACACATGGCAATCAAAATCAGCAATCAGGACAAAAATTGTTCTAGTCAAAAATTTAACTTAAATTGAACTCTTCAATGTCCACTGTTTATTACGAACCATAACTCATGGTCACGTTTTGGCTTTTTCTGGAGATTAGATTAAACAATTGTTGAATACTCAAAAAAAAGAAAAAAAAGAAATTGGAGTGATAATGACACTTAAAATACTTAAAAACATGGTCAAACACTCACCGATTACCTGCAGTTTATTTAAATGCATACTTCACCGATAAAACTGATCATTTGTACATCAATCACTCATCCTGTAACGTATAATCCGTGAAGAAATGTTTTTCTTGCATGCCTACAGTGAACAACGAATCCAAAAACATCAAACATTTTTGATGAAAAGGAGTTCATCTTTAACAACAGTGACACTGAAAAAAACATCTCAAAACTCTCACATAACTCGTGCTTTATACAGATTTTTTTTTTAAAGTAGTTTTTCTGTGGCCCCCTGTAACTCAATTGATCAATAATTGTCTTCATTTTTGGATTCTGCGTTCACCGTGGAGGCATACAAGAAAAGCCAAGTTTTCTTTTTAAATACAACATAACGCAGGGTGAGTAACTGATATACAAATGATAATTTTGCGAGTGAAGTGTTGCTTTAATTGAACAATATTTAAGTCTGATATCAGGATGTTTCTGATCTGACGATGATAAAGACTAGAGCTTCATTCCAGCAGCAGCTACAGGTTTTGAGCATACTGCAGATTTTAATACGTTACAGCAAAACACACCTGCTGAAAGGTCGACTTGAAGCTGAAGTGTAGCTCAGTGGCTGGTTGTTTAGACAGCAGTCTGCAGTCAGGTGTGTACAGTTTAGTGTCACTGAGTTCGTTTACTTGCTAGAGGTTAAAAGCAGCAGACAGTGGGGGTCAGACTGACTAATTATCACTGTATTATTCATGACACAGATCCAGTTGCAGCTGAACCCCCCTGACAGATGTAAGAGAGCACAGAGCAGTCCTTTAATAGTGTATACACAAATTTATTACCAATGTGCTGCAGATTTGTTTTGTTTTTTTTAACCTTTTTTTAATTTTAATACTTGATAAATGACATCCCCCTTTATGTACAAAGTGTTCAAGACCCAGACATGAAAATATATCATTGATAATATCCCATAATAAGTCAGAAATCTGCTTTGGAAATCTAAAATGTTCACGAAGACATCGGTTCTGGATCATTTTAAAGGGATACAATGTTACCTGTTCTAGGGCTGCAAAAATGGATACATTTACCGACAATTATTTAATTTAGAAAATGTAAAAAAAAGAATATCTGTCAACTCCATAGAGACCAAGATGCCATCTTAAACTGGCTTTTTTTGTCCAACCAACACTCCAAAACCTAAAAAGTTTGATACAAAACAAAGAAAAGCCACAAATCCTAATATATGAGAAGCTGGAGCCAGAAAATGTTGACATTTTGATGAAAAAAAGGTATATTCACACTCATTCTCATAAAACACAGCTGCCTACTGGAAATTACAACCCTGTCTCCTAGACATTATGTTTATATGGTACAATACATGGCTACATTATCAGTCAGTAATAGAAACGAAATTGAGAAAAGGGTTAAAATGGCAAAAATTCTTGCTGTGGTGCAAATTACAGTCAGATGCTGAATTCATTGAATTTTAAATCTGTGTTAACCTACTTCCTTCCCTGTCTCAACCGTTTTCAGATGTGCACCGAGGATTTTATGTGTTTAGTCATCGCTATTTGGGCACACAATTGACCCAGTTTGTTATAAAGAAAAAAATGTGACATGAAATGCTCTGAGGCTTCATGAAAACTTGTGCAATGGAGGTTAAATTATGTGCCACTGTACCTTTAGTGAAGTGAAAGATTAGCCCAAATAGAGATATTGTGCATTTATTTGAAATAGTTTTTAAGCACGAGAGGGTTTAACAAGCCAAATTTCAGGAGAGCTTTCATTAGAAAAAGACATTAACATATTGATAATTGAGCAAAAAAATGGAGAGATTGCTGAAAACAGCTGTGTAATGCAGCATCGGTTATCTCTGCTGCCTCAAACTGTCATGAATTATTATCTAAAATTTGAGAGCAGACAGTGTTGCAACATGATTTGCTTTAATAATTTAGGAAACAGCAGGGTTTTACACTCTGTTGTCCTTTAAATGTGCTCATTCATAACCATTTTGTCATATTAGTCAGTAAAATATCCATGTATGTTTCCTGTCTGTCAGGGCTGTAAAATATTGTATAAATGTGTGTGTGAGGGCTGTGGGGGCGGGGGAGCAGAGAGGATGCCGATGGAAGAGGAGGGGGATGGACGGACGGATGCAGGGATCCAAAGACAATCAGGAAGTGACTGTGGAGGAGGTGGATACTGAGCCTGTTTCCATGGTAACCTGCCAGTGAAGTGTGTCGGGATGGAGGGGGAGGTTGTGTATCTATATGTATATGTAACATGGTGGGCCGGTTGAGCTGAGCTCGTCGCTGGCTGACAAAAAAATAAAAAAACAAATAAAGACACTGTCACAGGGGGCTGCTGGTCGATCAATCATGTTTAAATGTCTCTGATCAATAGTTAAATATTTGTCTCAGGTTATTGTGTGTGGAAGAGATCACCCTCAAGAGCAATAATGTTTGATCTAATTTCATTTCATTAACATCCCTGTTAGCTTCATGGGAGCTGTTCTCCTTTGGCACACATTACGTGCAACATTTATGATACAATACAAAATCACATCATAAAATCAATAAATGCTGCTATATATATATAGAGAGAGAGATAGATAGATAGATAGATAGATAGATAGATAGATAGATATAATTGCACTGATTAGTATTTGAAAATATATTTTGTCATGAAGTGAGTATGCATTGGTGGTCGACACATTCATTTGTCCTGTAGTGTCTTTAATTTAGTTATGTAATTGATCATAGGGCCAAAAGTTAGGACACATTATTAATTCAGCTGCACTCCAAGTTAACATGAGATGATAAACAACAGTGAACAATAACATCCATAAATGTTTACTAGGAGAAAAATGGAAATATTAACAGAATCCTGCCTTGGATATTAAAATAAAGATGCTGTGTTCATCAAAACACCTCACTGACATTGAACATAACGCTGTTAATGTTTACTCTGTTAAACTCCACTCAACACTGTTCAGACCTGTTTATTTCTCTAACCATCCATCATTTTGTTGCACTTTGCTGTTTCATTTTATTGGATATAGGGTCTTTCTGTATTTTATCAGAGGCAGTGCAAAGTGCTGCATTGCTGCACACTTTGTCCCAGCTGGGAAAAGTCTGCTTAGTATTGTTTTAGCCATTCAGTTGCAAAGCAGCACTGAGGCCATTACTCAGTGGTTACTAGCTGAGCTGATGCTGCCATCTGCTGTAAGACGAGGATCACACAGCTTCCGAACCTGCTCAAAACTCATTTTCAGTTTCGATGTAAATTATAGTTCATCTACCAATTATGGATGATGAGACAACAAGTATCTGGGCACAGGCATGCAGAGGCCCATTAAAACAAAGCTTTTGTGCTGTTTTTTCTTCTTTTGTCAGTGTTTTGTGTGTCTCTATAGTTTTACATCCTTTTGTGATTTTGTGTCTCTCCCTGTTGTTGCTCTGTGTCTTATTGAGCTAATTTTGTGTCTTTTTTGTTCATTTTTATGGCCCTTTTGTAGTTATTTTGTGTATCTTTGCAGTAGGGTTCCTTTGCATCTAACAATTATTGAATTGTCACTTAATCTGTTGATTTATTTTTCTCGATTAATTAATGTTGTTTGATTTCTAAAATATCAGATCAAATGTTAAAAAATGTCCATCAGTGTTTCCCAAGGCCCCAAATCATGCCCTCAAATGTCTTGTTTTGTCCACAACCCAAAGTGTCACAATCTGCTCTGCCTCTCCCCTGCTGCTGTGGGATTTTTTCCACTTTGACCCCCCCTCGGCCACTCATCAGCCTCATCACCTCCACCTAGTGCTCCCAGCTGCTCTTCATCTCCAATCAATAGTCAATTAATTGTTGCAGCTTGTGACATTTTGCAGGTGAGGGCCAGGTGAGGAGATACTGACAACTCGGGGTCTTGAGTTTGTTCTTATATAAACTTTTCAAATTGCCAGATCTATGTGTTTAGGATCCCAACTTTCTGATACGTTGGACAGAAATGCGGATAAATCACTATTTTTTACCAATTTTATTGTCACAGTTGTTGTCACCTCTCACCTTGCGAATGTATTATTGTGGTTGTTGTAGTTATGAGAAGCAATTAATACATTATTAATCATATTTGAACAATCGATCTGTTTACATCCGCTGCTTCTAAATGGTGAAAATCCTCTTTACTGTGCAGGTTTAACATGAACTCTGGCTGCCATTTATGGGGACAGAAGAAATGTATTTCGGTCGCACAGAGTGAAAACGTTGTACTGACAAACCTGTAGTGTTAGATTAACAACTGTCACCGTAAATCTAATGCAGACTTTACATGATGAATTATGAATGAATGTGTTGCTACAACTTAAAGATGTGTTAAAGTGCAGTCATAGTGGGAGGTTAGATTGACCTCTGAATCAAAGTTGGTAACAAATTGAAAGAAAAGACAAACACAAATGTGTATGTGTCCACATGGAGGCCACTGAATGATTTGATCAAGTATCAAAATGTGCGACGGCCTCAAGATTTCAACCTAGATGAACACTGGCTCAGTGTTTTTCGAGTCTAATTTTATCAAAGGTCGTTCATTGTATTCATTTAGTTTCTACACCTGCTTTTTTTTTAGTCATTGGGGTTGTTAGGGGGGTGGATTTTCTCCCAGCATGGATTGGAAAAGTCTTCTTTTTTTTCTTAATAGCTAAAAAGCACCAATGGTTTGGAGGATTATTCTGCAGCTCCACCTGCTGGTACACTGAGAGACACACACACTTTTTATGCTCACTGTAAAGATTCTCAGTACTTCAGCGGTTCTCACACTGTTAGGGGGCAAGTGAGGTTGCGATCAGGTAATGTTGGACACCCCTGATAGTCTGGCGACCAGTCCAGGCTGCGCCTCATCACTCGCCCAGTGTTAGCTGGCATAAGCTCCATTCTGCTTAATTAGAGCATCTGATTTGATGTACTTTAAAAAGGCTATATTTCCATACTAATACTTTTGTACTTACTTAAGTACACTTTTGAGTGAAGGACTTTAACTTGTAACTGTATATTTATACACTGTAGTGTTGCAACTTTTACTCAGTAAAAAATTTGAGCACTTAACACAGTATCAACAAAACGTAACCTCCTGTGTTACCGAATCTTTCTTCAACCCCTGAAATAATGAAAACAATTTGATTTGTTTTCTCATCTTTTTGTTTCTGAAAGAAATTTTGATGCTCACATGGAAATACAATGATTTCATGATCACTCGTGCAGAGGATGTCTTCAAAATTATATCACTCATTGATATCAGCGTTATAGTACATCTGTTAAAAGATACAGTCCCAGCAGGTAAAGTAAAAAAATATTTCCTTTATTATTTCACTTCACTGAATCATGGAAATTACAAATTTCAAATGACGTTTGTATTTATTTATTTTACAATTTTGATTTTTTCCCCTCAAATATTATTATCTAACACTTATAAAAACACTTTTAAAAAATCAGCATTACATGACACTTGTGTTTAATTCCATATGATTATCTAGGTGTTTATTTTTTCTTTCTGTACATTATTTGTCCTGTTTTCTCTAGGGATGCACAATGATATCGGCATGTCACTGGTACCAGCAGATATTGGCTTTAAATTTGCCAACATATTGATTTCGATATCGCAAACCAATATTCTGATTTTTTATTGACAAAGTGAACGTGTGTAACATCAACCCTAAGATGAAGTATTTTTCTTATTTTGCACAATACATGAATATTAGATACACTGAAAAGCATTGAATCTTCATCTGGCGGTCCACCATCACAATTAAAGTATGCATAATATGATTTTAATTCCACTACAGAAGAGACTTGAAGATCACTAACACTGGGTGGAGAAAAAAGTGGATTTATCAATATTGGTGTTGGCCTGATGAATTGTTATATATCGGCATATTGGATATTGTAAAAAATCTGATATCGTGCATCCCTAGTTCTCTCTTTGAGTTGCTAATTACTGCTGTGTGACCTCAGCAGAGAAATCTAACAGAGGAACGTTATAGAAACCAGAGGGAAATTCACACTTAAACTCCTTAACAGGACTCAGGAAAGTCACGTTCGTCTGGGTCATCCATGTCAGGAAGCTCTTCAGGTTTGCATCACAGTGAAATCGATTCATTTTCAGATCGAGGGAATTAAGAGAGCGAAAAACTGCTGGGTCAGGGGAGGCTATGAAGTTGTTGGCGAGGTTGAGGACTCTGAGACTTTTGGGTAAAACATCAGGCTGGAGGTAAGTCAAGCTGTTGGATGAGAGGTCCATCTCCACCACTGAGGTGAGACCCTTGAAAATGCGCTGAGGTAAAGACTTCAGCGCGTTGTGGCTCAAATTAAGAATAATCACATGTCCAAAATTGTCAAACATTTTCAGGCATGTTCCCTGAGACCAGACAGACTGCAGGGAACTGCTGTGAAGATCCAGGGTTGTGACATTGTTATCATCGATGAATCCAAACTGCAAACCGTGATTGCACCACTTGATTGGGTTTCCTCCATAGTAGAGATGCTGGAGGCGATCCAGAAGATTCACAAAGGTGTAAATATCCTTGAGGTTTGTTAATCTGTTGTCCTGAACATTCAAATAGGAAACACTACCGGCAAGCCTATGGATTGTGCTCACAGACAAGGTTGTCAGCTTGTTGTCATTCAACAGGAGATAATCTAAGCTGGGGAGTAATGCAGTGAAGCCAATGTCTCGCAAAGCATTTCCTGTTAGATGTAATGCTTTTAATTTGGGAAGTCCACTGAATGAGCCGAAAGCCAGAACACCAATGTGATTATAAGACAAGTCTAACACCTGCAGGTTTGTCAGAAAAGCAAACGTGTGAGAGTGGATTTCCCCCAGCAGGTTGTGTGACAGATTGAGCTTTTCTAAATGTCCCTCAAGGCCTTCGAAGGCATTTCTGTGTATCTGGTTCACACTGTTCTGGGAAACATCAATGACTGCGACTTCTTTTAACTCACTAAAAAAACCCTCTTGCAGTGCAAATATCTTGTTTTTCGACAGATCCAGAGTGTGGACTGAGCTGTCATTTAGGCCTTTTAACGTGCTGCGGTCTGGATCAGCGAGGTTAGTGAATGAAAATCCTTTGCCCATGTGTCCAGACACTTTGAGATGGGAAATCTTAGTCCCTCTAATGGCTGTGAAAAACTGCTTAAATTTACTCACACTAAACCCATTATTGGACAGGTTGAGTGTCTCAAAGGACATTCCCCTGAAAGGATTCCCACATTTCTGCCAGTCGCGTTTTTTAAACATGGCCTTCATGTAAACAGAGTCCAAGTTCAGGACCTCAAAGTGCTTTCCCTGGAAACCAACCAGATCGGACTCGCATATTTTGTCAATATCGTTCAGCTTGAGGTTCAAAACTTTTAAATTAGTAATGTTTACAAAGAACATTGAAGGCTGGAGTCTTGATATCTTGTTCCCAAAGAGGTCAAGAGTCTCTAAGGAGGACAGTGGCTCCAGATAGTTGTCCTCCAATATGGACTCTGTGAGCGAACATCGCTCCATGAAGAGTTCCTGCAAACCTGACAGTCCTACAAAAGCCTGCGGCTCCAGCCGAAGGCCGACGTTGTTGCCGAGCACGAGCCTCCTAAGGCGTTTTTGCTCATTGAAGGAGTTGTTCCTGATCGCAAGACGCACAAACTGTTGTCCAAGGTCCAGCTCCTGCAGCTCCTCCAGGCCCGACAGGGAGGTAGAGTTGACCTCACTGATGCGGTTCCCCTCCAGGTACAGGTGGGTAATGCTTGGAGGGAGGCGAGGAACCCAGCGGAGGTTCTTGTAGCCACAGTTGGCTACAGAGCCCACAATGAGACATGATGGAAAACAGCCGGGCACCTGAAAGAGGACATTTAGAAAATGTAAGATATTTTTTTTAATGTAATTTTATATTATGGTGTCCTTTTGGGTGCAACCCTAAAATAAAAACATAAATAAAATTGCCCAGAAATAATTTTATGGGCTAATTACTATTTAGTTGCAGTATAAACACTGTGCCATTTTAATTTACATTTCTGTGTGTTGTATGTTTACCTGCAGGAAAACACAGAGGACAACCAGCTGAAGACCCAGCTTCCACATCTTCACGCTGCTCACCGGAGGAAATCCAACTCTTGATGATAGATCTCTGCAATGTGAGAGTCAGAGCTTTAATGTGCAGAGATTTCTGTCGGCAGCGTTTTTATCTCTGAGTGTTTGCGTCACTTGTGTGGAGTGTTGCATTGATCCTGCAACGTAAACGTGACGCTGGATGGGATTTCCCTTTTTTTCTCCCGAATTGCATGAGGGAGGGAAGTACACTTGCAAGTTTGTACTCTGTGTTGTTGTTGTGGGTTAAGATTGTACATTGGCTGCTTTTCAAAAAAGTGATGTTGCCAGGTTTGCGTTGTGTTAGCTGTACCTTGATTTTTGTTGCCAACATAGTATTTGAGGTTTAATAGATGCTTTACAATATCAATTAAATGGATTTCAGTGGACAGTTTTCTATCAGATAAGAGTTACTTATATCTGTCAGCAACTTTACCATTAGTCTAATAGCCTACCTGTTGCTATTACCCTTCAAAAACGAATTTCTGCCAAACAATACCAGTTACAAAATTCTGATGTAAAAATCTATATAAATCACATGTGTTGGAAACATGGTAATTTCTTTGGTTTTAAGTGTTTGGGCGTGTGGAGACTCAATTGGTGATGCTGCTTTAGTGTCCTTTAGCATGATTTAACAGTGCTGGACTGAAATTTGGCATCCTGGTGCATCCCCCCCAACACGCGCGCACACACACACACACACACAGACACAGACACACACACACACACACACACACACACACTTATCCTGCTTAAAAATAATTATTAGTCTACTCTCTTTTAGATTTATTATATTTATTACACATAAATAAAGAACTTAGATAACAATATTAATGATTAAAAAAAACAAACAATGAAATACTGCGGTGTAAGAAAATGAGTAAATTTTGTCTTCTTCTTTTTCCCCTTTTTTTCTGTCGCACTGCTCCCTGGATTGTTTCCATTTTCTCATAAACTAATTCTCTCCACGTAATCTCCCCCATGTTCAATTATTTGTGGGGCAGCCACCTATGTTGCCTTTGGAAGATCCGCCATTGTGTTTTGACAAGAAATAAGTAAATGAGAACGAGAATGTATTTATCGTGAATGCATTTGTTGATATTTTCAGGAGGACTATTTTGATCATTATCTATTATTTATTATTTGTTAATATGTTACTCAGTGCTTCTCTGACTTTAAGAAAGGCTGCATTAGTATCATTTCCGTGTCAGTAATCGTAACATAGGAGATATACAGCTTTTTCACAATGGCCTCATCTCAAATTTTATCACATTAATGCAATTGATGAAATAACCACAGTGAACATATTTCTACACACTTGTTCACAGATAGGTTTTTGGGGAAATGAGCACATTATTTAATGTGTTGCATATATTTTACACAATTTTATAAAAAATAAACCCTCTTCCTCTTTCAGATGTCAAGATTTGCCACTGCTTTACTTTTGTTGAATAACTCTCTCTTCCTGTTGATAGTCAGACAAGTTTGGTAAATACCCAACCAAGACGACTAGTTATAGGTTGAAGCATGTAATCAGTTCTGTTTGGGAAACTGCTCTGTCTTAATTAGGTAGCTTTTATAATTCAGTGTGTGTTTTATTTTCATTGTAAACCGCCTGACACACTGCAAAGTACAGCAGTGTGTGTGGTTTAGTCACACAGGGCTGCTGAATTTCACTACCTCTGGAGAATGAAGGTTTGTCAAATACAATACAGAGAGAAAGAGAGACAGATGTTGACTGACATTGTGACAATAACGTTACAGCTTCTCCTTTGAAAGATCCAGTGTGTAGGATTTAGGGGAATGTTGGCAGAAATGGAATATAATATAATAAGTATGTTTAAGTTTAATCACCTGAAATTAAGAATTGTTGTGTTTTTGTTACCTTAGAATGAGTTGTTTATATCGCAGAGCTGGTCCTCATTTTACAGATGCCCAGAATGGACAAACACTGGCTCCCAATAGGGCCATTTGAGTTCTTGCATTGGCCACAATAGGAAGCCCATCTGCAACAGTTAGTGTCCGAAATACAGTGATTTGTAATGTGAAACTGCTTTATTGAGCTTTTTTCCAGTTTAAATCACTGGATCTGTTTGTTTTGGAGAGGAAGAGGCCTCTGCAGATAATTCAGCTCCTGGTAAAAACCTCCTGAACTGGGAGAATTTTCCACTGCAATCATTTCCTGTAGATGCCTCTAAATCCCCCTACATCTTACACAATTCACCTTAAATTACCTTTTACTTAGAACTGCTTATGTCCCCTGAAGAAAACCTAATGACCAGCTGTTTTATCTAATTAGATAAAGTTTTTGATCACTTCATGTCATTTTTATGTCAGCAAATTTTATCTAGTGGACTGAAAAACCCCCAAACAATTTATGATATTATCAAAGTGGGCTGTCAAATGTTTAACTTGTATTTTTAACAATGTATTTAGCTTACTTTAAAAAAGATTCTTGACATCCATGCATTGATAAGATACTGCCATTCAAAAACATCTCGATACAATAGCTACAGTATCAGAAAATACTCACAAAACACATGTATGAGTAAATGTACTTAGTTACTCTGCAGGAGAAGCCTAAATATTTTATTAAATGTGATGGATGTGAAGGCTAAACGGTGAAATCCTACCAGTTAATTTTACTTTTAAAAAAAATAAATTTAAGGCCTAAATATAACTATTAATCCCAATATCTGTTAACTTTATATCAAATTGTTAAATTTAGGCCTACATAAAAGTTTTACTATATTTACTGAATGTTGCCAACTTGTTGCAACTTAAAAATGACAAGTTTAACAGCACTAAGTTTCCTAAATGTACTTCAATACTTTCCAGGTTCACCAAATTTAAACGGCACCTAAAATATCCATTTATATTTATTCAGTTAGCCTGCTAGCATAACATTTCCGTAAGTAACGGTTTATGACGTATAAAATAGAACGTTAACCGTTAGAAGTTGTAACGGTCAAAGCAGCTGACAACGTAGGTGAAATATTCTCCATCTTTTTCGGCATGAAAGGGAAGTTATTTGTGATAAAAAAACTAGATTAAAACTGTATAACTGAACGCTGAGAGAGTAATTAGTTGGTTTTGTGTCAGCGGCACACCGTCACCGGGGGAGGGGGCAGTACGGACCGGAGAGAGGAGTGACTTTCTTTCAAAAATAGTACACTTCATCACAGCAGCAACCGGTACAGCAGCAGCGACTGGTGGGTATGGAGGTTGTCAAACATGCTTCGCTACGGAAATAAATAACGGGACTGGGACGATAAACCAAAAAGGAGGAAGCCTCAAAACACGACAAAAAGAGGAAGCGGATATTTCGAGAGTGAAGAAACTGGGTTTAAGCAGTGCCACACGTTTCAGTGTTGATGTTGGTATTTGACCACGAATACCTGCCGAAAATAGTCCCGGTGAGTAGACCCCCGTTTTACAGTCCGTTAAAAGATTAAGTAAAGTCACAAAGACACAAGTTTAAGGTTTTAGTTGATGTAAGTCTGACTTTTAATGTAAAGTTTTTTCCGAGTTTAGTGAGTTCAAGAACACATTCATTCGGTGGAACAAGGTGAACAGGGAGTTAAACTTTTCTGCAATATGGCCGCTCAGATGTCACACAGTTTCCCAGAAGTAGGCAGAACTAAAATGAGCTTTGACTCAAGTCGGTTTGAAATTCATGGCAACTCAAAGTGTCCACCAAAGACCGATGAAGTATTGTAGTTCAAAAAATGTCTAACGCGGTGTCCCTCTCTGTCTTGAGTGTTGTATTAAGTCATGCCCACTTTTCAAATCAAAACTGCTATTGGTGTTTTGCTTCTACGCAGTATTTCTCTATGGGAGGAACCGAAATCCAGTCAAAAATCTGTCTGTTTTACGTTAGCGTTACCTCACATATCCGCAAACACACAAACTATGTAGAATAAGACTTTTTATAAATCGTCTGTGTCCCCTGTAAAATTCGGCTCACTATAAGTAATTCACATTGATGATAAATTCCACGTGCGTGCAATTAAAATGCAGCTAGCTGAATTGAAACAGATGCAATTTAATTGGTAAGAATGTTATAATGAGGATGTCATGTCAGGGCTGATAATCATTTAAAATGACCGATTGGGTGAAACGTAAATGACTTAATAAATCATAATACTCTTTAATGGATCATCAGCAGTCTAAAATCATTGCATCTGACTCATGGGCTCAACTGATATGAATTATCACACCACAACCTGCCAAAGGGTGTTATTGGAGACAGCTTTCTGCAAGAGATCTATCAGAATTTTACAGCACCACCCCCCACCTCTACACACAAAAATGCCCTTAGAGCATATATAAAGTGCAAATACTAAAACGGTCTAAGACAAGACAGGAAAATAAAAAACTGTAAACATATTATGCATTTCTGTACCTCAGATTTTATATACTGATACATACTGTGGTACTCCGGTTTATTGTCAGGCTCTAGTGCATAAATTATCTAAACTCTATAATTCTCTGCATTTTTCTCTCCCCTGTGAAATATCTCATCCCTAAAATTTGGGCTCTCAAATGCAGGGGTATAATGGTTCAGAAAATTAATGGTCCGGTTCGACATGGTACAGTGGTGTCATGGTACGCAGTATGTTTTGGATACAGCAAAAACAGTAGAAATGCCAGAGAAATTCCCTTGATTTTTATTTATTTATGTATTTTTTAAAAATGTTGTTATTTGAATTTATTTATTCATTAAAACTCACATAATTAAGTGTTTTTTTTTCTTTGAACAGTGATGGTGCTGTACCTAAGTGACCCATCTTCTGGGGTGTCCTCATACAAAACAAATAGAAACAAAATAAACAGTTCTGTTTCTGAAGTGCCAGGAAAAATCTGGTTTTGATATTAAAAATGATTGTTGTTGTTTTTCTACTGTAACTCAAAAAACAGATTCCATATTACATGATGCTTTTTATATCCCAATTAATATTCAAAATATAATTATTTGCTCTATTAGCGACTGATTTTTTTTTAACAGTTTAAAAAGTACACTGATGATCAACCAAGCAACTTTTCATTTCTTTGCTTCATCGGCAGCTAACTATCAAACAGTCAAAAAATGGTCAAGTTGATTAACTAACAGTGCAAATACAGGCTGTGATGGAAACATATTGTAGTGAAAAAACCAAAACCCCGGGCCAAAAAACACAATTAGTGTATTTTTAAGCATGTGTACAGTCAGAGGGATGACAGTAACCGACGGTCTGTATCCCAAAGTGCCCCCTGAGGATCTCTACTTTTTCCCTGACAGATATAGACTGTGTACTTTAATTGAGCAGCGGGCGATTGGTTTACATCTTTAACAGGGCAAAATGAGAGCGCAAAACAAGAATTAACCCTCCCACTTTTCCCACCAACTTGCACATGATGACCAGGTTTAAAAATATGTAAATATTTATCCTGTCTTTTCCCAAAACAAGTTTTGACAAGCTTAATATTTCTTAAAATGTACATGCACCCTTTATAGTGTCTTCACACCCGCCTCAACTTTAAAACATTTCGTCTCAGTGTCTCCACATGGAAAGATTTTAGTTGTTTAGTTGATTTACAGTAGTGCTGAATTGTGTTACTGTCTCCACTGTGGGTGGGGAGATAATAGCGGTGGGGGTGAAACCTATGATTAGCAGAACAGTCGTTCCTATCCAGCCTTGAGTTTATATAATTTCTCGAGAGCTAAATTATAGTGAAATTTAAGTATTCCTCATTTTGCATGTAGGAGCAGTTGGATGGACCTCAGAGCCCTCTACTCATTTACTGTTTGGTGTGTGTGATGCCTCTGATTGCTTGCAAAATAGCAGTTGGGCAAAGAGGTCTTCTCAGACATTGATTGAGAGGATTGTAATGAAGAGTTGAGTTGAATTTGGGGATCTTTTTTGTCCTCTTACCCCATAAATCTTTTATATAAAACTTGCAAGCTGGTTGCACATAATACACAGTACTTCAGGTCAGGCATGTTAATTGTTGAACTTGTTGCATTCTGGTTTCTTCAGGGCAGTAAACAACTTTCACTTCTTTTTCAGTTTTTTTGTCTTTGTCTCTCTCACCATCTTTTCCTCTAACTCTTTCCTTCCGTTTAAGTACATTTTGTTTCTTTTTGTGTTTGTTCCTCATATCTTATCTCTTTCTGTATGCATCACCCTTTCTCTCTTTATTTCATGCTTTCTTTCGCAATCAAAATGACTTCTGTACATATCACCCTCCTCACAAAATTTGTTCAGGTGTCAGTTCTAGACTTAAAAGCGACCATTATGCTCAACTTATTATCTGTCATATATATAGTGTTACAATGTTGGATGTTCATATTGCAGTTGGCATATGTAAACATATGTAAAAACGTCCCTCTGAGCAAAAACTTAAGGCTTGAGATCGTTCTGAATACTCTGTTTCTGACATTTTTTCTACTTTAGCTACAAGAGAACATCAGATCATGGAGGATTTTTAAAAAATGGATATTGTCATCTGCTCCAGGTGCATTACAGCAGCTGTTTACATGACGGAGCCTCCACCACTATATGAAACTACATGCTAACATCAGGGAAACATGTAATAGTGGTTTGGATGTTTTTAATTTTTCCCGGATTTCAGATAGCGTTCCCACTGCAGCATGTCTGGTTGTGTTTTGAAGCTTTTATTGGTGATTTTTAATTGTAAAAAGCTGCAATGATGGTGCAGACATGTAGAGATGCAGATGACACAGAAACACTCACCAATCAGAGCAGACTTGGGTTTTTTGGATAATTTTAGGTGCTTAAAGACACAGGAGTTAAAATAGAGCACCTCAGACAGAGGGTGAATACAAGTGTTCCAGCATAAACAGTATGTGTTTTTTTATTTTTTATTTTTTTATTGTTAGCACATGTAAACGTGATATGAATAATTATGAACCTTAACATGAGCATAATAGGTCCTCTTCAAGGTCTGTTTGGTTCCAGGTCTAGCGAGTTTGGAAATTATTAATGAACGGGAGAAGAATCTGATAACAGGACATACATGTTGTTTTCACAACGTTTAATACTTACTTGCTTTCAAGCATTTGATTGGCCATTGCAGCATCGTGCTGTATGACGTTACATTGCGTTGTGGCAGAGATTGAGTCAGGTTCCACTTTTTTGCCGAACAGACATGCATCTTTTTGCCAAAGACCTGTGTGTAACTTGGCACGGATGCCCACTATGTCAACACTTACTAATTTCCCATCAAAATGACTAAGGGAAACTGCATTTCTCCATGAAACATTTTTGTGTGTCTGAATAAAGTCTTGAAGAGCTTTAAAACCAATTGAGAGAGGGAAAGTGTTCAGTTTTTTTTTCTCTCCCAGTTTATGTTAATTGCAGAAACACTCAAATCACCAGCTTGAGTCCAGTTCTTGTTGAAGATCCTTGGTGTCAGTTCAGATTTGGTGGATGGAATAAGACTTTCTGGACCTGTTAAACCTCCTACAGCGGACTCCACCTCAGAACACACTATAACCCCTGACTTCCACTCCTTTAAACACCCATGGCATGTTAGCCGTCCATCTTTAACATGTAACCAGAGATGTGTTGATTCTGTTTTTACCTGCCTGGTGGCACCTCTGGGGTCATGCCGGGTCAGTCAGGTTGTCTCTTTGGAAGCACAGGGTTCAAAGGTCAGGAGTGAGAGATTGGAGAAGCAGGGAGAGGCTTTTGCTTTTGGATTAACCTGCTCGTAATTGACGCAGTTGAAAGAGTCTGTGGAAAAGAGGCTCTAAGAGAAAAAAAAAAGAATAGGGGTCGACCAATAGTTACATTAGTTTTTTGGGGGGGGTTTTGTATAGTTTTTCAGGACCAATATGGATACCAAATATTGGTAGTTAATGATACTGATAACCAATATTTGGAACCAATATGCATTTTACAATAATAATGAAAATCTTTCTGTCAGTATTTAGAATTTTGAATATAACAAACTCCAACACAAAACTTTGTTTAAATTCCTTTAGCAAATGTTAAATCAAACCTGAAACTTTTAACATCATATACAGCAAGTTCCAAGCATGCAGCAGAAGATGGGAATCAATTTAAGTTATTAAGGCCTTCAATAATCAACCACTGCAGAATCAATCAGTGCACTCTGTCAACCAAGCATCATACCGAGGCTGGGTCTCATTGACTGGATCCACAGTATTCCTTGTCCTGAAGAAGCCTCAGCGAAAATGTTCTTTCTTTTTTGTTGTACACCCAGTGACAGTTTATTTGGTCTCCATTATATCTTAAGTGTTTCAGGACATTTGAGACCCAAGCTTCCAAGTTTCAGATGAATTTGTGCGTCTGGTCAGCAAGCCTCATCTGTTTCACGTGTTACAGTAAAGACTTAGAGGATAAATGGAGCTCATAGGTATTTAAGCAACGTCAGTGTCTAAAGTTGCAGCACACTGCATATATATCATCTCACACACACTGGTTGGGTCCTGTCAGGGCAGACGGTGAGAACAGTGAGCAGCTGCAAGTGGTAATGTTGTCATGTGGCATGCAGGGCGTGTGTGGTGTGCAGAGGGTGGTAAACACCCTCTTACCCCTCTTTAGTACCACCTCGTCTGCCTGACGCCCGTTTCTGTATCAGTGTCCCTGCTGTATTGCTTATTCTGTCCAGCAACACTTACGTGTGTGGATTCATCCCTGAAACACAGCGGTGAGTCGAGTGTGGATGTTGAGTTTGTATGTGTTTAGATTGAGAGCAGCTGATCCCTAAGAACAAGTGCGTGTGTCTGCATGTGTGTGTGTGTGTGTGTGTGTCTGTGTGTGTGTGTGTGTTTGTGTGTGTGTGTGTGTGTGGTTAATGCACAGGTGCGCTGGTTGGGTGGTCTGCACTGATGTGACACACAATCACACAAACATCCTGTAGTGAGAAAAAGCAAATATTGATGAGAGTGTCATAATATTTGCATCATGTAGTCATTGATGATCACTTGAGTGTGTGTATGCAGTACTTTACATACAGTATACAGCTGCAGCTAATGATTACAATTATGTTTTCATTATTAATTACTATGTGGATTATGCGTTTGAGTTACGGATTAATTTTTTACACTATAAAATGTGACAGTTAGTCACAGTACAGTTTCACAGAACCCAAGGTTACATCTTCAAGCATGAAATCCTCAAATAAAAAAAAATTCAACCAGCCACTGTTTGGCAGTTATACTAATTAAATAACTTCAATAATTAAATAAATATCAAAATAGAGATTAATTTTCTGTCCATCAAATATGAATTGATTAATTATTTGAGCTCTATCAGTTTTCAATGTGATGATTAAGATCATGTGCGACGTGTGGTTGGTAACCACAACGCTAACAGGAACATCATATTCTTGTAACTGATATGTCAATATGTCTGGTGATAATGTGATTGCATTATAGTTGTGCAACTGGCATTTGTGGCACTGTTTTTTTCTAGTTTACGTTTGTTGTTGTGTTTCAGCTTCCATCTGTAATATAGTGAAATATGTATGTATGCATTAGTTGTCTGTGTGATATCTATGCGTCTTGCTTGTGACACCTGCTGACAGGATATAACTGTCTGCCTCGTGCAGTTTGTCTTGACTGATATTCAGGCTGGATAAAGTTCACATAACTGTCTTCAGGTTGTCTGTGCAGTCATTACTATTTTTTTTAAGCTATCTGCATGAATTCATCCACCTTCATACACAGAAATATCATGCAAGATCAGGAGTATTCCATCATTTGTGGTTATTAAATTAGACTGTATTTGTGACACAATAATAAGATTCTTTGTTGTGGGAGGATTGCTGATTCTGCTGCCGTGAGAGCTTGTTGAAACCAGCCTTATGATATGTGAGCGTGTGGAATCATTATATTTCCTCAGTTTTGTTTAGGAAAGGTTTTGTTGGTGCTCAGCACCTGTTCTGCATTTGCTGTCTTCTATGATATATCTTTGCAAAACAGTGATTTATTGTAGAGATGCATGATTTGGTGATTTGGCAATGATATTGGATTTTTCACGATATCTGATATGTCGATATTTTCTAACTCATTTTGGACGATTGTTGACACCAATATATGCACGTTTTTCACTAAATTGCAGCGAACACCAACTCTCTCCTGTAGTGGAATTCATATATTACATCTATTCTTATCATGATGGCCCACTAGTGGCAGATGCAGAACTAAAATACAATACTTTTCAGAATGTATACTTTTACAGAGCAAAATAATTCATCAATCATATTTATTTTTATGTTACAATTTTTAAACAAAACCGTAAAATTCATTCCGCCTTGGCTTGGTTGAAGGTCTCCCTGAGACAATCATGACAATGGCAAAAACCAGGCAAATCTGACCTATTTTAACTAACTAAAGTCACATAATTAAAGCGAAAAACAACATCTCAGGGAGCCAATCTGAAGAAGCTAAAGGTGAAATGCGTTGCTTGCTCTGATTAAAGTCACAGTAAAGTCCTTCTGTGCGCTGTGGTCAATTTTTTTTTCACGCTAAATGTTCCTGATACCATTATAACATTAGCAGGAAGAGTCCTTCGTGCTTGGTTGCAATCTGATGGCCTATTTTTGGGAACAAAAGAGTCATATTTGTGATAGCTAATATAAAACAGTACAACTACAACTACAAGGTCTTTAAATCAGAACAACCTGCAATATATCAGTCATAAAATGAGTAACTGATTAAACGTAATAGATAAAAATTGACTATTAAAGAATGTTTATTGTATCAGGAGGGACAACAGATTACGGAAATGATAAAAAATAATTAACTTATTACATATGCACAGGTCTGCAGAGTGTATAGAGATGTAGGAGAGTGTGTACCCCTCTGGTTATGTTAAGTGTGTGTGTGTGTGTCTGTATCAGAGTGTGTCCTCTGCTGTGTCCAAAGAGCCTTTGACTTTATTGTCAACAGACTTTTCAAATTGCCTTTGTCATCTTTCTGTCTCTCTGCTAGACATCCTTTTTTGAGGCTCCTGTGTCCTGTGTGACCCCCTGACACAGAGAGGTATGACTGCATGCACGCACACACACGCACGCATGCATGCACGCACGCACACACATCCACACACACATCCACACAGGGAAAATGTATGCATTCAAATGTTTTCTTAACCCTATCTTAAGCCAGAAGTTGGAGGAGGACAGAGAGTGCATCCTCTGTGTGCATTCAGAGCAGCGTGTGTTGTTTGTGTGTTTGTTTCCGTAACACTCAGCAAATGTCAGCCATAATAAAACACCATGGTGCAACAGCAGAGTGCACCACCCACACAAACGCAGAGAAGCAACACACATGCAGACAGCTTTGTGTACGTCTTCACTTCCCTTCTCTTTTTTTCTCTCACCGTCTATATTTTACTTTCTATAGCAGAAGACTTAAACCACCAGAGCACAAAATAACTCTTCTGCCAGTCATCACTTGCATTAACTATAGAGTTTCCATGGAGGGTGTGGAGGCCATTGGATACATGATATGATAAGCACTGCTCACGAATCAGGAATACAGTTTGTATTGTGAAGGAAGCTCTTTATATCATTATCATCTCAAGGTGTATTCCAGCATCATTTTGAAAGCATTGTGATAGTAACATAATTACTCCTATAACCATATAAATAAAATAATGGCTTTTTGTTTTAATAGCAGAAACAATTTGACAGTTGTCTTAACTAAAACAATTACAGTTTTAGCCATGCTCGCAATGTGGCTCAAGTGGAAGTGACATTGGTCTGTCTATCTTTCGGACTGGTCCAGACTGAAATATATCTTGACAACTATTAGATGGATTGCCATTACATTAAGTACAGACATTCCTGCCCCTCTCATGATGAATTGTAATAACTTTGTTACTCCCTTAACTTTTCATCACATTCACTTTCAACTATACTTTATGTTAATTGTTAATTTGCAAACATTAGCATCAGGGCTGGAAATTAGCATTATCCACAGGCCAAAGCTGGTAAAATATACAAGTGGCTGCTAGATTTGCTTAACTCACCAGCTGAAAAAACAATGGTAATGTATTGAGTGGCTGGTAGATTTATAAATCCATCATTATCGCTCAAGATCGCAAGCAGGCTGCGAAGCTTGGCGCTGTAGCATTCAATATAAACAGCTCAATCGGTCTACATGGGTGCCAAAAAGTTGTGAGCAGCGCCCCATGGACAATTGACATGCTTCACGGCATTTCTTCGCACAGTATAAAACCCGGCGCCAGTGTTACATTTGACACAAAACCCATGAACCCCAAAGTGTAACAAACTTTAACCCTCAGCAAGAGATATGAACAACAATAATGTTTTCTCTGAAATAAGAAACACATAATTCGTTGGACTTTGAATTGAGATTATACGTAAAGTTGCAAGGATGTTATTATTTTAAAACTTTGATTTTGACTGCTTTGGTGTGATGTTTTATGTTTCCCCACTATATTTCATTTAGACTATATTTTATTGCTTGGAGGGCATTTTCAGGTAACTGAGGGTGCACCAATCATTTGTGAAGCAGAGACCTGGGTGTTTGATTTGGACTTTACTTTCTGAAACAATGTTTGGATCTATCTCTAACCAACAGACTCTAACCCCATCAACCTTTGTACTTCGACCCAATGATTAGGAAAATGACAGCCAAGCTGTCCTGGACCTCTGACATAGTTGGGGGTAATTGCGGGAAAGATAAATATATCTAAGATGGTTTAAAGCTTGCCAAGTTAAGTTAAAATTGGAAGCCAACCTCACAGACCAAATGTTCCTTCATGTCAGCTATACAGACAGACAGACAGAAATAGACAGACAGATGGACAGACAGACATAGATAGACAGACAGCGTGTAGTTATCACCAAGGCCAGGCCAGAAATATCAATGTACTCTCCATGGCAGTCCAGTGTGATAACTAGTGATGTGAACTAGGGAGACTATTTTTTTGGCTTATGTAACATTCAGTCCAAACAGCTCTTTGGTGACGTTATAATGGGCGTCCAAAAAAACTTCTGCACAATAAAATGTTAACTGACACACATGCATCCACCTGTTCAGCCGACTTCCTCTATTGATGTCAGGGGTGAGTGATATTGCTCACACAGACCTGCATTTACTCTGACAGGCCGTTATGGTACGATGACGATTGCACATTAATATGTATGCAGTTTTTTTTGTTGTTCTGTGAGCGTCAGGTATGTTTACATTAGGACAGGCCTATGACAAAATTACCTGATTTGTCATAGATTGCTGAATTACTGTGTGCGCACGACGAGAGAGACAAGGGAGAGAGAGACGATTTGCTGCTCAGAGCCACTGACAGTTTACTGACAGTCGCAAAAAGAGTCTAAAAGTCAGTGGCTGTTCGTAAAACATTCGGGATGCCCAGAACACTGATACAACAGCACTGTATGAGCTCGTAGCTGGTCACAATTTTGCTTTCAGCCTGCACTTATTGCTGTTGTAACGGTCTGCCATAATTATTTCGACAAGTCGAAATATTAACAATATCACAATATGAATTTTTCTTCTCATATTAAAAGTTACACTGGTGTTATCGTGGATGATATGATATGGCACACCTCTAATTGATGGCTGTCCTTTAAATGAATAGCTCAGCATTTTGGCATCAAAACTTTATCACTTTCTGCCATCCTTTCATAAAATGGCATTCACAAAATGTCAGACTTTTGCTTTACACTTGATCATTTATCTGCTTTACTCAAGGACATCTTGATAATTGAGGACTGTGTTGGCAGGAGGACAAATACTCAGGATCAGCTCTGAATATCGGATGATTGCAGGGTCAGGGTTGGCAAGTTTTGTGTTTCCATTGCTATGAGGGGTTTAGTGTGTCCCAGTTTGCAGGTGCGTTTTGATAGACATATACAGATAATATAAAGCATTATTTTCCAGAGAGAAATTGTTGTGCAGAAATTGCAAATTTGTAAAAATTGCAAATTTAAAATGTCATTAAAAGTGCTGTTATAGAAATACCAGTAAGAAAACATCATAAATACACAATTCATAAAAGAGGCATTATGTTTATATTGGCTTAAGACACATGAAGTTGCAGCAGAGATTTAGGGAAGCAAATATGTTCTGTAGTGGTGCAGCATGAATGTTTTATCTGTTTGCAAATGTCCTCGAATGAGCAGCAACAGAGTAGAACCAGACGAATCTGTCTGCTCGAGTTTTGTTTGCTCAGGCAGGTGTGTTTGGTCCCCCTCCTGTTCAGACAGATTTTCTCCTGACCTGGCAGGGGTCGGGCCTGACACAACTGGTTATTTGATACGGAGCAAGTTTAATACAAAGAGCCATGACGGCGAGCAGAAATCTAGCTCAGTTAAAAACAGGGTCGTCCAGGCATTTTCATGAACAACCAAGATGGCTGCAGCTGATGTGTCTTTTGAAGCACCATTTTCAAATTCGAATGGAAAAAACACTTGTTCACAGACACATTGCTATACCATCATAACTTGTTTCTACAGGCTGTAATATCTTTACGTTTGTCACATGGTTAGTTGCCTGGATGCTTGAAGGTCTATCCAGTTGGTAGAGGCATCTATGCCTGTTGATAATGCCCCTTGGAAATTGAAAATTAACTGAGAGGTTCCAGACTGAATTCGCATTCGTGATCTGGTCCAGTGGTGAACCTACATTAAACCTTGCCTCAACCAAGTCCAGCTTCATTTGGAGATCCAGAACTGCAATGCCTATCAATCTTTTAATGCTATAGAGTCACTATTGTCCTGTAACATTAATGGAATCTTAAGATGCTTCAGAAAATGTATCAGAGAATCAAAGTCATATTTAATGCATAAAATTCAGAACATACTACAGCTAGAGTTGCATCGATGTACTGGTTTTTAAGGTAGACTGTAATATATCCTATGTATATATAGGATACCATGCCTTGTACATTTGCTTAATTACGATATTGAAAAGAAATGCAGCTGGGTGGAAAATCTCACCTTTATATTTCATACTTCCATAAAGAAATGGTTTCAAGTCTTAATTATGGTGATAAAATATTTGTTCAATGAAAACCAATTCTTCTGTTTTCATTCCTTTAAGGGTTGTCTGAGTCATGATAATAATAATAGTAATGTAATACTGTGATACCATGAAACTGCAATATTTTCTAAGACGTTTATAAGACCGTGAAAATCTCATACTGTTGCAACCCTAGTTACAGCATCTTAAATGAGAAGATTCATCTTGTTATTTTATAATGGTACACTAAATATCTGACAATTTACACACCAAATGATCAGTTGAGAAAATAATGTACAAAAAAAGTGGGATTTAAGTTTACCTCTCGAGCACCAGTAAACAATATAAAAAGCCTACTCTGTCTTTCTTATAGGAGTAGAAGTATAGAGCTACTATAAAATGTCTGCTTGGTTCTGAGTTTGCCCAAATGCAGAATTATTTGCTGTCATAAGCTCCTGATGTATCTAAGGATTCCAGTTTTTATCATGTATGTTTGATCATTTGCAGTATGAGCAGTATGAGGGATGGAACTTTACAGTGGAGTAACATGAGACGTCCTCTGACAAAGGTTGTTTAATGTGCTCACTCAAGGGCACTTTGAAGGAGTGGCATGACTGCCACTGTAAGTTGTCGAGAGAGCACATTTGAGTTAGAGGAAAGGAAGTTACATTTGACTGGTAACTGCAGCCTTTAGAGTGGAACAGCTGTATAAAGATGTATAAGAATGTCAGAGAGAGTGTGTGTCTGTGAGTGTGTGAGAGAGAGTGACTGAAAGGAGGAATCCCTCTTTTGTCTGGATGAAGCATGAAGTCTCCTGGGAAGCTTTCAAATCCTCTCTGGAATGTATGTGTGTGTGTGTGTTTGCGTGCAAGCAAGTGTGCAAGTGCCAGTTTCTTAAAGTGTGTGCATGTGTGTGTTGGGGGTTGGCTTGTCACCACATTCATACAGGGAATGCAAATATTTGTGTGTCTGTTCGTGTTTCAGTTTTGTGGTGTAGTATAACTGTTACCATGGTGACTGATATCCTGTGGTGTTTTTTTTGTGTCACCTGAGCGGTTGACAGCTTCCTTTCTTCATCTCATCTTTCCTTCTTTCCATCCTACCTCCTTCCCTTCTTCCTACCTCCTTTCTTTCTCTGTTTAGTGTTTCCTGCTCCTTCCTTTTTCTTTCTTTCTGTCTTTCTCTCTTTCTTTCTCTTACCCTCCCCCTCTCTCTTTTATCTCTGTACCCTTGTTAAGTAGTCTAAATGCCAGCCTTCAGATCAGATTTCCTCAGCTGCTCTCATTAATGTGTTTATTTACCAAGCACTCAGCTCATCCTCTGGTGGCCCTGAATTTGACTTTGAGCCTGCCTCTAGTTCGTGTGTGCGGTTGGGTGTGTCGGTATGCACAAAGTAAACCTGTATGTAAATATAAAAGTTACAGTTACACAGTGCGTGTTTTGTCCATGTATTTTCTGTCCATTTAGTCACTTTTAAGTCACTTCTTAAAATTTTCAACAAATCACATTGACAAGAAACATTTCAGAGAATATTACCAAATGTGAATGCTGTTGGTCTTAAACATCTTTGTTGACCATATTTCCTGCAAAAGACCAAAACGGAAAGGTCAAACAATGAAAATACATACATCACAATGCACTTAAGATGAACAAGATAGACGGAGTGCAGAATGAAGCAAAGAAATGATCCGTAATGTGGGCTCGGGCAGTATGTAATATTTCATGCCTTCAAACCCTAATACTCCCTCTTTAGCTAATGAATACACAGTACAAACTCCCAAAATGTCAAGAAAAGTAATATTCTCACACTTATTGTCCTACTTCAGCAGAAGATACAACTGTGCACCTTTTGAATTCAACTTTCTCTCGGTCACGGAAGACTGACGAGGCTTAGTCGCCTCATTAACTCACCATAAAACCCATTTCATTCAAACTTGACAGACGTAAAATAAAACTCACCCAAACGGTCTTGGTTACTCTTGCTAATCTTGTTTGTAAAACCACTGTTCCATCAATCACCTGCTCCGGTTTGGTCGAAATAAAACCTTACTTCACCCAAGTTGGATGTAAAAAATCAAGCTGTCATTCCCCACAGTCTCTCTCTGCCAGCTGGCCGCTGGCTGTTTACAGTCCTGTAAGTTATAACTCCACCACTAGGTATTACAGTGTCTTTCAGCCCAGCTCCCCGATCCACCAGTAGAGACCAGAGACTGACCTCTGGTGGTGCGTGCTGTGCACTACATATTAGAAAGAGGAGCCCTGTATTTATGATGGCATTGAAAAACACACATTTGCGATTTCTAAATACCCTGTTATACTGTAATACTGTGGTACTGCCCAAGCCTATTGTGCTGTTACAAGGTTCTTAGTAGTGGACAGTGCTGAGTTTTCCTGCTGCTTTGTCTTTTTTTGCAGGATGGTGATGGAGGAGGGGGGGCAGAGAGACATAGGGAGGGGGACAGCAGAAGTAGAGGGGAGACAGATCTTCGTAGAGCTTGGTGAGTAAACTTTGACCCTTACATTGCCTCTGCAAGGCACCTGAGGTGGATTTTTGCTTTCCCTGATTGTTCTAGTTTCAGGATTTTCAGATGTTCATCCCCAGCATGTGGAAGAAAATGTTTATTATGAGTACTTGTCATTTGAGATGGATGAGAATTGTCATGACGACAGATTTTTTCTCCACAAGCACAAGCTTGTAAATGTCTTCTTATTTTTATCACAGGGGAGCAGAATTTGGATGCCATTTGTCTCTCTACATATCGAACAGCCTGCAAGCTCAGATTTATACAGAAGAGATGCAACTGTAAGTCAAACCTGGTCTCCTCCAGCATGGGAACATTTGTTATTAAAATAATCACATGACAGTCTAAATTTTAGTCTTTTGCTTCTTTTTTTGTGTGAAAAGTATCTCAAATGACCATAAAGTATCATCATTGCCCCCTAGTGCAATTTCACAGTTCAAAGTGTCAATACAGAGATGTTTTTTGTTAAATTCATTTATGTTATAGAAACTTGTAAATACTTTCTAGTTTAAGAAGAGAGGGACAGCTTTTTAAAATCATTATGTGTGAAGATTTCACCAACTTGACTCTTCTCGTTCTAGTGCATCTTATCGACATATACAATGTGATTGAGGCGGTGCGGGATGCTGGTCTGAACGCTGTAGAGCTGAACGCCGGCATCTCTGTGACCAGACTTGAGAACTTGGTGTCCTCCCTGTTCAATGCACTGAGCAAGCGTCTGCCCACCACACACACTATCAACCCGCGAGAAAGCACCGTCCTGTTAGTGGAATTTATACTGGCCGCCATTGACAGGTAACTACAAAGAAACCTGTTGAGCTTTAAAATGGAAAAATATCTCTTGGATGCTTACTCTTTGTAACTTGATCCTGTTGTTTACATGAAAAAACAAACAAGCTGACAAGTGAAAATGTCACTTGTGGTTTTGTGTGAAAGTCAGGGTGACATATGCTGTACTATGGTGTCATATGTGTTTGTTTCAGTGAGCCTGACAGCCGTCTAACGGTGCTGTCTGTGAAGGCGATGCTGGCCATACTGTGTGGAGGAAAACTGGTAGATAAACTCCGCTGTGAGTACCAGTAGATACCATCATGACTGACGTAGAATCTGTTACAGATCAATTATCTTACATTTCCCAGAAACACTTTAAATATTCCCTAGAGAGTCATGATGAACGCACTGATTTTACATATATGCTTTGAATGTAAACACAGAGGTAGGAATACTGATAATGACAGGATAACAAAAAATAATACAGTACATTTTTTATTTGTGTATCTTTATTGTTTCAGATTTTACTGACTACACTTTATCTAGATTAATTTAAATGTTTTACTTACGTCTTTATTGCCGTTATTTATAATAACTTTACAAGGGTCCCTCAATCTTTTAGTATGAATTTCAGCAATGTATCGATATATACCTGTCACATATGTGCCACCTTATGGAAAAAGGTCAATGCTGCATTTTTCTCTTGTTAACTGACCTGCTCTCTAATTAATCAAGTTGTGGTGTCCAGACTGTATTCACAAAGTCATACTATGGAGACTCACCTTCACAAGGTTAACCATTAAAACATAGGTAAAGATTGAGTTTTTTATGGTTAGGGTTAGGCATGTAGTCTAGGTATGGTTAAGTGGGGTAAGTCCTTAGGAAATTGATAGAATTTAATGCAGTCCTTTCCGTATTTTGTGTGTGTGTGTGTGTGTGTGTGTGTGTGTGTGTGTGTGTGTGTGTGTGTGTAGATGTGTTTTCTCAGGTATCTGACTCTTCTGGCGTGTTGGTACAATCCAAATTTGATGCCTTTCTGAGGGAGGCTTTGAAGTTGCCCACTGCTGCACATGAAGGACCATCCTTTGGCTACACACACACCTTAGCCCGCTCATGCTTCCCACAACAGGTTCGCACACACACACACACACACCCCATCTGTCCTTTATAATGTAGATTTGTTTCATGTTAATCTGATTCCAATGGTTAATGTTTTTTGGGGTGGGGGGTGGGTGGTATATTGTCGTTTGGTCTGTGATCCTGAAGAGTTTTTTTCTTTCTTGTTGTCATTGTAGAAGAGGGTGATGCTCAACATGTTCCTGGGTATCGTTGCTGACCCTCCTCAGTGTCTTGTTTGGCTGCCTCTCATGCATCGCATGGCCAACGTGGAGCATGGTACACACACACAAACACACAAACCACAGACATCCACACCAACTTTAAAAAAATTTAAAAAGATGAATTGCAGTTAAATTGTGCGACTCGTCTGTATTTCAAAGCTAAAGATATTGATGACAGACTCTTCTCTCTGTCTCTCTCTCAGTCTGTCATCCCGTGACATGCTCCTACTGTCGTGCCAACGGCATGACTGGCTTCCGCTATCGCTGCCTTCGTTGCCGCGGTTACCAGCTCTGCCAGAACTGCTTCTGGCGTGGCAATGCCAGCGGCTCTCATAGCAACCAGCATCAGATGAAGGAGCACTCATCTTGGGTTAGTCACTGTGTGATTGCTCATTCATCACGCCAGGGGGCACTCCCTGTGTGTGTGTGTGTGTGTGTGTGTGTGTGTGTGTGTGTGTGTGTGTGTGTGTGTGTGTGTGTGTGTGTGTGTGTGTGTGTGTGTGTGTGTCTGTGTGTGTGCGCGCGCGCTTGTCTTGGATCTCCAACTTTGTGAGGACCATTATGAATTTTACAGCACTAGGAAAGCAACAAAATGGAAATATCACAATCCTAAAAATTTACAGTAATATTCCAAAAAGCTATCCTGGAGGGGAAAATGTTTTCGATGAAGAAATTATGTATTAATAGATGGAAACATAGTTGCTGAATTATTCATCACCCAGGCTTGGCATAATTTGACTTATTAATGTTTCGGGGATAAATCTCTTCACTAGTACAGCTCCTGCCTGTCCAACAGAATCTTCTCATCACAGGAAACTCTTCTTAATAATCCTCTGACGACTTTACATATCATTTCCAACAGGATTTACTTTTCGACTCTATTTTATTCTTAGTTTATCTGCTTCACTTTGCCACACTCTACACCAAGAAAGCACAGATACACTGTCTCTCCTGCTTGTTTTGATGAGGTGTACTGCATGCACCTGAGTGCATGAGGATAAAATGTAGAACTGTGATTAAGTTTTTAGTTAGACGTGAATATTTTTCATCTGTCATCATTCACTTTAATCATTAAGCCAACTGTTATTTGCTTATTTATTTACATTAATTATTCTTACTGGGGTCCATAGAAAACTCTAACCCCCCTCATGTGATTATGTAAATAAAAATAAGTGAAAGTAATATGTAATACATATGCACATAAGTACATGTAAAAATGGCAGTCAGTATTTTCTTCAATGCATCTAAGTTCAAGTATATAGTTTTTATATACTTTCAAAGCAATTTATCACCCTCATGTCTTTAAGGATTTCCTTGAGAGGAAACATAAAGAAAACATATTGAAACTTGATCCAACTCAGTCAGTAATCAGTAAGAAAAGATGTAGTACTATAGTGGACACGAGACACAGGAGACCATGTTGGCGATACTCAACGTCAAACCTCAGATCCACAAAAAATACCTTAAGTGTGCAGAGTTGTTTTAGGACAGATCCATCTTGATCTAGTTTGTCCATGGAGTTCAGGGCCATTGCTGCAGAAAATTTCTGGGTTTCAAATGTCAACACAAAAGTCACACAGCTGATGAATGTTGACCTGATATTTGTGTCTGTATACTTTGTGTGTGTGTGTGTGTGTGTGTAGAAGTCGCCAGCGACAAAGCTTGGCCGAGCCCTGAGCAGGACTCTGGGCTGTGCGTCCAGAGAGCCCCCTCATCCTTTGTACCCAGAGGAACCTGAGAGGACCCTCAACCTCTCCAACATAGTGTAAGACCTCCCAGCACTCACACACACTGATGATGTAGAAATGCCACATCCTTTGTCGTGAAATTGTAAAGTAGAATTTGTAAGGATCCAGCAACAGTCTTGGCTGGACGGGGTCCAACCAGGACCTAATCTCAGCTAATACTATGTTTTTGTGTCAGCTTGTCTCATCTTTATGCTACTTCTCAGCTATCACAGAGAACATTTCATACATATTGTACCTCACTTAAATATATGCTTGTGTCCTCCCGAAAGGGATGTAATAAAATCAGAAATATACTTTTATTCATTTATGTGTGAGTTGCTGAGTGCTGGAGATATCAGCCGTAGAGATGTCTGTCCTCTTTCCTTCGGTGCCTTGATTCGGGTGGCAGGAGTAGCTTGTTAGAAAGAAAATAGTTCCTTTGTGAAACTGCTCACAACAAGGTCTGTGTAATATGTTGAGAAACTGGATTATGATTTCAGGAAAGAGACATTGCTGTTGAGTTTTTCATATGTATTTTAAAAATGACCACAAGGAACACCTTTGAGGAAAAAGTTGGATTCTCTCACATACAGTGGCATTGGAAATAGTAGTGTTTAGATCAACCTCATGGATGAAAACGATGTCACAGAGCTTTTTTTGAGTCAAGGTAATGAAAGTAGGGCTTAGCAACATGGTTAAAAAAAAGTCTTTATAACTTATTTTGCTGCCTTTTAATAACAGTGTTCTTCGAACCATTAAGAACAAAACTAAAGATTAAACTATTTCCCAGCCCTGTATGGTAGTATGTACAATGTTAATGCTTTAAAAGACACAAGTTAATGTTCACTCAAACAATTCAGTTTTTGTAGAAGCTTCAGTGGGAATGTTGACACTCTAATAGTAACTTTTCATTACAGAAGGTGAAACATTTACTACTAAGTCACAGTCTCTCAGCCTAAAATAACCCTTTAGTCTGTTATCACCGGTACAGTTGACGTGCACACAAAAACTTCAGATAACACGAGACCTCAAAAGTCCCACCTCTGTAGCGAACCGCTGTGGTTGCTCCGCCCCTCGTGGTGGATCCACAGTGTTTGATTTTCCAAACATCGGAAGACCGAGTCATTACAGACCTCAAAGCACTGGGCACATAATCAGGTCAACACACAGAGACTGCACTTAGCACAGATGTGAGTATGTTTGTACTAATGATGCTTCGTCAGGTTTAACCCTGCTCGCAAACTTGCATTTTCCTGAAATTCCCTTTGATCTGCATTCATTCTTTCTCTCTCTCTCTCTCTTTCTCCCTCTGCTGATCTTTGCCCTGTCTGTGTTTGCTCAGACTAGTACAATTCATTATTGCATGATTGCACTCAAAATCACGTGAGAGTGTGTGTGAGTGAGTAAAAGTATGTGTTTTTTCTGATAGGCAGGACTTTGTGTTTAAATGATGTTGTCCTTACTTTGTGTTTGCACTGTTGATAATATGAGTCTAAGACATTGTGTATTTGTCTATCTGTGTGTGTGTGTGTGTGTGTGTGTGTGTGTGTGTGTGTGTGTGTGTAGCCCCCCTCGCCCCATTGGGAACACCAGTGAAGCCATGTTGCTGTCCTCATCAGTGCCCGAGTCCTCCAAGAGGTAAAATCTGACATGAAAAAAAACCCACCGGTTTAGTGATTGTAATATTTGTTCTGTCTGATTTAGAAATTTGAGTTTAAAGTCAGAGGTTGCATAGGTAATGACTTGCTTGAGTCAACTTAAATGGGGTTTATTATAGCTTCGTTCCTTTGTACCTTGTAAATCACTCATTTCAGCGCATACACTTTACACGAATTGCTGAACTCCATTTTGCTGATTAGATTTGATGAAATTAAAATGTGTGTTTTTCTGATGCATCAATCAATAACAAGTTGAGGTTAAGAAAAGCTTGATAGTTTGGATTTAGACTGTGCCTCTGATAAAACAAGATATTCGAATGTGTCATTTTTGGCTAAAATAAACTGTAATGACCTTTTTTTGTGAGAGATTGCAACATGCAGCAACCAAAGAAAACACATCCGTGTACATGCTGCAAAAACAAAAAAAATACAACTACAAGAATGTGCATATTAAAAATGTATGTGGACAAAGATGTAAAAAGGTTTTCATTACTAACAAAGTCTGACATAATATATATTTTACAAATACATTAAATTATGAAATGGACACTGCTTGTATTGATCACAATTATAGTGATCAACTGCTCATGTGGATCAAGACAGATTGGGATAGAATCATTCCTACACAAATGCTGTTTTTAAAAAATCACTTGTAGTAATCAAATATTTCACTAACTGTTCGTTTTGGGTCTTTGCATACATAACAATTTATGTAAAAACAACTAAAAACTACCTTAATTCTCTTTTTTTAAAAACTTAACCTTCATTATACTTTGCCTTGTGATAAGCCATCTATTTTCAGCTGTCTACCTGGTGCTGCATGTAGAGTCCTTTTCTCTTAATGGAAAAACGTAGCATCCTCAAAGCTTATGGCTGCTCGTCATAGCTGCTGGTGATAGAGAGAAAAAACAAATGTGCACGGGGAGAGCACCTGTGGCTGGAGCTGTTCCTGTGAACTGGATAGATGATGCCTGGTCATGTAATGCCCACATGATGAAACAGCTGCACTGTACTGTGAAACAGCCAATGTAATTCTGTAGATAGCAAAGCTGTCCATTTAATTACTTTATATTAATGTAATAAATTTGCAAATGTAATGGAAATTAGATGGTGATATTCATGAGAAATGGATACAAAATGTGATCATTTTGTCCTGGACAGACATGATCACAATAAACAGGTTCCACTTAATTACAAAACCAAAACATATGATAACTGAATCACTGTATGCAGTGGACAAAATGGCTTATAATGGGCTGACACGTGCAAAAAACATAATGCAAAACATTTAAGACATGATGTGTTATTATTCAAGGATAAATATGTAAAGATGTATTTGATGTATATATATATAGTTTATGAGGATATATATTATTCGCAATAATGTAAATTCATGTTTATTTTTTTCTGTCTGTGTCTGTGTTTGTCTGTCTCTGTTTCTTTTCCAGTTTGTCAGCTGCTCAGCGTATGAACGAGGAACACGCTCTGATCGCTGCGTATGTGAATCGCCTCCAGACCAGCCCAAGGTGAGAGAGCGCAGTACAGTTAGACCTTAACTTTGGCAGTTCGGTTTATCCAGTGACTTTTATGATCATTATACTGAAGAGCAAACATGAAGTAAAGGCAAGTTAAATCAAAGTGTTATATTGTGTCCATGCTGTCTTTTTGCAGGTTGTACACTGATTTAAAAACTATCAGCTCCTGGGAAATCATTTACATTCAGCAGAAATGAAAAAAAACAAAAAATGTCCCAACTGCTACTTCAATATTATTAGTGTTCGGCATCTTTTTCAGTCAGTGAACAGAAGATTGCATAAAGCATAAAGCCCACATTTTCAGGGTCAGTTGAGTAATCATTTATGACTGGCATTATATTTTGACATGTTATACATTTGTTAAATATGTAAAACCAGAGCTTGACTTTAAGTGTTTACTGGTGGAAATGTTTGCCCTCTTGATCTTATTTTAGGCAAGGCAGGGAAAAGGTATTCATATAGCACCATTTAGACAGGTGGCAATTCAAAGTACATGAAGCACAGTACATTAGGAAAACATTTAAATGGCATAAAAAAGACAAGTAATTGAAAAAAAGGGGAGGAAAAAATTAAGAAGAGAAAAAACATAACAGGAAAATCAAACAAGCAAAAGCAAGCAATGATAAAAGAAAAAGTTATGTTATTTGAAAGCCATAGTGAATGTACATAGGACATAGTTAGAATGAAAAAAGAGATATGCATTGCATTTTTACCAATAAAGTAAAAATGCCTCATTGCTGGAAACTTGCAGCCATCCTTACAGAAGAAACTTTATCCCCATAAATCCATATTCCTTCGTACTGTTTGCTTTAGCGTTGCTGCAGTGGATTATATTGGTTAGCATGTTCCTCTTCTGCTGGGTGCATGGTGACATTTTCCACCACTCAGAGGTACTCAGAGGTGCTCACAGGGGACATTTGACACATGTGACTATTTGACAAAAGTGTAACAGGAGTGGAATGACATTTTAAAAAGTGGTTTTAATAATCATTTGTTTACTTTGCTTTTAGCAGTGTGGACAGTCCCAGAAGAGAAGATGAGGAGCACAAACTGATCGCCCGCTACACCTCTCGACTGGCAGAGACTGACGGCACACCAGTAAGTCAACAACGCCATGCCTTCTCACACACCGTCAACTGCAAATACATAAATACACATTAGGTACTTCTGTTGTACACAAACACCAGAGCTCTGACGCACAGCTGTGAGTGATGTCTGTCCAAACTAAGATCATCTTTTGGTTGTTAAATGATGAATGATCAAGCGATCAGTAAGTTCCAGTAACTGTGTTTCAGGTGATACCTCACCGGAGCATCAACTTTGATGTGAACAAACAGAAGAGGGAGCTCATTGCTCAGCTGGAGTGCAAAAACAGGTAGATATGTGAGAAGACTGGACAAGTTATTCATTTGAATGAATTACATTTTAGTTTAGTTTTCATGCTCTTGTAAGTCTGTCACTTTGTCGTCATATTTGTGACTGTGTAGAGATAATACTGGTGTCCCAACCACTTTAAGAGAACACTGGTCTTATTTTGCAACTCATCAGTATCATTTCAGTGTTTGACACAATGATTAATTAAATTTGAAGTACATTTTTGAAAGATTTTAAATTTTACACCCCTAAATTTATAGATTATCAGTGGATAATGCATCTTTTAAAGAAGTGACCTAATAATGAATCTATTATTTGCTTGAGGTGCTAGAAGTATTTGAATTTTGTACTCAGGAATTTAATTACTGGAAAATCCTGAAAATCAGAGATTTTTTAAAAAACTTTGTCCTTGAAAAAAGTACTTGAATAAACCAAATGATACATTTTATGTATTTATTCCTTTATTTTTTAAAGATATTTTCTGGGGTGTTTTTGCCTTTAATGGATAGGACAGCACAAGTGTGAAAGGGGGAGAGTGAGAGGGGTTGACATGCAGCAAAAGGCCGAAGCCGGAGTCGAAACCCGCGGTTGCTGCGGCGAGGACACAGCTCTATCCTCTGAGCCACCAGGCGCCCCAATGAAACATTACTTAAAAAAATAACTTAGAAAAATGTTTTAAACTAGAAAGCAGAGAATGGCCGTGGTTGTAATAATGTTTTTTTAAAGCTGTATGAGTGATATGAGTTAAGATTGCTAACAACTTAACGCCAGTAAATATTCGGCAACAAGGATGTTTCTCTAGCCTGCCAGAGCATCATTAGCATCTGTTTTTTTTTCTGCTTCTTGAGCGATAGATGAGATGAACGGTTGTGGATAAAACAAGTTCATCATTGCAAATAAAAAGGAGTGCTCAAAAAAGTACTTGAAAGTGCTTCAATTTGACTTGCCCGTCTGCACGAACTGCTTTCAGGCGCAAAATGTTAGCTGTTGAATGTTTTAGTACTTGTAAGCCGAGTCGACATGTTTCCTGTATGTGCTTAATGTCTGTCACATGCGCATATGCATATGTTTGAATTCTGTTTCCCATGTGCAACAGCTTGTCACATTTATATTCTCTTATTCCAACATGTACATTCCTCCATAATCTGCAAAAGCCTGGAGAAGCATGTGTGTATTCCTGCCCTGTGTTTTCACAGTCTGTTCAGTCATGTATCGCCCCCCCCAGCCTTAGCTGACCAGTTTGTTTTTCATTTCCCAGAGAGATCTTGGCAGAGATCAAACGTCTTCGTGTAGAGCATGATGCAGCGTGCCAGGCCAGCCCAGAGAAAGGCAGCACCAACCCGACTCTGCTGGCCGAGCTTCGCCTGCTCAGGTAAACACGCGCTCCGCCACGGAGCTGCTCAGAAAGGAGCCGGGAAATCTGGTCTCCTGCTGCGCACACATACATACTATAACAATTATTCGTTTTTCTTTTTGATGTTGACATACCTGCAAAAATGTTGTCCTAACATTGTTTTCAAAAACAATAAAAGTTTTTTTTCAGCTATACACACATTTTCTACATTGTGAGCCGCAGTGTCAGATTTGGCGGGAAATCTGCCGCGTTGCTTTGCAGCACAGAGGGAGAGTGCTTTATGGCAGATGGTGGCGACAGATGGTAGATTTTGTGAAAAGCCAATGTTAAAAAATGGCTTCCAACATGTTTATGCTATTTCGGTAAAAACAAAAAACTCAAAGGGAGAGGAGGGAGACTTTATATAAAGCAGAAAAATTCTGCTTGCATGAGAGTTGCATTAAGATTTCTGGACGGATACTTTCGGTTTAAAGTGCGACACAGAGCAACTCCTCTGATTATAGCATCTTTCTGCTCATTCTGGTGCTTTAAGTTTTTGTTTGCAGAAAAATTAAGCTATCTCAGTCATGTATGTTAGTGTGCATCACTGTCATTGTCTTTTTGGCCGTGGCCACTCGAGGGCGCCAAACTCAAAAATGTTTAAATTCTACACAGTGGCTTTAAGTTGTCCAAATAACAATATGTACTGTAAGATTTTATGTACTGTAGTGGTTTTAACTACAAGGTTCACAACATACTGTGATAAATGATGAATTTGTGTGATTTGGGGCTAATTTATATGCATGTGTAAGGACAACTGAAACAACCATAATGACACATTAGCTTATACCCAGAATTCAACTGCACTCTGTTTGAGGGTAATTTGTTAAGTGCACACTAATTTTGTACCCTGAAATGACCAACTCTCCTTTCCCTCTTCACATTTCAACAGTAGCTACTCTAACTATTTATCCGATGTGTAAATTACAGTCATTATCAGTAATATTGCTATGTGGATTTGTCCAGTCGGGTCACCTGGAGCCACTTCCTTTTAAAGCCACATGATTACAATAAAAAGTTCCCATCTTATACAGTATCTGTGAATATCTGCAGGGCTGTTAACTAGGCAGTGGTTTCTCAGATGTATCAACATCTTGGTCATATTCTCATTTCAGGATAAGATGCCATTATTGCCGAAAATCTCCAGTAAAATACCCTAATACAGATGAAGTGATTATTTTTTGGTCTGTTCCAGCATTGAAGCTTTACTTTGGGATCATAATGACTCAAATCTTGAATTACTGCATGACTCATCCTCTTGTTATATTTGTTTATTTACTCATTTGTCCTAACATGTGAAGAGAAGCCAAGCAGGAAACAGACGGGTTGATGCTCCTGCGTTAGTGTCCCATCCAGACCACATACTGTTTGGGAGAAAAAAAAAAAGTAAACACCTCTTTAGTATGATGTTACATATGCTGGCTCCTACATCTTGGTTTCTTTTTGCTTCCAACTCTCTGTAAATAGTAAGAATTTATCATTTGAATGCAATTTGGATTCACTTTGTACTTCTCAAATACTTTTGAAAGCCTTGGTGGTTTACACAAGTGTGTTTAAGCAGTATTAAGTACACGATGAATGTTCTGCCATCTGACAACCAGTATACACCAGTCTTTATTGTGTTTTCAAGATGTCAGAGTTTGGTTTTAAGGTCTTGTGGTCAGTCTCAGAGCCTTTCGATGCTCTCATGTCCCGGTCAGCTTGCTCTTTCACATCTCATCTCCACCAAGTCGTCTCTTCCAAGCCCGGAAGACATGGTGGTCCAGGAAAATGTCAAGGGTTTCTGACTCTGTGTTCCTTCGATCTCCAACCATCCATGTTTCCACCTCATTGCTCTATGGGCTGCAGTGCTCTCACCTCACTTCTGCAGTTTCTCCTCTTATTTCACTAACCAGGGGACTTGACAACTGTCTGCAGAAGTGTTAGAAGGAAAAAGAGTTTGGGCAGTTTCCCAGCTCATAAACCTCATTGTGCCAACTTTAGCAGACCTGTACAGGAGTGTGTTAGAGTCTACCTACATTTACGCCAGATTTTTGATCAGGCTAACAGAAATCAATACTGTTTATGCGGCTTAGTGCAAATGAATTTGTACCAAATCAAATCTGGAGGTGCGTGACATGAAAAGTGTAAACGGGGCCAGTGAGTCAGCTCTCAGTGCTCACTTAGTTTTCAGTTTTCAGTCTTTTTGCCTTTCTGCATTCGTGTATCTCTTTGTAACCTCAAATGTTTCAGTTTAACTTCTGCCTTCTGAGAGTCCTTGCACTCAAGTTCTTTTGTTGCTGCCTCCTGATGCTCTGTTATGTGACAGTCATGGTGGGTTTTTGTGTGTTGCAGACAAAGGAAAGATGAGCTGGAGCAGAGGATGTCGTCTCTGCAAGAGAGCAGGAGGGAACTGATGGTGCAGCTGGAGGGACTGATGAAGCTGCTCAAGGTGACACACACAAGCATACATTGTTTTCAGCATGGTGTATTGTCACACACTAGAGGGCAAAGTTTCCTTGTTTTCTTCACACCTTCCTGTCTGTCCTCACAGTAACAAGCCTCACTTTTCCCTCTGCTGTTTCCTCCTTAATAATTTCACCTTTTTCCAGCTGTGACTGTACCTGATCTCTTTTTTCCATCCTTTTCCTCCCTACTTATTTCCGACTGTCCATGTTGTGGCCCTCTAGGATGAGGAACAGCGTCAGGCAGTAAGTTCACCCCCTTATGTTGGACTCACAGTGCTGTAAATGAGGGATTCAGTCCTAATGTCATGCAAAAATGTCATAATAAATCAACTATACAAGCAAGCTATATTTTTCCAATAAGGGCCTTAATATTTTGGACAAATGATGGTTCACCTTTTCCAGCAGTTACCAGAACATTTACTATATTGTGGAGATGATGTCAACAAAAGTGGCAAGTTTGATGTTTGTGGACATCATAAATGATGTTTAACAAACCCTATAAATCCATCTCTCAGGCACAGGCGGCTGGCTCTTCTCACGTTTCTCCTGCACGACCAAGCCCATCAACTGTCCGCTCTGTAGGTGCTGCGCCTCCACAGGCTCACATGTACCCTCCTCAAGATTCACTCGCTGGGGTGGGTGGTGACGTGCAAGAAGCATTTGCCCAAGGTAAGTCTGGAACTTACAGCTAAGAAAATCATAAATGTTAAGCCATAAACTTAACAGAATCTTATTTTCTTTTTCATTTCTCTGTTGTGACTTAGAATTATGTTATTTTAAGTAGCAAAGGAGGGCGGCGGTTAGCTGATTAATTAGGAGAGGAGTGCGCGCAGCTCTGGGGGACATCCGGAAAATCAAAAAAACTTGATCATCATTTCAATAAATTAAAGAAATGGGTGAAGTTGTCCTGCGTCCCCTGTGGTTATCTATGCTGGGTTTAGTTCAGACAGGCATTGAGGCTGAAAGTAGATAGAAACTAGACAATAAAATAAGCATCTTTTTGGGCTAAGGGCTGAGTAACATACAGTTGTGATGGCTTTGGTTTAGTTAAATCTTTGAGGCAAAGTACAATAAGTGAGCTGTCAGTGGTCACTTTTTTAGCCTCCGTTCCAACAATAGCCTCTGTCAGAGGCATTGTGGTTTTGGGTTGTTCTTGAATCCCGTTCCTGTGAATGCCATATCTTAAGAACCCCTGGAAGGGATTTTTTAAAATTTGGCACAAATGTCCACTGACTTAACAATAACACGATTTAAATTTGGTGGTCAATGGGCAAAGGTCACTGTGATCTTGTGTTTTTCTCTTACTTGTGAAAGCAATATCTCAAGAACACCTTGAGAGAATTTCCTCAAACATCACAATGAAATGGTGACATTTTATATCCAAAAGATCAAGCTCAACTTTTACTGTGACATCATAATGTTCTGCAAAAAACACTTTACACTGAAACCATTATTCAACATTATATGAATTAGAGACATTTGGTCAGATATTGAACTGGTGACACTAATTTTGGGTCCCCACCTTAGAACTGTGCCGATGGTATCGACCTTTTGTGATGTGAACTGTAACTGCAACTTGACTCGTTCGCAGCGGCATACAACCGCAAGGTGGTTATTCTAGTTTATGATTTTCTTTTGTAATTGGTGCCAAAGTGAGATTCAGATCTCATAAGGTGATAATATATTTCAGCACTTCAAGTCATTAGTAACTACATATTTAGTATCAGTGAAATCTTTTTGCTGTGACGGGTTCCTTTTTTTCCATCACAGGCCCGAGAAGGAACCTGAGGAATGACCTGCTGGTAGCAGCAGACTCCATCACCAACACTGTGTCCTCACTGGTCAAAGAGCTCCATTCTGGTACACACAAACACACTTCTGACAGTTTTGGGTATCAAACTGAGTGCCTTGGTAGCGGAATGGTTACAGCACATGCTATATAACTTTGATATCCCGAGTTCGGTTCCAACTTTGGGACCTTTGCACATCATACATATCATACATATGAAGGCAGAAATGCCAAAAAATAAATAAATTCTCTTCTCTAACTAGATGATGTTCGGGAGGAAGAGGAGAGATTGCTGAACGGAAAGGACAGAGGTAAGTGAATCTCCTCAGCATCTCATGTCATCTTTTCTGACTAATTCTCTTTCTATTTGCTGCACTTGCTAACAAAATTTCACACCAGCATTGTCATTTTAATGATTAACATTTGCAATGGCACTAACATGGATTGCTTGCTAAATTAACACATCTATAGGTAGATCCTAGTAATCACTTTGCTTGACTTTTATCATTCACAACAAACACTTAAACAAACAGATAATTTGAAAATAAGCGATAAATGAAATGTTAAGTTCACCATAGACTCCATGCTTCCTCTTAGTGTTTTTTGCTGACAATTTCACATAAAACATGTTTAGAACTGGTGATATATGTGTGTGTGTGTGTGTGTGTGTGTGTGTGTCTGTGTGTGTGTGTTAGTAATTCTATCAGTAATTCTCTTTTTATTTTCATTGGTTTATAGTGACAAGATTAATATGACATAAATAAAATTCACAACCATTTTGAGCATGAAAAAAAAAGATTATAAAAATAAGCAAATAAATAAACAGAGACTTTGGGGGACTAATAATTATACTGCAGTGTGATTCTAATACTTATTCACACAAAGTCAAGTCTTACATTTGAGACATTCACTATCAATTTTGACCAGTTCTCTAAAACTATACCTTGGGTTCTCAAATAAAAACTCATTCTCTCCATTAAATAGGTATTATATACCAAGGTAATCCATTCATCAACACAAGGTATTTCTAACTGGTGAGATTTTAATAACTAAAATCATTTTATAACAACTCTGTTACAAGTAAAAGTCCTGCATTCAAAATACATCCTGAGTAAAAGAACCTACTACAAATATTACCAGAAAAATGTACAAAAAGTGCTCACTTTGCAGAAAAGCCCTTTTCAAAGTGTTGATATATGTTGTTCCCAAGGTCCCGAAAGACTATATGTTGTGTGCATATGTTATTACTTTACAGCATAAGATCAAAAATTGAATTTTTCAGGACTTCAGGAGCTCTCCTGTTAGTTTTGTTTTGGACGAAGTCTAACTTCATTGTCAACCCAATGTAAATTATCAACAGGTGTCATCAGCCACATAACTGAAAACACTTGTATGCACAAATCTATAATTCACCATATTCATCAGTATAAAGTGCCACATACTGAGGTAAAGTACAAGTACCTAAAGGATGTACAGTACTTGAAAAACAGTACTTTCAACCAGTGTTAAAAGTCATAACAGTCCTCTGTGTGGGTAAACAGCTGCTTTATGCAAGGTGAAGCAGGTGTTACAAACAACTGATTTTTAAGATGACTTTATGAGCAGTTGATACAGAACTGAGAAACCTCAGTCATAGGAGGAATACACTAGTTATAATATATAATATATTCATAAACTGTACTGTATGGCGTTTGTATCTCGTTTATTCATTTCTTTTGAATATAATAAAACTGAATCTTATTTTTCATTTGCATATATAAAAGTCGCTCAGGATCACATAATGAGGTATTTGCCTGGGTCTTTTCCTGCATGTCTTTCTGTGACCACGTGCACGGTCTCTGCACGACTCCGCTCATTCTCCAGGTGCTCATACTGCAGCAAGCTTCATTAACATGCCGCCTCATTAGCCATGCTTTATGGAGCCCCTCCTCTTTACAAGAGGACCGCCTGCAGAGACGAAGCAGTGAAACTACTTCCTGGTCTGCTCCCCGAGTGCAGACTAAACGCTCATTAGAATACTAACCTGCCGTACTAACCCACCGACCCCCGAGCAGCCAGACAGACAGAAGGCCAGGGTTCAGCCCCACGTCCAACACAGTTAAGTCCTAACGTTTTAAAATAAAATACTGTGTTAGACTCTCTTCAGTAAAGTTTTGTCTCTGGAGCTACTCAGTTTGTGTAGCACCTGCCAAGTGCAGTCATGTTTTATGTTTCAATGCTAAGAGCTGGTCTGGTTCTTATTACAGTTTCTGGCCGAATCCTGTAGCACTTGATTTAGCTTCACACTGCACTGTCCTCTGCTGACTGCTAACAAACCTTCTTTCTCTACTCAGCAGGTTAAAAGGACCGCAGGACGAACAAAAACAGTAAGTGAGTCAATGTTACTGCCCTTTTTAATTACATGACAGTGAAACCGTTACAGATGAAACTCTACCTGCCAATTCTCTAATCATAAATCCCTCAGTGAGTTATTTGTCATGAAGGCAGGCTTAGAGACGTCTCTGCTGTAGAACAAAAAGGCTGCGTTCATGTTTTATGGGAAAAACTGAATAAACGATTTGATGACTCAAAGCAGTAACTTGTTTTAATGTTTAAACTTGTTTGCACAGGCCTACAAACGGCTGGTTTTTGGTTTCTGCTAATAAGTTTTTTTGAAGCATTCTGTGATGTTTTTTTTGAGTTCATGTGGAGAGCAAAAAGTAATTAACTCAAATGAGAAAAAAAATCTTCTCATGTAGTTGTTCCTATTTGAAATAAAACTCTTTAGTTTGAGGACAGATATTTTTTTTTAATTTTTGCGTCATAATCTTTGAGAACAAACAAATTATGGCTGTAGCCTTGAGTTTGGCAAATTTGCAGAAAAGTCTCAGTGATTGGGCATAATTGCAAGATTGTGCAGAATACACAGGGACTGGCTAGATTTGCGTTAATTGTTGTGATAGCAACACCGCCAAATGTTGGCAGACTTTACTTGGTGAAACTGTGGATGAGTGAAGGGTTGATCTTAAGACTTGCAGACAGTTTGTCACACAAGCGGCCCCACCCAAAAATATGAGTAGTGTAAGCCTTAATGAAATGTCAAATGAGTGAGTACGTGGGGGTCTATGGAGAGTTGACTCACTTTTAGAGCCAGCCTCATGTGGCCATTGCAATTTTTGATAATTCGCATTAGCTTAATTTTTTCACCTCCAGAGGTTGCTGCTTGGCTTGAGCGTTATATTTATTTACAGAAAGCAAATAAGTGCATCTCCCAAAACCTAAACTCTTCCTTCAACCCCACATGATAGAATATAAAAGACAAGTGAACTTCTCATTAGTTGTCTGACTCTTCTGTTTCTCTCTTCTCAGGCAGAGTGATGTTTAATCACGGCCAAAGAAGACTGACCCTGCTGGGATTCACATATTTAACTTCTTGTTGTCGTTAGCCAGTGGGGATTAGAGCTCCCCTGCAAATCAACCAATCACGATGCTGGACACCAAACGACCACTGGGTCCCTACTGATGTATAGCTGTGATTCTGTGTGTGTGTGTGTGTGTGTGTGTATCTTGTCACTGTGGATTTACTTTTGTTTGATTTGATCATGCATAGCTAAACGAGGAATCCAAAATCTACTGATATGTACTGTAGCGCTTGTTTGTGTGCTCTGCGTTTTCGAGGGTTAAGTAAGTGAGAGGGATACTGTGAAGAGACAGAAAGACAGGTTTAGGAAATTTGTGAAGGATTAAAAGTGCCGGAAAGTTTCATGATGGTGATACAGGAAGTGACAACAGGGGATAGAAAAAGTGGAAAAACAAAAGGAAGTCAAAAAAGATGAGAAGTACGTTGTAAAGTTTTAAGTTTCAGCACTGTGTGCTTAGTATTTATTGCTTTGATTGGAATTTTTTGCATTTATTCATTTAGTTTGAGTGTTTATGTGTATGTAAGTGTGGTCCAGCCCTGCTGAGACGATAAGCTTTAATGGGACGTTTCCTGCTGTATCAAGCCCAGCCCAGGGCAGGGTGGAAAGCTGTTGTCCCGGTCCTGGTCCCAGTTGTCTGAGACCTGGAAGACATTAGTGCCAGGGGTGCTGGTATGATAGCAGCTCAGGTTGTCCAAGCCTCTCTGTGTGTCTCGGTACTGCAGTGGGACTACAGTCAAAGAGGAGGTATCTGATTACTTTCTCTGTGTGTGTGTGTGTGTGTGTGTGTGTGTGTGTGTGTGTGTGTGTGTGTGTGTGTGTGTGTGTGTGTGAGTGAGTGAGTGAGAGAGAGAGAACGAGAGAGAAAATATAAAACCATTTGCTTCAACAGTGTAGCAATAGAGTAGCAAAGTGGGTGGAGAAGTGGGCTCTGGAAGTGTTTATCCCCGACAAATGTTCTTTCAAACAGACTCAGCTTTTCCCAACCTGAGTGTGAGGCGTCACATAATTGAAGAATTAAAGAAGTAAGTAAGTTTATTTTTTTTGGAATTATCCTGCTTTTTCTTGTGAAACGTGTAATACTAACACCTCACCAGGACTCAAAAAATCATTCTTGATTTGGTTGAATTGCTCACAACTCATGTCCACATAAATGTTGTGTGTGACCAATTATTTATTGCATTTTATTAGAAATGTATCTGAAGAAATCATTTTAAAAAAGACCATTATTTTCCAACAAGACCAAAAAGAAAAAAGCTAGCGATCTGCATCCTTACTTAGGAAAAAATATCATGATTGAGTGGTGCAGGAATGAGTCCTAAAACCCGGAAATCAGTTAGCATCTCAGCACCTCCGGTTACCTGGCCTTGAAGTCAATGGGTTTTTGAGTGGATTTCAAGTCACAAGTGACTTAAGGAGACTACAGAATGTCATCACGCAGAACCTAGCTTTACAGCCTCGTTGTGGTGGCGGCGTTATAGTCATGCCACTGTGGTGTTATTCGTTTATAGCCTAACAATAGCTTTTTATTTCTGAGAATTGCATTCAGGGTTCAAAAATTGTAAAGTGTAAGTATCTCACTTGTTTGCCGCAGAGCTTATTTTCTGCAATAAACCATCGTCCCTGCAGCACTCTATTCTGCCAGTTTTTCATATAGAATGTCTCTAAATACTACGGTACCCATAAGCCTCTGCAGCTATGGTTGTGGAGAAAAAATAGCCAGCTTGCTGTAGAGAATTTAAAAAACTTTTTTGCTGTAGTCAGGAACTACACACACTGCATAATATCTAATAAGGCACTGTTTTAACCTCTCAGATTGGATGTTTGTTTCTGCAGTGCTCCTTGGGAAGTGTAGTTGACTTCTCTCCTTTTAGTCTTTTTATACAATTTTGACTTCTTCTGCCAGCAGTGTTTCATGTTAACCTTTGCCTTGATAGTGTTTCAACTACCAGATACCAAACTTTATCTCTCAAAAGTGAATAGGACATTTACTTTTTAAACACTGCTTGCCCAAAGTAACTCCTCACGCTTTGCTACTCTTTGATGTCTTTCAAGCTTCCTGCAAAATGCAGGGGATTGTGGGAGTTTAAGTTCTCTGTGCATGTTGAACTAGCCAGCTCCCCTAAATCTTCAGACTGATATCTGTATGCAAATGAAGCATGACCCAAAGTTACTTCCTGAGCTTGAATCAGGTCAAGTTGATGTATTTTCATGTAGCATATGTGAAATAATTTTATCAAAGAAGTGTTTTTAGCATTTCAGGGTTTTAGTTTCAGCTGATATGGAGCTTTACTTACCTGTTTCTTTTTTTTTTTTTTTACATTTTTGGATCAGTTTTCCGTTGGACATGTTTTTCCAGACTTCTGTAGCCCTCCACATTTTCTGACTGACAGCTTGCGTCTGTGATTATCACATTATCAGTCCACCGTATGAATGATTAATAAATGAATGAGCTTTTGTTTCAGTGTGTGTGTTTGAGAGGGAGTGAGAGTGAAATCAAGACTGACAGGACAGACGCGTCCTGACATGAAGCTGTAAAAACCTTCAGCTCTGAACCTGCCTGAGCTGATGCTGTGAGTGAAAAGTGTGTTTCATCTGCAATAAAAAATATTTAACATCAAACTCTTGAGTTTTGTCCATTTCTGTGACTGTTGGCTGTAATCCCTCCGGACAAAAAAGGTCGGGCAGCAACATTACAACAAGTGTGCGTTATCGTTTATTCAGTAACTTTTCTATGACGTTACACTGGTATGTCAGAGCTTTTCCATGACCTCAACATTTTATTTGTTCATGTTCGTGCATGGTTTGGCAAAAGAAAAATATTTACATATAAATTTGTGAAACAAGTTGGAAACTCCACTCTGCTGTATTCCTGGAAAGTGACCCATTTGTAAAATTCCTTGACTTCTCTCATCTGGAATACAGCTTTTCTAAACCCCATCAAAAACCACTGTGAAGCCTGCAGGGAAATAAAGCAGAGGCAAGAAAACTCTTGAGATGTGCAGAACAGTTAACATAAGAGCATGACTTAACAGTGTTTGATTTAAATAACTTACATGATAACATTTTGGGTTAAAGAACAAAATGTCTTATATTTTTAGGTTACAGAATTGACCGGTTTACAAAATTAAACTATTTGAGGTATGTTCAGACACAAGGGTGCTGTAGTGCACTGTAAAAATTAGACTGTTTTAACAAAAATGTTAGTGTCTGTGCTGCCGTAAAACCTGAAGTTGACTCAATTTAGAAATTTAAGGCAGCCCGGACACTAGCTTTTTTTTTTTTAAAGTCAAAACAAATAGTTTATTTTTACAGTGTGGGTGTAAAATTGGGACTGATTACCCAGGACCCTCAGAAAAAAATGTTTTAAAGTACCGAATTTTGTATTAAAAAAATAGTGGGTCTCTCTGAGGCCCATCTCACCCCTTAAAGGCAGTAAATGGTTTAGCCCACCCCTCCACTAAATGCATTTATAGTCAAGTGAGCGACTGCTTATGCTGCAGAAGCACCAAAATATACGTTCATAGCTTTCCCCCCTAAAATAAAATATAGGTTCCAAAAAAAAGAAAGCAAGGAAAGGGAAAGAAAGCAAACTGTCATTAAAAAAACAAATCCAAAGGTTGAGTGAGAGAGACATTGATCAAGGGGGTGGGGGGTCCACAGAGACTGCTTGTGCATAGGGGCCCAGAATTTGATGTTATGCTCCTGGCTGGAGGAACTATTCAGATAATTTACTTAAGTTAATGTAGCAACTCTACAATGAAAAATACCAGTCCTGGCGCAGTGGTTCAGGGGTTAGCACTGTTGCCTCATAGCAAAAGGGTTCTGGGTTCAAACTTGGGGCCTTCCTGTGTGTAGTTTGCCTGTTCTTTCTATGTTTGCCTCAGTTTTCTCTTGGTTCTCTGGTTTCCTCCCCCAGTCCAAACACATGCAGGTTAATTACTGACGCTAAATTGCCTGAAAGTGTGAATGTGGGTATGAATGGTTGTCTGTCTCTATGTGTCAGCCCTGTGATAGTCAGGTGACCTGTCCAGGGTGTGCCCTGCCTCTCGCTCAATGTCAGCTGGGATTGGCTCCAGTTCCCCCGCAAATATGTAAAGGATAAGTGTTTATAGATAATGGGAAAAAAAAGTAAAAGTCCTCCAATCAACATGTTACTCAAGCAAAAGTATGTGATTTTAGAAAAATGTATCAAAAAGGGCTCGTTTCAGAGTAATGGCCCTGTGAATGTTACACTATTATATTATTAATGCTGAATGTTAAGAGTTTTCAGATCCAAGAGTTAAAAAAAGGTAGTAGGAAAAAACCTATACACATCCAGAGAGGCAAAAATAAAATAAAATAAATAAAAATGCTTTTAACAGTTTGACTTCACAGATTGTAACTACTAAAATAAAAGTATGCAGTAACTGGCATTAATGTACCGCAATTTGTACTTCGGTCAGCTATGAGTAAATGTACCAAGTTGTATTCCACCGCAGCAAAAATCCCATTGTCTTTGAGACTGTAACTTTTTACATACAAAAATAACATCCTCACTCTTTAATTAAACTGTTTAACAGCAAAACTGTATTGTTGCTCACTTTTATAGTCACAGTAGGGGTATATTACTATATTTTTTCGTAATAATGTGTGAACAGCGTTTCATTTTTTGTGTTGGAGCTATCAACTTCATGTGATACTTGCATATTCCGATGTATAATGCATCACTTTTAACAACTAATAATGAAGGTAGTAACCATAGCTGTGAAATTAACGTAGTGGAGTAAAAGCCAATATTTCCCCCTAAGATGTCCCAAAATCTTAGAAATGTCTTAAAAACCTAAAACATTCTAAAATCCTTGAAATGTCCTAAAATACTAGAAACATGCATGGGGCTGCCGTATTGTCCCAAAATTTAGAGATCAGCTAAAATTTGGGGACAAATGTACTTTATTAATTCTACCACTGTGACCTCCAAAATTAAACCATTTTCATCCAAACTGGTCACAATATTCTGGAGAGAAACCAAATGGAACTACTGTTTTTGGTCATAACCCAGTTTCTATAAATAAACACCCAATTTTTCTTCTGCATGTACGACTTTTTAACTTTCCCTCTGATTTAGTGTCCTCATTAGTATGGATGAGCAGTTCTCACTTTTCCCATGAGAGCTTCCTTCAGAGGTCACGACTGTGTGTGTGTTGTATATGTGCGTTTGTGAGAGTGTATATGTGAGGTGGGGGTGTGAACTATAGACTGAATAAAGCTCATTGAGGTTGTCTGTTGTTGGTGACCTCACTGACTGCTATAAATAACCCCCCACCCACCAGCTCCTATACTCGCTCACACACTGCAGTTATGACCCTGTTTATTAGGGATCTATATACTTTCTTCTTCTTAGAGGTCAAACTGAGTTTAACCTTCTGTTCTGGGGCAAAACTCAGTCGCCAATAGTGCAATGAACATCATCTTAATCTCCTAAATAGTTGGGGTCACAGTTAATTCTGTAATTGTCAAATATTTTACTAATCAACTAAACATTTAAGTGTTTTATGGAAGAAAAGTTCAAAATATTTTCTGACTGAAGCTTATTAAAGTCTACTTTTCTTTGTTTTATATTTTAGATTGAATAATTTTTGGTTTTGAACCAAACAGTTTGAAGACATCACATTCAATGATTTTTACAGTTTCACGATATTTTATTGATTGAATTATTAAAGTTGGTTGAAAAACTAAACAGATTAATCAATAAAAAAAAAAAGCCATTGGTTGCAGCTCTAGTAAGAATGCCTCCACAGCGGCAATAGCCGAGGCTGGAGGCATTATGTTTTTGTCCCATTTTCATGAACCCAATATCTTAAGAACGCCTTGAGGGAAATTCTTCAAATTTGTCACAAAAGTCCACCTCAACTCAACAATAAATTGATTACATTTTGGTGTTCAAAGGTCAAGGTTAATGAGACCTTGCATCTTTCTCATTCTGGTGAACACAATATTTTCAAAATGCCTTAAGGGAATTTTTCAAGTTTGGCACAAACGTCCACTTGAACGCAACGAGAAGCTGAGCAGAATTTGGCAGTCGAAGATCATCCTGACCTTGCGTCTGTCTAATTCTTGTGGTTAGGGTTAGGGTTAGGGCTAACCCTAACCCTAACCCTAACCCTAACACAATATCTCAAGAAAGCCTTGAGAGAATTTTCCCCAAATTTGGCACAAACATCCACATGGACTCAAATTTTAACTGATTAGAAATTGTTAGTCAAATGTCAAGGTCACTGTGACCTCAGAAAACAATTTTTAGGAAACAATTTTTAGGAATTCATACACTAATTATGGCAAATTTTCATACAAACGTCTAATAGAATAAAATGATTAATTGTTTCCAGTTTACAATCCAAAGGTCAACTTCACTGTGACATCATAATGTTCTGCAAAAACACTTTTCTTGCCATTATTCAACGTCATAACTCAGGAGCAGAAGGAAAGACATTTGGTCAGATACTGAATTGAGGACACTAATCTTGGGTGTCCATCTAGAAACTGTGCTGACTGTATCGATTTTCTGTGCCCTTGGGTTGAGGATGTGTGTGAAGCGTCCATATTTTACAATACGTAGTTTCTTTGCAGCAACATCCATATCTGAAGTATTGTCAGTTGTCCAGATGACACAGAAAAAGACCAAACACATTTCTACATGTTCTACACCAAATCCACACTTTAGTATGAGTTAAAGGAAATTTACTTTGTAAATTCCTCTTTTAAGATTTTACCACCAACAGTTTGTCTAATCCGCTCATACTATGTCTACTGCTTTTCCCATCTTTCCTAGAATACCGTGTACACAGCAGTGAAGAGAGCAGGTTTCAACTTGTTGCAGCATGCTTCATCCGTTGAGGGACCTGTGGGAAAAGGAGTTAGATTGGAAGAAAATAACCCACCAAACAAGAAAACGGGTAAGTGCTGTGCACTTGCACTCACTCGTGGGTTGGAGGTGGCAGCTACACAACAGGCAAGGCAACTTTATAGGTACACACATTTCATACAACAGGGTAATTCAAAGTGCTTTACAGAGCAATATAATATTAAACATATGAAAGAATAGAAAAGAGTAAAATTAGTCACTAAATGATTTACTTTAAAAAAAAACATTAAAAGTAGCACAAGTGCAGATCAGAGAGAGAAAACATGACCAAAAAAACAAAACACACCTTTTTGCAATGACAGTAGCTGTTAAATTTTAGCCAAAACTTTCTATCATATAGTATTTCCCAACCTTTATGACCATGACAGCATTAAAAAATAAGAAAATAAACAAAAACATCTGTCTTGGAAAAACACAGTTACTTTTTCTGACTTTTCTCAAAACATCTTAAAATCATTGTAATACATCTCAAATACTGTAGGAAAAATCAAAGAGGGAACATCAGTCTGCTCAAAACTCACACACATGCAGCTTTTGACACGTTCTAAAAATATAAGTTACATTCAAAATGTCACGTCAAAAAAAAAAAAAGTTTGGGAACTGGTGCTGTGAGGCAATAAACCGAAGGAGCCATGTATGCAAATATTAAAACTGAAACTCAAACGTTTGGTTCATGTGTTACAGTAACTGCAGTATTACTGATGCTAAAGTGGACCCATTAGAGCATTTATGTATACACTAGTATCCAGAGGTTTACGCTTAGACTTGACCCTGACCTGCTGACAGATATAAGAGTTTACTCTTGAGGCGTAACACACCGACATCAAACAAACTGCAAGTTGTTGCAAGAAGCCACTAATACCCTTTCCACTGAGCGTAGTCAGACATGAACCAGGGTCAACAGTCTTTTCAGTAACCTCATACTTAAGTTGCTGTTAACAGATACTGTGGAGCAACTTTTTTTTGCTTTACAAAGGCATTGGACATTAAAAGACATTCCCACTGAATAGTCCAACATCGGCGTTCTTGTATGGTGTCTGGTTAAGCATTTTAAATAAACACAAAATAAAAAATACACTGTCTGTTGTAGCACAATACTGTATGTTCAAATAACCTTGACTTTTTGTAGTAATTTGTTTAGGCACAAAATAATTTAGGAATATATGCAATTTATGCACAATATCAGATGAGATAATAACAGTTGAGAGAAGCTTTGATAAAGGACCCTCTCTACAATATGCTCTTGGCAATAAATCCTTGTTTATATGTTTTAGTGAAAATGTCACTTACTAACTACTTTAGAAAACAATCTAAGTACGTTTAAAAATTACACAGACTTTATGAAAATGAATCCTTTGTGTATTATTATTTGCCCTGGGGAAAAAATGTGCTGCATGTTTCTAGTATTGTGGGATCTTTCTAGTATTTCAGGATGTCATAGGTTTTTGAGACATTTCTTGGATTTTAGGACATTTTTAGGATTTTAGGACCTTAGGGACTTAGCTAGGACCTCTGTCAGGGGGTGCGGTGAATCCTCCACTGACCTTTTTTTGGTAACAAGCTCCATTTTGATGCATTCAGGCGCCTTATGTATACTAAAAGTATGGAAACGATTCCCAGTGTGAATCACTTTATTTTTATTGGGAATTGGAAAATGGTTAGGGGGCCACACAGCATCCTATTAGGGGCCAGAAGTGTCCCACAGTCTGTAAGTTTAGCATCACTGTGGTATAGTTTCGACATGTAAATCAGTGCTTTTCAAATGGAGATATATGTACCCTTAAAAGTACTTTGTAGTACTGCAGAGGATTTAATGTAAAAAAAAATGTTATAATTGAATCAATACATTGCGCAACTTCTCAAAAAGATACTTACACTGCTGTGGTAGTGTTACTGTATAATGACAAAAAACTGTTTTGCCATGAATTTAGTTATGTATTTTAAATATCAGACACTGATGGAGCGAGCTGTATTGTGCCTCTTTTCTTTAGCTAACTTTTTTCTTCAAAAAATTGTTTTTTGCTGGACAGGAGGTAAGCTACATCGCTGAAAATATATTTGAAAGGGAGTACATTATTAAAAAAAAGTTTGAGAACCAGGAGTGTAAGTGAATATAAAACATTATTCATTGACCCAGACATTTGTCATAATGATGCCACTAAACCTGCTTTGAATTATTTCAGTTTGTACATCAAAGTACTTCATCCTGAAGGTATTGGACCTTTAGATTTAAGTTGTTTTTTGTTTTTCTTCCACACAGCTGTTTAAACTGGCGAACTAGTTAGGCTAGTTAAATGGCTAGTTTGCTATCTGCTGCTTTTACACCTGTCTTTACGTGCTTAAGTGTGTTTGTGCGTGCACGTGCATGTACGCGTGTGTGCTGAGTGCTAGACGTAGACTTTAGGACCCGGCGGAAACTTTCTCTCCGGTGCTGCAGCCTCTGCGGCTCGTGAGGGAGCGAGCAGGCCGGTCGGTGAGAGAGAGAGAGAGAGAGAGAGAGAGAGAGAGTGAGAGAGGAGCAAGCGGGGGAGCGCGAGCTACAGCGGAGAGAGAAGACCCGGTAGAGCGCGAGGAGGGAGAGAGAGAGAGAGAGTGAGAGAGTGAACGAGAGGAGAGAGAGCGACGACCGTCAGGGTCCGTGTGCCTGAGGGACGGACGACACGGTAAATATAAACATTGCATTTTGGCTCGTGAACGCACACCGGCAACCGTTAAGTTCAGCTACAGTCATCTCCTAAAGTCATCGCTCGCGCGCTCCGGAGCCAAACCGTTGGTTCCGTTTCAGCAGATGATGTGCGCGTGAAGACGGAGCGGTTCGTGAACTTGTACGGTGAGTTCTTTTGTACGGCGGGAGGAAAATCACGGCCACCGGACAACCGTTATATAACGAGTGTGTTAAACGTTGTCCGGTGGAGCGTGCAGCCCACCTCCCGGCTCCCCCCGACACCAGCAGGTAACGTTAAACCGGAGCGCACCGTCCTCTTCTCCCACCAGATGCAGACAGACACATCAGCGCGCGGAACCGTCGCCTCCGCTGAGAGCGAGCGGGCGGGCGCGCGCTTTCTGAGGTTAACGAGTGCATTCGGTCTAAAACGCGCCCCCGTGTGTGTTTTTTACCTGACCCAGTAAAGCTTATCGCCGCTACACACTCAGACACGTGTCTCTCACCGGCTGCCCGCCCCGCACACACCCCCGCCGGGTTTATTCGCCGTTTATGAGAGTTCGTCCGGTAAAGGCCGCGTGAGGTCGCTCCCAATATTAATTGTCATAAAGCTCGCTTCCGTCAAGCTAGCAGGAAAACTACGACATTTCCGGCGCAGACTTTAAAAATAAATGTCTCGGTAAACACTGCGGTAAAAACATATCTGTTTGGCCATCCTGTTTTTAAAATATTTAAAGCACTTTGATTACAAAGACACTGGTAATCAATTAATAAATATTTCACAAGTTCAGTGTTGCAGGGCTGCAACTTAAAATTATTCATTTGATGAACAATATTTGGGTGTTAAAAATGGCATACAATAGTTTAAAAAATATATAGGTTAATTCATAGAGTCTAAGGTGAGGTCTTCAATTTTTTTTGTTTTATGGCTTAACCCTTTGAAACCTGTATAGAAATCACTTTTCATGTGCTGCTTTCAGAAGCCTTTCACAAATCTAACATTTAAACCCTGAGCAATATAATATGACCTTTTTCAAAATTGGGGAGAAAGGCAATGAGCAACTTGGTAAGAAATGTTCCACAAATTAAAGAAAATTAGTAGATTTAGAAAATTATTTTTAAAATCTTGTGTAAAAAATGTCTGGGGAAAAAATAAATGTCATAATTAAATATTTAAAATCCTGTTACAGAATTATAATCATTTAAAGCTTTTTCAGGTCTTTTGTTTTGTCTGGGTTTTTGTTTTTGTTATGATTGCTATTTTTTGAGATTATGTAAATCTGTGTATTAAGTGCCAGTACTTGGACTGGATCGTAGCCAACATTTAGGACGCTGAGGTCATGTCCTCTGTATTTTTTTATTTTGGGTTTCAGAAAACCTGTGTGGTGTGAACATTGTACAATCAAAAAAACTTAAGGTATTGTGGGTATTGTTTGTGCTGCCCCCATTATTCGATTTGAATTTTTTCCTCTTTTTGGCCATTAATAACACACTGATGAATAAAGGATCCAGTATTTCCAGTATTTGTTAGAATTTTATGTCTGAGGGAGAAGGTTTTGAAACAGGCTAGGGGACATAATCTATGTAACAGAAACATTTAAAGGACTCAACTGTCGTCTAATCAAAATTTTCTGACTAGGTCATGATGTGTTGGAGAATTACAGTCATGACCTCAGATGACCTCAACAGTTTACCTGGCTGCAGCCCCTTTGGATCTCTATATAAATGTACAGCTTAAAAATGTCAAGAGTTGACAAGTTTGAGTAACCTGCCTTTAAGAATTTGTTACTTAGTGAAACAAAACACCTGCATACCTGCAATAATACAATATGATGCCTCTATGAAGTCTCTCAAGCAAAAATATCCAGCTCTGTCAATAACATAATACTTAATTGATCACCATAGGAGGGAATTATATTACAGCAGCATTAAGAAAGGGTATAAGGAAAGAAAGCAGATTAGACTGAATAATTAAGACAGAAAGAAAATATATATTTAATGCTTTTATTGTGAAAACAAATCACCTACTTTCCTGTCTTATCACTGCCTGACTCTCATTACCTTGACTTACCTCTGAAGCTTTTTCTCTGCGCAACCATTTCTCCTCCCACCAGTACAGGCTTCTGCTTGGGCCTTTGATTATGGTCTAATTTAAACCACTGCTGCATGAAGACTGAAACAATTTAAATCAGTGGGTATAGACTTGCTATAGGAGTGAGAGGTGTGTGTGTCTGTGTGTGTGTGTGACCTAAATACGCAGAACTTGGAGGAGTTGGTTGGCCTGGGGCCTGGAGCTCGCGCAGGGAGCCCTCGGGGTGTGGGGTGGATACTGTACACCCATTTCTGCAAAGTTTCCACCCCTGTCTTTCCGCTGGTAACCCTGGCCGGCTGCCTGTTGTCTTAACAGTAGGTGATGTAAGGCCACAGCGTGAGGAGTGACATACTGTACAATACATCTCGAGGAAAGCCAGACATATTGGCTGCACTCACACTGTGCTCAAATCCAAATCACTGCTGGGATCCAATTTTCTTTTAGGCACATGCAAACACAGTATTTTAAGCTCCTTTTGTGTTCAGTATCTGAACAAATCACACTCCAGAATTGATTTGCAAAAATACAGTCACAAAAACTTTGCACCCAGCATGCAGAAGTAAATAAGTTCAATGGAGAATACTTTAACTAATAGCACCATGTGTGGGGCAATTTTTATGCTAAAATGCAGCTGAGCACTCATGGAAAATAAGAATTTTATTTGTACAGCCCAAAATCATAACTCTAAGAAAAGGTAGGAAGCAGGTGTCCATTAAAATTTTGTAACACAACACACAGGCAATTCACCTGTGTTTCTGCAATTTGATTATTTACAGTTTTTGTGGGAATATGCACTACTAAAAGATAAAACCAAAATGCAAACCAAAATGTTTTTTTTACCAAATCGAAACCAACTTTCAATACCTTTTTTCAGATTATTGTAATGCATTGATAATCCTACATTTAGTTTTGTACGCACAAAGTAAGCCTTTGGCAGGACAGTATACATTTGGTATTTAGCGGTAACAGGATACTTACACAAGGCGCAGACAGTGGGAAGAACAGGCCCCACAGCTAAATTTTGCCCCAAGGCCGCCAAATGGCCTAATCCAGCCGTGCATAGTTCTGCTTGTTGCTGCATCACCAGATAGAAACACCCATTTAAACCAAACTTTGAAAAGATTTGTTAGCGGTTGAACCCAGGTGACCTTGTTTGTAAATGGCCTCAGCATAAGTGCACTTTGTGATATCATGATTTAGAAAATGATGGACAAGGATTGCGGCAGTTGCACCTCACTGAGTGTTTTTGTTTGGTGGTCACAAGCTTTAAATTTCTGTACTTTTTTTTTTAAGTGTTCGATAATCTATTCAGTGTGTACAAAACCAGCTCATGTGGTAATCAATTACTTACTCTACTGGAGTTCGGTTGTGTTTAAAGGAACAGTTCAACCCTTTCCTCTCACCTGTAGTGCTGTTCATCAGTCTAGATTGTTTCGCTGTGTGTTGTTTAGTGTTGGACATATCAACCATAGTGACGTCCGCCTTCTCTACTGTATAATGGAACTAGATGTCACTCTGCTTGTGGTGCACAAAGCGCCAAAAATATACATTTCCATCTGCTCAGTGATATGGTTGATGGGTTTAGCTCGGTAGAAAGAAAATAGTTCCTACATGAAACTGCTCACAGCAACGTCTGTTCATTATTTTGAGTAACCGGGTCATGATTTCTGGAAAGTGACATTGTTGCTGTGTTTGTTAAGTGTATTTTTTTGGCACTTTGAACATCACAAATTGAGTGCCATCTAGTTCCATCATATTCAAGACAAGGTGGACATCTTTATGGCCAAACACAAACAGTCTAGATCATTAAAAAGCACTACAGGTAAGAGGCAGAATGTGTATTTTTGATTTGGGGATAAACTGTCCCTTTGATTGTGGCAGAAGCAGCTGGTTGAGGTTGGGGCTAAGGCTGGGTTCAGGATAAGGTAACGGTCACAGAATCTGTAGTAGCAAGAACAAAAACAAGTTTAATTAAAGTTTTGTGTTTTTAACTGTCAAGAGGGGTTGTATATCTAGATTTGAGTGAGAAGACGTCCCTCGTTTCCGGGCTTATATATCTTTAAATCAATCTTAAAAGATTATCTTTTAGATCTTAAAATCTGCCTGAATCAGAGCATAGCGAGCTGTATTGACAATCTTGTCATACTCCACCTTTACAATAATCTTAGACTTCCTGCCCTTTAGAAGTCTCAAGAGTTTATAATCTGCCAAAATTGCTGGAAAAAAACACAATCCAAATCAGGTTTTACACTCAAAACCTCCTAAAAATTTGTCTCACTTATTAATTTCCATTTAACAAGTAGTGACTGATGAGACAAAAGAGAGCCAAAATGAGCACAAGGTCACACATGACTCATTCTCTGCTTAGGACTAGTTCCAACAATGACATGTACACTATGCTGCATTGTAAGGAGTTGTAACAACTGTCAAAGTGCCAAAACATTTGCTTGTTAAGTAAATACTTTTAAGTTTTTTATATTATTGTATAGTATAATCTCAGTGGGTTTTGGACCTTTGGCTAAACAAAACAAGTAGTTTAAAAATGTCACTTTATATTCTAACAATTAATAAATAAAAAGCAGTAGACGTGTTGAAGTGGATTCTGGCAGCCTCAAAATACACAGAGGGACCTTCGTTGCATGCAGTCCCCCCACTCACTTTTTACATTCCCTCTGTGTCTTGATTAGCTGCTGTCAAAAAGGCCAGAACTGTAAAACAAAAGAAAAACAAAGGAAGATGGAATAGATAAATGACGATAATCAAAATATTAACAAGTATCGCAATTAGTTGCAGTACTAGATTGTTTAGAATGATACAGACTGACTTGTTTTAAGGAAAAGAATTTACTACCTGCAGTATGAACGCACTTATTTTGTGTAATAATGAAAGGGGACAGTTTATCTGACCACATCGATCAAACTCAGTAACAGCCATGTTGAAAGGTGCCCTGATTCCAGCAGAATCCTTTGAGGACACCTGTGTGTATGTGTGTGTGTGTATGTGTGTGCAGGTGTGTGCGCGTTAACCTGTTACTGCTCTGACATTTTCGGCTCTGCATGTGCAGGGGTACCATCCAACATGTTCAGTTCATAGAGACGCCATTACCTCTGCAGCCTTAACCTCAGGGCTGTGTGTGTGTGTGTGAGTGTGTGTGTGTGTGTTTGTGTGTGTGTGTCTGAACAAGAGGTTGATAGACTGAGGAAAAAGAGAAAACAAAGATGTCAGCCACATATTGAGAATGATTTCTTACTCCGACTTGACACACTTCCTCTTACTGTATCCACTCATGTTTTGCTTTGTGTGTTTGCTTTTCTTTTTTTCTTCCCTCAGGAGAGGGGGAGGTGATCGAGCAAGCGAGTGATTGTCCGACAAACCAACAAACAGACAGATTGAATGAAGCTGCACCTGGTGCTTCTGAGGGCCTTTCCCATGTTTTGATTTGCTCCATTTTTTTTTTTTTTTTTACCTTTCTAAAGTTGGTTTCGCCGAGCCACTCGCAGCCATGCCGTCCAACAGTCCTGCTGCCGCCGAACCACCTGAGACACCAGAGAACGACATCACCAACGATGTGGTGAGAAAGATAGATTATTGTTGCAAAATCTGAAATGATTTTTGTTGGAGGTATCATTTCTACGACAGCTATATAATTAATACTGCAAGCACTATAACAACTACTAATGTCATGAAAAAAAAGTCCTGTGCTTGAGTGAAAACAACAGAACCACGACAGAAAAATATACGCCAGCAAACACAAAAGTCTTGCAATCAAAATGTTTATAAAATATAAAAGTATTAACATACAATATATGGGTTCAGAAGTGTGATTAAGCAACCTGGTCTCTTCGCATTAAGAAATTCGCAAAATGAAAACAATAAGAGGCACAGCAGGAGACAAATAACTCGTCAGTAAAATATGTGAATCTATTGTGGGGCATTAACATATATGTGTATTTATAACCATGTGTCAACTTAGTGTTTTTGCATATATCTGTTATCTGCAAGGATTTTATGATTAAATTAAAGTTAAATTAAACTTTTCAATAGCCGCACACCCATATTAGTAAATGTTAACAAAAAACAAATCCTGTGATATACAAGAGGCCTTTCCTTTTAGTCCAGTGCACCATTAACTAAATTTAATATTTTGAGTTGTTAAAGTCTTGTCTTTTATTTTATTTACTGTTGGCTGACAGACAGACGGCTAGCGGCGTCAACATGTGGAAGCATGGTGCCTACTGCCCACCCCTCGGTTTCCTCTGATCAGCTGGCTGCTCTGCACTGCACGCTGGCTGGGTGGGAGCTAGCTAGCGGTGCAGCTCATTCAGTGATTAAGGCTGTTAACGCTGTCTCAACCCATGGTGGCAGGACGCCGTTGTTTTTGGAAACACTGTGCCCACTGTACACACTAGTGAGTAAGTGGCTTAAATTTGAGCTACAAAACCTCTTTAGCATTGTTGTTAGCAACAGCAGCCGTACAGATGCTGCTAACTGTGCTAATAGAGCTAACAGTGAAAACATACTGTTATTAACAATACTAAATAGATTTAATGACTCAAATCTAGGCTGTTTACTCACTTTTTTGAGCTTGGGGGAGGCTGGAGGGTGGACATAGTGTTCCCACAGCAATGCTGTACTGCCACCATGGGTTGGGGCGACGGTATCCAGCAACGGGTGGATTAGCAGTTTTACTAGCTAGCCTCCACTCAACCCGGGTGCTGTGCAATACAGAGTGGCGGTGGCTAGCTAACTAGTGTAGCATGAACACCTTAATAGTTACCAAATACTTAATACTGTTACCAAACAGAAGAGTAATGAATTAATTTATAGACCAATATGCACAACTGGTCAAAAATATTCAGAAATCAGCACCAGCCACCAGCAAAATGCTGGTAAAACATGTAAGTAGCTTCCCTTAGTGGCTATAGAGTGGCTTGTAGATTTTGTAAGGCACCAACCACAGTGGCAGGAGAACAAAGAAGTTGATTTCCAACCCTGCGTTTATCTGATTAACGGTTAACCGTTGACATCCCTTGTTGTATGTGTTGAGTATATAAGTACACATTTTGATGACTGGTTCCCTGTAGAGTGTAGACTGCGGAGTGTTACCAGAGGCGTTAAAGCACAAGCAGTGCTCCAGTGCAGGTGGCACAAACTAATTAATATACTGTTGAGTAATTTAAATGGGGGCACTACATCAATTTTATGGAGCTTGTTAAAGAGCTGTAATGCTGTAACTACATCCATCGGATAAATGTTTTTGCATAAAACACACAATATTGTCCTCTGTACATAGTGTGGTGAATAGAAGTGGAACTACATATACAGTGAAAATACCTCAGTAAACAGAACCGTACAAGGTGCTTGAGGTGCTTGAAGTACTTCAGTTTAACACTCAGATGTTGAAGTCCTGCAATATTTTAAAAATCAGTAATTTTTTTTTTATCTTGGTCCTTTAAAAAGTGCTTGAATATAATTTAGAAGAGAATACAATGATAAATTGTTTTATGAAATGTAAAAGATAATCATTTTAAACTAGGAAGTAAAGAATGCCAATGGTTGCAATTATTTGTTAATGCTGTATTAGCACTGATTAGTAGGTAAACACTAGTAAATACTAATAGTATAATAGTTTCTTTTAGCCCGCAAAACACTCACATCAGAGCAGGGTCAGCCCTTGTGAAGAATTTTGAGCTGTAATTTGGCGGTAAATAAGCATCATCTATTGATAATACATTTATTTTAAGCCCTGTTAGCATGTTTGCTCCATTTACGAATTTGCACAATTTTCTTTCAACGGATGGTTCTGGAGAGAACAATTTCATTCTTGAAAATAGAAATCACTGCTTGGAAAAGTAGCTGAAAGTCCTTGAATATGAATTGCCCCCCATCTGCATGAACCCTGAGTAAAATACCGTTACTGAAAATTTGTCTTAAATTATCTACTCAAATAAGTGCACTCAGTTGTCCACATATGCGTTTTAACACCACTTGTACCACCGCTATCTCAGCTGCTTTTACTGTTACTATTATTACTCTCAATATTATTATTATACATATGAAATTACTACTACGGGTATTTTTGCAGCCACAGATATTATTACAACCACCACCTCTTTTACTACAGCTATCATTACCACCACTACTTTGGCTTCTAAGCTCGCAGTTGAGAGCTTTTTTTAGCCAACACACACATAAAATCTGGCAAGTAACACTGTGTGTGTGTGTGTGTGTGTGTGTGTGTGTGTATGTGTGTGTGTGTGTGTGTGTGTGTGTGTGTTTGTAATAATTAATCTTGCAGTTATTTATTTACATTCACTTCAAGCCTTTCTGCATTCCACACACTCACCCGACCACATGCAGGTGAGACGAGTACAGGGTTTCGACTCTCAAAGTCTTTTTTTCGACACAAATGAGCACACACACATTAACGCACTGTCAGACGTACACAAAGTGAAAAATGGCTCCTTTCATTTGCGCCCCCAGAGCTCAGGGCAGCCCTCGTAAATCTGTGAGAAGTTTGAAGTTCATTCTATAGAGCTGCTATATAAAGAGCCGCCCTACTCACTTACTTCCACATTCACACACTGGCAAAAATCCAACAAGTACAAAGTTTCCCTTATAGAGGGTTTTTTTCCCTTTACTATAGAGTTTGTTGTGCTTTTTAACTTCCCGAGATTTTACCCTCAAAGAGTCAAAAAAAATCTGGAAAGAAATCTGAGTGAGTCACAGAGTTTGAAGACAGAGAGGAAGACATGGCAGGAGTTAGAGAACAGAGGTGAGGTTTGACTTGAGTTATAATCCATTGCACATGACAGAAGCTGTTTGAATGTTAGATAGAAAGACATTTCTGTTACAATATTCACCTTTTGTAAACCTGTAAAAACAACCTTAACTTTAACCCTCTGAAACCTGGAGCAACATTAATTTACACATGCTGCTTTCAGACACCTTTTGCAAGTATTTAAACCCCCCTTGAACTCAAGCATATTGGCTGGATTTTTTCAAAAACATAGGAAAGGCAAAGAGCAAGTTGGTAATAAATGTTTCACAAATTCCAAGAAATTAGTGCACTTAGAAAATGATTTTAAAATGTCTGGGGGAAAAATATATTAATTATCTAAATGACTTATTAAAAAGTATGTTACAAAATTATACATTTTAAGCACTTTTCAGAGGCTGTTTCTTTGTGTTGTTTTTTTACTTTCTTTTTCATATTTTTTAAACAAATTTTCAAGTAATTTTCTTGTACTTTCTTGCAAATTTTTGGACCATTTTCTCTTTTACTGCTTATTGCCTTCTGGTGTTTTTGAAAGAAATCAAGCCAATTTTCTCAGGTTTCAAAGGGTAAAAGTGACAGTTCACATTTAAATAAAAAAAAAAAGACATTTTTGCTCTCATCTGTAGTGCTGTTCATCAGTCTGGATTGTTTTGGTGTGAGTTCCCGAGTGTTGGAGATATCGGTCGTAGAGATGTCCGCCTTCCCCCCAATATCATGACCTGGTTACTCAAGATAATCCACAGACCTTGTAGTGAGCAGTTTCATGTAGGAACTATTTTCTTTCCACCCACCAACTGTATCACCATGCAGAAGGACAGAAGGACGGAGGAAGCATGCATCTACCGCTCACATAGTGCCACTAAGCAAGGTAACTCACAGCTCAGCTAAGGGAGATGCTATTAGTGGTTCACATGTCATGCTGTCAAGACCTCTCGTCCATGAGTAGATGAACACTTACTTCTGCACGGTGATAAAGTTGACATGTTTATTTCGGTAGAAACAGAAAATAGTTCCGACTTGCACCTGCTCAGAACAAGGTCTGTGGATTATCTAGAGTAACCAAGTCATGATTTCTGGAAAGAGACATTGTTGAGGAGTTTTTAAATGTATTTTTTGCACATTAAATTTCCATTATGTTTGAAAGAAAGCAGACATCTCTACAGCCAATATCTCCAGTAGTTGGTAACTCACATCAACACAATCTAGATTGATAAATAGCTCTACAGGTCGGAGGGAAAATATGTATTTTTGACTGGGGGTTGAATTGTCCCTTTAATGTGCGTGTATAACACCAGAGTCATGCAGAACTTAATGTGTTTAAAATTATTAGCTCAAAAACTTAGTTGACAATAATTACCTTACTTTGTCACTTGGGCAAGATGGTTAAATTGTCTGTTTAAAAAAATGCACAGAAAAAGTGTAATGCATGCCCCATAAAATGAGCAACATTTTCTTAGGCATATGAGGCTGCCATGTGCCTATGTTTACTCTCTATTCTATAAACTATAAAAACTCAGGAGGGCGTAATTGTTGGATATTGTTGACTAGTTGTCCGACATAGCTGCAAACAGTATTATAACAGTAACTACGAGAGGATGCTGCTGAGGATTGTTTATGTTTAGTGTAGTTTTCAGTCAATTATACTATAAATTTAGAAATTTTAAAATATTGATTACTTAATAGGATTACGTTAAAGTGATACAGCTTTGCCACTGGTGTGTTTAAGTCATGTGAATCTGCACAGAGGCCAAATCTAGAAAAATTAAATTGCAGTATTTGCTCTGTTGACAGCTTTATTGACTCATGATTAGGGGAGTAGTGGAATACAGAAAGCAGCAGAGGAGGGAGACACAGGAAATGGGGAGAAGGGGAGAGACAGAAAGGACGAAGGGATGGGGAAGAAAGAAAGAGGACAAGCTGTCTGCAGCTAATGGGATCCTCCTCTGCCCTCCTGGTTTGCAGTCTGGTTGCTTAGCAACTGCAGTGGCCTAAAATAACCTGCCGGGAGACAGAAATAGACCAAAGATATATGGACAGATTGGCCTGTGTGTGTGTGTGTGTGTGTGTGTGTGTGTGTGTGTGTGTGTGTGTGTGTGTGTGTGTGTGTGTGTGTGTGTGTGTGTGTGTGTGTGTGTTGACATATTTTCTTGAAGGGATTTGGTTAGATGGTTTTGTGGCTCTACCAGTTTATATTTGACAAAATTTTACTCTTTTTTAAAAAAATTTTTTTTAACTTGTCACGCTTTCAGTATCTGATTGAGTGCAGTTGTGCTGTTAAAATGTGTGTGCGTCGTGACACAAGCATATGGACAACACACCAGGCAGACAAGGCAGCCAGACCATTACCCGGTTCTAGCTGGTTGTTATGCTGATCGTCAGGGAAGTGACATCAGAATGTTTAGTCAGCATGGCGGCCCCGTCGGAGACAGTTGCTAAGCAGTTTCTGCACCTTAGCAACCACTCCACTGTCACCGCAACAGAGGGTCCAGCAGAGGAGAAAGAGAAAGGGAGGAAGAAATTAATGGAAATACAAGGCAGAGTAAAACGTGCGGCCCTTTGCTTTGTGTTACTCCCCCCACTTTCCTGTCACTCTCCAACTGTGCTATAATAAAGACATAAAGCCCTAAAAATAATCTTAAACTAGAATTACTACCGTGCAGTTATATGCCTCTGCGAACCATTCAAGTTGCAAGTATACTTTGTCTTAAGACAGTAGACAATTCCTCACATATGGATGTTGCAAAGAAATATGATTCTAAAATGTTGATGCTGTACACACAACTTATAGATCTATACAATCAGCACACTTTCAACGTGTGCACCCAAGATTAGTGTCACCAATTAAGTATCTGATGTCTTTTGTTCCTGAGGTATGAAGTAGAGGCACAGTTTTGTTTTTTTAATTTAAATGAATGAATTTATAATTTGTAATTAAACATTTTGGTAATGTTATTACCTTTAGTTACACACAAGCCCAAGACCCGTGGCTGTGACAAATGCACATATTTATAACAACTGAAATAAACATTTAGCAATTATAGCCATACAGTTGGATCATCACAGTGTCAAAGCAATGCCGTTAGCAAAAAAATCGCATGACCTCTTAAAGTTCTCGCCTTCATCTGTTCATACAATGCCATTTCTCTCTTTTTCTCCCAGATAGAGGTCAAAATAAAATGCTTGTAGCAGACCAATAAAATCAATAATCATAAAGTTAAGGATGATCCCTCAAGTGGAAGTGGCAGTCCATGGCTTTGGACAGTATAAAACAGCAGACATAAACAAGATACTCAAGTATACAAAAATATACATACATTATCATTTATCTTCTCATACTGTCTGTATTGTGGTTTTCCACCTGCCCTATGACCCAGTAATCCTGTGGCTGCTACTATAAACAAACAAAACAAAAACAAAAACAAAACTCTTTTCACAAACCTTATACCTTTCCCATTTGTTTCACACTAAGATAAAATAATATTCCCCTCTAAAAATAAATAAAACATGCACAAACTCGCATCTTATAAAAAATTAGTTGTGCCTATTAAATTGACATTGAATAAGAATGTGCGGTCTCTAATTATAAGTGCCAAATTTTAATAAATGCCCACAAGGTATTCTTAAGATATTGCATTCACAAGAATAATATGAAAAGGACACAGTGACCTTAACCTTTGACCTATGACCACCAAAATCGAATCAGGTTATTATTGAGTCCAAGCGGAGTTTGTATCATATTTCAGAAAATTCCCTCAAGGCCTTCATGAGAATGAGACAGACGCAAGGTCACAGCACACATATATATTAAAATACTAAACCAAATAGAAACTGCTCCAAAGTTAAATTATATGGGACCCCAACGTACAAACGTAAAAACTCTGGTGGGCTTCTTATTTGTTTGATTGCTGCATAGATCAATTTGTGTCTGTTATCTTAACAAAGCTTTAAACAAGTTGGGCAAACTTGATTTAAAACAATATTCCTCCTTATTGGTACATTTAAAGCTGCCTTGTTCACTTCAGCACGACAAGAGTCTAATGGTTCTCTTGTAACAGTGACATTTATTTAATTTCTGCCTGAGGCTGCAAATCACATAAAGAGAGCTCAAATATGAATATAAAGGCCTATAATTAAAATCTCTGCGGCTGGCGAATTCCTTCCTTCTGGCTAAAATACTCTTAAAGTAACAGGCGTCTCACATGAAATATGTTTTGACTGCTTAACCAAAGATGCAGCAGGTGTTGCTTTTTGTATTTAGCTCTACCACGTGTCCTCCTGGGTCCAATAACAATTTTGCACAGACCTGAGACTCTCAGCAACTCAAATTTTGCCTAGAGCTGATATAAAAATAGAAAGTGACAGCGTTATTGGGGAGGGGGGTTACATCTACCCAGAGATTACTACTGTGTGGGAGAGAGCAGTTTTACAGATTTGGGAAAAAAGACTGTCTAATCTGAGTGTGAATGAGTGTGTTTTTTAGTACCTTGTAACTGATAGTGAGGGGGCCAACAGACAGTGATTTGTGTATGCTGAGTTCTCTACTGAGAAATCTCCTCCTCTCAAACCTCTCATCTTTGTATTGGCTCTTTTTGTGTGTATTATTTACTCATCTTTTTGTCAGAAAAACAAGAACACCTACCATCATCAGGCAAATAGACTTGGGATAAATTCACTGTTTGAAGTTAAGTTCAAGTCCTAAACCTTGTGTCTCAAGTCGTGAACAAATGACCAAATCAATGCCATTTTGTGTTTAAGCGGAGTAACAGCTAGAATAGTAAATTTACAGAAATAATTAAGGCCTTATAAATCTGTATGTATATATGTGTGTTTTAATACACAAATACTGACCTTCAGTGCATCAGGTATTGGACAGGTGACTCTTTAACGTTAAATACATTTTCTTCATCTATAGCCCCTTTCACACATGTGGTGTAAAACTTCCGATCACATATATAAATCTGCAAGTTTTTTTACAGTTTAACATTTACACCAGTGCTTTTGTGGGTAATTTGAAAATAAAAAACAATACAAGATATCTTGTATTCCAGAGCAAAAACATCTCCTCACCTGCCATGTTTCTAAAAATAAAAGCAGACGTCTTCCGCTGCATACATGTGCATCTGGCCTTACCTTATCTTCATCCTATTGTGTCACTAGTTGTTGTTAATGTCCGAGCCGAGTTGCAAGTCTTTTTTTGATATGTATATTCGAAATTTTCTTTCAATACAAACATAAATTATTTTCATGCAAATTGAGGTCAAAATAACCCTAGTTGAGAGATTTATTTTCTTTTTTTCTTTTTAAAGATTATTTTTTGGGGCTTTTATAGCCTTTAATGGACAGGACATTTTAATTGTGAAAGGGGGAGAGAGAAGGGGGGTGGCATGCAGCAAAGGGTTGAGGCCAGAATTGAACCCACGGCCGCTGTGGAGAGGACACAACCTCTGCACATGGGATGCAGCTCCATCCACTGAGCCACCAGGTGCCCCAAGTGAGAGATTTCTATCACAGAGTACTCATTCTTCCTCTTCACCCTGATAGGTCCATATATTTCACATAAGTAGGAAATGGTCCCCAGAACTTTTCAAACATACCCTGTTGTATGTAACACTTGATCTAGTCCTCATAAAAAATATTGTGATTGATCTTTTGGCAAGCAGGAAACATATCTATCATTTTTTGTTTACTTTTGGCAGACTTATGGGCATTTGAGTATCACCCTAAAATAAAACCCAAGGGTCCACTGGAATGTGTTTTGAGTTGCAAGTCTTTGAATTCTGTCAAGACAGCAAGTCAAATTACAAAATACGTGATATAAAACTACAGGAGAGACACAAAGTCAGATTTCCTTTTTCTTTATTGTTTGGACACATTTTCATTTTTTAATTTTTTTTTTTACAAATTATCTTGAAATCAGATTAACTAAATAGTTGATATTTCAACCCCAGATTATGAGGGTTGTGTACTCTGTTCTATTTTGTACAATATGATTATGAGTTTTTTCTGTAGTAAAAGTGCAATTATTCCATGTTTTGTACTATATTTTATGCAAGGGGTCCTGAAAACCAGTGGGCTGCCAACAACACAAGTTCTGTAGTTTGATAAAAGAAAAATCAAAAGGGAAAACAGAAAGTGGTCTCAACAGACAGTCCTTCTGGTTTTAACTTTGCATTGTCCCAACACACTTAATATTTAGTCAACACACAGCTGCAGCACGCTATTTTTACTTTACTCTTTATCACTGTAAAATTATCCTGCCACTGTTCTACAACTCTGCCGTATGGTACCACTTTGTCTCTGCTGTGAGTCGAGCGGAGCATCAAACTGCTGTGATGAATTCATTTAGGTTCAAAGCTTCACTTGAAGAATCAATATAAGGCAGTGCAGGGAAAAGGTATTATGTTATCAAGGTTTCCACCACACCTCAAACAATGATCCAAATTTAATGACTTATTTTTGATCTTGTGGGAGTTTTTGTGCTGCGTATCCTCCCTTAGATCAATCCACAGGATATCTAGAAGTAGTCCAACTATATCCCATTTGCTTTACTAAACACAGCTGGGTTTCATGTCTGCAAACGTATAATTTACTGGTTTTTTCTTCCATATTTTGCCCATTTATAGGTTGTTGAGAAATGCTTTCTTGAATCAGGACTTGGCTGGGTTTTAAGATCTTTGTTTTTAAAGTAGTTTGTTTTTAAAGTTCAGCTTCTTTGAGTAAAATGTTCATTAAAAGTATGAAATTTGGCTTTCTAAAAGCTGCAGATACCTTATGTTGCCCTTTATTCATATTACCCCATTTTCCAGTCACTGCCCCGCAGTGTTTCTTGATCACATCTCCCTGAGTCATTGTTGCTTTAATGCGGCCTCACTGCTGACATCAATTATAACTTCATACAGTCATTTGCTTGGCTCAGTGTTTGATGTGGCCTCTCTGTAATTGTCCAGGGCGAAGACGGAGCAGACCATGACAGTCCAGAAGAGGGGACGCCAGCGAGCCCCCGCACCAAGCGTAGAGTGGGTCGTCCTGGCAGGAAACGCAAACAGCTGCTTCCTGTGAGTACTGTAATTATAGGCTGTCGTCGGCCTTTTATACCCCACACTGTGGCTGAGTGATTGATTACCTATTCACCTATACAAAATCTCCCTGTCTAGCCTGAAAAGATATGTTAAACATGTTCTGTTTCCAGGAACACTTTTGCTTCACATTAATGCTTTCACACCTGCGAGCTGCTGAGTGGCAGTTTGCTCAGCTTTTTTTTTCTAATAACACATAAATCTGAGGACACAGTGTCACATTTGAGAGTGTTTGACAGATAACGTGACAGAGCACTTGCCACTTCACAGCAGCTTTTCTTGGTTGCTTTTCTTTTGCTTGTACATGTTACATTGAGACTTTTTTTTTCGCTAGCAGTGTGTCTTAAGAACAGGGATTCCCCTTTGTGTTGACTGTTTTGCAGGGCTGAACAGTCAGTGCATATACTCTCCCTCTCAAAACGTAATGCTAGCTTCATTCCCTCATAATTTTTTATTTGTCACTCTGGCTCCATATCCCGTATTTTCAATGGACTTGCTGTTACCACTTTGCTTAAGGCTGAAATTTATGAAAAAGTAAGATCTATCAGAACTGAACCTCAAATGTTCTATGAGTTATGATAACATTGTACTCACTAAACTAATGGCCGAATTTGCAGAGTGTGGCAACAGTGTTAAAAATAAGTCAGACGGGGCTACAAGCTTGAGCAGTCAGACAATCAGACAGGATCAGAGTCTGTTTGTCAAATTTATTTGGAGGAGAAAACAAATTTAGGCCACAAGGATGCCAGAGTGTAAACCTCCACCAACTTTGACCTGCCATGGTTGCTATTGTTTTGTGACCTTGTGGTACAACGAGAAAACATTGCAGGTTTCGGTTTTATCTCCAAATGAAGTTGTAGCTCACTTTGCAAAGATATTGCCTGGTTTTCATCTTGTTGATTGTTTATCCCTTTGTTGCCCTGTGCCTGACCTATTTTTTCTTGGTTTTACCACATATTTTTTGTTTTTCAAATCCTGTTTGATTGATTTAAAAATTGTATATTATCAAGAATATATCTATTTAATTAAGTGTCATGTGATGTTAAGATACAGTATTTTGCAAGACACTCTTAAAGGTCCAGTGTGTAAGATTTATTGACATCTAGTTGCAAAAATGAAACATCTCTTGTGTGCCAACCCTGCTGGCACCAGACATCAAAAGGATGACAGAAAGATGTTAAAGTCTTAAGTCGGTCAGATATTATTTTGATTGGAGTGAAAATTGGGTTGATGATTATTTAAATGTCTAATGACGTTAGACTTGCACATTGTGTGAACGTTTACATCGTGAAGTTCTGCAACCTTTGGGACTTTGTTCTTCATATCTTACGATTGAATGTTGTTATTCTTTGTCAAAATGACGTTGGCAAGAGACGTTTGGAAGACGCTGGATGCCTAACAACACAACTTACAACCGACATAATATTAACGTCATCTATTGTCAGTATTCTACATCAGTTGACGTTGGCATTAGACATCTTAACATTCAATGTCGGTCACCTGAACTCACAATCAACGTCGAAAGACATCGGTGGCTAGTTTAGAAGCGTGTAGGATAACTACAGTAGCCAACGTTAAAATACAAAAAATGTTAATGGCCCATATGTAGATATGGGCCATTTACATTTTTGTAGATGTAAATGGCCCTGTTCCATATGTAGATATTAATGGCTCATTCTAAGGTAAGACTGTGAAGTACTGTATAGTGAAGGGTGTTTGCAGAGAAGTATTAATTGTGTTCTCAGCACCTCTTTATGGTCTGTCCCAAATGCTTGGACAGAAATTAGGAAAGGGGCTTTGAGGTTTTCTGCAACCTCAGCCTGGAATTTGTTGCAGAATGACTTGAAACTCAAGGAACTGGTGTTGTTAAATGTTGTTAAATCTAAAATGACAGACATTGAAGCAGAGTCTATAGGATGTCGATGTTTTTAGCCTGTTTGGTTGTACAACTGACTTCCAGAAAGTTCTTTTTTGACTCATAAATAGTTATCTTTTAATGGAAATTTTAGTGCCTGTGAATTGTATTTTGTCTCCCTTTGTGCCTCTCTTTGCAACTTTATGTTGTCACTGGTGACTGTCGTGGCCAGGTCTCCCTTGATAAAGAGATTCTTAGTCCCAATGGGACCAACCTGGTTAAATAAAAGTTAAATGAATAAAAAAAATGTATACCCACCACTTTTTCTGACTGTTAACAGAAAACCCACCTATCAGCCAAAAAGCCTTTAGAATAAATAGGAAAAGACACCCAATTCCTCTTTAGTAACCTTCCCATCTACTTAGTACATCCACCTCATCAACTACCTAACATCACTGATTATAAACTAATAAAAACACAGTTATCAATATTATATTCCATTTTTGGCAATAGATGCCCTTAAATCCTACACACTGGACCCTCGAGAAAAGAACTACATATAAACAAGATCATCACAGACACAATTCAGTCAGTTCTGTTTTCATTTACCATTCATGAGACCTTTACATAGACCTAAAATAATGAGAAGACACAATAAACCCAACTAGTTCTTCTAACTCAACATTCATTCAAAGAGCAGAATTAAATAGCATGTTGACAAAAAGTTAGATCATGTCGCTTAAGTTGCTGAAAGCCCTGTGTATTGAGAGTTTTTGATTGATAACTGGTCACCAAACAATAACAAGCTTTGATCGCAGGACAAAGTATTAAAACTACAGAGCAGCTATAATGGACTGAATGTGAAATTCATACCTGCTCAGGTGCTCTTGCTGGATTTTTCTGCTTTGCAAATATACATGTTTATCAGCAAATGTGGAAAGTAGAGAACTGAGTACTGTTTCTTTAAAACCAGGTGAAAGTGTTATTTACTTCCTGTGTGTTAGCTTGACTTTTGGGGGTTTGAACTGGCAGCCTTCCAATCACCATTCACACCATTATTACTGTCATGACACCAAACTGGATAGTTTTTCACTCTCAGTGACTTCTCCTCTATGTTTCTCTCTCCATTCATCCTCTTATCGCTCACCTTGTGTGTGTTTTGTGTGTGTGTATCTTTGTGCTGACTGAACTCTGTGGTTGAATCAACAAGTCAATATAGCTGATCAAACAATCCGAGACAGAAAGAAGTACCGCGTGAACTGTGAGAGGGTGTGTGTATCATTATGTGTGTTATGTGAGACTGTGTGTATCTGTGTGTGTGTGTGTTTTAAGTGGCAGTTTGTGTATCTGTGTGTGGGCGTTCATGTGTGCAGGAGAGCAGGTCTGATCATGCTTTGATGTCTGAGCTCTGACAAGGTAGGCAGTATTAATGTGGGTCCTGTCACACATGTTCACTCATATAACACACATGCACGTATAAAACACACATGGCTATAGATAAAACATACTATGTGTGACGTGCAACAAAACGTTTGCATGTTAGTAATTAGTGTTTTTGTTCTGCACTGTTTAAGAAGCACCATCAATCAGAGTTATACACAAATAGTACTTGCGGCAGTAGTAAAGGTGGTAGAATTGCTGAAACAGTGGTAATGGTATAAGTAGAAAAAGCAGTACCCAAAGTAGTAGAGATATTTTTATTAAAAGGTAAAATAGTAGCTGTAGTGATAAAAGCAGTAATATTTATTGAAGATTTTGTTGTTGTAGCAGTGATATTGGTACAGGGGTAATTGCAGTAGCAATATTCATAGTAGTGCCAGCTGTAGTGGTAGTTGTAGAATAAGATGACAGTACTACCAGTAAAAGTTGCAAAGAAGTGGTAATGGTAATAGTATCAATAGTAGTGTTGAAAGCTAGGGTAATGAGAGTAGCAATAAAAGCAGCAATATTGATAATAGTCAATCAGCAGTCAGCAGTTTTGGAAAGAGAATAATATTAGCACTAAAGGTTTTAGTTGTAATAACAATAGTAGTAATAGAAGTTTTTTTTTATCGTAGTAGTAGTGGTTGTAGTAACGATAGTTATGTAATAGCTCTAACAGTAGGAGTTATCAAAGTAGCCATTCATTTCTTAAAAGTATAATAGTACAAGAAATAGTACTAGAAGAAGCAGCAGTTGCAGTTGTAGGAGTAGTGATGATAATATTGAAAGTTGCATAATGTAGTAGTGTAATAGCAGTTGAACTTTTAGTCGTAGTGGCAGTAATGATATTGGTGTCATATTTCTAAAAGTAGGAGTAATCGAAGTTGTCCTAGTTGTTGTTGAAGTATAATAGTACTAGTATTTGAAGTAGTAGCAGTGTAGTAGTAGTAGAAGTAGCAGCAGTTGTAGTACTTGTGATAATAATGTTGTTAGAAGCATAATAATGGCTATAATAGTACTCCCAACAATACTGGTGGTGACCTAAATGCAGCAGTAGAAGCAGTACTGGTAGCAGTAGAAGTAATAGCACAATTTTGTTTATTGTAGTTGTATTTGCATTAATAGCATAGGCATTAATTAAAAGTAGTGCTAGTATTAGTAAAAGTTGCTGCCGTGTTAGTGGTACTATAATAGTTGTTGTAGTTGCAGTAGTTGTAGTGGTGTAATAGTAGTCGTAGCAGTAGTGATCATTGTGGTAATAGTGTTGATTGTAGGATAATAGTGGCATTATAGTTGTAGTAATAATACCAATCATAGTGGTAGTAGAGTGGCAATAGTAGTATAATAGTAGTAGTATTTGTATAAGTAGGACTATAGTAGCAGTAGTAGTAGCCATACTTTTGGTAGTAGAAAATATTTAGTTGTCATATGTTTATCAGTGATGGTAGTACTTGCAATAACAATGAAAGTTATAGTGTAGCAGTATTATTACATCTTGTAGTTGTGGAACAGACCTATAAGAGGATCCTCACTCCCAGCGAACAGTATGTTACCCATTAACACACACACACACACACACACATGCACACAAACAAACAGACACACACATTGTGGAGTGTATCCAGGGATAGAGCCATTGTGTGGATCTCAGGGTGGAGCTGTCTAACTATAGAGAGCAGAAATGGAGAGGGAGGGAGCCTCACTTTCTCTTCTTCAGTCACTCGTTCACCTCCATCACAAGTCATCACACACAAACACAAAAAACAACAACAACAACAAAAAAAACCCCAACTATTCTACATATTAACTTGATGGTCCTTAACTATTTTAAGCTTCCATTCTTTTTCCTTTCCTTCATTATTTTTTCTGGCATCTGTTAAGTTGTATTCTTTTTTTTTTTTGCTTTAAAGTTAGGTGTCACTCACTTCCTCTTTATTCTTTCCTTTCTCCCTCTTTTCTCTCTCCTTTGTTGCTACCAGAACCATGTGTGGAGCAGCTGGTGGGGGTTTTTATGCGTGTGTGTGTGTGGAGCGCTTGTGGCTTTTGCTTAAACATTTTAGAGTAGTTTGAAGTACAGTAGGACCAAAGAGATATATTGGCAACTTTCCCAGCATTTATGCAATGCTATGACAATCCCATCACAGTCACAGTCAGTTAGGATACCAACTGATAGATAATAAAACCTTTTATGCACCCTAATAACTAGATTTTATCCAGAGTAAAGCTGGAACTGTCACATGAAACCTAAGATCTTAGGCATGACTTGATAATCAAAGCTCTTAATTTGATCCTGGCATGTGTGCAGCTCAGTCTGGTCTCTTTTGGTGTTTTCTGTGTTGCGCCCAAACCACAAAGGGCATAGAGACATGCCGGAAACTGTGGCTGTGTTTGCAGAGTTGGACAGACAGTGTCATGACTTGCGGGTGGTACATACAAAACTTACTTTCTTTGGCCTTTTAATCTACAACTCATGCTGCAAGCTTGTGTTGAGGTTCTGTATGCCTCTTCACAGTCCTGTACAGTGTTACAAACCACACAGATAAACAAACTTTCTAATAAATCCTGTAATCACAGGTTGTTTAGGAGGTCGGATTACTGCATACACTGTAAAAACTTGAATTAAACCATCGCCCTAATCTGTGATTTCACGGTCTTTTAAATATGAACTCTACTATAAAAGTAGTTAAATAATTTGATCTAATGTGTTTTTAAAGACCTTTTTTGGTCTCTAGCCTTTTCTCTGTCATAAGTTAGCTTCTCCAAATTGAGTGTCTGAGTGTGTCAGCAGAGATCAAAATCTGTTTATCTCAGCATCTAGAGCCAAACTTGACACTAAATTAGTGCTTTAAACTAACTGCAAAGTCTAAATATGGTAGGTACCTTAGAAGTAGTTGACAGTGCATTTTTTTAAAGAAGTTGTCTGTAAAAGCTGACTAGTTGCAATACTTGTGAAGTCAAACATTTTTTACTAGTACTTATTCTTTATTTATATGATTGTTGTTTTGTAATTATTATTTTTTAACTTAATATAAATAATATCTACACAGAGACTTAAACAGCAATTTCAAAATGCTGTGTGTGGTGTGGAAAAAAAATCCTTTTTTCTTCTGTTTGTTTTTTCACACAGATACCTTGTGCTGTGGGAAATTATACATGGCATTTATGAACATAACTGTGTGGTTCATTTGAAGTTCATTTGAATTTCTTTCTTTTTAATCTCTTTGTTAAAAAATATATATATATATATATTGAAGGTATTTCATCACTTGAACCCCATAAAGCACTTCAAGCACCTTGTGCAAACTGCAGCTTCCAAAATGATCACACAGTTAAATGAACACCTCTCTAAAATAGTTTAAAAAAAAAACCTGAATGTCATATTCATTTATCGCAGGACTGTTGTATTAGACTGCATTAGTTTGAGTTAAGTGCACTTTATACATTGGTGGAGTGTAGTTGAGATGAGACTAGATCAGTGCGTATACATCTGTCCCCACTTTCCTTTGTACTCTTTGAAGATAATTGTAATTCTGTAGACTATGCAAGGAATGGTAAAATTAATCAGTAGAGATGGCAGTCTGTAGGTAAATCGAATCAACTTGTTTGTGATTTTTCGCCACAGTTAAGTAAGATTACAGCTTTATCTGTATTTGCTTTTGCGAAATAACTTTATCATTAGATAGCTCGTATACTCAGTTAACCTAGAAACTAGCGATAGCTACTTTTGCCAACATGGCCACAGCAGCTATCCCTAGTAATTCCAAGTGTTAGCTAGAAAAACTGAAGCAAACTAAAGAATTGTAATTAAAAACATAAGAAGTCTTCAACATGAAGTTGAAGAGTAAAAAAAAAATGTAGCAGAAGTTGACTGTGTTTTTTTTTTCTGGCTGATGATGTAAATAAAGTAGGACACAGAGCAGGCTGCATGCTCAGTTTATACTTTATGTCCAACATAATCTGGACGAGATTCACATCTACTGTGTCGTGAACTAATAACTGAAACATATGTGTTACTTCTATCCGATATTGGAAACAGCTACAATACATTTTGGCCTATCATGCATTTATTTGCTATATTAAGTTAGTGTGACTGCTTATTTTATTATTTTTGGTGCACTATTGTTTTATGGTTTGCTACATCCTGTTCCCTCTTCAGCCTCCCTTTGGGTATCATCAGAGTTTCATTCAACCTAAAAACCGTCCTTGGTTGGATTGCTTTACTGTGCACACAGCTCAAGTTAGAGAGAGTAGAGTCAGGTACTTTCCACACTGTCTGTCATTCAAAGATCAAGGTTAGATGATGAGAAAAGAGGAAGTGCAGAAGTAGTTTGAAAAGGTGAAAGACAACAAAAACCACCAGTGAACATGCACGAGGTACTGTCTGTGTTTGTGTGTGAGTTTAACTCTTAAGTGCAATTACTATTCTCTGCACCCGAAAGTGTTACAGTTTGTTTTTCCTTAATCTTTAAGTTAATTCTCTCAACACAACTTTAAAGCTGCATTAAGCAATATATTTAATAGTCAAACTAAATGATTCCCTGTAATGTGAATCATCACTGTAACCTGCAGTTGCATCAAGGTCATAGTTTTGGTTCATCGGCCCGAATGACACCCAACAAATGCACCTGCTCTCACAAAAGGAAGTGTACAGTCGGCTCACACAAACCGGCTGTACACTTCCTGTTTAGCGCAAAATGGCGAAGAGGCGAAGTGGCTGAAGAAACGTCGAACATATAGCAATCCAAAGACATTTTTCTCAGGAGCTGAATTGAATTTACATTCGACATGTGGCCAAAAAGATGACTGCAAGTCCAGATTCCTCTGTTTCTGCTGAAAGTGTAAGTAGTCAGTTGTTTGCTTAAAAGTTAGCTGTAGGAGTCTTTTAGCCTCATACTGTAATGGTAAAACATTGCTTAATGCAGCTTTAATTTCATTTTGGGGAGGGGGGGGGCCATAAATGTACGGCCATGTGTTCACATCACGGGCACGTGATGGTACTGCATGTGCCCATGTGCACTCATTTTTAATTTAATGTTAAATGAAGGTTCATCCTGGCTAATTCATACCATCATTTTGATTGTTTTGTGCGCACAGTTTTAAAAGTCATCTGAGCTAAGTTATTGTAGTAATTTGGTGTTCACAATTTATATATTTCAAAGCTGCTGGTTGATTTTTACATAGCAAGCTTTACACTGATTTCAACAACTTAACTTAAGGGGTGGAACATAGTTGACTGTTTTAATTCATTTAGTTTGAATGTTTTGTGTATTTTATGTTTTCTGCAATTAATTGAGATTTATGGATGAAATGCTATAAATAGAAGTATTATTTTTTTATCTTTCCAGTCAAGTCACTTCACTTTTGTTTCAGCAGTTCATTTCTCAATGTTCCTCAATGTTTAAATGAACATATTTGTTTATCTGCTGTGAATTTCAACATTTACACATTTTTACAGTTAAAACACACCTACATGAGAACTGATATAGTAATGATCTCATTCTTATGTAAAGCATTTTTGGATTGTGATGTGCTGCTTATTCAGTAATACATTGCAACGTTGTTAGTTAAAAACACAAAAATAATATTTATAGCTGAAGGGCTCTACTGTCCTCCGTATGCAGACTAGGGGTGGGAATCACCAGAGGCCCCGCAATACAATACAATACAATACTATCACGATACTTAAGTCACAATTCAATATTGTTGTGATCTTAATTGTGTTGCATTATGCTAAGTATTGTGAAAACAAGTACTGCAGTTTATTGCTTTTTGTTAATTGCAAATTTTGTCCCAATAGTAAAACTTTGTCAGCATCTGTTTTAACTTAAAATATATTTTTTTATTCTTTCTAGTGCAGCAGGAGTTTAGTTTGTATTTGTTATATTGATTAATTATATAATACAAAAAATGATACTTGGCAGCCGTGTACCGATACGATATTGCCACACATAAATATCGCAATACTATGTTGTATTGATTTTTTCCCCCAGTCCCTAATATAGACTGAAGACATTAAACACTCTGTTACCACTCTTATTTTTACACAAAAGCATGAACACATTAATGAAAAAATAGACATTTTTGTGTATAGGTGGAATATTTTGGGCACTAAAAAAAATCCACCTACTTTTTAAACCCTTGTTCCTGTTTAAGTACACAGTGTTAAAAGTGTGTGTCGGTGTAGTTAACTTTGTCCCGAGGCCGTTCTGGTCACCTTTTGTGTTCTTTTCCTTTTACAGGCCTTCTCACCTGCTCATTACAGCCTTTGTGGGCTTGTTAGTGCTAGCTAGCGTAAGCACAGCCTTTGAGCTTGACATTCACTCCTGCTCTCCACTTTCTAACTACCAATCTATAAAATCTGTCGGCCTGTCAGTGACATGCACACTCTGAAATCTTGCTGGCCTCTCAGAGCAGAACCATGATCAGAGTTTAGCGTTGTTAATGCTGGTGAGCTAATGGATTAACCATTGAATTAGAGAGATGAGAGTACACAGGAGATTGTGTCTGAGTGCATAATTAAACAAACCGCACACTGTCATCTCAATTTTTTGCAGTATAATTACGATACTTTGATTGGAAAGAATAAAATGATTTTCTAAGCTTACTGTAGCTTATAGGTTATTTTGCATTAAATGTAATTTAATACTAGGAGTTTTTCCCACATGTGCTTATTAACCATTAGCACTGTTAACGACATCAACAGCACTCCCCTTCTTATCCTATAAGTGTGTGCGTGTGCGTGTGTTAATGGGAGCTGAGGGTGTTTATTATACTGATTTAATGCAGACACACTCTGCTGGGTGTACCTGCTCTGCATTGTACTAACAAGGGCAGACTAATAGGTATGTGCTTGTATTGCAGAAGCTCTTTGATTGTGTGTATATGCATGAGTTTGTGTGTGTGTGTGTGTGTGTGTGTGTGTGGGTATGGTTATTATGTCTATGTAGTCCTTTGATGAGTCCAGACGAGGGCCAGCAGCAGTTTTCTCAGACCTAGACTGTGCTCCGTCTGTTTCCCAGGAGATGGCGACCTCTGACCCCTGTGCAAACGCTCCCCCAACCCCGCCTGAGGAGCCGGAGCCCTCCCCCTCCCCTCGCAAGAAGCGTGGGCGTCGGAAACTAGAGCAAACCGAGAAGAATAAGGGTATAGATTTAATGCAAAGTCATATAATTGTTAATATAATATGACTTTGGTCATATATACAGCAATTAAAATGTGTACTTTATATACAGAAACCACAACAGCTAACTTCCTGACATTTTAGCTACTTTAAGAATGTGAAAAGTTACAATTATAATGTGGCTAATTTAAAAAAAAAAAAAAAAAAAGGTCAAATGACTTTCAGATTGCAGTGTTTGGGGGCATTTCAACTTTTAAATATCGATGCCGGGGCAAAGTGATGAAAACCATGACTTTACCTCCTCATTAAACCTCTTGTTAAGTCTGTACAAATGGGCCATTTCCTGAAACTTTTCTTCTCCTGCAGACGAGCCAGATGACAGAAACTGCGACTCCCCGAGAGAGGTGAGAAAAACAGTTGCCACCCTACTTCTGACGTTTTTTTGGGTTTTTTTTTTTAACATTAAAAAATAAAGACAAACCCTCTCTTGTAGTACAAGCAGATTTAAGAGAAAGTATATAATAACAAGCTTTTTTCTGTGTATGTACATGCAGGGTGAGACTGGCAGGTTGCGGAGGAGGCCAGTCCCAAGAGTGACTTTCCAGGCTGGAGATCCATACTACATCAGCAGGAGACAGAGAGAAGAATGGCTCAGCCGCTGGAAGATGGAGGTGGGAGAGAAAAAGGTCTCTGTCTGTGTGAACTTATAGCTACAGTAACATGGCTTTTATTTTTTTGCTTTGGAGCTCAGAGTAAAATCCACAAATCAAAGTTGAAAGATAATCATTTTTCACGTAACGCTTCAGATTGCATTCTCATTTTGGAATATCTTTGCTCTACAGTGTCTGCTGCATATGTGTAATTGGCCCATTATAAATTTTTTAATAGGATCTGTAGATGGATGCTTTGTATTGTAAAGCAGCCAAAACATGAACGAAGTTGGAACTAAGTGGTCAAGTAAATAAGAAATCAGCCTTAACAACAGAAGTGTATTGTGCTCAGCGTTGGACATTATTGCTAAAAAATGTTGAATATTAGCAGTTAAATTTCATGTGTCAGGGAACCCAATTCATGTTTTTGTTTTTTTTTAACTTTTATTAAAGTCCGGGTAAAGTGTTAATTAAATGTGTTCTGAGTTTGTCACATCACAGAAAGATGTGTTATTAAACACCTGACCTAATTTGAATGACCAAAAACATTGCCAAGTATGTAGAATAAGGTCTCAAAATCATGAAAAAATGCACAGTATTCTCTGATCTGAAATGCTGGGGGTGTGTCCGCTGGAGGAGCAAAGGCCACGCCCCAATCGTGGGACTATGTTAATAATGCTTCTGGTGTTTATACTGCTACATTGTCATTGGCGGGTTATGCAGAGTATAGCTCTATTGCATCATCGAGTTGTGGTTTTAGGCCTGCCCACAAAATCTTAAAACAGGAAAATGATGAAAAAAACAGTCAACTGCCTAACTCCACAATTCAGCACTATATAGTAAAGGGTCTTTGTAACATGTTTTCAACGATCAGTTCTCAACATTAATAATGTATTTTGAAACAAATCACTGAATTCACTTTACCCGGACTTAAAAGTCCCCCTTCATTCTAAAAAGTCTTTTTCTTATGTTAATGTCCCAAAAATGTCTGACCTTAATATCTGCTTGTATCAGTGCAAAATTTGTCACTAGAGATGTGTTTTCACATTCCTCTTCTGAAGGGGGTGATGTCTGTGCACTTCCCTAAATCTTGGATTGAAATGTACCCAAAGGCACAATAAATTAGGCTTCCTAAAAAAAAGTCTTAAAAGGCATTGCATATATTAGTCTAAAAATAAGGCCTTAATTGGTATTAAAATGTCTTAAGTCAACCTTTGAAAAGTCTTAAAAACACTAAGACATGAGAAGTAGGATTTATGAACATTTTTTCTTTCTGATGTTGGATTGTAAAATGTCAAAACAATTAATAACATCTATTTGAAAAATATTTATATACCAAATGCCTTTTGCCTTAATGTCACTCAGATCAGGAAAGCGTAACCAAGAACACCGACCGGCATAGCTGTCACTGTACCTTGGATGACATATGGAAATGCAATTTTTAATAAAAACTGGCCATTAACCAAGATTTCACCACATGGCTGAAACCAGCACAAGGCAAAGCATACAACATTTGGGTGTATTTTATGCAATATCAACTTATATATTAAAGTATAAATTTGTCTGGAGGGGGACTTTAAATGTATAATAAAACTACTTAATCAATCAGCCTAATATTTTGTGTGAAAATGTATGGGCATATACTAACGGACCACATCTTCAGCATATATAACAAAGCTGTAAATCCAGCCCAAAAACAAACATCCAAATATAAATGTATATGTTTTTCAGCAATGATCACACTCTTGTTTTGCAGTCTTCCTGCCCTTCTCCTCTCTGTAGAGTTAATTTGTTCACACTTGAAGGGAGTGGACTTCCTTTCATACAGACACGCGGTTGGCTGGTGAAAGATGAGTGTGTGTTCTTTTAATTTCATTGGCTGTCTGCAGTGACATTTACACAATGCTCGACACGGTGAAGTGGCAATAAATGTGAAAGTGGTGCTTTGCCTTTCAGTGGCTGTCATGCACCATTTATATATTTTTTATAAAGAATTCGACTTAGGTTGATTTTGACATGTATTGCCCTTGAGTGCACCAGTGGTACATGCAGCACTCCAACATTGCTATAAAGACAGTGTGTCTCTACCCTTTTTTGACAGGGCTGTGGGGGACAGGTACTATTTAGGCAAACAAAGTCATGTCCTCAGTAACATTTCTGGAAATCTAGGGGGGGTTACTGACATCAAGTGGAGTCTACGTTTATATTTTTCACGTTACCATTTTTAAAGCAGATCTTGATATTTGAACTGTTAAGAAAGATTGAACTATGAAATTAGTTTCCTTTTTTAAAATATTCACATAATTTTACAGAGGCTCTCCAGAAGGAATCTAGACTTAATTTCTTAAATCCTAACTTTTGCCCTGTCACTAACTTATTTTTCTACATCTTTCTTAATTAGAACACGGCGTTAAGGTGTTTCAGTTGACCCTCGAGAAACCACGGCATATTGTGTGCAGTCGGCTTTTGGTGGTCGACTGTCACGATCCATTTTACTTCAATTTGCCTCTTTATTTTCCGTCTAACCTCAAGTTTTTGGTCAAAAATGTTTGACCAAGTCATAATTCCAAGTTTTTCAAATTAGTTGAGCGACTACACAATTTTGACTGGACCACAGAGGTGAGGCGAGCCCTATAAATGCAAAAGTCTGTCAGTGACTGAGTCAGTGATAAAGTTACACCATCAGTCAAAGTGACTGATGACCTGAATATTGGTGTTTTCTCATTGGCTGTTGCTCTTCAAAAATAAATAGGCCCTGACAGAGCCGTTGTATTACTAATTTTCTGTAACTAGTGTAGCATGACAGCCCTGTGGAATTAGCAAGATAGATAGCTAACTATCCAGCCGCTACATGAATAAATTAAACAAAGTAATGCTTCGTTCACACACTTATGTCACAGAGCAGGAAACTTTGTTCGTTTTATTTTCTGTAACTGATGTAACGTTAGCATAACACCATGGTGGAATTAGCTAGCTTACTAGCAAACTAGGAAGCTGCAGCCAAAATGGCAGTTTTGGAGACAGAAAAGAGACAATCACCTCATCATTTTATTCGATTTTATAGAAGAGGATTTAAATTTACCTGTTGAGCAGGAACATAACTGATGTTGCTCTATGTTTGCTGGAAGTTTAAATAGGCAAGTGTTTGCTAAAGAGTTTGCCATAACAACACAAAAGGGTGTTGTGTTGACTGTTTTTTTTTCTGCAAAAATAATCATTAATAATTACATTATTCATTTATTATATAAGATTTAAAAAAGATGCTCCCACATTCATGCACATATATGTCTAATATAAATATCCTGCACAAGTGTACAGAGAACACACAATAACACACTTGAGAAAATACTGTGCTGCTATGTTGTAACCTATAGAAGCCATGAGGTGTGTGTGAGTAAATGTCAGTAGATGCAAGATAGCGTGCGTGCACAAGGAAATGTAAAAGTGAAAGACCGAATGAGTGAGAGAGACAGGATGTGTGCTTTTGTGGTCATCAGAGAGAAACTCATTCAAGTTGATTGACAGACGTTGCTGGCTGAAACACACAGGGATGTAGGAGTGTGTGAAGTAAAAAAGGGGTGGGAGAAGAGAGAGGTTAATAGATCAACTGAGTACATGTGGCTGCAGTTTCCTCTCTCTTTTGTTTGAACTTGTTCTGTTGCAGTTTGATGGATACACAGGTGTCAGACCTTTTCATACCTATTACCACTGACCTTAAATATATTTATAAAGTATACTTTTATATCTTTGATGTATCACCAACAACAGATCTACATGACTTAAATTAAGACTATAGTTTAATCTGAAAATGATATATATATATATATACATATATATTAATACGTATACTAAACTGAAGGATCTGAGTACTTCTTCCACCACTGTGCGTATTTGAATCATGTGTTAACAAGTTGGTCAAACTGATACCAGCTTATCTTCTGAATGTTGCATGCAGGCCAAACAGCTGGAGACAGAGAGGGAGGTAGCACATTTGTCACTTCCTGTTAAGTCCTGTCCCTGTCCTTCCTGTCTAATTCATCGCCTACTCTAAAGCTATAGTTGATGTGCTGTGTGTTTTGCATGTGTGTCGTGAAAGAAACTGAGACTAAAAGGTTTGTTCTTCTTTATATAATTTTTTAAAGAATCAAAGGAAGGAAGGAAGTTTAACAATTTGGTCAAAGCAAAAACAGGAACTGGGCAGTAAGAGAAGTACTCAAGTCCCTGTCTTCAGTAGAAAGACCATACAGCCCATAAATTCAAAAATACTTTCAACATTCAAAATCCTACTTAAGTCAAACTGAAGAAGTATCACCAAAATGTACACACGTAACAAAAGTATAAGCACTCATTCTGCAGAAGAATGCCCCCTATAAAAGATGTGGCATATATCATTAATATTGTTAGTATTGATGCAATAATTTCTAAGCACATATGGTTGGTGTAGCTGGTTGAGGTAGAGCTGATACTTTATATATAGCTCTGCCACATGCTCACTGCATGGTGCGACAAGGCTTTACTCTGCTAGACTTGTTTGTTTTTTTTCCATTAGCAAAAGTTGTGGATAGTATGCAGTACTTTTTGGTACCACCTTAGTTGAGGTTGCAAGCAAGCTGAGTTTATCCTAAAAGGTGAAGTAAAAACACCGAAGACCACTTATTGGTCAGAGAGAATCATCACTTGCGCTGCATTGGACATCCTGCATAAACCCACCATTTTTACATAGCCAAACTATTGTCAATAGCGTCCATAATTTTTGTATTAATTTGATCATGATTGTAAAAAATAGCAGTCTGCACATCTACAGTCTACACTATGCTGTACAACTGCAGACATTGTTGCAGATGAAAGGATCCAGCGAGTGTCGAGTTGAAGATGATGTCAAGGTATTTTCACGTGGTGAAGCTATGACGATCAGCTAAGAATACTGCCTACGCTGAGGGGTACTATCTGGAAAACGTAATAAAGAAAAGCACCTGTTACTTCACAACCCCTCAGATATATCTTGTGATCCTTTGAACTGGTCCAGCTCTCATGTTGGGAAACACAGGACTAAAGTACTTAATGCCTCCTTTCTACTGCACCGTTGACATGACTTAATTCACTGTTAGTACCAGGTGGTTTTCTCAATTTCGTTTTCCACTGCAGTTAGTACCCTGTCAGTGTAGGTGATTCCAGTCGAGCCAAACCATGCAGTGGAAATGAGGCATGAAATACTTTTGTCCTGTGGTTCCCAACATTAGGGCTGGACTCACTCAAAGGGTTACAAGATAAATCTGAACCGTCTTGAAATGATAAACATTTTTAAAAAAGTATTCATATTTTTGGACTTTTCTCTAATCTTTGCTTTTTTTTTTCGTGGAAATATTGGATAATTTCTTGGCTTCAAGCATCATTTTAAATTAAGTAATCTGAGTTTTAAGTTTATTTGTATTGTGGTAGAACTTAGACTTCAGAAACGTGTATCAGCATATAATTTGTATGATCACATACTTATTTACCTTTTTAGATTAAAAAGTTAAACAAAGGAAAATTAATGAACTGAGGAGGATTGAAAAGGAGAGGGAAAGCAGAAGTGCTCCAGAAGAGGGAAAAGAAATAAAGGAAGTAAAACAGAGAGGGATGTAGAGAAAAAAATAATAAAAGAAAATAAAGGTATGAGAGAAAGGGGAAAGAGAAAACATAAAAGACTTAAGTGAGATGTAAAGCCAGGAAAGAGACACTTTTTGTAGCCTGTTGGATTTTGACAAGTGAGGAAGCAAAAGACAAACAGAGAATGTGTGCGTGCGTGCGTGTGTGCGTGCGTGCGTGCGTGCGTGCGGTGTGTGTGTGCGCGTGCGCGTACGGTGTGTGTGTGTGTATATATGTGTATGTCGGACAGAGAGAGAGAACGAGGTGAAATCAGTGACAGAGACAAGAGGTTAACCAGTTCCAGGTTTCTCTCTGTGTGTGTGTGTGTGTGTGTGTGTGTGTGTGTGTGTGTGTGTGTGTGTGTGTGTGTGTGTGTTTGCTCTGTCAGTTGAATTGCAGCCAGCTGTTAACACTCCCATCAACATCCCATCTCGCTGCTGCCTCAAAGAAACCTGGTAAACTCTGCAAAGTCTTTTCCAATTTGGGGATGAAAAAGAAAATCTGGCTTCTTTTTACTTCATGTTTTAAGTTACAGCCAAGAAAATAAATACTGAGCACTGAAGGAATAGTGTACTGTATATATTAGAGGGTGCACTTTTTTCTCCCTTTAGAGAAAAAAACACTGCCTGAATCTCATTCGTGCTGATTTAATTTAGCTGATTTACACTCCATGCACACTCTTAGCTGTGACCTTGTTTTCACCTCTAACCACTCAGTATGATGTGCAGAGCTGCAGTCTTAGTCAAACACATATTTGCTAAAACTTTCTTTAATATCTGATCAATGAGTAATGGCAGAATTACAAACAAATTAAAGGCACCCTTACTTTTTTTTTAAACAAAAACAGCTACAATCAGTGTCTCGCTACAATACATTCTGCACATCCCTGCTATTTGAGCACCTATGCCCGTTTGTGGGTGCTCTTTACTGCTACCAGCTATCATGTATTTAATGGCTGCATGCAACCAGAGATTACTTTATATCACTGAGTAATCTGCTAACTGATTAATCAATTATTATCATTTTTTTCCCATAATATGTCAGAAAATAGAAAAAAATGCACCTTTTTAATTTCCCTGAATTAAGGTGACATTTTCAAAATGCGTGTTTTGTCTGACCAACAGTCGAAACCACCCCAAATATTTCTCTCATATATGACAAAGTAAAGCAGCAAAATCCAAACTGAAAAGCTAAAATCAACAAATATTCGATTTTTCTCTTGAAAGTGATTTAATTTTTTTTTTTATTTCAATTTAATCATTCATTGGTATTCCCTTTGCAACTCCATTGTAACCAATAAAGGCTTTTAACTTAAACTATTACTCCTGCTCAACTATGTGTGAACGATTCAAGTTTGCTTTTTGGTACTTGTTGTGAGATTGCAACCCTGTTTTTTTTTGTTTGTTACATGCATCCCAAAATTTACCCACTAAGCAAACCGTCATTGTGCCCCTTATGTGCACTGGTTGGTAACACAGTGGGGCCTACTCCATTGTCTTGTGAGGCAGAAAATTACTGACCTGATCAACTCTTTTCAAAACTTCTCTAATCAAAACTTTTTAATATTTACAAGGAGTTGAATGACTACCGGTAATGTGAAAGATGTTGTTTGCAGGGATAAGCCCACAGACATAGATCACTAAGTCTGCAGCTCAGTAGAGCTTTTTTTTGCCTCTTTAAGCTCATTTTTGTTTTTACTCTCAGACCTCGCCCTAACTGGGCACGATGTGAATATCAGATTGTTCCAGTGTTTTCCAAGTAAGATATCTTAACCTGCTTCATGCTTCAATGAACAGACTAGGCATATTGTTGCTTATTTCAACAACTGTCCCACTGGCTCTATTTTGGTAAAGCTTAGTGCACCTCCAGTCTTTTTTCAAAGCAACAGCAAATCATTGTCACTTATAATATATCAGGACACTGTTTGCGCTCCATCTGCCAGAGTTTGCACACCTGTATATTAGAAAGAAGTGTTACATTTTATTTCCAGAAGCAATGTGTCATTTTTTTTCAAGTAAAAACCTCAGATAAACCCAACATACATTACCTTACCGGGAATGGATGGCAAACAGATTAAGCCAGCTGCTAGCTACTGAAAAAATTTGAACATCTAGCAGCCAAATATAAGTCACAGTTTGGTGTCTTTCCAGTTTAATTTGGGGGTCTTCTGATCCCAGTGGCCAAAAAGCAAATCATTGCAGCCGTAAATACACACACACATATAGAAAATAATTTTAAATCTGTCTAGTCACTTAAAGGAGTTCGTTCCTCTGTATTTCACTTTATTTTTCTTTTTGTAACTCTAAACTCATGTGATGCGCTGAGTAACTGCATTTCACAGTAATGTGTATGTTTTTGTGTTCACCCCGTGTATGTATGTGAGGTCTTGACCCTAACACATCCTACTGCCTTGTCGACTCTGAGGCTTACCTAACCTTTGACCTTAGTGCACGCACACACACCACATACACACACATGTAAACACTAGCCTTGATTTGTGTGTGTGTGTGTGTGTATGTGTGTCGTCATCACCCTTAAACCCCCGGAGCTACCAGACATAACTCTACACCACTGCTCACTGTGCATCTGTGTGTGTGTGTGTGTGTGTGTGTGTTGTTGAAATTCACCTAAACATCTGTTAGGTGAAGGAGCCAGTAAATCACATACTTCACTGCTGTGGCCAATCAGCGGAGAGGGAGAGGGTAAAGAAGGCTTGAGGGAGAGTTTAGCCGAGGAGAGACACACAGAGAGGAAGAGGAGGAGGAGGAGGTGAGAGAGAGAGAGACGAAGAAAATGACAGGGAGAAAGAGAGCCAGGGAGGAAGGCTTGCAGTTGCAGAGCTGCCATGTTCGGCCTGTAAGTTATTTTCTTTTCTTTTCCACGTGTGCATGTGTTGCAGAGAATGTAAGTGCGTGAGGAAATGTATGCTTAAGGTTTTTTTTTAAAACAGGAAGTGTTGCAAACTGATTCTGTCGTCAAGAAGTTATTTCGTGGCAAGATTGTTCCTATATTAGCTGAAGTAAAATAGTTTTTAATGCTTTCTCGTGGCTTTATGCCATGTGCTTGAACACGTGAGATTTCAGCGGTCAAATACCTTAAAGAGTTTGATTAGATTGAACAGGGATCATTACTGTTAAACTCTCTGTTTGCTTATTTGTTTGTTTTGGGGATGACAGGACCTCAGACATAAAATATGTTTCCCACTTTTCCACTGGCAGCAAACAAGTGTAAATGAGGGGAAACATTTGTTTCAGCTGAATTTTCTCTGGACATAGTTTGGTCTAACACCTGCTACCAACTCATTAACCCTCGACCAAACAAAACAGCCTCTGCTTGTGACCCCTGGTAATCAGTTTCATATAGTAATTTTATAATAATAAATTGTCTCTTGCGTGGTTCCTGACGGCAAGTTGGGAACCAAGGGTGTAATGTGCAAAAGTAAAATCGGAACACTTATTATATGCATCTACATTTTTATAAAAATCTTCTTTGAAAAATACTTTACACCAGCCCTCTGAAAACTTATACTGCTTTGTCATCACGTGAACTACCATGACATAAAACGTAATATTTCTACACAAGGTTTTGAAAATGATAATAACCATGCTGAAAACACATAATACATACATACAATACACATAGTTTCATAGTGCAAGCACCCTGTGAACTAGTCCTCTAGTCCTACTGCTAAAAATACCAAACAACTAAGCTGCATAGTTGCTGTCAGGTTGTTGTTATACTTTGTGTTGTCAAAAAGTAGACAGGCTTTTTTAAAAAACACTTTATTGATAGAGAATCAATAAAATAAAAATATTAATTCAGCAGACAGTAAAATAACAAGTTATCATCTTAAGGTACAAATGGAAATATAAAGAAAAATAGTAAAAAAGAGAAAGAGACGGATCACACAACTAAATTCAAAACAAACAAAAAAACATGTACATCACTGTGTGTTATAGTCCTTATAGGAAAGACAGACAGGCATTTTTTATTTTATATTTTGTGACAAGAAACATTTTTGTGTGTTAATGTATTTATTTGTGAAAGAGATGTGTTGGATTCACATTTTAAAGCATTTTCATCTCTTCTAATTACCAAAAAAACTGTGTAAATAATTAGAAAACATCACCAGGCAGGCCACCAAGTAACTACGCGGCAGGGTTCACATCAGAGATGTTATTGTCCTCGAACAGCCATCAGACACTTGTTTTTTTAGTCCATCTTACTACCAGAGTAGACATCCTGTTGAATTAATTCCGTTTTACTTGTCACCACCAATCACCGACTTATTATACTGCAGTGTTGACATGAGGTTTTCGTGATTAGAACAGTTTGTTCGATTTTATCAGCATTTTGTTTCTGTTAAAAATATTGTCCAGCTGTAAATAGCTTCCTGAAATGTTAGTGGTTACGAAATAACACAGAGCCACCAAACCATTATGCTGCGGCAGGTCAAACATGTTGGTATTGTCCTTAAACATTCATCAGACAGATGTTGTTTGGTCCGTTTCATTATCAGAGACCCCCGCAGAGCGTCATGGAAAAACACTGATTGTTTTCCTTCAACATGTCCCACGGCTGTGATCAATGCTAATGAAAGAGCGGTCACTTGTTGCGTATTGACAATGTGAGAGAGGGTCTTGACTGCACTCTTAATTGTACTGTGTGTGTGTGTGTGTGTGTGTGTGTGTGTGTGTGTGTGTGTGTGTGTGTTGAGCAATGTCGGGTTCATCTCGAGGTCAGGGTCAGTCACGCTCATAAAGGGGGGTGTGGCTTTAAGAAATGGCTCATTGGTGGGGTCGTAGGGTTAGGGGTCAGAGGTCAAGGGGGTGGCACTAAGAGTGAAAACACTGACCAGGCCATGAGGTTCGTCAAAGTTCAAAGTCGTAACTCACAACATTGCACCCTCTCTCTGTCCTCCTGCCTTTATTTGTCCCTCACATGCTGCTGTTTTCTGCTTCACGCTTTAATTTTCTGTTACAACACCGAGCAGTTTCATTGATCACTTTTATTTCAACTTCTGTTTCCTTTTAAATCTGTTTCAACCAACAAAACTCTAACGTACGTCTAAATGTTTCACATAATGCGAGACATGCTAGACATCTGCATTTTAGTTGATGTGTCACTAATTGGCATGACTGACAATATCTGCTGATTTTAGCTGCTCACTGATACGTCTGTATTTGTGCATGTGCTGGCACATAGAAATAGAATGAATAGCAAGGACATTGAACTGTTTGCTGTGGTCATTTGACCAGTCCAAAACAAAAAAAAAAAGGAGATTGATATAAGTTGTTATGGTATCTCACTCACTAGTTTGAGAACTCCGTTTTGGCCTTTTCACACTTATTCTTACTTGCAAAACAGAAAAATTCAATCTTGCACCAATCCAAGTTTCGCTTTCTCACCGAGTTAGGGCAAATGTTTGCTTAATTGCCTTGTTAACTCATCGTAAAATCATTCAAACTCGACAGAAACAAAATAAAACTCCAAAACAGTCTTAGTCTTGTTAGTCATCTAGTACACTGTTCCAACATTTAACCAGCTCTGGGTTGGTTTACATAAGCCCTTATTTCACAGAGATACATGTATAAAAAGGCTGATTTACACGCTGTTTATCACCGCTGTCAGTCGTTCTTCAGAGGCATCTACAGTACATCATTTCTCAACAAACATGGTAAAGAAACGGGCAATAACATCAAAAGTGATATTTTAAAACAACAGATGCTTATTTGAAAACTAACCACTCCACTGCTTGTTTGGTTTTTTTTACACAGAAGTTACACATACAATGGTTACACATAAAAATGCGTGCCGCTCTGACCATCCCGCTAGGTTGATTTGAGGGTCTGTTCTACTCTCATTTTTTACTGTGCATTGGCCAATAAGACACAAGATATTTTAGAACACAAATGCCAAATATACAAGATGTTTGACATCATTTAGCAAAGAGTGTCACCATTGCAGAGTTTGTCCAACAGAGGGAAGTGTGCTTTATATATCTCAATAATCGCAGTATTTCAATAACCATGAAACTGTGATATCCAATTAATGACAAAAAAAAGAAAATCAAATTTAAGGGATTCTTTTTTGCTTTTAGTTAGAAATTTGTTAAAAAGGCCAAATTCAGCCATCATATTGGTTATCGAGTGTTTGTTTTTTTTAACCTAAATAATATCAATGTCAGTTCTTTTGGGATATTAAAAAAGTTTCACTGCACTTTAGACTTTTCTTAACAGCATTTAAACTGATTTGAATAATCCCACAATCACAGTTATCATTCAGTATTTGTGCTTTTTAAGTCTGCTAGACTCTTCATTATATTTAGGGGTATTTATGAAGTGAGTTTGAAGGTGAATACAGATGCAGCTGATGTGTACAAATCATCAGAAGTGCACACATAAATCGTGTGGTTGTGATGTGTAAAAAGCTGGTAGGTAACACATTTTCTGCTCAGTACTAGAATGACTTTTTTCATGTTACGGACTTGGCACGCAAGTAGTCATGAACAGTTGGCAGTATGAGGCAGTGGTTGAGCTTGGTTGCCTGTAATTTTGGCTCTATGTCCATCCAATTTTGCATCAGTCAGTCCTTATCAAAAAGACTTGATTAAAGGTGGCAGCCAGCCTTTGTGGGTGCTAATACATTGCCTTTGTATTTTGTAGCTATACTATATACTATGTCTGACCTTTTCTTTCTGTCCACTTTTTGTTGAATTGTGTTATTCCGAAGCTTTTTCTTATAACTTGTCGTTTTAATTGTGCGTTCAGTAGCCCTAACAGATAGCAAACATTAAAAAACAACTTGTTCTGCACCGTAGCACAAGAGTTAAAAGCCTTGAAGGAGGCACTGCAGAGTGGAAGACTAACAGTTAAAATGCTGTCAACTGGCCTAATTACTGCAGTTTTTATAGGTCAGTAGGTAATTTAAAGTTTCACACATCCTCCAGGTCAGTGTACAGAATAATTAGAGAAACACACTCTGAGTTTTTAACAGGGCAGACTTTCTTTTTATTTCACATAACAAACAAACATAAAAAAGGCATTTTGCACTGAAAATAATACTTTTATGGAAGGACTGGGTAATATATGTGAACTATGACAGTATCGTGATATGGGACTTAATATTGTCATAGATTCTAGATATCAAAATATTGTACAATTTGTGTTTTTACTGGTTTTAAAGGCTGCATCAAACTCTTCTTTTATTCACCTTTACCCACTTTGTCATTTATCCACATTACTGATGTTAGTCAAAAATATCATTGTGTAAATATTTTTATCAAAGCACCAGTAGTCAACCTGCAGTATTGCTGCAATAATGATATTTAGGTATTTGGTTAAAAATATCATAATATTGGATTTTCCTCATATCACCCAGCCCTACTTTATGGTGCATTATTTTCCAGCAGTATAAACATGATCAGACAGAACAGAGCAGCATGCTGGGGTGTTTTTTATTTTTATTTTTAGGACCCCCCTTTGGCTGCACGATGCTGACCCTTCAGTTTATTTCAGACCGAATTGTTGCCTTCACAGAAACCCCGAGCAGATGAATACAGATTCGTTTGTCATCAGTGAGTCATCCGCATCCCCGAAAGCAGTAAAGCTTCCTGATGGTGTTTCAATCAGCTGATGTTGCTAGGCAACAAACATGGTTTTATCCAGCGGGCAGGATTTTTGGCCGATATCTCACAGTAACACGAGTCAGATCCAAGTCTTCTAATGAGATGATCCGGTCCAGATGCTGACAGAAATTATCAAGTTTCCCTCACAACAACAACAATAACATGCAAGTGCGGATGAGATCATGTGAAACTCAAATAATTGCTGCAGAAAAATTTGCAAAACATATATAGCAATACATTAATATAGTAAGATGTGTTCAATGCGGTTAAATTTAATCCAACTTTATCCCTGCGAAAGCAGTGAATGCAGCAGCTTACCACCTAAGTCATCAAAAACACAAATAAGAAAAAAAAGTAATGTAAAACAAACGGTGTAATAAAACAGTGCAAAAGTTTTATAAATACATGCCACCTACATTTTAATGGTTAATATGAATGAAATGTAAATATTGAACAAATATATACATTGTGAATATTAGGGCTACACAATGAATAGAAATATTATTGAAATCGCAGTATGGCCAAGTGTAATATCCAAGTCACAGGAGCTGTAATTGTGTGATAAAAGAAAAGTCTGTCACAACGTACCATTACAAATGAAACCTCAACTTGTATCATAATATCTTTTAGAATAATCACATTCTAATAATTTTTGGTATATTGTGCAGCCATAATAATTATGAACACAAACTGACACAATGATGTCACTTTAATTCTCAAAATAGTCTAGAAACCTCTGATGAATATGTATATAGTGTAATATTTAGTGTACATACTGTCTAGTTTGAGCATACTTCGATTTTTCACTTTTTGAAGTTACTACGTACTCCACACCTGCTTACAGTTAGAAGAAGTATCGATTCACACTGATACCTCAGTTTAGTTGTTGGAAGTAAAATTCCAGACTTGTCTAGAGGCATCCCAGATGTTTTAGAAACTAGTGACGACATGTGGAGTTTCCCTTACAATGCACGTGTATGTGTGTGTGTGTGTTTGTGTGTGTGGTCTGTCCACAATCCGTGTAACACGCTGATTAAGATTTTATGAGGCCAGAGGTCAACAGAAGCGGGGGAAAAGTGAACTTGTGACCTCGAGGTCAAACAGAGGAGAGAACTGTCACGACCCGACACTCTCACTTTTACTGTCTCACTTCCACTTGAATTTATGCCGTTGTCCCTCCTCTTCCTCTCATGTTTATTTCTCCCTCTCTGTTTTTTGTCTGGAGGAATTGTTTCACACATTCGATTGTGGTTTTCAGGCCCTGCTAGAGTGGAACCCATATTGTTTTCTCCACTATTAAAAACCAAAGAGGAAGAATGTTTTTAGGTCATGGAAATGCTCTGGAGGAGTCGTGGGATTTTACATGTGGGCCAGATTCTTGTAGTCTAATAGCCAGTAAGGTCAGGATTATTTTTAAGTTTGTCTCATTTGAAGCCAAACGCTCACCACTGGACTTCCCAGAAATGTGTTTGTCAATCAGACAAATGTGAGCAGCACAGTGACTTTTGGTTTGATTTTCGGTGGCTATCACTGCTTATCAGAACTGACTGCTGTACTATACTTACACATAACTGGTGAGGAGCTGCTCAGCTGAGTTTATTTTCCTTGGAAAGAGCCAGACTAACCGTTTCCCCCTGTTTCCAGTCTTTACGCTAAACTAAGCTAACTGGCTGCTGGATGTAGCCTGGTAATAATGATGGTATTAATCTTCTCATATAACTCTTCGCTAGAAAGCAAGTTATAGCTTATTTGCACATGATATCATGCATCACTGCGCTGTCCAGATAGAGCAAAGGCAACTGGAGGCAAAAGACAACCAACACTTCACAAATGCCCAAGTGCCACAAATAGTAGGACACAAAGGGAAGAGAGGCAAGAACTTTGTAAAAAGTTGAGTTAAAATTGACTTTTCCCTATTTTTTATTTATTTTTTTTTTATCATAACATTAGCTAGTAATGTTAGCCTGACGGCGTTGCATCTATGTACAGAATTGATATATAAAAGACAGCAATACTCAAGCATATTTACTGACCCGGCCAAAAACAAGAAGATCCAACTGTACACAAAATAGTTATAGTCCACTTGACTTTAGTTTGCTTTTATCATCCCACTGTGTGACATTAGTAACTTAGGGGGGAGGGTTGCAGTGGTTTCCAATTTTAAGGAATACTGTTGTATGAACATTAATGGTAATCACACTGTGTATATCTGCTTATTCACGGTATTAAGAATGAATGCAACTGGACAGAGAACCTCACTTTTAATTTGATCATTTTCAAAACGATTCATTATAATGGAGAAAAACTGAATTTACATGCTCCGCTTTCTCTCTGTCTGTATGTTATTCCTCAGTTTTATAATATAATCCCATTTTCTCTCTCTCCGTCTCTCTGTCTTCTCTCGGTCTCTCTCCTGAACCCGTTGAACCTCCTCCCCACCGCACCCTTTCTCCCCACTCACTTCCTGTTTAGAGGAACAATTAAAGGATTGTTCCTACGGCCGGGGGCACTGAGGCCTTGATCTAGAGCAGCCACCACATCAGCTGGAAAGACCCACATAAAACATCAATTATATAGGACCTCCTTGAAGGACAGTGTGCGTGCCTGTAAACCAACAGGAGTGAAACAAAAAGGTTATGATAGATGAGCAACTTTTGATGAAACATACATGAGGGGAGGATGCCCTCAGCAGGCAATAAGTCACACATGATCAATGACATTAACATGTGGTGATGACAGATTGTAGCTGATATGATAGTTGATTATTCAGCGATGCCTGTGACTCATACTTTACACATGTAGGTTTTATGAAGACATGTTGGCATAATTAAAACACAGACCTGCACATATAATATTATGAATCCGTTTGATTGTTTACACACGTTAATTAAATTCATATCATGTCTGACCAGATAGTTCCAATAGCAAATCATGTCCATTAAATGATACTGGAAGGTAAATAGCTACCAAAACACACTAATTCCCCGTTGAGAAAAACTCTGTCGCACAATATGAATTAATATGAATATAGGATATCAATTGGACGATGCATTCGCATTTAGAATAAATAATACTATTACTAGACTTAGAACTTGTAGTATTACTAGTATTACTAACACTGAGAGCAGCTGAGTGTGATAGTGATATTATTATATGTGATTTCACCTCTTCGCCCTGGATTTGAATTGTTTATGTTCATAAGGCCTGCAACTAACCGTCATTAACCGTTGTTAATTGTTGATTAATCTGACAATTTTCTGGATTAATTAATTCGTTTTGGGCTATAAAAGAATGTCAATCAGTGTTTTCCAAAGCTCAAAATTAGGTCCTCAGATTTTTTGTTTTGTTCACAACCTGAAGACATTCAGTTTACTGTCACAGAGAAGTGAAGAAGCCGCAAATCAATCACATTTAAGAAACTGGTTTTAAAAAAACTTTTAAAATTGTTGATAACTAATCAATTAATCATTGCAGCTCTAATGGTCGTTATTTATTTTATTTAAAAAATCATTTAATTGTACCACTGTTTAAAAATATTCAACTCCCTCTTATGTATTTTATTGTGTTTTTTAATAGATTTTATAAATTGTTATTGGTTTTAGTGTTACATTTTCATCATCTGTATAGCAGTTTGGATTGCTCTAATCTCAACTAAGGGTGCTATACAAATAAAGTTTGATTCATTATTGATTGATTGATTGACTGATTGATTGTAGAAGAAGTGCCAGTAGCGAAGGTGGTATTTCCTTGGGTGACATTAGTATATTAGCCCTGCTGTTAATAATTTATTTTTCATTACTGGTTAATTGTTTCAGCTCGTCTAAAGTTGCCAGAGTGAAATGAAATGTCTTAATGTTATATGTTCAATGTAATGAAATGTTCTTACATAAAGTAAAATTCATGTAATATTAATGGTAGTTTGAAAATGTAGAAGATAAATCCTCACATTTGAGAAGCTGTTGTAAGTCTTTGGTACTTTTGCTTGATAAAAAAAACAAAAAAAATACATGAGTAATCTATTATCTAATCATACCAGTTCTGGTGGAGGAGGTTATGTGGTGTATGTGGAGGCGTTTTCCCCAAAAGGAAATTTTGACCAAAAAGTGAGCCATAAATGTTGAATTCTGTTGACTGTAGGACAGTTTAACATTGTGCAGGAGTTGGTGGATTAACAAGGATTTTGTTTGTCTTGTAATTATGCACAGATAGGGTCAAAAATGCCAAATGACTGCTCCTACAGCAAGAGCTTATTTAAGACATAATTTCCACCTTAGAATCAATATTCACTTCTTGAAATGAAAGTTTCTTTTTGTGAATATTTTCCATGAATTTAAAATGGATTAATTCGGAATCCTTGCCTATTAAACATGGGTGCTAGTCCCATGGTGGCTCTCCTTGTGTTGGTTTTTATCATTTTGTGCTGTAGTTAAGTTTGCATGGAGTCAAACAGATTTCACATCAGGTCTAACCATAATGCAAAAATTGCATTATGATAAAAAAAGCCAAAATAAACAAAGGCACACATTATAATAAATGAAAAAAAATAAATTGGTATCTGTTCCTCCTTCACAGGCAGAGCGACGGGCATACAGAGAGGCGGAGATAAACATGATGGACGACCTATCAGAGGGTGACTTTCAGAAAGAAGAGGAGTCAGCCAGCCCAGCTCCTTCCCATTCACAACAACACACAGACCCCGCCTCGCCAACAGTTGCCACGACACCGGAGCCAGTTGCCCGGGGAGAACAGGCCACGCCCAGAGAGATAGAGTACCAGGTAAGATGATGAATGATTATTGTAAATTTCTTAAATTTCTAGAACAAGTGTACTCCTAATAAAAAAGATGCATAATAAAAAAAAAACTACTACTACTAAAACATTATATATAAAATAGGGAATACTGGAGGAGTTCACTATAGTGTAGAAAGTATACAAAGCCCCCTAAGTCTTAAAAGATTTTTTTTTAAATTACGTATGCACAAAGTAACAATTTCTGCTAAAAACTTATTATCATGTGCACACAAGATGAAAAAATACATAATTTCAGGGACTTCATAGAAATCTTTGATGCATTGATGGAATTCAGTGCATTCAAATATTGCCAGAGATTTAGACAGTGAACCAATAAACTGTACTGTCATTTGATGGAGGTCCAAAGATAAATGGATAAGTGGATATAATAATGGAGAGGTGCAATAATCTCTCAAGGTGAAAAAGAAAAAAAAGCATAAAAGCAGGATATTTTTGCCTAATAACCTTAATCACACAAAGTGTCATGCTTTTGTACTGTTTGGCCTTGAAAAGAAAAATATTGTCTTTTATTACATTAAACTTTTTAGACACAAACTTTCAGTGTAAAATATTTAGTTTGTAACTGTGTTGAAATGGTTTTTAAATGACTAGAGAGCATAGGGATAGATTTCAGGTAGATATGTCCCCCTTGATATTTTGAACGTTTGCATTTGTCTTTTCCAGTAAAAACATGAAAGCAGAGGACTTTTATTAAGCCATTTACACAAAGCATTGATGCAGAAAAGGCACATATTGGTGCTTAAAATTTCCATCGTTTTTTTCTGTGTGTGAACAGGACGGACGGAGTTTTGGGATTGGTACTCTGGTATTTGGGAAGCTGCGAGGCTTCTCATGGTGGCCCGGTAGGATTGTCTCCTGGTGGATGAGTGGCCGGAGTCGAGCTGCAGACGGGACCCGCTGGGTGATGTGGTTTGGAGACGGCAAGTTCTCTGTGGTGAGTTGTTTTATTGAGAAACCCCTCAAATAAAATGATCAAATACTATTACAATGTGTGTTGAATCCTTCACAGAGTCACACCGGGTTCCCATGGTCATGGAAAACCTAAAAAAAGTCCTGGAATTTCACAATCTTTCTTTTTCCCAGCTTGGGAATGACAATAGTAAAAACATCAACACTTCCGGCCTGAGATGAGCTGGGTGCTTCAAAATAAAAGCACCAGTGGTTTGGCTTTGAATCATTTAATTATAAAAAGATTTGATTGTATTAACAACAATATTTTGTTGAACTTTTGTAACACAAAGACTTTATTATGGCAGTAGCTACTTTATTTATCTTAATTGTAAGTGCAGTTCCTCTTATAATTTTGTACTTGTAGTAGTCTACAGCAGATTAGAGGAGATTTCTAAATGTTAAGATATATATTGTGTATCTTCATATAGCCTAAAATTATTACAATATAATTGCCCCATATGCCCTGCCATATTTCCACGTAATGTAACACAATGGCAAATTTATTTTCTGTAGCTGTTAAAATAGTTCTAATATGCATTTATGAGTAATGTTTTGTTTAGTATCACATACATTTCTTGATTTTCCTTCAGTGGTCCGTCTCTCCCTCCATGCCTGCTAGCTGGAATTATGCTTAAATAGTTTGACTGTGATACGTTTGAATAACGCCGGGCAAGTGGGGCAGAAAAATAATGTTGTGACAGTGTGATTTAACATGTTTCCATACTTTCCATGCTGCTTTTTTTTTTTTATAAAGGACAATTTATTGACTTTGCTGACAGTTTGAAGTCGGCTGTTTGAAGTGAATAACAAGCTGTGAGAGATTGGAAAGGTTTGCTCATTAATTCTCATGCAAGAATCATCATTTGAAGTAAAGTAAACTATAAAGTTCTAGTTGTGTTATACATTGTCAGTGATCATGGAAATTTTATTGGGTCCTTAAAAAGTCATGGAAGAGTTATTAAATTTGTCCAAGACGATGTGTGGGAACCCTGGATTCATATCAGTGGCTCAGAGAGGCTCACAGCCCTTCCACAAAGAGAGAGAGGATGTCTTTTGTTATTGCTATAATTTTAGAGAAGTAATTTGGCCTTAATGCAGTGGTTTAATGTTTTTAACACCCTGAGCCCCACTATTCCAATTGTATGCTTTTACAAGGCATTCATAAGCTTTTCTAATATAATTTTACTTTTATTCCATGGTTAGCGGCTCAGTGTTATTTCAGCACTTCCTTTGTTCTTAGCTGAAACTTTAGTGAATGTGGTCTCTGGCTTTGATTTGATACAAGATGACCTTGATTTTGTCTTTTTTTCTTTTGACTTACTTAAATTTGAATTTAAAAACCCCAGAGACAGATATCTTGCACCAAAGCTCCTTATCTTTTGAGACATCTTTCCTAAAAAGATATGTTCTTACAGTGGCACACAAAATGACCTTAATTAAGAATTTCAAGGACTTGATGAGAATCTGTTCCCCCATTTTTTTTTCCCTCAGACGTTTTCTGGCTTTTTCTTTTAATCTTGGTGACATTCATTATAATCTCTTTGTTCTGCAGGTTTGTGTGGAGAAGCTGATGCCTCTGAGCTCTTTCTCATCTGCCTTCCACCAGCCCACCTACAACAAACAGTCCATGTACCGCAAAGCCATCTTTGAGGCTCTGCAGGTAACAAACTCACCATTTTAACTCTGCTTATTAAGGTGTGTGTGTTTTGAGTCATTTTTTCATGGCTGATCATTTTATTTTTCTGTTGCTAAACATATTTCTCTGGAGGAAATCCAAAATAGACCAAAATATAAATGTGCGGGTTTAGAGGTCATATTTTACTCATTCCTTTCTTATGTAACAAGATCTCCATTTGCATTTGTGGAGGTGTTGTTCTCATCTAGCTCTGCCCACAATTTATAGGTGGCACCATGTGGGTACACCTCATTTTTTTGTTATTTTTCGATCCAGCAATGTGTAGTGTTTTTTTTCTTGTTCGTAATACAGAACATATGGTTATATACTTCTGCAGCATCACGCTGAGTCATCATTTATTCAAACCTCTGTAGAATCATAAGCAAGCAGTGAAAGATTTGTACATAAAGCCCTGTATATTTTGCACAACTTCATGCACAAGTGTAATTTTCGTATTTGTCCTTCTTATTTGACGTGTTTTTACTCTTTGTGTACTTTGTGTGTGTGTTCATTTTGTGTGCAGGTGGCCAGCGTTCGGGCGGGAAGGCCAGTTCCTTCCTGTGATGCGAGCGATGATGCAGAAGGGGTTGACATTCAAACCAGACAGATGATAGAGTGGGCCATGACCGGCTTCCAACCCAATGGTCCACAATCACTGGACCCTCCAGAGGGTATGCACATTTAATATTCAACATATAATGTAGGAGGATAATTGACCAAAACACACATATAGAAAATCGCCTAAACTTAGGAAATTAAAGCTTCCATATTATGCTCATTTTCAGGTTCGTACTTCTATCTGGGTTCATCCTAGAATATGTTTACATGCTTTGATGCTCAAAAAACACTTTATTTTCTAATATGCTATGTTTAGCACCTGTCTCTTTAAGCCCCCCTTCCCCAAAAAATCCGAGTCTGCTCTGATTGGTTACGTTTTGCAGGTCTTCCACTCTGTGCTCTTGGTGTCTCTGCACCGACATTACAGCTGGGAAGTGACTATAATGGCGCTGTAGCAGCAGTTTCTACTTTTTTATGGTATAGTTGTGACATCACAACTACAGTGTAGTACTGACAACTTGCTTAAAGGCAAAGCGTCTGAATACAGACTGTGATTCTCCCACAATTTCTCTGTGGACTGAGTGTTTTGATACTTTCACAGTGTTTATCTAACACCTGTAACAGCTTTAGAATTACAGACATGGAAATCTGACTTTTTACAATATGGGGCGTATAAGATTTGACTAAAATTCTAGATGATACTGTTCATCAATAACTGCAGTGATTCTGATATCAGCAACCAGGCAATGCAGTGGCATAATACTGTCTTTAAATACATTTGCTGCTGTATCCTGTATCCTGTATCATGGAAACTAACTAGTTCCTGAAAAATTCCTAAAAGAAAAAGTGTTTATAGCCATACTGAATGAGCAAACCTTGCAAAGGTGGGGTGTTTCGCACAAAAAGTGCACACAAAAGTTTGAGAGAGAAGTTTATATCCTGCGCACTGTTTCACCTTGACACACCTGGTCTGTCAACAAACACTCTGTTTGAGTCGTCCAAAGCTTCCATCAGGGAGTCCGCAGCTTCAGACCAGTTCCAGTTTATTATTCTGCTTTTCTATCCCGACAGAGGAACAAAATCCATATAAAGAAGTGTACCCAGAGATGTGGGCCGAACCTGAGGCAGCGTACACGCCTCCACCTGCCAAGAAACCGCGCAAGAACTCAGCTGAGAAAGCAAAAATAAGAGAGGTGATCGACGAAGGGACCAGAGGTAAACAAACACATTTTAGCTTAAACTGCAAATATTCAGAAATAAACCTACAGCTTCTTTGTATATTTAAACAGCACAACGCCCAGAATATTACATCAGAAAAAGACATTTACAAGAAACAATGAAACTCTAAATGAAGGTTGTTTTTATTAATATTTCTATTTATATCTTACATTTTGGAGATACGAGACCCTTGCAAGATCCCCACCGTACACAGTGTCATAAGACATCTTGGCTTTTTTATTTTACTGTCTGTATGTGTTCATTTTCAAAACAGTGTGTTGATGTCTCCTTATGTTGTTTTTTTGTTTCAGAGAGACTCATATGTGAGATCAAAAAGAAGACCAGGAACATAGACGGTAAAAGTTTGAAATAACTTTCAAGCATCATTCTTAAATGTAGAAGTGAAATAAAGAAATGATATATTAATTGATTAATTAGATTAATCGACTGTACAATGCCTTTAACTAGCAATTTTTTGTAAACTGTTGTTTTACATAATTATGCTCAACCCTGGATATAGAGTTGACTTAAAAGTTAATTATTTTACCTTCTTATAACAAGAACTATTTCAATGGCTGCTAAATAGTCTTTGAGTGTCAGTCTAAATTAGTCAGAAAGGACAAAACCCATTAAATATATAATGGCTACATCATTATTTAAGAAAACATTATCCCTCTGAGGCAATCATCTGTCCATTCTCCACCATTACAGGAGATACCTGTGATTGCATCTTGAAACGTTATTACGCAGTTTGTTTGGCTGTTATCACATTATCAGTTGTTTTTCCTGTTTAATACAGAAATAAAGCTAATTTTACAAATGTAGCATCAATCAAAGAGTCAAGCCTAAATTTACATTACACTTACTTACGTTTAGATGAAGTTTTTGGTTCACTCAGCTCACAGTTGTTCCAAGTTTTTTTGTAGCTCAGGGCGAAACATTCCTTGAATTCAGTTTTTGTTTTAGTGTAAAATTAAGGTATGTAGCTGATTCATTTATGCATCAAGAGTTAACAGCATAATAATTTACTGGTGGACTGCAGTAAAGGCCTGAGCATCCAAAATAGATTATGAGCTGGAAAGTTATAAATCACAGCACCTGAAAATTAATTATTGAGTCTTTGTTATGGAACATAAGCACATTGTGGTTATTTTTGGCAGTAAAAGTCTTACTTGTCGTTTAAGTACTCCATTAATGTGATAAAGGGCTAAACCCAAAGTGTTACATATCATAATGTGATCATGTCTGTGTTTGTTCAGATATCTGCATCTCCTGTGGAAGCCTCAATGTCTCTCTGGAGCATCCTCTCTTCTGGGGAGCAATGTGTCAAGGCTGCAAAGTAAGAAATCTCCAAAACACTTTTATTATAATAATATAAGGGGCACTTTGAGTTGTGCAATAATTCTACATTATTATAGAATCATATGAAACTGGTCGAACCACATCCTTTCTAACTTCTCAGAATAGAATAGAAATACTTCATTAATCCCTTGAGGGAAATTGTTTTGTTACAGCAGCAAATAAGAGAGCAGCAAGTGAATAAAATATTCGTTAAAAAGGCAAAAATAATGCAAATATATATACAAAGGAAGGCACTTAACATAGAGTAAAATAGAATAGAATAAAATGAAATAATAATAATAAAGATATGTACAGTATTACAGAGAGCAAACAAACAAAAAAAGCCAAAAAGTTTAAAAAGATCAATAAAAATTAAAAATGTGCAAATAAGTGTGCAAAAAGTGAAGATGGTGATGATGGATGATGAATAAATCCAGCAATTTACAGTCAAAAATCAAGTGAATTACTGAAGTATTTCTTTGATCTGTATAATAGTTACATTAACAGATAATGTAACGTTACATTAAACATCAGTTTTATTATTTTACATTGTGATATGCAGTATGTGTATATATCATAAATATTGGACACCTTTTCTCATTTATATTGTGATAATGAATTCAGATGCTTCACTCAGCCCTAGTAACAGTGAATAAATGGATATATATTTCTACAACCAGAAAGCAAAGTACATGAACCAAACACTTCTGCACACAGACTAATGCTGCAGCCAATGACTATTTGATTATTGCTTTTTTAATTAACATATAATTTGTTTTGTCTATAAATAGGAAAAATGCTGTGAAAAAATGTCCTTAACAATTTACTTGAGCCCAAGGTAATGTTTCAGATTTTCTTGATTTGTTCCACCAACATTCCAAAATGCAAAATATATTTAATTCACGATCATTTAAAACAGAGATACATGTAAAATCCTCACATTCAAGATGTTAGGATCAGATTATATTTCACGTTTTAGCTCGAAAAATTACTTAAACAACAAATATCTCAGCTCCTGTGACGGTTGCATTTCAAAAGCAATATATTGTTGAATATTGGGGATATCTGTGATATTAGACACATGGAAACAGTAAAAACAAAACATGACAGACAGACTTCTTCTCTGCCTCTCCTCTGATTCTGTTTTGTGTCTTGGCAGAACTCGTTCCTGGAGTGTGCCTACCAGTACGATGACGACGGCTACCAGTCCTACTGCACCATCTGCTGTGGAGGCAGGGAGGTGCTCATGTGTGGCAACAACAACTGCTGCAGGTCAGTGCAGAGCTCTATATACATACTGGTGAGTTTGGGATTGGCAAGCAGCTTCTTCTTGTGGCCAGGACGAGGTTTTGGATTTCACATCGACAGAAACAATTTACCCATAAATGTCAAAACCTGATGTATGGCTCCTTTTATTGGTAATTGAGTCTGTCGACTAGTGTGCAGCAGATTTATTTATCTGAATATAAAGTTTATTTTGGCATCCAGGCTTTGACCTCATCAGTGCAAACATTCAACAGCTCAACACAGCAGATAATTGGAGTCATGCAACAGTGCTAAAAGCACTCAGAGCTCAGTAGCAATCCCGCAGTGTAGAAATACTCTGTTACAGGAAAATAGTCCTACATCGAAAAACTTAACTGAAGTTCAATTTATATAAATTTAGCCATTATTTATCAAGGTAAAAGTCTCATTAAGATTCTATTAAGATAGAGAATCTATTTTTCAAGAGTGACCTGGCCAAGAGGGCAGCATAAAACATCATTACGAATATAAATACAAGCAGAGAAATACAACTGTCACACATTACAAATAAGTAAGCATAAAATCCAGTGAAAATGAAACACAAAACCAGTTAAAGCAAAATATGGAAACAACCGTCTTTGCTGCAGTAAAAAATAATTAATTGAGAAATACACTGAATAGCTCAAGAGACACAGCACCAAAAAATACAACACAGATAGAGTGAGTGTATCTGGGGTTGGCTTGTACTTTCACTCTCACTGGCAAGTGTGTAAAAGTACATAAGTATCAGCATTGAAATACACTTTTAGTACCAAAAGTAAAAGTACTCATTATGTGGAACGGCACATTTTAGAAAACTATAGACTGTATAATTGGGCTAGAATTATCGATGCATAAATGTGTTCATCACTTTAATGTTGTAGCTGGTAGCTAGCTTAATCTACAGTATAATAATACCTCATAGTTTATTATTTGATTTGTGTTTTGTATTAATAACCTGCAAAGTAACAGCAGAAAGTACAGTATTCGTTGCTACAATGTAGTCTATTATTTGGCCTTTTCTCAACAAAGCAACACCTCCTATTTACAGAAATACATTCTAGTGAAATGTGAAAATTAAATCTAAACCAAGAGGTCCACCTGATATGCAAAAGCAGGCAAAGACATGTCAGGGAAAACATATACCGTTAATTTAACCATATTGAACCAAGACTACCCTGTCTGTCTAAAATGATGAATAAGAAAATCATAAATAGTCAAATGATGAAATTCAAGGAAAACACAGGTCTCACAGTGTATGTGTATGTGTGTGTGTACGCAGGTGTTTCTGTGTGGAGTGTGTGGATCTGTTGGTAGGAGCCGGCTCGGCGGCAGCAGCCATCAAAGAAGACCCGTGGAACTGTTACATGTGTGGCCCCCGGAGCACCTACGGGTTACTGCGGCGACGGGATGACTGGCCCTCCAGATTACAACACTTCTTCGCCAACAACCATGAACAGGACTTTGTGAGTCTGACAGTTGGCTTATTTCCATTAATTTCATTTTTTTGTTCGTCTATAATAAATATTAAATATTGATAATGATTATAAAGATGATGGTTCTTTTGAAAATTAGTTCACAGTACAGCTTGTAGTAGTATATACTATATGACTGCAGTTTGCATCCATTAAGTTTTACAATGAAATACATAGATGCAGTACAAAGTGTGTCCCTGTAATTATCACAAGATTTGTAAGAGTTTAAAAATCACTTGTTTCACTGATACATTATAAAAAAAGATGATAAATTTAGTTTTTAGGGTATGTTTGCCTTTATCTGACAGTATTGCAGTTTAGAAAGAGGTGTGATGGCATGTGGCTAATGGTGGAATGGTGGAAGTATTCAGACCTTATACTATACTACACTATAAAGGTGCAATAGTGTAGAGTAAAAGTTCTCTTGTTCAAGTAAAAGTTCTGCCCTCAAAATCTTATTTGAGTTAAAGTACAAAATAATCAGCACTGAAAGAAACTTTATTCATCCAAGTAAAAGAACTCATTAAGCAGAATGGCCCATTTCAGAATTATATAACTATATTATTATAATTATTGGTGCATTGAAGTTTTCATTCCATTAATGTTGCAGCGCAACATTTCCTCATAATAATCTGAATCTGCAAAGTGACTAATGTTCTAGTAAAAAGTAAATTTTTTCCTTAGAGAATGCAGTGTAGAAGTAAAAAGAACAGAAAATAGAAATACTCAAATAAAGTACCTGAAAATTGAACTTAAGTACAGTAATTGAGTAAATGTACTCAGTTTCATTACACCACTTTAAAAAAATCATCAATAAAATGAATTAAATTTGTATATTAATTATTGAATGTATTGTTATTATTCGCTCATATGACTGCCTATCATTTGTTTTTATTGTAAAGTGGGGCAACGATTCTTCTTATTTTCAATTAATTTGCCAGTTTTTTTGTCAGGTATTTTTTGTCTTTCTCAATTTATTAAGTGTTTTGTCAATAAAGTGTCAGAAAATAGTGAAACATGCCCTGTGTAATCTCAAAGAGCCCAAGGTGGCATCTTGAGTTGGTACATTTTATCTAACAGTCCAAAAATTATTCAGTTTATTATCACGCATGACAAAGAAAAACATCAAATTCTCACATTTACGAAGATGTAACCAGCAAATGTTGGGATTTTTTCTTTTTTTCGGCACAAAAAATGTCTAAAACAATTATTCCATTATCAAAATAGTTGCCAATAAATTTCCTGTCGATTGACTAATCAATTAAGAGATTCTAAATAAATAAAGTTATTACTACTTTTATATATATTCCATATCACAACTCTGGTGACAGACTCCAGACTCAAATATTTACATATTCACCTTTATTTCTGTATTATATTACCCCTCTACTGCATCTACAACTCCCCATTACACCAGCCCAGTCCTGACAACACGCTAGAAGTCAAACAGATGTCGTAAATTTGATCTATTTGCCATCTTATATCTACTGTAATCTGCTATCATAACCTTGCTAGAAGAATTAGGTGAAATACATCACAGTTAAACGGGAAACATTAATATCTGGAGATCAGCGAGGCCTCTGCTCCGGGGCTCGTCTGCTATAAATTATCCATAAAGGCTAAAACACATCAAAACAGACCATGTCCACATTCAATTATTCATTTTCTCCAGACAGGCTTTTTGCCGAAAGATCAGATCATCATCATAAATAAGGCTTATATGTGCAGCTCTGCCCTCTGCTCCATCTAAACACTGTAAAACTTAATATTTATCTAATCTTGCGCTCTTTATTAATGTCTCCTCCTCCTTTTAATGCTCTCTTTCAGGAGCCAGCCAAGTTGTATCCTCCAGTTGCAGCAGAGAAGAGGAAACCAATCAGAGTCCTCTCCCTGTTTGACGGCATTGCCACAGGTACGTACTGTATGTGTGGGACTGCAGCTAACAACTATTTTCATTATTGATTGATCTATTGATTAATAGAAGATGTCAGTCCATCATTTTGGTCTTGACTGAAATGTCTCGTCAGCTTTTGGATGGTTTGTCGGTAAAGTTTGTACAGACATTCATGGCCCCCTTGGGATTATCCAGTGACTTTTCAATTAGCCATTATCATTTTAATTTGTGCGAAACTTAAGGTTTTGACCAAATAGGTTTGCAATGGTATGAGATTTTCATGGTACAATAACCATCTTAGAAAATATTGCAGTATTACTGTATTATTATTATTATTATCAGTCAGAATGGTCCTTAAGGGAATGAAAACAGAAGGTTTAGTTTTTGTTTAACAAATGTTTTATCACTAATAATTAAGACTTTAAACCATTTTTTAATGGGCGCATGTGTAAAGAGCTCCCCCCCTTTTGAAAATAATGAATTAATACATGAGTTGCACTCATGTACAAGTACATAATAAGAACTTACACAGGCGTTGTCATCCGACATTTTGGCGTCTGTCAGCTGTGAATCACCTATCATCTGTTTGCTGGCTCATGTGACGCACCTTCTGCCGCACAGCTGTGGGTCGGAATAGCCAGAAAAGCATGCAGGCTTATATACGGCAAAATGTGACCGGATGCAGTAGGAAGTGCTGGTATTTTTGACATACTATGTAGTGAGGCATAATAAATTTTTTCTTGACATACTAAATAAAAAAGTAGTATGGATATTTGAATATATTGTTTGCATCTAAATATTTGTTTTGTCCAAAAGCTAAAAATATTTAGCTTTTAGCTTTATTGGATAAATGACTTAAATGATTGATCCATTTAAAAAGTGTTGCTGAATAAGCTGCTGTTAATCGACCAATCAATCATCCAGCTAACACTTTCAGTTTTAAACCTCTGTGTGTGTGTGTGTGTGTGTGTGTGAGAGAGAGAGAGAGACTTTAAGGGAAATACAATGATTTATGTAACTTCATAGTGCAGAATGATTTAATTTGTTTTGAGGATAATGAATATTTTAGGTCTCATTGCTACGGTGTCAACAATAATGATGTTGCAGTGAACGCTCCTGCAGATTTTCAGCTTTGCTAAACTGCATGAGTGTGTGTATTTGTGTGCGTGCACTCAGGTCTGTTGGTGCTGAAGGATTTGGGCATGCAGGTTGACAAGTATGTGGCATCTGAGGTGTGTGAGGACTCCATCACTGTCGGCATGGTCCGACACCAGGGTCGCATCATGTACGTGGGTGACGTACGCAACGTAACACGTAAACATGTGAGTAAAATTCCTCTGTGCTTTAAGGCAGAATAAATAATGATGTGTAACACACAAGAGGCATTAAAGTGTTAATACAGCATGACATGGAAATTTTCTTTTGATATGGTAGTTGATTGGTTATTATTGTTCTACTCCATCAAACTGCTTCTTTTACACGTTTGTTCTGTGCTGATGTTAACACACGCTGTTAGATTGAGGAGTGGGGACCTTTTGACCTGGTGATTGGAGGAAGCCCCTGCAACGACCTCTCTATAGTCAACCCTGCAAGAAAAGGCCTTTTTGGTAAGAAGGTGTCTTTGAATGTGGGGGTTGAAAGTCACACCAAAATAGAATATTTTGCTGCTGTAAATATATTTTTCAAATTTTTTAAAAACTTGAATGGAACAAGTAAAATTAATCATTAAAACTACAAATACTTAAAGGCGCTAATGATTTTTGTGTGTATTTAAATACAGAGCCTGAACTTTCTCTCTCTCCCACAGAGGGGACTGGACGGTTGTTTTTCGAGTTCTACCGTCTGCTACACGAAGCTCGACCAAAACCTGGCGACGAGCGTCCGTTCTACTGGCTGTTTGAGAACGTGGTGGCTATGGGAGTTAGCGACAAACGGGACATCTCACGCTTTTTAGAGGTATAGTAGCATGACCGCAGCCACTAAATACAGTCATAAAATACATGCAAATAAAAAAAGTGAATACAGTACAGTAAAGACAGTGTTTTTTATGTGTCTAAAGATGCCTTTTACAGCAAAAAATACCTACAGCAAACAAAAAAAGTCATGGAAAACACTTCAGATAACGGCCTTAGCAAATATTAGTCATGGCAGCGGCCTGAAAATCAAAAACTGTACAACAGCAGTGGAGATAAAACACTGTCCCAATCACACTTAACCGACAGCTTTGTCCAACTATGCTACATTTGTACAATGCTTTTATAGTATATATAAATATACAACATTATTTTGTGTTGTAAGTTATATTATACAACTACATATCACCTGTTATATCTTATATCCCATACTCTATCATATTGTATTATGTCAGTATGTCATACATTTTTATTTCATTATATGCTTATTTTTCTATTAGATTTCCATATTAATAGAGGCATACGCTAACAATAGTAACTTATTCATAGTATATAAATGCTGTTGACATTTACGAGACTCCTGAAACTGGTCACATCACTGTCGCTTTTGCCTTTTAATGATGTCTATTATTGTTCTTAATCGATTCTATACCTCTTACTATTTACATTTACTTTCTCTATTTCTCTATTTATTTCTCTTTATTCATTTTCGTCCTTGTGCTGCTGGAACAACTGAATTTTCGCCTCTGGGCATTAATAAACGTTAAAGATTATCTTAATCAATAAACTTGAGCAAAATGCCCTGGGGCGCCTGGCGGCTCAGTGGATAGAGTGGCGCCGGCCGCGGGTTTGAGTCCGGCTTCGGCCCTTTGCTGCTCCCCCTCTCTCTCTCCCCCTTTAATGCTCACACTTTATCAGTTAAAGGCAATAAAAGCCAAAAAATAAGAATCTTAAGAAACAAAAACATAAAAAAAAAACGTTGAGCAAATTGCCTTTTGCTATTTGTTTGTCTTAGTTACTATAAAGAAAAAAAACATCGAAAACATCTTTGAAGAAAATTCAGCTTTAGATTTCATGTAAGAAAGAATGTCATATGATAATATACACAGTGTGGAGGAGTCGCCCTCTCAGACAGTAGATGTTCATATTAAGTGAAACAGGAAGTAACACTGCTCCTGCTCCTCAGTGTAACCCAGTGATGATCGACGCCAAGGAGGTCTCTGCTGCCCACCGCGCTCGCTACTTCTGGGGAAACCTGCCAGGCATGTCCAGGTGATACAAATACTCACACATCATTGTTTTGATCATTTTATTTGATTACACAGCAATCAAAGCTGAATTAAAGGTGGTGGATACACTTACCATGTTTAATTTTTTTTGTCCACCTTTCAGACCCCTGACAGCCATGTCGAATGACAAGCTGGAACTACAAGACTGTCTTGAGCACGGCCGTACAGCCAAGGTACCCACCCCCGTGAGCGTGTGTGTGTATAAGTGTGTGTGTATCTGTGCTTATATTCATATGGCATCTAAAGTTTCGAGTAGGTCAAGTATTTAATGTTACTTTCTATTTGATGGATAGAAAAACAAAAACTGGATAAACATTGTTTGGAAATGGGTCGACAGTCCCGTTTATGAGCCGCAGCATAAGCAGCATCGACAAGTTAAAGTCTGGGATAAATGGAAAATTAAAAATAGGAAATTTGTGCAGTATATATATATTTCTCCTTTGAGTAAAGATGTACAGTATTATACTTTATATTTCCTTTTGTGGTCTAACTCTGCAAAAATGTACCCGTTGATGTCCATTTTTACTGCATGTTCTTGCTGCTTCTGTCTTGCATTTTTGCATCCAGCAAGTAGAATTATCAGCCATTATCCGCTCTTTAGCAAATAATTATCTGTCAACTACTAATTTATACAGTGTATCACTGAAAGCTGCCATACATAAGGAGGACAGCTGTAGGCTTAAAATGGTTTTTGTGTGTGTGTCTCTGTCTCTCGTCTGTGTGTGTTTGGTTCTGGATGCTAATTCCAGTTTGAGAAGTTGCGTACGATAACGACACGCTCCAACTCTGTGAAGCAGGGGAAAGACGAGCATTTCCCCGTTTACATGGACAACAAGGAGGACATCCTCTGGTGCACCGAGATGGAAAGGTACAGTGTTGTGTGTTTGTGTGTGTGTGTGTGTGTGTGTGTGTGTGTGTGTGTGTGTGTGTGTGTGTGTGTGTGTGTGTCTGTCTGTGTTACTCTGCTCTGTCTATTGTGTTTAAGAACCTCTAATTTTACTTGAGCATGTTCACAAGTTCATAGAAAAAACCTGATGAATACAAGAGTCTGAGTACATTTCTAGATTCTTTTTTGAAGTTTTGTTGGATTACATTTGTGTAAACAGGGACAAATATACATCACAATTTCCTAAAACTATGTCTTCAACTTGCTTGTTTTTTTCTGACCAACAGTTCAAAACAATAAGACGGAGAAAAACCTTGGCATTTGGCATTATTGCTTGAAAAATAAACAATTCATCTATTTTTATGAGCAGTTAACATTCTGTCGATCAACTATCAATTAAATAACTTACTTTTTCTTTAAAATCTAATGTAAACTAAAAAAATGGTGTGTGTTTCCAGGGTCTTTGGTTTCCCCGTCCACTATACTGATGTGTCCAACATGAGTCGTCTGGCCAGGCAAAGGCTACTGGGACGGTCCTGGAGTGTCCCCGTCATCAGGCACCTCTTCGCCCCGCTCAAGGAGTATTTTGCCTGCAACTAGTCACGCACCAACTCTCTCTCTCACACACACACAAATATACATACACAAACAGTATGTAATGACAGACACACAGTATACAGCTAGTACGTGAAGGTTGGCTGACGCAGGATGACACAGATGACCGGACATACACACATTTACTTACACACACACACACACACACACACACACACACACACACACACTCAGAGCTGTAAAGGACTGCTTCCTTAGATCCCATGTAGACCACTGGCTGAACTTAGTCCCCTGGTGCTACCTTGCTGATTTACACACAAACACATACAGGTGCAGGGTTTCTGTACTGTATATGTTCACACACAGACTTCCTGTCCGACCTTGAAACTGGTGTCTTCTGGCTTTACTGTGTCACAGCAGCTGGAGCTCAAACCTCCAGGGGGCGCAAAACTCACAAAGATGTCCCAACTTACTGTCTCAGACATCTCTCTGAGCGCATCAACACACCAGTGAATCCCTCTGAACCATAACACTTAACTGTATTCATGTGTAGTGACAGTGCAATGAACACACACACACACACACACAAACATATATATATGCACATACTATACACACACACACACACACACACACACACACACATATATATATGCACACACTATACACACACACACACATACACACCAGTTAATGCTCGTGGTGCTGGTCAGGCCGTGATAATGGTGCCACTTTAATACAACACTTTTACAGTTTTTGGTGCTTTTGAAGACTAAACAGTCTCTGGTTGTTTCAGTCGCTACAGTTTCGTGTCCCTGACAAAGTTTAACCAAATGCTTACCAGCAGGTGGAGGCAACACATGGCAAGAGAGGGGATTTTTTGTTTTTTTACGTGTGTTTATCTGTCAAAATTAGTAAGAGCGAACAAAGGGGTGTTCATAAGGAAAAACGAAGCAACCATCATCAGACAGATTTCTATGACGCTTTTTCTAATGTGACTATAACTAAATCTGATTGTCATTTGTTGTCTTATTGGAAAAGATGCTCTGGAGGTTCAAATAATTAATTAACGAAAGCAGGTTTGTGGAAAAATAACACCAAAAATCCTCAACTTCCCCTGAGGACAACCTGTTTTTTGAAAGTGGTGTCAGTGATTCCCGCAATATAGGATACAGAAATTAAAAACTAAATTTGGGGGGGGGGGGTGCCACACAAATTCAAAACAGTTTACCTCCCACCCCTTGCAGCACCCCAAATAAAATTACAGTATGCTCTAATACATCAAACTGGAGAAGAAAATCATGAATTTATGATGGAATAAAGACAAAGGAATTAAAAATGAGAAAATTAATATAATAATAATAAAAATGAATACATTTTAAAAAGAAAACTAATAAAAATATGAAGTACTCCAGGCACATATGGTTGATTGTTTGGCATTATTTATTTTTGCCACTGACATCTCCATATATGTTATATCCAGTAAAGACTGCAGCCAGTGAGTCAGGGGGAGAGAAGGAGGAGGCTGCCAACGAAGTGCAAACATTTTTATTCATGCTGCTGTCCGGCCAATAAAAAGTGCAAGCTTTTGGTGAAATAAGAAATCTAAAGGGGATGCATCACTGAATAGAAGCAGTTTTGGACAATATGGCACTTCAGTTAAGTAAGATCAGAGCCAATATCATAATGTAATGACTTGTAACTGTGTGAGTGTTTGGAGCGCCCTCCAGTGGACAGAGACACGGTGTACAGAGAGTGCACAACAAGGACACGCGATCATGTTGGGGTGAAACAATCCTTTGCGTCAACAGTCACTGGATTACAAAAAATGGATAAAAGACTTCATAAAGTCAGCTTTTTTACTAATACCTACTTAGTACCAACTCGTGCTTGTGTGCTTTTTAAAAATATATTATTTCTTGGTGGTTTTTGCAATATTTTAGGCAGTGATGTAAGTTAAGGTTCGTTAATGCTTTGGTGAATATGCTGTGATATTTTGAACACTTGTAGCATTTTAAGAATGGGTTTATTCCCTCACCTTTAATGTTTGCCGGCATGCAATCCTCACTCAGTAACATTTGTAAAAGTGTTGTTGTATTACTTTAGTTACTGCTAACTGTCGGTTGAATGACTGATGTTATTAATCGTCCAAAATTGGGATAGTACTGTATGTCACTTAAGTAATAGTGGCAGAGGCTGTAGACAGGAGTTACTCAAAGCTGATGTTGAATGTTACAGTTAATGTCTGCACAAAGTTAGTCTCAGTAAACAGACGTGGAGGGTAGATATCATAATACTGTACCAAACCTCTGACTTCATTTTATTATGTTGGCAGTGAAAACGGACACTATTTTATCATGTTGATGAACTGGAGAGAAGTCATAGAATCCTGAGAAAACAGTCCAGAAAAACAGTTATACTGTGAAATTATGATATAAGGTTATCTTTCTGTGTAGCCTGGTTTGTTTTTACCCATCATGAGAGTGGCTTTTATTTTATGTGTCATGTTGTGCGACATCTCTGCAGCTTTCCAAGTAAGGCAGTAAGCAAATGTGGACTTCTAAGATCTCGAAAACCTGCCGCCACCACCATGTAGTTTTTACTTTGCTAGCCATACAAAGGATTGGATATCGTAAATTCTCTGCACTTGATGTACGAATAATTCTCTCATTCAACTCAAAATCTCAGTTTAATATAACTCAGCACTGAAATGTTTTTTTTTTTTTTTTTTCATTTTATTTCCCTTTTGTCCCTCAAAAAACTCTTAACTGCCCAAATTTTCTCACACAAATTTCTGGGTTTCTGAAAACAAGTAGACTTATACTTAGTCAAAGTGTGTGTTTCCTCTTCTTTAAAAGTTTGCTCTGAAAAAGATCAATCTTCGGCTTTTTCCAAGTTTTAATTCGTCCAGTCAGATTATTTCTGCCTCCATAGCAGCGTGACCTCTGAGAAACATTACACTAAAGATTTTTTGGAGAGTCCTGTCTCTCACTCACAGCTGCATTTAAAGCTACAGTAGGTAACTTAAAAAAACAATAACTTTATGTTATAATTGCTTTATCTTGCCCTATATCTTGACAGTAGTACATGAGACAAATATTCTGGCTCCTACCAGTGCTCCTAATGCCATTATCAAGAATCCAGTGCACCTGAACGAAAACAACCAATCAGAGCCAGGAAGAGTATCTAACACAGTGCCGATCACCACTCGTGCACACGCCAGGATGAACCTGTTTTTTTTTCTTTTTTCATAAATTATCTGTCTCATGTACTGCTGTCAGGATATAGTGACAGTTACAGCAAATATGAAAAAAAACATTTTTATAACACTTAACTGAGCCTTTAAAGTAAAAGGAAGTCAGTTGTAGTTATTATACGGCGTCTCTAGTCTTCTCAGCCAGTGTTGCTCTTTTTCTCTGCTTTAACAGTGAGAAGTCCACCAACTGTTGCAGTTACACTCCTACTTTGTTTCATAGGGATCCAAAATGTCGTCCAGTAGTTGCAGCGACATCCAGTGAAACCAGATGCAGACCTTTACTCTGTAGAAACTATGCTGGTTTTCTACTTCCTATGACTGAAACAGATAGCCCTGTATAAATAACTGATAATATATCACACAGATACAACTGTACTACCTGCTTCTGGGTGTTTCTTCTGCCTTTGTGCCCGATGCATGTTGGGATAGACTCGGCCGCTCTGTGAATCTGAACAGGAAAAAGTAAAGAAGGCGTCATGATGTTTTATTTACACAGGGCTGTCTTTTGAGAAAACATCTCTTTCAGTCTGGTGCTTTTGGTCCTCAGACGACCATCTTTTTCCAGGAAGCCTTCCAGTCCTCTGACCTTCCTCAGAAACCAGCCAACAACTGGACACATACAGTCTATGCTGACACACAAAAATGCACATGCACACACACACACACACACACACATGCACATGCACAAACAGCTACAAAAACCAACAATAAACCAGCAGGTTCAAAAGTTTTTGTCCATCATGTTTACGCTTCATTTATACAACCAACCTTCAGGTGCTTTTTAAACTCTTTAACTCTTTTTTACAGTGCTCTCGCAGGTTACTCAAACACACACACAAACACACACACTTGCTGGAAAAACAGTGCAGACTTTCATGCTTTCTCTGAACTCCTTTCGCTACAAAACATCAATACACACACATGCATACACACTGTGTTTTTGCCGGCCGCCTGTTGCCATCAGGCTTCCCATGGCGCCGCAGGGTGTGACATCACCCACCCTGCGTCGCTTGGTGCTCCCAAATCCCCTCCCCTACTCCCCTACTCCCCGACCCCCAGGTGCTGCATGTCAGTCAGTCAGTGTAATCTCCGATTCCATGTTAGATTAGGGAGTAATGATAATAATAATCATGGTAATAATAATTACAATAATAATCTGTTATTGTGTGTGTGTGTGTACTGTTCCAGGTTGGTGCTCAGTTCAGTTCAGTCTCAGCCTAGAGGGGAGAGAGAGAGAGGCTCGAGAAAGCATATATTACAGTTAGTATAGTGACTTGTTCTATTGTACCCAAGGATGCCGAAAGAAATTGTTAAACTGACGAGCTAAAGGACACTCCTCTCAAACAAGAGCGAGTTGAAATAACACTGAATGTAGTGTTGGAATGGAGGCCAAACTATCAGTATCATTAATCAATACCCAAATATCATACCTAATATGATCTCGGTTAGAGCTTTCTCATTCACGGGAAAGTGGATAAGAATTTCCCCACATTACAGCAAAATCTAAGTCTGATTTACAAAATTAACATTTTCTTATTTTGCCTGAAATATTGGACAGTTTGATCTATAAGTCTGCAGGTAACGATTATTTTCTTTACTGATTAATCTACACATTTTCTTGGTTAATCGTTCAGTCCAAAAAAAAAGAATCAAAAAGTGAAAAATATCGATCTAAAATTCCTCCAAGTAAAATAGTAACGTAATTTTTTGTCCAACCAGGAGTCATAAACCCAAATATATTGAATTTACGATCACCGAAGAGTCAGAAAACCAGATAATTGTTGTCCTTTTTGTTGTTAAAGGTTCAGTATGTAGGATATAGGGGCATCTACTGGCAGAAATGGTAAATAATCTTCATGACCATGTTTTCATTAGTGCATAATCACCTGAAACTAAGGATCATTGTGTTTCTGTTACCTTAAATTGAGTCACTTATATCTACATACAGAGTAGGTCCTCCCCACGGAGCCCACCGTGTTGTTCTACAGTAGCCCAGAATAGACAAATCAAACAAAGGCTCCAGATAGGACCATTCACGTTTTCATGTCAGCTATTGTAGTTCTCCTGCACGCAATCTGCAACCTCACCACTAGATGCCACTAAATCCTTCATACCGGACCTTTAAAGCTGCATCTACAATACAGTGACCTGAGATGATTAGGATGATGAATGAATTTTAAGAGTGCACAAGCCAAAAAGTTTAGGAACCGCTGTGTTATGACATAAACACAAATTAAGATAATAAAACAAAGACTTAAAAATATACTCATTAGTAGGGCTGGCTGATATGGAGGAAATCAATTATCACAATATTTTTGACCAAATACCTCAATATCGATATTGTAGGGTTGACTATTAGTGCTTTCACATAATCTGAATTCTGATAAATAATCATTATTAATGCTTATATAATGAATAAGTGGGTAAATAATAGAGCTGCTAGAACAGTTTGGCGAGTTCGGAAAATTACATTCCTTTACTGTAATGCAGCCTTTAAAACCAGGAGAAGACCAATCTTAACGATATTACAACATCCAAAATCTGGGACAATATCTAGTCACATATCATGATATCGATATAATATACTTCCTCACCTACTCTGTAGGACTTTAAACGCAATGCAATTTTAACCAAATGAGAAAAAGAGCTTCAACAAGTTTGAACGTCTGTATTGGCTATTTTAGAAATTTGACCTCTGCTTGTGAAATGTTTAAGATGAAGAAATGAATGCTTCCTCGTCTTTGAATTGTTTCTTAAATATATGAAAGAATACATTAATCATCGTCACACATCGCAAGAAGTTTCCTGAAATAAGAAGTCTGAGAGGGTTAAAATCAGCTGTTTGTAGTTTATCAACCTGTGACGAGCTGTTACAACAGGCTGCCGCTTTTTTTTAGAAAGGCTCACGCGCCAAAAAAAGTTGGAAAACCACCAGCTTAGAAGCAGACCTTCAGATCATTTTGTGTAATTTCAACATCTGCCTGTTTGAGAGTGCAGTCGGACCGAGGCGAGAGGAATGGAGTCGATATTTTTAAAGGATGGGTGACACGGTGATGATGTTTCTGTTCGCCTATCAACAGCTGTTAGGCTGAGTGATGCGCTGTTTTCAACACTGATACAAACACAAACACATCAACAACACACACAACACTGTTATTAACACACACACATACACACACAGATACATACACAACACCGACAAATACAATGCTGTGGCGCATCCAGACACTCATCTCATGGACTAAAGGAAAGATGAGCTTTTAGGGGAAAAAAAGGCGGACCTGGTGGTGTTTCAAAAAGGTGCTAAAATTTTATCTGAAAATAAGAAAAATATATTGTTAGGAGTATAAATCAAGTTTGTCTTTACAATGACTGTATTTAAGTTTGTCGTAGTAATGAAAAGGCACTATTATTATTTTACTCTTGTATGAATATGAACTAATTAAAAGGCATTTTAACTTTGTACTTGAACAATGTAAGAAATGAACGGTGAATAAAAAAGGACTGTTTCTTGTGATTTAGTCAAAAGGCTCAGTGTTATCTACATTTATGTCTCTCTAGGGTTAATATTTAAGGGTTTTTTCAACAGCTGATTTAACTGTCTTTGATGTCAGCTTCCTTTGACTAAGTTTTCTGGCATCAACTCCCACAATAACACGCAGCATTTTCTCATGAGTGACAGTTCGACACTATGTGAGAGTGATTTGACAACAGCAGGAGCTGGTCCACTGCGCCAAACTATTTTTAATAATTGTGATAACACAATTTAATTTAGAAGTCAAAATCATTACCCCACTAATGGCAGTTTACCTCTGTGGACTTTAAGGTTAAGATGCACGTTTGTCTTTTTTTAAATAAGCTACAGCCCAGTGTTTCCAGGGGTTGGAAAGAAAAAGAATGCATTGAACTACAATGAACACAATTTTAAACACTTTTGTTTTGGCTCCTATTTTTCACAAGTTTAAGGCTACAGTGGGCAGCTTTTATTGAAATAACTTCATATTTTACTTCATAATGTCATATTTGCTGTAACTGTCACAAAAAAGAAGACCTACATGAGATACGTTATCTGTGAAAAAATGAATGTCCCTTCTACCCTGCTACTGACCGTAATGACATTTGAATCAGACTTTTTCAAATTTTCATTATTATTTACAGAAAAAAAAGAAAGATAACCTTGGGAAAATAAATAAATATTAAGTAACCAAATAAATAAACAGTTATCCCTTTAACACGAATAAAAAGAAGTGCTCACTAACACCAATGTTAAAAAATTTAATCAAAACTTGAGAGAAATAATTCGTATGTGTGCATAAAAAAAGTCTTAGATAACTTAAATTTGTAAAAAAAAAATGGGAGCAAAAGCTTAAGTATTGTGAACTCTCACTTATTGTGGTCACTACAGTGGAAAGCTACTTAAATCCCATTTTCTCGCATATGCATGATGCTCTGTAAGCCTCTACAGAGGACATGCGTGCATCATGCTGCACACTGGACAGGTGCTGTTAGTGCATCACAAACATCTTAAAACCAAGATGGCAGACGGAGTGGGCCTGCAAATAAGGTGCCGCTTGGAAATATCTTGCCAGTCCTTCTGTAACAGGAGACAATTGAAGATAAATACAATTTGGCAACATCCGATAACACCCGAGGTATAATACAGTTGTTAAAATGTTCAGTTCTTGGTTTTACGTTGTGAGGAAGTTGCAATTTCTCATCTGTCCACTAAAGTGCAATTCAACTACAGTATATTTCTGCTTTAACTTTGTTGAACATGAAAATACTTCATCTGCAGTGACCTCTTCAGCTTTAAATCTATTGATGAATGTGTTTCGAAGTTTAACTGGCAGTTTTTGTAAAACAAATCATTTTTGACCTTATTTTGTTATATTTCTAGGAGATATGTTAAAAATATGTAAACACGCTAGTTAAACAGCATTAAACAAATCATTTTATAGTTTCACATAATGTATCTATTTTTTCATTGATTTATATTTCTTAAGTTGAAAACTGTAATGCATGCTCTCCACCAGAGTGGATATATGAAAAAATCCTTCAAACATGTACAAAATAAATTTTATAAATATATATTATTTATTTATTTTCATGCCCAAAGAAGAATAAAACCACAGATATTGACTGAGGTAGTCATAGTTCATGCATGAAAGAGTTAAATTATTGTTATAATATATTGTATATTAACACTTTATGCAACATTCCTCTTTTACCAAAAATGCGTCATTGATGATAGGGGCAGCATTTATGGATGATAGGAGTGTTTCATTAAAAAAAGGTGTTTAACTTTCACCTGTTTGTGGAGTTTTGTTGATTTATACTGTTGGCAGGAAAATCTGGAGTTGCAAAAGAAACACAAAACAGACTCCAAAACAACCATGTGAGTGCACTGCAAGCACAAGTACAAACAATATATTTTACTTAAGACTACAATTGTGTGCCCATAGGTCATATGGGGCCCCACCAGCCTTATGATGGATTATGTCATGCTATAAATAGTCATGTATTACAGTAATTTTGCAAAATTGGTCTTTAAAAAAATGTGATTTAACTACCATAGACAGTATCTAGGAAAGTCACATTATGCACTGCTCATTGACTATTGCATGTTCCCTCTGAGATGACAGTTTGCTAATGAAGACTTTAAAAGAGTTATGATGCTGCTCTAATGTCGCTCCAGAAATGCACACAGGAAAAGACAGACAGGTAGTAAATTATTCATCAGTTCACACCCGTAACAATCTTCTGTCATCACTACTCTCACCTCCCTAACTCTCACCACAGAGCCATCCAGCCATGCTGCCAAGAAGGAGGGCCCGGCCTCCATGCTGTGGTCCTTCAGCCCCATATTGCTGCCTTCGAGTGCTCCTTATAAGCTCCTGTGAGTGGACGTGCAGCGTTCATGTGCTCCAGGTCAGAAATGACACCATACTGAGTGCTGTGACTTCAGAGGATTTTTGTTGTTGTCATGCAGTGTTTCATTTTTAAAAATTAGTCAGCCGGTACAGAGTTTATTTTGTGATGCAGTATTATCTTTGCAAATGACATAATGGTGGAAATTTAACATTTTCTGCTATTTTATGCAGGGTAAATAGAGGATACATTCATGACATCTCATTTTAGCCACCTGATTTAAAGCTGAATGACAGAATTTAATTTATTCATTTATTCCATGCGGCTTAAAGAATATGTCAGTGTAAACCCTATCAAACTGATATAAATGTACTCTTGGTGTTTATCATTGTTTTCTGAGGGGGATATGGCAACAGTACAGATAGTCAAAAATTATATCAGACAGTATCTATGTATTGCTGGTTTTAACAAAATAATTTAATTTAATATAAAATGAGTTTTTATTAATACACTCTGAAAAAAATGCTAAGTAATTATTAAATTAAATTAAATAAAATATAGAAAAGGATATGATTAGAAGCATTGCATCAAATTAGAAAGCTATACACATTATATACATGATACCTTAGATTATGTAAATTAATGTTTCAAATATTAATGAATATAGTGTATAGGCCTATATTTAGAAATAATGAGTCAAGTGATGCTCTTCTTATTGAAATTATAGCGTGACTTGTTAGAGCCTTACTTGTGTAAAAAAAAAGTATATTTATTGTCGACAAAAAAATTCCCCCATAAATAAGGTCCATTAGCTGCTGTTCTAAATTAATGTATATTAATGAAATGTACTGCTTTTATAAACTACTATTTCCAACGTTCAATCTCATAGCATTTATCACAATAATGCATTGTATCTCTGTAGATAAAGCAGTTATTTACAATGGTTACATAAGATAAGACAGAACTTTATCTCGAGGGAAATTGCTGTGCAGCAGTTGCAAAAACAAAGTTAAGAGGAGTGGAAATAAAACATATGCAAAATACAAGTACTTAAATAGCAAGTAGAAAAACAATGTATAGGAAATTTAAAATACAATATGTGGCAAATACAAAACTAAATAAAAGATAGATAACAGTAAGGTGCAAAAAATAAGAACTAGCTCACATTAAGGTTCAAAATATAAAAACTGGCTAACAGTAGGGTACAAATGTGAATAGCTGCAATTGACTATTTGGTAAGATATAAATGAACTCCTGATCTTTTATTGTTGTTGTCGTTTATTATTGAAGTATATATTTTTTTACTGTCTAAAACCATGTTTTACCAAACAGTTGAGCTGGCCATTTTTCGGTTTTAGCAGTTTTTGGTTTTTTTTAAATAAAAAAGGGATTAAGATTTGCTGTTTTTTTTTGTTTTGTTTTGTTTTTACACATATTTAATGTTATCCATTATATATTTGGTGAGGGAGATTATGCCTGTATGATTTTTTCATCATTTCTGAGATGTTTTCAAAAGCACTGTTACAGTAAAAATGTGTGGATATACTACTAATTACTACTAATTACTACTACTAATTCCATGTTCACAAATTAATATATGGTATATTAACATATTTCAAGCATTATAACAGTTAAAGATTTATAATTTTTTCCTCTCTGTTTTACCATTACCATGACTAGCCATCTCAACCATTTAGTAGAGAAAAAAAAATCCTGTTATTATAGCCCCAAGGACATAAAGATATGCAAAGAAAAGAATAATTCCATCGCTATTTTTCTCTTGATGAGGACATTTAAGGGCTGAAAACATTCACAATTTGCATTTCATATTTTATATATAAACACTAACCGCAGTATTTTCGACAGCATTTGAAGGCCACATGCCTCTGGAGGCAGGAGACACGCCCCTGTCCACTGAGCCCCAGCAGACGCACATCTCGTCTCCCATTGGTCGGTTCCTCTGTTGCGCTGGTCAACGCGGCTCCTGATTGGCTGCTGCCGGACTGATTGAAGCATCTGCGGCTCGCGCTGTGCCAGCTGTCCTCCTCCTCGCGCACTCGGCTAGTGCTGGGCAACGGAGAGAGGCTCCTGCAGAGGAGGATCTGGCAATCTGGAAGAAAAAGGGTAAGAAGCCAAAAAATAGGCAGATAAATTAAGATGTCACGGCTTATTTTGTAAAACCGAGCAGCGATTGACAAGAATGAAAGGAATTAATCCTTAATATTATTTTTTAGAACATTAAAATTGTGATTTTATGTCGTCTGACGTTGATAACCGCAGGGTACTAACGTTAATGACCGTTAATTATCCAACCTCTTCATTGACATTAGCTAAATATCTGCTTCTTATTTACACATTTTCAGTAAATGCTATGTTTCTCCTTCCCTGTACATTTGAATAGCAGTTAATTAATGCAGGCATTTTCTTTACTAAATGTTATTTCAAATGGCATTGTATGAATTTTACAGAACGTTAAATTCGGAAAAAATAATTTAGACTGGTCCTATGTTACGAGCTAGCTTCGTATGCTTTTCAGCGACGAAATTGTGTGTGTGTGTGTGTGTGTGTGTGTGTTTGTGTGTGTGTGTGCGCGCGCGCGCGTGCTTGTATATGGCGTGCCATCAGTGCAGTAAGGCTGTGTGTAGTGTGTGTGTGTGTGTGTGTTTGTTAGCCGTTATGTAAGTCTGATATCGCTTATAGGTTTTTTCTCTGTTCTACCAAATACATTGAGTCACAGTGGTGGTGATGATGATGAAGAGGAGGGTTTGGAGGCGTCATGCATACAAACGAGACTGCTGGTGTGTGTGTGTGTGTGTGTGTGTGTGTGTGTGTGTGTGTGTGTTTGCGTGCGTGTGTGGTTGAGAACATGATGTGAACTGAACAGGTGATTTGATGTCCTCCTTTGTGTAGAGGGTTTTGGGCAGGCAGACCTGCTCTGGTTTTGGGGATCAGGAGGTATTGAGGCCTTCACATCATTTGCTTTAAGGATCCTGGAGGGTGCTTTAGGGGGCTCCGGGGGTCCTGAGTGCCTCACAGTGAATTGAATAAATTACACAGCATCCTAATCACATGACGTAATCTGTTTTCCTACACATAGTTTATTCCTTTAGGATTGCATCTGTTTTGTTAAAACAGAATGACTTTTTTTTTTATTAGTTGCACTGCATTATCTTTTATTCTGTAAATGTTAAAATAAGGATGGCTGCACATCATATATTTGCAACAATTTGAAACACAAAAAAAACAAATTCTCACATTTGAGAGTATGCAATAAAAAAATATCTTATTTAGTTATTGGTTAAATGGGCAGCGTGTAGATGCAGTGAGCAAGAGGGTGGAGTTCTGCATGTTTTTCCCATGTATTAGTGGCTGAGTTTCACTTTGGCTGCTTGAGTTTTCCTCCACAGACCAAATTAATCAAGACTGTGTTACTGTAATCCACCCTCACTTGTCTATTTGTATATTTATATGTGTTAGCTCTGTGATAGAGGTGGGGCTGACCCTGGACCCCACCTCTGGCCCAGTGTAAGCTGGGAATTCTCCAAAAATATTGCACATCATAAGGGGTCAGGACATTTGGCTTATGAATTAAGTATACACTGTTTTTAGCCTGTCTCAGACGAAAGATGACCATCATGAAAGAAGTGTGGCGATATCTTTGGTAGCGGCACCTGCCACTGTGGCTGGTGGATTACAAAATCTACCAGACACTCAATAGATTACCATTGTTTTTTGGCTGGTGAGTAAAGCAAATCTAGAAGCCACCTGCATATTTTACTAGCATTTTGCTAGTGGTTGGTGCTAATTTCCAACCCTGGTTACGACCCACATCTACTAACCAACCAATAGAAATGCAGCATGAAATGATGCACTGATCAGCACGACTCTGCTAAATGTTTGTGGATGCCCTTGCCACAACCGTGTCCACATTTTCCTCCTCCTCCTTCTCTTCCTTCAGACTTTTTTCAACGCATATAAATGCCACTAGAGAGGGCGCGATTCATGTTTTTTTTTAATTTCCTCTCACCACTACAGCGGCGTAGATGGATCACGCGCGCTGACATTTTGTTCTTGTGTATTGACATCAATGGACGTACATCAGCCTGTGATTCAGTAGGCGTTATGTTGTACCCAAGTTTATTAGATCCATGTCACACAGTGTAGCTGCACTAAACTTACAAGATTGCTAAAATCTTACCGTCTGCAGGAGGCGTTCAACAATCTGTTATTGTCCATGTATGTATTATGTATGTTGACTAATTGTTAGGTAAGTGACACTTCACTAAGCTCTGCCTCTTTGTGATGATCTGTCAAGCTTTCAGAGTAAGCGTGGAGCCCACACTGTCACTAACTGCTCTCCCTAAAGAAAATAAAGTCAAAGTTTTGATTGAATGAAAAAGCATGATCAGAGAGGAGCAGACTGAAGGGTCTGCGAGGTGTGTGGAGGATGTATCCAGGATGTCAGATTCTCTCAGCAGTAAAAACAGCTTAAAAAGATAAAGATAGTTAGAAGCTCAATCCTAACGTACAGATCACAGTATAAAAGTGAAGCACCACATCACTGGCGTTTCAGACAGACGACAGTGAAAATAAAGGGAAACTTTCGTGATTTTCAAGCAGCTGGCGCCATTGCAGTGTGTGCTGTCGGTGGATGGGAGAGGAGCAACAGGGGAAGTCAAATGCTGCTCATCTGCACACATTGTGATGACACAAAGCTGGTTTAATATCGGCAAAGTTTCCCTTCATTTTCATTTATGTATATTTTAATGTGTATACATTTGTAGCTGGATTTGGTTTTGAAACAGCAAAGAAACGTTTATCTCCTGTAAAACTTTCCGGGTAAAAAGTATCATTTTTAAACATGCCCCAGCTACTGTTGTCATACGATTACATGCAGTTTTATTTATTCTGTTTCAATGTTGTAGTTTGTCAATGTGGAGCCAATATTAGATACTTTGTATATGATGGGGTAGAGCTGTAATGAATAATCAATTTGTTACAAACTGTTAGATCAATCACCAACTAATTTCTTATTTGAGAAATTGTTTATCAGTTTGAGTAATTTTTAAAAAATCAGGAAAAAAATATTATCTGATACCAGCTTCATAAATGTAAATATTTTCTTTTTTTTTTTTTTTTTACTATTTTATGACGGTAAACAAAGTATTTGTAGGTTTTGGACAAAACAACTAATTTGGGGATGTCACATTGGGCTTTTGGAAACTCTGGTTAACATTTATCACTTTTTTTCCGACAGACCAAGCAGCTAATACGACAGAGTAATTGCCATACTTTGGGGTAGATACTAATATAGTACTGCATCATATCAACATATTACATGTGTTTTTTATGTAAAATATGACTAATAACTGCAAGTGTCAAAGAAATTTAGTTGAGTAAAAGTACAACATTGTGGACTAGGAAAGGTCAAAGGTCAGACAAAACAAATACTGCCGCAACAAAAATAGTTCTTTAATAACTTTGACAGTTTGCCTGAGACAGAGGCGAGTGAAGAGTGATAAGTGAAAAAGATGGATTAATGAAAAGATGAGACCTGTTTTCCTGTCTTTCACAAATTTCTAAAATGATAGCGTGATAAGAGTGTGTTTAGAGAGAGAGACGCCCCTAATCCTCTGAGTGATGGCCTAGTTAGTTAAGCGACCGCTGTTGTTATTGTCTGTTTATCTGTGTGATTCACTAATGGCTTATTCATCCATGGACCTCCAGTAGCACCCACAACTCTCTAAACCTCATCCTCTGTGTGTGTGTGTGTGCGTGTGTGTGTGTCTGTGTGTGTGTGTGCGTGCGTGTGTGTGTGTGCACGCATTTCTGACTTTTAAAATAGCTCTACTACTCACACACATATGAGCTCACCTCACACATAATCAAACACACACACACACACATATATTAACTCTAACACACAAACACACACACACAAACCTAATGCTGTCCCTTCCCATGGCGATTACTCTCCAGATCGAGCAGGAGTCAGCAGCTGTCTACTCCTTTCTTCTCACTTACAACATGCATCAACACACACACACACACATTTCCATGCCACACATGTAGCCGGCACATGCTCAGAAACAGACATCTGAGGGTGTCAGCAGCTAATATGTCACATCTAAACTGTTTATAGATATGCGGGCCTTTTTCTGAAAATAGATTTTGACTTCATGTTTTTTAAAAGTCTTTTTCCTGCCTTTTGTTCTGTTTCTGACTGAATCTCTGCCTCTGCTGATAAGATTTAAACATGCTGGTAATGCATTTTTCTATTATGATAGTTTCTGAGGGGTGACCAGATGAGGGACACTGAAAATCTTGGAGCAGCACACCAAAACCAAAAGTCATAACTAAATTTATAGAATTCTTTTATGCTGTTGTAGTTATATCAGCTAGTTGAAAACTATGTCAATACGAAGACTTAAGGAATCACATACTGATGTACTTTGGTGTCTTATTTTATAGTTAATATTACAAATTTTCTGATATGCATAGACTAATAGTGATACAGTTAACATTTTCACAACAATCCTGTTATAATGTGTTATGTATCTATGTACAAAATGCTTGATTGTCCTTAAATGGTGGGTGGTTTCCCTTAAATAGACAAAATGTTTTAATTTGAGGGAGTACTTTGATTGTAAGGAACAAAACAATAACTGGGAACAAGCTGGGGCTCGGCGAATAATTGGCTTTTATTTTCAATAACAATTCCAACGATTATGAAAAGAAGATAATCAAAATAAAATGATTATTGTGTCTCATTCATTATGCTTTCGTTTTGTCTTTGGTTATAAATCAAGTGCACCTCTTTCCTTTACAGCAGGGGTGCTGAGTATTGCTAATTTGGCCACTATCTCACTGGATTTAGCACTTTTTCAGATCCTTCTATAGACCTTTTTTTTAAAAAGCGACTGGCGACAAATTCTCCATCACTGAAAAGGAAACATATTCAAGTATATAGTACTTTGTTTAATGTGTTTTGATTTTTTCGTACTTTTTTTTTGTTATTTAGTTGAAACTTATTTATTTATTTTCAATCAAACCCACCGTTCAGTTCAATTCAATTCAGTGTTATTTATGAAGCCATTTATAACAAATCACAATTTGCCTCAGAGGGCTTTACAGCATTTTTTTTAAAAAGACCATTTTTGTAGTTTAATAAATGCAAAGCGTTTCCAAGTCAATCTTGTGTGAAATAATTGTGATCTCAATGTCGCCCAAAATAATCGTGATTAAGATTTTTGCCATAATCGACCCATGCCACATGCCACTTTACATCTTAATTTTTATTTTTTACATTTGGAGGATAATTTAGCCCCCTTTCCAACAAGCTATGTCGACATGGTTGGTACCAATGGATGCTTTATGGTGTCTAGTTTCACATGATTTGACCTTCATGCTAACTTTAAAAAAATGAGCATGCCACAGTCCCCGAAAGCCAGTAATATCCGCCTCTGATTTAAATACCCTCACCCGTTTTGCTTTATTTAGTTTTCAGGGTGATTTCACTGATCTTAGGGCGTGTTTAAGCATATTTAAGAATATTACATTGGTTCTAAAATTGAAGTTTTCTTAAAGATATGCTGTACATAATGTAACTTGGACAATTAAAGGTAAGCAGCACCAAATAAAAACACAGGCTCAATTTGCGTTAAAGAAAGCAAACTAATCTGTGAAGTAGCTGTGTGTTTGGTATGATAACCATGTATGATAACCATGCTGTTCTAAAAACATGTTTGACATTGTGACGATGTGACTTTGGGAGTCTGGACTAAATCTGCCTGCTGCTCCTCATTCATTATTAATTAACACCCCCATTAAAAACTGTCTGCATGGAGAGAGAAGTCAGGGTGTGTCTCAGTGTGTGTATGCGTGAGTGTAATGTGTGTTTGTGAATGTGGTCACTGATTGTGTACGTGTGTATCTACAGTTTGTGTATGTGTGTGTGTGTGTTTGTGCGTGTGTGCGTCCGTGTGTTTGCTGAGGCAGCTGGTCACAGGGTGAGTGAGAAATGCTGCATGGTGTGTCACTGTTTGTGTGTGTGTGTGTCTCTCTCTCTGCCTGTCTGTCTGCCATACCCGCTATGACACAGCAGAGAGCAAACAAACACACACGCACGCACGCACGCACGCGCGCGCACACACACACACACACACACACACACACACACACCTGAATAGGTCTAAAATAGATCAGTGGTTTTCAGCATAGTGGTCTTTGGAGTTTGAATTTGTAGATGCAGTTAGTTGAGGCCAGACAAATGCGTCAGTTGTTTTAGGCGGCATCCACATTAAACCATCTAAGCTGGAGTTATTTTTCTCCTTGGCAATGACCTTCTGTCCCAAAAAATATTTTTTAAAATCTCCACAGTAGATAAATCACAAATCACCAGTCTCAGGATTTAGTGTGAACAATAGGGCTGTACCTATCAATGATTTTTTTCTTGATTAATCTAACAATTATTTTTTCTATCAGTGGACTAATCTCATGACTAATTTATTGATTATTCTATATTCTCTTGATTAATATAACAATTAATTCACCAAAAATACATATTAAAAACTTTTTTTCAGTCACCTTCTCTTAAAAACAATGATAATAGTGGCACATTTTAAAATAATTCTTCTTTCCATGTCACTGCTGTGTTATGATATTATCAGTAATTATTATTATCATTATAATAGAGCTTATTTGTCATATGCCTGATCAGAAAAATACTGGACCTCAAATTCAAAAGGATAGCTGTGACACACACATCACTATATACCACAGCAGCCTTGAACTGAAAAATCTCTATCTTTTCTTACGTACTTGACTTTCAACTTAAATTGTTTGTAACATGGATTTATTTCATCATTGTAGTAATATGCAGTAAAGATAATAACTGGTAAATATACATTTGCATCAGTGTGAGGCAAGGAAAATAAAGGATTTAGAGACAGTAACGGCACTCACAGTACTTAAAGCCGTTTTCTCACCTGAGCGCAGCCAGAAAAGTAAATGGAAAATTTGCAACGGCCAATAACAACATTAGGTGACGCGTAGTGTAACGTTACTGACCACTACTAACAGAATCATGTTCTGAGTAGAGATTATCCGAATATATCATGCTTGGGTGGGGACAAAAAGTAAACAGGATGGAGCTGTGTTGCTACCATTTTGACAAAGCGCTCTGCAGTACTTTTGCTTCAGGTGTCCGTGCCTATGATAATCCATTATAGCTGCAGCCGTCAGCTGTAACTTGCTGTCTGGCAGAATCAATGTTCTGTTAGGGTGTAACTCAGATGCAGCTTTCTATATAGCGATGCGCCCATGCACCTTTTTGCAAATTGACATGTTTCCATAATCGATTTCAACTACGAATTGCCCCAGCCCTTGGAAGTTTGATCATTTATCACTTCTCAGAGACATTGGGCTGTTGTGTAGCAGTAATCTGAGCTGACTGACACATCAAGCCCACCTCACATCACATCATATCACGTCACATGCTTCATAACACCTCTTGTTGCCTTATGTCCTCAATTGTCTCCTCGGTCTCCTCATATCACATCATTTCATGTTGCCCCACATTTTTTGTAAAAAATATCTGTTTCTAACATGCACTGGGAGCTATGATTTGAATGCTCCCTTCCTTTAGCAGCTGGAGGGCTTACTTTGTGTGTGTGAGTATTAAACATGTCACTTTCCAGAATGTCACTTATATAAGTTGACTTTAATTTCCTTTGGCTTTCAGTCCTCACGGACACAAAAAGCTCCCAGTGTCCGGTGCAGAGGCCTGTTTAGTCAGCGTTCCCGTTCCCACTCACAGTCAGCCAGCTGTGTGGGTTCGGACAGAGCTGACCAGAAAAAAAGTGACAACAACAGCTTCAGCCTTTAACCCTTTAAAACCTGAGCAAATTGGTGTGATTTATTTGAACAAAAGCATGGGGAAAAAGGAAACAATCCACCTGACAAAAAAATTTCCCACAAATGTAAGTAAATTAGAAAAAAAAAAACAATCAGAGAAATTTTTCAAGAAAACTATATTCATAATTATTCTGGTTTTGTATATTTGATATTATGTTACAAACACAAAAAAGAATACATATTGATTTAAAAAACAAAAATAACAACAAAACTCGATTCAATTTGGATAGCTTAGTGAGGAGTACTTTATGAATGACAGTATCAAAAGCTTTCCTGAGGTCAAGAGAAACAGCACTGACAACACCACCCAGATCAAGCAAGGATTTTATTTTCTCTATAGGAAGACAGTTTGCCGTCTCTGTTGAATGTTTAGCTTTAAAGCCAAATTACATGGGGTGGAGCAACATAGAGCTGTTATTGAGATGGAAAATGATCTGCTCAGCTACCCATTTCTCAGCAACCTTGGGTACAATTGGTAGAAAGCTGATTGGCCTGTAATTACATATGGAACGTGGGTCACCAGATTTAAAGTCTGGAGTGACAATAGCAGATTTTCAGGCGTTTGGGAACTGACGAAGGGATATTGAGAGGTTACTGATTGAAGTAATTGGATTACCTAGTGCTGAACCAAGGTCTTTGAGCATTGTTGTCCATCCCAAACACATCCTTGACTCTGAAAGGTTTAAGAGACCTGATGATTTTCATGACTTCATTTTCATGATTTCCACATCACAACCTTATTTCTCATCATAGCATATGGATATTCGTCATGTTATAGTTTGTTTTAATGGCAGTTTTCTAAGTGAGGTCCCATTCTTTCATCACTTTTAAAATATTGTTTATCCAAGAAAGACGATTCTTTTTTGCCATATGTTTACTCTTGCAAGTAATTTCTTTAATAATATTCTGTATTTTGTCTCACAATCCTGTTCTAGATTAGCTCCTGACAGCAACTCATTCCTGTTCAGCTGGTAGAATGAAGTTTTGAAATTGTCCCGCTCACTTTTTGGGGTTCTGTTAGAGTAGCTGGCAGCAGAGGGTTAAATTTCTTACTGTTCAACTTCTTCACTATTATGATCAGGCAATGAAAAATTGCAGTGATTGATCAGAATCATCCAAAGCATTTGTTGTCATTTTGTTTGCCAGAAACACGTTTAACTCTGTTATGTGTCGTTTGTAACTGGCAGCAACATCAGTAGTAATATCAACAAAGCTCTGAAATTTTAAAAGAAAATCGGCAAGCTGTATTTATGGCACTGCTGCCACTAGAACCCTCCACTGTTTCCAGTTTGTTTCCAGTATGGTGTCGCTTTTGATTTGTTGTGATTTGGTGGCACTTCCCTTCCATGCCTTGACTTTTTGCGAGGATCTATACCAAACAAAGATTTTCTTCTTAAGTCGGTAGAGTAAAATTTATAGGCTGGGACATCTCTGCAGCACCACAGTGCTTAATTTAGGATGGTATTTTGACACACATTTTGCCTTTATCAAATATTGTGCCTCCTGGCAATTTTGATAAAATTCTGGCCACTGTTTCAGCCCCAAGCTGTTGTTTTAAATATTTCGCAAAGTCTTTCTTTTTCTTTAAAGAAATAAACTATGTAGAAATCCAACATAATTACCAAGGACCATAAAAATGCAGTATTTCAGTATTTAAACCTCAGTTGAGAATAGTACATTGCACAGCCATTTATACTATATATTGATAAATTAATTAATATTGTAGTATTTTATATGATCCACAGATTAAATGGATGGTACTTTTTGACACAAAGTACAGTAGTGTGAGTCGTCTACAGATGCTGTGGTTGTAAACAACCACTACACAGATTACACTGATTGACCCTGATGGGGGCGCTACCAGAAGGTCAGAAGGTCAAAGAGGTTGAGATTTAATTTGAAATGATCTAATCAAGGAGAGGAAAGTGTTTTTTTAATTTCCATCTCATCGTTTTGATTTTTAAACAAGAGCTAATACTGGCAAATCTGTCTTGGTGTTTTAGTATGCTTCACCACGACTACTATGACATGCAACTGTTTCTGTGTCTGTGTGTGTGTGTGTGTGTGTGTGTGTGTGTGCGTGCATGTGTGTCTGTAAGCATTTTTCACTGAAAGCACTTTGGTTCCCATCTCCTGGGAAACCAATCTTTTATTGTGGCTGCCAGGCCTTTAGGGCACTGCTCTCCATACTACACCCCCCCCCATCACCACCATGTTTCCGACGATCACTTCATCTTTCATCCATACACAATCATTCCCTTCTTCTCTTCCTCTGTCTCTGGACTTATCACTTTCTGTGGCCATCCTTATTACATGCCTCTCTCTTTTTTAAGGTCTCTATTTTTCACTTCTTTCAATCTTCTTTGAGATTGTCTGTTGTGTGACCTGATGCCAAATAATTTGTGTTTTGTGCTGAAGATATAAGCTTATGGTATGCCACAGAGAAAACCTAGATAGTATGAATATTTACTTATAAATGTCACTTATATTCTTTTCTCTTATAATCATATATTTAGAGCTATGAATATTTTGGAACTGAGTTTACCATCACTGGAAAAAAGTTTAAGTTAAGAGTTGGGATGGAGCACTGAAAGACTATTAAGTAGTTTTAGGCATCCATGGAAGATTTTGTCGTTTTTCTCACTCAGAGAGTAACTTGACCAACAGGAAAAGTAAAACCTAATGTTTTTCCTTTCAGTGATTTTCTGGACAACTTTTCTCCTCTTTGGACTCATTTTTTGTGTCATCTGGTCGGGATTCAAATTTCTCTCCTCATTATTCTGTTCACTGTTCTCTTCCCCTCCTCTCTTTCCTTTGCTTCCTTTCTCTATTCTCCTCCATCTCTTTGAGTTTGATTCTGTGTGACTGGGAGGCCATTGTGTCCTGCCATCAAACACATTGCATACAGCCATCCATGCAGAATACACACATGCACACAGAGGGATGTTTGTAGAAGAAGCTCTCAGTTTGTTGATCCCATTAGAATTGCTCCTGCTGTTTTTTTTTCACTAATCAACTGTTAGTATCACATATTGGACCAATACCTAGTCAAACCCTCATAGAAATAAATACACATGTGTATCATAATTTGAATTGCATAGATTTTCATGAAAACACAAAAGCCATACAAATGATTTAGTTTATTTGAATTTCTCTGGTAATATGCGGGAGAAGCTGAAGCCTAGCATTTAGGCCACATACAGCAACTTAAGTTTCTTCCATTACATCAACGAACTTCAAATAAGAAGACAATAGTGCAGATTGTCTGAAAATCTCAATACATAAGACTCAGCTTTATAATCTTAATTATAAAATGTATAAACTTGAAAAAAAAGTTGTCCAAAGCAAATGTACTGAGTTTGACATGAACTGTACTGTAATTAACACAACCTGAAATTACCATTTCTAGAAGTTATCATTATCTTTTGTAAAAGAGGGGGCAGGAACAAGATCACAAATACTGCCAGGCATTCATTTTGAAAAGTGCTCACTGTGCTACATACAGTAGAAATCCCTGAAATTAGGTCAATTAGATCCAAGAGCCCTGCAGGCCTAAAATTCACCTTGCTTTATATATCTGTAGAACAGAAGGCTACAATCAGCAATTATTTCCATTATTTATTAATATGATGATTTTTTTTTGAGAAATGGTGAGGAAGTTGTGAAAAATGTCATCCAAATAACACCTTCAGTTAGCTTATTTTATCCAAACAACAATCCACAATACCAGAATATTCAGCTTTCTATTATATAAGACAGAAGAAAAAAAGTTATTTTTCTGTTGATTAATTGACTAGCTGTGTCTGATGAAGCCTATTCATCATAGAATACTTAGGCTGTCCACTAAAAACTGATTTAATTCCTTGATGGCAAACCTTTATAGAGAAATTGCAAAACAGTTTAAATATTGTCGATTTAAAACCAGCTTTATTCTTCCTGGTTTAGTTCATAAAGCTGGTAAGATGAAGTGGGTTACTTTAAAAAGCTTCTACTTTCCATCAGTCCTTGCAGAAACTCTGACAATCTGTTATATTCTGTAATAGATTTGTAAATTATAGATCCTCTGCTCACCTCTTAATATTTAATGGACCGAGCTGACACACTAAAAGCTTGGAGGAAGTTTTCTGTCTGCAGAGACAAAAAGACAGACTATGCGTCATAAACTGTAACTCAGCAGAAAATACAAAGCCAGTGTAGTTATGGATGATTGTCCTATAGTGCTCACACAATCAGAGACAGCATCCAATTTTATTGACTGAAAACTTTGTTTTCTTAGCAGATATATCGATTTAATTTCTGCAACAACGGCTGAAACACATTCACTGCCACAGGCTTCATTTGAGTTGTGGTATTTGCCCTCTAAGGTGCCAACACATCACTCAGGATGCTGTTTGCTCTTTTAAATTCATTCTTGCTGGCAGTGGCTTTAGATTTGTTGTGGAGGCACTATGAACAAGGATCATTAGAGAGGTTGAATTCCTGCAAAATCAAGTGTTCACCTTGATTTAAATTGAGTTTTCTTTATTATAATAAGCATATTAGATACTGAATAGAAACAATTCTTCAAGTATGGCAGGAATTTGATTAACCCCTAAAACAACATTTATATTAATATAACAAAAAAGTCACTTTGCTTTTTCTTTCTTACCTTAAGTATTTTAGAATGTTATTTTACAGCTTTAAAAATAATAAGCTGGATCCAAGTGATCCAGATTTGTAAATCCAATGTTTTGCTATCCAGGATCAGCTCATCCATCTTACTTTTGTACCAGATTTACAAAGCAGTATTGGATTGGGTCAGCTGGATCCAGACACAAACTTTTCAAGATTAGCAAATTGGGATTACCAGTGCTCTAAATGGGACTACACATCACAATGTAGGCTACTGGCTCTGTCAAGAGGAGGAACAATAGTCAGTGTGGGGTCACTTTAAGTGTTTTATTTGAAGAGACAGAAAGCAGCATGGGGGATGCAATTGTTAAAAACTACTTTAATAAAAAGTGATAGTTAAAAGTTAAAACTGAAGTTATTACCACATCACAGATTTTTATGTAAATGAATGTCTCTTAAGTCACTATTTGTTACCGAATGAGGTAACACAATGGTAATTGATCCTTTGGCCCACTGCTGAAAGCACTTGCATTTGCAGTACTGGGAACAATGTCTGATATACTGGTACCAGACCAGTTTGAAAGTTTTACATTACATTTTGTCCCTGAAATCCACCCTAAAGCCACCTTTCTGCTGGGATCAGAATAATCCGTATCTTTTGGATCAAAGGTATCCCAACCCTACTAAAAAGTTTTGAACAGCACAAACTGAAGGTTTGATCCAGATCAAAACCGAGACTGGATTACATGGTCTAATCCTATTTCAGAATCCTGTTTTTCTTTAGAGTATCCATTGTCAAGATTTGATCCAATCCAATGGCTGAAATCCGATCAGATTACTTTAAACAATTGTGTCCAGAGCACTAAAACATTTCTTTTCGTCTCTGTCAGAACTATTTTTGTTTATCTGGCTTGATCTTTCAGTTTACTTTTCAAATGATTCTGTGTCTCTGTTTCGTCAAGAACTTCTTTTGATAGCTTAATCTTGGTCTGCCTACATTCAAAATGTGCCTGTTTAGGCTCATCTCCCTGCATTTTGTCACTTTAATTTCCATCTTTGACACTTTACTCCTCCACTTTTTAAAATTGTATGTACCTCTATTTTTTATTTGATTTGTATTTTTTGTATCAGTATATTGATCTTGTATTTATTATATGCTATTCTATTTTCATGCATGCAACTTCTACCCTTGTATTTACCCTTGTACTGCTGCAAAACTTGAATTTCCCCTCTGGGGATTAATAAAGGATTATCTGTGTTTTGTATCTGGTGGTCACTGTGAATAGAAAAGAGATAGAGATTGTTAACTCTTACAAATACCTGGGTATTTTGATTGAAGACTTCCTTAATTTTAGACCACATGTGTTGTACATGGTAAAAAAGTTGAGGCTAAAACTGGGTTTTTATTTTCAAAGGAAGCTGTGTTTTTCTATTAATGTAAAAAACATCTTGTTACTGCAACTTTTTTTACCTGGGTTAGACTATAGTGATCTTTTGTATGCCTCTGCTCATTGTCTCCATATGGTTGATACAGCTTACCATGCGACCTTGAGGTTCATCACAAATTGTGAAGCTCTGACTAACCATTGCGAGTTGTGCTCACAGGTTGGATGGCCTGCTCTGACGACCAGTTGGCACTTAATTTGGTACACCTTCATATATCTATGGCAGTTCTTAGTCTGTCCCACACTACCAATGATGATGTGTTTTCATCATGGAGGAAAGTACCGGACAGTATTCAGTACTCTCAGGACCTGTTTATGCTCTCTGTCCCAAATGCTTGGACAGAAATTTGGAGGCTGGAATTTGTTGCAGAATGACGAAACTCAAGGAGCTGGTGTCATTAAATGTTTTTATATCTAAAATGAAAGACGTAGAAGCAGAGTCTAAAGGATGTCAGTGTTTTTAGTCTATCCGGTTGACCACTGACTCCCAGAAAGTTTTCTTTTAACACTTCACCTTTGTTATGTAATAAATATTGTTCCTCTGGTAGGTCCATGGCTGCCAACATGGGGTCGATGCGTATCCTCATCAAAGGAGGGAAGGTGGTCAATGATGACTTCACCCAGGAGGCAGATGTCTACATCGAGAACGGCATCATTCAGCAGGTAGACCCCATAATATACACATGCATTTTTACTTACTTGCACACACTAAAATGTATCTACTTCATCCTTTATTTTCTTTTTTGTCATTCACACACACACACATGCACACGTGTACGCATGTACACACACACACGCACACATGCACACTGTCCAGTGTATCCCCAGCTGTTAGTGTGACTCATTTCACAATAATACAGTATGAGGAGAATGAACTGCTCACTGAACTCGGTGGCCCCACATGATGATAGTGAACGCTATAATTAGCCCACAGAATGTTGTCATGGAAATAAGCATCGGCTCACGTGAAGAGGACGCGTTTGACTCAGAAAACTGGAAAGCCCAGCTGCATTCCTACCGAAACGGTCCACTGACAACTCTTCATAGACTGTGTGGATGCTTACATCCATCGACAGTATTATTAAGAGGATCACGACACATACGTACGTTACATTAAATTATTCATCAGTTTTTAATGATACAATAGCACATTCCCCAAAATGTCAGGAAGCACCACAGCTTTAGAACAGTCCCTAAGCAAGAGCTTTGTTGCAAATTCTGCATATTTACATATTTTCTGCTTGTTGGGAGTTGGAAGAAGTCAACATCAGATATCAGTTTATTCTTTCAACATAACCGGGCTGGAAACTCACTACACCTGAGGTCACACCGGGACCAGCATCTCCTCTCGTCCTGCCTGCCACTATCACACGCACATCTGGCACCAGAGGAGAGAGGGGGGAGGTGCTGGCCTGATGGCTGCTGACAGCGGTGTTCTGCAGTTACTGTGAGCTGCAAGCATGGGAATATATGACAATATATTTCCTCCTTGTTCTCTGATGATCTGAATAAGAAACTAAATGTGTCTCTTGTTACTTTTTAAAAAACAATGTCACTAAAAGGGTCTGAAAGGCGCTAAATAGCATTAAGGTAGGCACGTTAGTAGTCCTTTTTTCCAGTCTCCTTGGCACCTTAGATTGTCTTGTTCATTTTTTTTTGGATGTGGAAATGTTGTTCTATTGCACAACAATTTCATCAATGGCGGGGAAAGTGTTAAGATATATCAGTTTTAACTTAACCGAATAATATGAAGCAAGCACTCGCTGTGGTTTCGGTATAATGTGCCATGGAAACCTGTCTTAACTATTGATTGGTCTTCTTTAATAATGCCACTCAGTCTTTGTGTGCACTTTAATGGACTACATTAATAATACATTCACCTAAACACCAATTCATTAAATGTCCATTATTGTCATTATTTATTCTGTGGTTAAGATGCAATAAAGCTTTATAACTTGTGCTCCCTTTGGCAGGTTGGAAAGGAGCTGATGATCCCAGGCGGGGCTAAAGTGATTGACGCCTCTGGAAAACTGGTGTTGCCAGGCGGAATAGACACCAGTGTGCATCTGCAGCAGACCTTTATGAACGCCAGCATTCAGGATGACTTCTACAGTGGGACCAAGGTATACACACGTGTGCACGCGCACACACACACACACACACACACACACACACACACACACACTCGTCAGCATGCCTGTGATTAAACACATTTAGAAGCCTGAGACAGCTGTCATACACAGGCATACCTTCTCTTTCACTCTCTGTCTTGTCTACATGAAAATCTTCACCCTGCATTCAGCATTGTATGTTTATCAAGACCAATGACCACATATGTTTTCACGCTGGTCCTATAGGAAGCGAACAGCTGTTGCAAGTTTCTGTTTGAATACTTGTCTTTTTTCACACTCACAGCTGTTCAGTCTGCATTTGCGCTGGGGTTATTAGTTCATTTCTTATGGATGCAATGCATGTTTTCCACTGAGACTCAGAGCAGAGAGGATGATTTAATAATTAGGAGACTTAAAAATTCAAAGGAGGGAATGTAATTGCTGCCTGCAGCAGTACTTGCTGGAAGATGTTGTTGGCTGTTTTTGCTGTTGTGAAGTGTTTTTATAACTGGGGGGTTTAAGTCATAGGTGACCACTGGGTGTATGACGGTGTCGTAGGTGTTGTGCATGTAAGCCACCAGCCATGGTACAACGCTCCATGACTTAAAACTTTATATTCCTACCCCTATGCATGTGTGTACAAAGACAAATTGCATTGACTGTGTCATTAAATGAAGATATGAATTGCAGCTTTCAAATATTGCACTTATTTAATTTGTGATTTAGATTTTGAAACTAAAAATTTCAGCCCAACAATCCAGAAAATCCTTTAAGTTTGATGGATGGATGGATTTGTTTCATCCATCCATCCACCCACCCACCTACAGTTTGCAGTCTTCCTGTTCAGTATTATTACTACCCTACAAGTAGAGCAGTTGAATGTTTGGATGGTAGGTTTTGTGGTAAACAATACTACCTGCAGGGTCTGTAGTTCTGTGTTGAAGTGAAATGAGGTCTGAGTCTGATGGAATGCCAGCTGAAGTGAGGTGAGAAGAATTTGGGGGGGATTCAGTTGTCTGTAAGCCAGCTTTACCCCGACAACACCCCCCTCACCAACCCCCACCTACTGACCCTGCTGCCATGGCAACTAACCCCCACTCATAGTGTGGAAATCAGAGGGAGCAAATGTGTGTGTGTGTGTGTGTGTGTGTGTGTGTGTGTGTGTGTGTGTGTGTGTGTGTGTGTGTGTGTTTGTGTGTCTGTGCATCCACATGAACATAGCAGTATTGTGTTGTCTCTATGGTGACTGTGTTGCTGCGGCAACGACTTGTGCAATTGTGATGAACCCCCAAACTATTTCTCTATGCATTCTCTTCCCTCCCTCCCAGCGTTTCGTAACAATTTGCTCCCTCTCACGCTGTCCTTCCTTCTTCCTCTCTTCTCTCCTCCCTACTGTTTCCTCTGTTTTACCCCCCTCTGTCTCACCCACTACTCCCCTCCCTCTGGTGCACACTCACACTAACCTGCAGCAGAATACATATATATGTGTATATATGAGGGCATAACTGTTAGAGAACATGCAGTGGAGATACAGACCTGTTTATACATGCATTTGTGCACCTTGTGAGATTTCCCCCACATTCTTTTATTTTTGTCAAACTGCCACAATCAAAACATCTGCCACCATGTGTTGATTTTATATTTTTTGAGCTGGACTGTTTATTAGAAGTGCGATTGGAATATATATACAGTTTGGTTATTAAATGCATCTTTCGGAGCACTCTGGGCACAGACGGAGCAGCAGAATGTCAGATGCAGTTAAAGTGAAATTTAACCATTCATTGCACTGGGTTTGCATTCACTCCATCTTCAGGAGCTGCCCCTTCATCCATCAGTCTGATCTGATCAGCTCTGAGTGGATCGATAGATCAATTATCCACCCCAAGCTTCCAACTACTGCTGAATAAAAAGGAACTCAGGATGAGTTCTGTCTGTGCTGCGTTCATGGACCCACATAAACATCCATTTTAAGGGCCACACGTAGATTCTAATTATGTTGGAAATACTGCCTTGTATTGAGGTTTTGTGAACAGATTTTGAGCAGTATTGTGAGTACACTGATCATTTACAGATCTCAGATATAACCTCCAACAAACAAGTTACTTGGGAAAATAGTAGAAGTATATTTAGATATGAGAGCTTAATAAAGCATCTGCTACACCCTAAAAGACATAGAAAATTCTCATTTAAACATTTAAAAAATTTCGATTAAACAATATTTATTCTGGTATTAACTTACTAATACAGCAACCTTTCATTATTTTACAAATGTACCACCAGACAGGAAGATAAGAGTTGGTACTAAAGGTTACTGTGACACAGTGATTTTTAATCATAGGAATTTAAATTAAGTAATATAAATTCAGTTAACCTAACCAATTGCTGGCTTTTGGTTTTGAGCAATGTGGCTACTATGACAAATATCTAACTCATCTAACCCAACATTCATTACATCACCCGAAAAACCTTTATTGTATTTATATGTTGTTGTTATTGAATTTCAGCCTTTGCAACATCATAGAAACTTTTCAAATTTCAAATTAAAACCTGAAACCTCCAATACTATAACAATATTTGTTCTAACTACTAACATAATACAGTATATTACAGTAATATCTTTGACGTGCCATACAATTAAATCAATAAGATAGGAATTTCAGATTTGCTGCCCTGAATCAGATCTGATTTGTTCATGAAGTACAAATATTCTGCTAAAATGGCAGACCAGCTCTGTGTCTCTCCCAGCATGCAATTTAACTTCTCTGCAGGCAGGAGAGGGAGAGGGAGATGAGGAGGAGGTGGAGGGGATGAAAGCTGTTCAGCTGTAAAGTGAAGTATGGGAGGTGCTGATAGAGGCTGATCAGAGAGCCACAGTGGTAATCTGTCTGACACTGATAGCTTCTCCCAGACTCCAACATTCAGAGATCCCCTCATCCTCTCAGATCAGTCATGTCTCACTCACAGTCTCTCCCCCTCTTTGTCTATCTGTCTCTTTTACTTTCTTTTCAGGGGATTATCACAGGAGGGGTCGGGGGTCTTTAATAGAGTGAGGGTTCTTGATAAAACACTGTTTGGGGTTTATATGCCACCATCCACTTTAGCTGTGCTGTCAATGATCAGTAATATGTTAAAAATGCAAAGGGGGGAGTACAGTGTGTCGGGTTAACAAGAGAGCTATTAAAAACCATGTTGATGATATGATGGTGCAGTGTGTATAATAGGATATATAACAGAATCAACTATACCATATGTAGAAAAAGTGTGTCTTTTCTCACAGTGTGGTCCATCTAAATGCAACACTAAGTCTTTTTTGTCAGCTTTATCATAAAGCCAAATAAGGTCACATGCTTATTAAACTATCACTACAGCTGCACAGTAACGAGGGAAAATCATTTAAAAGAGATAATATGATTGTTGACATTTATCACAAAAAGTATTTATACAAACACACACAAATGTCTGAAATCCTATTTATACTGCAGTGTTTCCCACAGGATTATGTGGCATGTGTGGCAGTAGCTAACTTTTTGTTATTATTTTGTGTGTATGTGTGCGTCCCTACTTTTCATTCTGTGTCACCTCTTTAAATTCTGACTTTTTTATGGGTCGGTGAAAGCAGCGCAGGCAGAATTCATCATGAGTTCTTTTTTACCTCAGCAGCAGTTAGAGGAGTTTAAGTCGCATGGTGGATATTTGATGTCAGTGAGCTGATCAGATCAGATTGATGGATGAGAGGAGCAGCTGCTGCAGAGGGGTTGAAGGCAAACTTTTAGACCCAGCTCAATCAACAGTTAAGTTTCGCTTTCACTGCTCCTGGAGATCTGCTGTTCTGTCTTTGCCCAAATATGCCCGTGCTCCGAGAGTGTGGTGCAATCAATAACTGAATGGTACATACATTCAAATTGTGTGCCTAATAATCTGTCCAGCTTCAAAAATATGAAATCCATTCGTGGTGGCAGATGTTTTGATCGTGGCTGCCACCAGTAAATTAACGTGTGAGAAACATTTTGACTTTAATTCAAAAATAAAATTCAGTGTGCATTATGTAAACGTGTCTGCTCAGAAACCAGTGTAATGATTGCTTTGGATGATAAGAATATAAAGAGGTATTTTTCTCTGAAATGTCTAAAAACGGCATGATAGATATCTGGGCTGGTTTCTAGGCTGTTGGACAATTGTTTAATTCTGCTCAGCAACACCAGTTACCAACAGTTTCATCAGAACAATACTGACTGATAACGTATTATGAACTGCCTGTCACTGATGATTTATACGTTTGATCTCTTCAGCAGATTTGTAATGTAGAACAGTCTAAATTTAGATTTGTATTTCTCGACTATTACGGATTAAAAAGAGAAAAGAGGACAAGATAAAAGACATTTCATCCTGCAGACAGTTTCTTTATTCCGGCTTGGCAGAGAAAGGTCTGCTGCTGGCCTCTACAACCCTCACAGTGATGAAAATACACGATTATAATGTTCAGAATACTCTACATACACTGTATATACGCATGGCTTCATGAGGAGGCAATAACCACAATTTTCTCCATTTAGCTCTTCTTTTGCACGGTTTCTTTCCATTTTTCTGCTCACACAATCCCGCTTTTTAAGTGTACTGGCAGTAAATCTTAATTAAAGCTGTGCAGACAGACAGTATAAATCCCCAAATCCCCTGCTGTGTCCATGTCCCCTGATCTTTGACACACACATGCACACACACTGATAGTGACAGTGATCAATGAGACTCTTACTGCACACACATATGCAGAGACCTTCGTTGCTGATGCTGCAGATGATTCGGACAGGTTACTATGGTAACGGGAAACCTGATAGCTTGTTGGCTGGTGGAGCTGTCACTTAAAAGCAGACAACCCCGCCTCTGTCTGCAACACGTCTGGAGTGTAGGAGCAGACTCCATGCTGACACCTAAACCAGGGTTGTGTTTAAATTTAGAAACATTTAATTCGGGCTATGCTGTAGAAAGATAAATACTTAATGTCATGTAGTAACTAAAAATAAACTGAGGAAACTCTGCAGTGACAACACACTTTACATGAGCAATGTTTCATCTTTCATCGTCTTTGTTCATTTCCGATATCACAATCGTTTTTTGCCTGTTTTCACATAAATCCCCAGAGCAATATCCCTGCTAGACTGGGTGACTGTCAGTGCAATTTGGACTGAGGAAGAAGAGGAGGAGGAGGAGGGTGGGGACATGTGACAGGCATGGCTGAGCAATATCTGTTGTCATGGCTACGCAAAAGTGCATTTACCATTCAGTCGACTAAGACAAGTCACTGTAGACGTGTCCCTTCACTTCATCACTCCTCCATCCTTCCTCTCATTCTTTTCTGTCTTCTCCTCTCTAACTTTCTCCCTTTCTTTATCAGTCCTTTCACATCCTCTCCCCTTTTCTTCATATTTCCTGTTTGTCTTGGAGTGTGAAAAACAGGTTACATATTCAGAAATATTAAGATTGTTTTTGGCTCTCCGAAGAAGTAGAAGAGTAGGTGCTCTTTTATAGTATTTTTTTCTCCTAATCTTTTATTTTGTAAGGTATTTGTAAAGTGGAACATGGAGAGGTTTCTTTGGAGGGAGCGAATGAACATTAACTGAATGCAGTGAAATTGAGTATCATAGTTTTTTTCAATGGTAAGATTATAATAGGAAAACCAACCTCGCCCATCATTATCAGTTGTATTTTTTTGAAAATAGATGCAGACTTAAGGTACAAGGATCACATATCCTTTCCTAAGCCCTATTCGCATGCTACTAGTACTCATATTTATTGACACTGATAAGATGCACAGCCCTTTGTAAATCCACTTTACACAACACAGAAGCATCACACAGCGCCACTAGTGGTGCACAGTGTTAACCTAGTTTTTCTTCTTTTCTTTTTTAAAAAAAAGTGGATTAAACAAATAGAACAGATTCTGTCACGCATGGGCATGTCATCCATCTCATCATCTCTTCAAATTTCACTGATGGATTTGAGCTTGCTTTTGCTGCAAATGGATCACCATGCTGTGTAGGGATATGAGCTGCCTGCACCCAAAATGTTGTCAAAACATTCATGTATAATTGCCAACAGAGCCTCAATAGTTGTCGAAGAAAACAAAAAACAGGTAAATACAACCTTAACGTCCTCTGGCAAAATATGGTAGGTAATTTGGGGTAGAATAATTACACAAGAATTGTGGCGAATTTGCACTGGTTATTATTAGAAATTATCAGAGGTACACAGGTGATGCTCATCTGGCGTGAATAAGGCTCTAGAAGGCAATACGAGAAAGTAAACAGAGTTAAGACGTTAGGTGTATGCAGATACATGGAAACTTGATGGAGGAAAATTTGCAATTTTCTAGAATTGCATCGCAGAAAAAGTAGATGTTTACATTCAATGGAAGATTTCTATTTAAAAAGGATATGTATCTGAGTGCTAGCAGTTAGTTTGGTGTTATTTCTGTGTTATATCAAACATTTGGCCCATTCCATATGGGATCACAAGACACTGCTATACATTAAACATCAATATACCAAGACATCTTTCAGTAACACAGACATAAAACAAACATTTAAAGAAAGTTTTATATAAAAGAGGAGAAGAACAAAAAGAGTTTCTACAAGCTGAAACTAACATGTACATTTTCAACAGCCAAGTCACTCTTTGTGAATCCTCTGTGTTTAAAAAAAATCAGTTTACACATCTTGTAACAGGCAGACTTTATGATGAAGAGAAAACAGTTCATGAGGAAAGACCATTGCTCATTGTCACCAGGACAAACAGTGTCTCTGTGCTTTACACTGGAGTCATTGTTCTCGCCTATAATCAGTCTCTCCTTTCTCTTCCTCTGCCTCCCTCTTCCTTTCTCCCTCCTTCCTTTCTCACCTCTCCTCACCCCTTCACCTCACCCAGGCAGCTCTGATGGGTGGTACCACCATGGTAATGGCTCTGGCCCTCCCTGAGCAACATTGCTCCCTGCTGGACGCCTACGAGAAGTGCCGAGCTCTGGCCGACGCCAAGGCCTGCTGTGACTACGCTCTGCATGTAGGGGTGACCTGGTGGGGTCCAAAGGTGAGACCTAAATGCACCCCAGATGCACGAGAAACAGTGACAGTGAACAGCCCTAAAACACTTACATAATTGTCTTCTATTAACCCATACAATTCTCTGTTTTTTTTTGGTCCTCAGGCTTTTAACCCTCACTGTATGAATAATGAAGCAGCAAAACCATTTTCTTTTATGGGTGAAATGTGTAATGACCTAGATTAAACCTTACATGAACTAGGTTAACACACATGCTCAGTGGGCACATTAGGCAGATTCTATGAGTCAACGAGCCTCATTCAGCCTTTGGCTTTAATATCTGTGTCGTATCATCTGCTGACTTTGTGCATGTGCCACATCTTATTATATATTGAAAAATGTTTACTGACAGACTGTATAAAATCTTGCTAAAAGTTCTAGTTGATTATATCTTTTTAATACCATGATGTAATGACAACTAAGTATAATTGACAATGTTGATTAATCTGGTAGTTATTCCTGATTAACAGATTTTTTTTTTTTTTTGGTGTATTAAAAATGCCCATTCCAAATTCCCAGAGCCCAAAACTATGTTTTGTGTCAAAACCCAAAGACAGTCATTGTAAGATGATTCGAAGTGTCACTGATGTTTTTACAACACACGGCCAATGTTTAAATAACTCTGGCTTAAACAATAATTAATTGACTATTATCTCCCCAGCTGACCACCACTGTTGTTAGACACTGATGTTTGGTTGAATTTAATTTCTGAAGTGAGGTGACCAAAATTCAACGTCAGGAGTTCAAATGCCAATGTCAGTTTCACGTAGAATACCAATGACAGATGGGATCAGTTGTTTTTAAGTTTTGTTTAGTATCCAAAATGCATCATCTTACAAACGTCACATGCCAGTGTCATCTTGACGCAGAAAAACTACATTTAGGCAAGGTAGCTTTATTTGTATAGCACATTTCATACAACAGGGCAACCCAAAGTGCTTTACAGAGCAATAAGATATAAAACTTGATAAAGGGTACAGATTTACAATAAAAGAGTAAAGAGATAAGATATAAAAGGTAAAATAATTACTAAATAATTTATAATGTTTAAATAAAAATCATTAAAAATAGCAAAAGTGCAGACAAGAGCTGCAAAGATCAAAATATTATATAAACTTATTTAAAATCAAGTTTAAGAATAGGTTTGCAGTATTTACTGGGTTGAGTACATGATGTAAAAGTTAAGAATTTAGTTAAAAAGTATAGAGACAAAAATCTGCAAAACATCATGATGTTAACATCTGCATATCGTGAAATTGTAACATTGTTAGACGGTTAAAATATCATCAACTGGTTTTTCACTCCAGCCAAAATTGGGTAAAAATTGGTCCAAAAGATACTAATGTCTTTCTGACATCATATTTATGTGCTGTGTTCAGTCAACACTTAATGCATTACTTGAGCATTGCTACTGCAGCTATGGATATATATAAATAACACTGTTATTTTTCAGGAATTCTTTTTTTTATATCAATAATCATATCTTTGACAAAACAATCAAATTAAATTAAATTGGTTAACAGTAATTCATTCAATAGTTGAAGTGATGAAGTATTCTCCTATATTTTAATTTTTACTGTAGTATAGAGTATTTTCGCTGCTAAACACCATATAGTTTCTGTTAACTGCATATTAAGTGAATTAAATATATTATTCTGTGTTGAATGTTTCTGTGGGACTGTGATATTCACCAGTGTGAATGCAATGTAATCTCATTCTGGCTGCTTTCCAAGCACAATTCATGCCTCATATAACAAACACACACACACACACACACACACAGAAACACTAACACAGTTTCCCTTCACACCCACATGCACACCGTCTGATGCTCTTCAATGTCTGCCTTTTGCCAAATGCCATTTCAAACCAAAACTGTCCTCTTGACCTCTGACCTTTGCGCTGTGATCAGGTGCGCAGCGAGATGGAGACCCTGGTGAGGGAGCACGGAGTGAACTCTTTCCAGATGTTCATGGCCTACAAAGACATGATGATGCTAAGGGACTCGGAGCTCTACCAAACGCTGCAGACCTGTAAGGACATCGGGGCCATCGCTCGCGTCCACGCTGAGAACGGAGAGCTGGTGGCAGAGGTGAACATTAGATAACCATACACATCGTGTTTTACTTTTAAAAAGAGGTGTTCAGCACAGTAAAAATATAGACATCTGCTATTTTAGCCACTTAAGGACAAAATACCAAATGGACATTATAGATGCTGTGATAATCTCTATTTGTGTGTGTGTGTGTGTGTGTGTGTGTGTGTGTGTGTGTTGTTATTTATTAAAAAACAGTTACTTAATTAATCTGTATGTGTGTGTGTTGTTAGGGTGCCAAAGAGGCTCTGGATTTGGGCATCAGTGGACCGGAGGGTATTGAGATCAGCCGACCAGAGGAGGTAAATTTAAATCGGAAGTTATTTTTTGTTTATTTTTTATTTACATTTTGCCCTGCTAAAGTTACGTGAATCAGAGTCCTGCATGGGTGCGATTTTTAAGACCCACTCCCGCACCAACACAGCGATGTGCATTACCCACAGCTGTCAGTTTTATTTTATGCATCTTAGAGAATTTACGGGTACCCTCAATGGTATGGCGAAGGCCGAGAGGTCTTTCTACTTCTCTAATCTTATATCTTCCAACAAGAAAAATCCTGTTTGACAGCATAAACAAAACTGTCTCTCCCAGCACCCCTAACTTACTTCTCTTCTCCAACAGTGACTGCAATAAGTTTCTCAATCATTTCACATACAAGGTTGCCAACCAGGGCAAACATCTCACCCTCATCCAGTCCTCTCAGTAATGGTTTCTCCAACCCATCCATCCTAAATGCCTTCTGTCCTCCTCAAGCATATTAGATATCTTAGCAACTTCTATCTTTGGATAGACATTCATGAAATAGCCTTATCATATAAATGTCTATTGGGTGTTTATTTAGGTTCTTTGTCTTATTTTCTACAGCTGGAGTCTGAGGCTACTCACAGAGCTGTCACCATCGCCAACAGGGTAAACACAAAAACAATAATATCCTGTCTGTGAGCAGGTGTATTTCACTGACTAAATGAATTAATTAACTTGTGATTGCAGGCTCACTGCCCGATCTACCTGGTGAATGTGTCCAGTATGTCTGCTGGAGACATGATTGCTGCTGCTAAGATGCAAGGTGAGCTAAATTCAAAAATACTAACATGAAGACTGTGACAGCAGGGATTATATAAAGCTGACAATTCTCTTGTAACAAATCATTTTTCTTTCTGCACTGTCTATGCAGGTAAGGTGGTCCACGCAGAGACCACAGTAGCTCACGCAGTGCTGAATGGGATGCAGTATTACCACCAAGACTGGGCTCACGCTGCCGCCCACGTCATCGTCCCTCCTCTCCGCCTCGACCCCAACACACCCAGCTACCTTATGGGCCTGCTGGGCAGGTATGTGCTCAGTACAGAGATTAATGTACCCAAAAAAACATAGCACTGACATCGAAGATATCTCATCATACAAGAGGTCAATGATTAGGGATGATTTACATTTGCAACATGCATATTCTTTTTTTTCCCAGTGACACTCTGAGCGTCGTGGCTTCAGAGCACCGTCCATTCAACATCAAGCAGAGAGCTTTGGGCAAGGAGGACTTCACAAAGATCCCTCATGGAGTGGCTGGAGTGCAGGACAGGATGAGTGTCATTTGGGAGAGGGGAGTGGTAAGTGCACACACACACACACACACACACACAGAGAGATACAAACAAACCTGAAAGTAACTTTTGTGGATTTCAGTGTTTCAGTGGAAGCTGGTGACATCACCCAGTCACATGCTTTTGCTTCTGGCGTGTTGCTTAGCTCAGCTAGCTGATGCTGTGTTAGCTTCATGTGCATTGCAGTGCACGCAGGGCTGCATTGGGGCGGTGAAATGTGATGATAAAATGGGGCTCAGACACTGATCAAAAGTATATATATTTTTTGTGGCTAGTAGCGGACAATCACAAGTCCACTGCACTTCGCCAGCGACTCAGCAATAACGTTGTTGTAATGTAGTTGTATTAGTCTTAAAACAACCTGAAGGAGTAAACTAAGCACCAGAAAAGTATACAGTGGTATGACGAACTAAAACTAAAGTAAATAAAGGATCTTCTGACATTAACAAAGAAAATCACAGATTAAAATTATACTTTGTAACATAATCAAAATGTTGTATTTGTGTTTTTCCATGAATACCTGCAGGTTACGGGAAAAATGGATGAGAATCGTTTTGTGGCAGTGACGAGCTCTAACGCTGCAAAGATCTACAACCTGTACCCACGCAAGGGGCGCATCATCCCCGGGGCTGACGCTGATGTGGTGGTCTGGGACCCGGATGCAACAAGGTACGCGGTGGACGTGTTATTGTTGCTTGATGTAGTGCAGGACAAACACCCCGGTACTGATGGATCTCCTGTCTGTGCAGGCAGATCTCTGTGAGCACTCAGGTGCAGGGCGGAGACTTCAATCTGTACGAGGGGATGCGCTGCCACGGTGTTCCCTTGGTCACCATCAGCCGGGGACGTTTGGTGTGTGAGAACGGTGTGTTCATGTGTGCCGAGGGATCCGGAAAGTTCTACCCTCAGCGCACCTTCCCTGACTACCTCTACAAGAAGATGGTACAGAGAGAAAAGGTGTGTTCACATCCACTCATTTTGATCACTTTATAAAGACAAGAAGTCTCTCCGAAAGTTAAGTAGCTCTGACAGCAGGGCTCATGTTGTGCTCTGCTGTGTCAGCTGACAGCCAGACTACTGCTAACACACCCATCATACTGTGTCTCGCTGCACTGATTTGACAGTCTGTAAAAAAGATTTAATGCTCCTGCTTGCTCTGTGCACTAACACAGTTTTTCTGCTGCTGCTGCTGCTGTCTGCTGAAGCTTCCTTCATCCAGCCTCTGCAGGGCCTTTGCTCTGTTTCAGCTACACTGGATGCTTTACGCCATGGTTTTATCAAGTTATTTATATCTCCCTGAAGTACAGATGAGTCTCATCACATGTTTTAATACTAAGAGCTTGGCACTCATAAAGAATTCATCACGGTTTATAATCTTGAAATTCAAATTCTACATGCTGCACTGTGTTTAACTTTTTCTGAGCTGTACTCACTGATAGACTTCCAAATTTAATTAAATGTCTTGCAACAGAGAAACAACATCTGAGAGCACATGCACAGAATATCTGGGTCAGCTTAAACTGGTCTGCTCCTTTAAAAGATATGGATGTATTTTGGTTAAAATCTATGAAAAACTGGTAACTTTGAGCTTTAGTAGTTCCAAGCCCTTTTCCTTAAGGAACTCTGTTTTTGTCATTAAGTAAACTGATGACTAATGACATTTTATGGATACTTTATATAATATTTAGTGCATAGCAATAACAGAACAGAACAACTGATAAACTACACAAATCTGAAGAGTGAACACAAGATCTGCAGGAAACTTGTGTGAAGCAAGCGATTAAATGAACTCGGAGCAGACCACTTCCTTTTAATATTGCATTAGAGATGAGTTTCCCTTATATTTTTGGAACTTTTAATATGATTCTTGTGTTTGTTTTTTCTACATTTATAAATACTTAATAGATTTTGAAGTTTTCCTCTCCCTGATGCCTGGCCATGTTCTATCAGCACTTTGGTTGTTTTTTGTGGGGTTTTTTTTTAGATTTTTTGGGGGGGTCTTTAATTGATAGGACAGACTAAGTGTGAAAGGGGAAGAGAGAGGGGCAGTCACGCATGCAGGAATCGAACCCACGGCCGCTGCGGCGAAGACATAGCCTCTTTCTACCAACTGAGCTACTGATGACAAGTTTGTGCACTCATCCCTATCCTACAACTCCGAAAAGTTAATCACAGTTCCAAATAATGACATTAAAATGTCATTAAAATGTTTACAAATCCAGCCTTTATCTGTGAGTGTATTTACTCTTCACCTTTCACCCCCTCCCTCTCTGTTCCAGACTCAGGCTTATAAAGGGGTTGACAGGGATCCCTACTCTGGTGACGTGGCCAAGGTGGTAAACACTATGAAGAAGGAGCTCGGATTGGGCCCCATAGATGGAGATGCGGCCAACAAAGTTTGTGCTCGGGTGCACCAGGGAGTGCGAGACCTCCATGAGTCCTCCTTTAGCCTCTCGGGTAAGCTTGAATAAAACTTATAACACTGTCGTTATATGGTAAGAACCTTCATGACTGTAGTTTTGATGAACTTTGTGTTGTTAAATTGTTCTCTCAGGGTCTCAGGTTGATGACCACATCCCGAAGAGGTCCTCAGCCCGGATCCTGGCCCCTCCCGGCGGTCGTTCCAGTGGTATCTGGTAATCGCTGCTGCTGGAGCTTCACCCGTCCGAGTCTCCTTGTTTTGTAATATTCTGAACAACCAGGAAAACTGCACTGATTTTCAATCACAGGATTAAAGTTAAGAGAGGAAAATAAATTGAAGCACTCGTCTGTGATTGGTGAAGACTTAAACTGATGATCGGTGACCTGCCAAAGTGACTTTTACAAAATCTAATTTGTGTCTTAATTGGAGCGACTGACCTGATTAATTACATGAGAGTCAAGGGCTATCTATGAATTTCAAATGTTTTTCCAAATTCAAGCTGATCATACTAACATTGACAAAGTCTGCTCATTCTCACCCTGCTCGTATCCCGCGAAGAAACTAAACAAACTGTGAAAGATCAAAACCAGTACAGTTTTTTAAGGTTTGAACTGAAGTGATGTCGACTGAATTATTTAAAAATAGTGAAAATGGATTCAGTGAATTATCTATTATACCCCCGTCACACACACACGAACATACAGCACACTGTAGACACCATAGCTTTAGACTCATGAAGATGTGTGTGGATTATGTTTGTGATTAAACGCCCACTGCGCTCGGCTTCCTGCTGCACCATGGGTTCCTCCGACAGTGTTTTTATTTCCAATGGGTGAACTATACTGTGTGGTGATGAAATCCAACTGCTTCAAACACTGTGTGATTTTACAGCTCTTGAAATAGAGTTGGACTCGACCCTATCCATCCTTATGTTTTCACTGCCTGAAACAACACTCGCATATCCCAAAAAAACATCCTGCCTCACCTGCAATGTAGCAGGGTCTATAGACTGAGTTACACATATAACCTGTGGGAATATTACTGGTCCCAGTAATAATCACACAACAGCTTAATGCAGTCAGTCATGGAAACATGGTGTCTATCGACCTTGCAAAGTGCTAAAAGACTGAAGAGAAGTCAATGTCTTAAAGGGGGAGGTAAAGAGTATGTGATTTAGGGATCAAAGTTGGGATAACAAGAAGAAAAAACTTTGAAATAATGCTGCTGATATTACAGAACGTAAGAATTGACATGATTTACATTAATAAAGTTGAATGCAGTGACTTCTTGTTCACAGGAGAGAGCACTTTGTAAACACCAGGGGTCTCATTTAACAACATGTGCATGAAAGGAAACTAAATCTGAGCGTAAAAAAACAGTAATTTTATTCAATCAAAAGTAGCTCTTTTAACTAATGAAAATGTGCATTACCATCAGTAACAGCCCTTTGAGCATCTTCCAGCTCTTTAATTTGTTTTTAAAGCCCACAACTTTACCAGTTTCCAGCAGTGAAGTTCTGATAACTCATCACATGCTGCCCCTCCTACACTAAACCAAACCAGACAAAATACACAGCTAGCCAGTGAAATTGGCGAAAAGGGTGTTTGGCAAAACCAGATGGTTTTATTTGGCACTTTACATGTGATATGTGATACGTCCATAAAAGACTTTCTTTCAAGAGCAAGAACGTTGTTAGATTTTAACTCATCTGAAAAGATTGCATAATCCCCTCTAAATATTGTCCAGGCAAGTAATTTATCTGTGATTACACTTGTCTAACACTTTGGGCTTGTTACACACTCATGAGCAGTAGTAGTTTTAAATGCTTGCATATGATCAAGCACACGAAGAAACAAATTAGTCGGATTCACTGCGTGGAAATGTGCGTTTGCACATTTCATGTACAAAATTGTCCATATGCACAGCTGATAAATGAGGCCCAGATTGTGCAGACGGGACCCAGAAAGTAACTAAAAGAAGACTCTGTCATGTCGATGCATCTCAGTAGTATCCCATGGACTGTGTTTTTAAAGTGAACTCCCTGTTTGTGGGAAGATAAGAAGGGATTGTCATTAGAGCAGTGTGTCTCCACAGAGCAGGAAGATTGAGCTGCACAGGCTCAAAAAAAAACCCACCGACCCTCTCACCTCCTGATGATGTCTCATTCCTGCCTATCAGTATTATATTTATACATGACCACGTCCTCTTGTCTGTGAACTATATATTTAGGATGTTTGTTTTGTTTTTTTAGTCCAAGAATAAATGTGCCAATGTGAAATCACCCATGCCACACCCTCACCCATGCATGAAGAGCACCACACAGAGGCGGAGGAGTCAACGCTCCCCACAGGCTCACAAAAACTGGTGCTGTTTTTTTACTATTACCAACAACAACAACGACATTATTTTATTGTTGGATGGTTTTGTTGTTTTGAAGGCACTGTGACTGGTCAGTGGCTGTGTGTGTTTGTAGATTCTTGTTGTGTTGGACAGTGAACCTGTTGAATCTGTAAGTGGCTGCTTGTTTCTTACCACAAATAACTGCAAAAGAATAAAGTTAGAAAAATAATACATCTGTGTTACTTCTTGATACTAAAATTGCCCAAAGATTTGTGGTCAAAGAGGTATAATGTAAAACAAACATACAATTTGGCAAAAGATCAAAAGTCTTCTGTGTAGTGACATTCAGCGGTAAGACTGAACTTCTCCCATGCGGCAACGTGTAGGAGAAGTATGGTGGCTGACACAAAAACATGACTGGCCCGATGTAGAGCCAGTGTGTATCCTTTTCTTGGCTACTGAAGAAATAACATTCAAATGGCTCTTTCTAAGGTAACATGATTCTTATTTTCACATGATTATAAACCAATGAAAATATAAAATATTATATTCAATTTCTGCCAATATGTTTACCAAAATTATATGCACAGAATCTTAGATTAAGTCGATGATTAATTAACAGATTAACAGATCCAAAAAACACACAAAAATAAAATGAAATAATATAGAACAAACCCAGAGGGAAGATTTTGTGCCAGAGCTGCTCTGTATAAATGCATGTATACATACTATTATATGTATACTAGAATAAAAAAGAGAGACTATGATGAAAGAACAAGGGAAATACAGTACAGTAAAAATGCAGAGACCATCTGCAACACATAAATGAAAGTGCAGCATATCTATTACAGATTACAAGCAATGAAAATGATACAGATTGCATGAAAATAAAAATTACTGACTAGAAAATGAAAAAAAAATCCTTTATTTCATGCCACAGATAAAAACAATTAAGTTTTGTGTTTCTAAAAAACATTCTTTTACATAGGTAAAAATAGCAGAACTGTTCTGTAGAAGTGTGCTGTTACAGGTAAAAGTCCTACATGAAATACTTAATGTTACAAGTATTAGAACAAAAGTATTAACAGCAAAATGTACTTGAACCTTAAAAGTACAATGTGGGCAAGATTTTAAAGTAACTTCCAGTGGAGGGGGAGTAGGTGTTAACTACTTTATGTACTGTTGGAATTTTAAATCTCTAGCACGGTATCATAATTTATAAATTGTGTGCATTTTTAGTTTTAAAAGTCTTAGCAACATGTAACCCCAACTCTAAGGTAAACATATGAGTTTAAAAAAAGTACAATTTTCAATTCAATACAATTCAAAACGTTATAAAGGACTCAGCTCATAGAGAGGTCCATAGATAATAAGACAAGATATTATCAGCAAAATAAAAAAAAGAAAAAGGGACATAAAACAGAAATAGAAAGGAAATAAAATACATATGAAAATATAGAAAAACATTCCAAAGTGAATCAACCATTTGCATTTCCCTCTAAAATGTAGTAGAGTATAAGGTACATTGAAAATGTAAATAAGGGAAGATGTAAAGTGCAAATGCAACATATGAATGAAAGTGCAGTGTACCAGTGACAATATTACAAATTTCAAGCAATGTAACTTGACATATTGAAAACAAAATTAAATTGTGACCAAAAAATGAAAAAGGTAGCATTAAATAGAAATACTCAACTAAAGGAAAAGTACTGTACTTTCTTTCCCCCACTAACTTTAAATAAATTTAGCTGATAATAATCATTAGGATTCCGGATTAAACTTGTAATGACACTTTACTTAAGTAAAGTAAAGTAAGTAAAGTATTTTTTAATATTTTACTTAAGTAAAAGATCTGAACGCCAGCCACTCACGGGTACACCAGTTTCACTAAAAACAATAGGAAAATCCTGCAACTGTTTTGCGCATGCGCACTGCACCAGCGGCTTAGTTGGGAGAGCAGTCTCGCGCAGTTTGCTGAGGCAACAGTCGGGGTTATAGCAACGGAAAAGCCCATCACAGAGAGACAACGGGACGGCTGTGAGAGGGACGCTGTCGCACCTCAGTGAGTAATAATTACTCATCTTAATTTAAAATATCCTTATTTACGTTTAAAACCCGTTTATTTGGCGGCTTCTTTCATTTACGTCTCACATTAATAGTTGTGTGGTCCCGCAGCAGACAGTTATTCTGATGTGCGTGTGTGCCATCGAAAAGGCCTTCAGGGGAGGGGGGCGTTAGGCTGCAACAAAAAGTCTCGCTTCGCGTACACTTTGGTGTATTTTGAGTTTGCTAATGTCTCTGCGGTGAAATGAAATGAGATAGAAAGTCTCTAAATTCAACAACAACCAGACAGTCGCAACCAGACGTTAGCAGTTAGCTAGCAGCTAGCAGCGTTACAGTGCAGTCACACAGGGGCAGACCGCCGCTGTTGCGACAACTGTCAAAACACTCCGCTTTACCAGTGAAACCGACCGGTACCGGGCTCTGAAGTCATTCACAAACATTACTTATATTATTTACTTGTGTTGTAACCTACTTTTAGAACGGCGAGACCTTATTATATCTGCTGAATATGAGAAAAAAACCCGTAATATTGCACAATAGCTGTAAATCTGAGGGTATTTACCAGTGGTCAAATTCCCTTTATTGGGTAATAAATCATGTTTGATAAGATTAACTGATTGGTTTCTTATAACCAACAAAGGAAAGGAGGCTCACTTAAAAACAAAAACAAAAAACAACTGCATGGGTTTCATCTCACTGATGCTGCCCCGGTCAGATTTGCGTAGTGTACACTTACCTGTGCTTGAGATTTGATAGTGTATCTAAATGCAATGAGGGAAAAAAAATAGGGAAAACAATATTTGTAATTACCAATATTACATATATAAAATTGCGCGAGACAATTATATTTTTAAAGCACTTTTTTCAAGTCTTTTTTTTTTTTTTTTAACTTTTATTTACTTTTATTTTACTTTTTCGTGTTTGTGGTTTGTGTTGTGTTTTGACTTTTGTCTTTTTTATTTTCAGGTAATTTTTGTATACTCTATACTATTGTTTTTTTTGCTAATTTTGGGCTATTTTTGGGTGCTTGTTGTCTAAAGAAATCAAGCCAATTTGCTCAGATTTGAAAGGGTTAAAATTCGTTTCTTTTTTTTGCATTGCACATTTGCATTCGTTAGATTCTGGATATCTGTTTTTGATATCTTCATATGTAAACTTATTATATTTGCATTTTTGCCGACTTGTTTTTTGAACCGCTGCACAGCATTTCCCTCGGGATAAATACAGTTCTGGCATATCTTACATCATTTATTTTTATGGCTTCATACTGAAAACAGAGCTCTTTATGACTGTTTAAACTTTTTTGTGCTTGGAAACTATCATATTCATAAATGAAGACAAACAATGTGGCCAGCTGATGTGGGAACTTTCTATATATGCATAACAAGCAATGGTGCATACTTTCTTTTGATAGTAACCGTTACCAAAATGGTGACTATAGAATTTAGATAGGGTCACAAAATTTTATTTTGACCTCATTTACAGTTAGCAACTAGTTGTTATTTTATTAAGTATTGATTAATCAGTCTATTATCTCACTGATCCATTCATTTGTTGGTAATATGTCAAAATACTCAGTTTAATATCACAGAAGTCTGAGAAAACTTGTTAACATTCACATCTGAGAAGCTGAAATTGAAGACAGATTGCCATTTTTTTAATGTTAAATTTAATTCAGCAGTTAATTTATTTGATTATCAATATTAAATATATATTTGGGTTATAGATTTTTTTAGCCCTGGTTACAATAATAAGTACTCTTCAAACAACAAAAACAGCCTAAAAGTGTTACACACCTTTAAAAGAGGAAAAACAATGTCCAGTTACGCTCCAAATGCGGGCATGGGTTTCTAGAAAAACCTTAATCAAATTCATAATTTTAGGCTGGACTAAGTACAGATCCCTTTAAATGGATTTGAATTAACCAAATAATCAGCACTGACAGTTTCAAGCCATATGCAACGGTTGATATTAGCCCCTAATTTGGAGGAGAGAAAGCTTTTAGGAATTTTTGTTACTTAGAATTTGTACTACAGTAAAGAGTCAGATGCAAAAAAAAAAAGGAGGAAAAAAAAGTGGCGTCGTGCGTGGAGGATCTGCAGAATGTTTTGGAAACAGGATCTGTCACTTTGGATAGTCCAGGTTTAGAGTTACTCTTTTACATTCAGATCCATTCACGGTTCTTCTTATAAATCTCTGACACACTAAGCAGGTATTGTTTGGTTGTAAGGCACTGTCCTAAAAACAAGTTCTGTAACTAATGATTATTTTCCTATAAATATATTCATAAATTGTTTGATCATTAAGAAACAAGAAAATTCCCTTCACAAGTTCTCAGAGTCCTCAGTAACTCTTCAAATGTCCCGTTGTGGTTGAGAAACAATTGAAAACCCAAAGAGATTAATTTAGTTATTATTTACTAGATATACTACTAGAATAGGAGATCTTCCCATTTTAAAAGTTACATGTTTTGGTCATGTTTGTTTTGAAAAAAAAAATCAAAAATGAAATTTTAAAACTAATTGTCGTGTTACAAACGTAAATGTTTAAGCCAGTTGTATAAACCTAACATAACTATTTCATTAAAAATTCAGTTAACCCTTTAAAACTTCAACAAAAACATTTTAAAAACATGGAAAGAAGGTAATAAGCAACTTAACAAGACACAAATTAGCCGGTTATTATTTAAAGGGTACGAGAAAATGACCTGAAAATAAGAAAACGCAGAGAAGTTAAAAAAAAACAAAGCAACAAAGAAAAAACAAGAATGTGACGAGAAAAAATCCTAAAAGTTGCTAAATCAAATAAATTTGCTCAGCTTTCAAAGGGTCAGATAGCTTGTAAAAAGCGTCTCGATGCGGCACAAGAAAACCAATGTTTTTTCAGGTTTCAAAGTATTAACAGCTAGTAGCTGTTGGTTGTAGCGCTGCCGTCACTGCGTTAATTTACATTCGATGGCCTGTTTGTCTTTTACTTATCTAAAGAGGTCTTAGTGATTGAATAGTTGTGTGTACTCATGTGTGCAGTTTGTTTAATTGTGGTTTTATTGGGGAGCAATATAAACTTTTAAATAAATGTAACAGACCTTTAGTACGCACTTTGTAATTTCAGACCTGCACATTTGTGAAAGTAGATTTCTGGGCTCAAAGGACACAGCAGCATTACCGGCAGGTTCACCGACCACAACCAAATCAGCGGGCTCTGCCCGGCGTACAGTGTTAATTTGAATGCAGTGAGTTTACAGGAAATGCCTTGCTATTGTTGGATCTTTCCTTATCTGAAGCTGCCAGTGTGATGAATCGTAGCTGTGTTGCTGGATTGTCTTGCTGGTGATCTCAGCTGCCTCTGTGCACCATGATGAGTTTCAACATGATCGACCTGAGCTAAAAGGATTAACTGAGGCAGAGATTAGTGACCCAGTGAGTGAACTAGTGACTGCTACTTTATCTGTGATGTGTCTCTTTGTGACCATGCGGAGGAGCTCTTGAACACAAAACTGTTCTGACCATTTGATAGAAATGCAGGTGCAGAGGAAGTTAGGAAGCTTTCACAGTTATTTAACCCTTTGTAACCTGAGCAAATTGGTGTTTTTTTTTTCCAAGAACATCGCGGGTAAAAGCAGTGAGCAACTTGGTAAGAAGTGTTCCACAATTAGTAAGAAATTAGTAGATTTGGAAAAAAATAGTCAAAAAATATCTATGGAAAAAAGGCTAGGGAAAAACTATATCTATAATTGAAATATGTTACAAAATTAGTATACATTTTTATGCCCCTTTTCTGGGTAATTTCCTTTTCTTTATTTTTTTTTTACCAACTTGCTAATTTTTGGGACCTTTCTTCTGTTGCTCATTGCCATTCTTCTCATGTTTTTTTAATTTTTTTTTTCAAGCCAATCAAGCCAATGTGCTCAGATTTCAAAAGAGCTAGAGAATATCAAAATTCAGGTTTTAAAAATTGCCAGTAAAATATTTATGAAGAATGAGAATCTTTGCAATGCAGTGCTAGCTCACATAAATACTTGTTTGTGCCTACAGGTCTTTCTGTAAGGTGGTCCACCACAACCTGATTTGAACAGTTCACACCAACATACACGCAGCGAAGGTGAGTAAAGTGTGTCTGTTTTTATATATTGGCCTGGCCATGAAGCAGTCAAGCAAACGATTCAAACACTTACACAGGATACCTTATTTACGCAGCTTCTTAGGTGTCTTTCATTTGCAAGATAATAAGAATTATGAAGATGAAGTATATTTATTTCTTTATATATATTTCTTTGAACAGAGAAGTTTAATGGAATCAGAGTTTTGTTTTTTTTTAAATAACCTGTCACATTTTACCATGTTTTCTTTGTTACTGTTTTATCTTTATTTGGGAAGTGATTGATGTCATGATTGCCACAGATTAAGTGTAATGACTTAACACAGTTAAAAACATCTTTCCTTCAGGCAGTCTTTTGTCTAATGCAGAAATTCTGATTTTTAAGAAAGAGTAAGTTACTCGCTTTTTAGGATAGGATAAGGCTTTATCGGTCCCCTGTGGGGAAATGTGGAAAAGTTAATGTCAAAAGTCTAATTTGAACCCATGCCTCCAAGGGAGACTGTGGCCCACACACAGGGCCAGCCTTTTAGACTGCGTTGCCATCCTGAATTATGAATTACTCTATAGTAAAGCTACAACTAAGATGGATTCTGATATGACAAAAACATTTTGAAAGATCAAAGAATGATCAAATACTATATTGTAAAGCATCAAATGTCATTCAAAAATTTTTGTTTTGACTTACAAATGTAACTTATTTTTCAATACCCATGTCAAACTTTATGTACATATATTCTGGTTTATATATGTTGAAGTATAGTTGTAATTTGTGACTATGCTTTTTTATCTTAAGTTATAGTTGCACACATTAATCAAAGTGTAGGCTCTTATTATTTATCAGTCTTAAGAAATCAATTGTTCAGCTGTTGCATCTAATATGTTTGTGCGCGTGCGTGCGTGTGTGTGTGTGTGTGTGTGTGTGTGTGTGTGTGTGTGTGTGTGTGTGTGTGTGTGTGTGTGTATGTAAAGCAGGAGGATGGCAGTGAATGTCTACTCCACCTCTATGACCATAGAGAACCTGAGTCGCCATGACATGTTGGCATGGGTCAACGACTCTCTGCAACTCACTCACACAAAGATCGAGCAGCTCTGCTCGGGTAAACACACATTTTAAATGATCTATTTATTTATTGTCATGCTTTTAACTTAATTCAAAATGTATATCAAGCTCTAAAAATAATTGTGATTTTTTTTCGTAGGTGCTGCTTACTGTCAGTTCATGGACATGCTGTTTCCAGGGTGCATATTAATGAAGAAAGTCAAGTTCAATGCTAAACTGGAACATGAATACATCCACAATTTCAAGGTCTTACAGGCTTCATTCAAGAGAATGAATGTGGACAAGGTGAGAACACACACACGCACACACACACTCATACCCATTCATAAACGTTCAGACTAGATTTGATTAAACAAATTATCCCCATGGGTCCTCCTGAGTTGTTAAAATACGTAATGGAAATGTCTTGTGTGTAATGAATTAACTTACATTAATGGAACATAACAGTAAATTTATTTTCTGTAGCTTTATTATGCATTGAAGTGTGACAGGATTTTGTTTATGTTATGTTTTTGTTCATTTTTCATCACATACCTTTCTTCATTTTTTTCCAGCATTTCATCTTTCCCTTCATGTATGCTCACTTAGCATGTCAGATATTTTTTTGAGCACTTTTGGCTTTAGTAGAGGGACATAAATAGCTGTATTTTGTATTTATTTTACCACCATTCTTTAAGGAAAACATGTCTTCCAAACCTGCAGTGATTTTTTTCTTCACTCTTTTTAAATGTTTTTTAGCGATTTTTGTAGAAAACTTAAAACATGTTGGACATTTTTTTTCCTAATTTCTGTTTTGTTTTGTTTTTAAGAAAATGGGTTTGGGAGGCATATTTTCTTCTTTTTTTGTAATTAAAAAAATTTTTAGGTTTTTTTTAGATTATTGTAGAAAACTCAAAATTTGGGGCGATTTTCTATTTTATTTTTATTTTTTGAAAGGTGTCTTTACTTTTACAAATTGCCAAAATGACACCAAATCTAGAAGACTGGAACTAAAAACAGAAATTATTATTGGATTTTCACATTTTTGACGGCCCTTGAACATATCAGGTGGGATGGGCAAGTGGGGAGAAAGAAGAAAATTGGGTCCTTGAAAAGTCATGAAAAAGTTTTGAAAATTTCTGAAAATTTGTGGAAGCCTTGTTAACCAAATTTCAAAAATTGTTTTCTCCATTAGGCACTTAGACACAAAACATGGGTAAATAGACTCCAGGTTGAAAAATACCAGTAACCCTTAAAGGAATCCCTCTAAGTATAAGCAGTCCTTGTTGAAAAGGGTCTTCCTATCATCAGTTGTCATGTTATCCTCCGATTTTGGTCGATTTGTGTCCCTTTAATCCCAAACTGTCACGAATGCAGTGTTTTTCTGGCATTTCAAAGATTTGTATTTCCTTTAGATCCATACGCAGGAGTCATCTCACCTGCTGTTTAAATAAACTTAACAATAACAACCCCTCATCGCTCTTTCTCTATCTGTCTCCCTTAGATCATCCCTGTGGAGAGGCTGGTGAAGGGGAAGTTCCAGGACAACTTTGAGTTCCTTCAGTGGTTTAAGAAGTTTTTTGATGCTAACTATGACGGGAAAGAATACGACCCTCTGATGTCACGGCAGGGCCAGGAGGGAACGCCGCCTCCGCCCAACCCAGGTACAAAACTCACACGGTTGTCACCATCAGCTGTGTGAATTCAGAGGCTTCATTTCATTGCTCTCACCTCTTCATGCAAACACATCCCCAACTTCTAACCCAGGTGAACCCATTCTCCACAAACCCAAAAGACGCTCTCGCCCAGGTAACATCCCCTGCATTGAGCATGTGTCTGTGTGCTTGACAATGTTTCCAGAGTTTTTCACCTTCTTCAAACTGTGAGTTACTTGCTTTATGGATTGGCTGGTTTTGGTCAGTATTAGGGGCTCTGATTGTATCTCTGTAGTTATATGTGGCAACAAAATGATTATATTATGTAGATTTTTGATAGTTTTACAAAATATCACAAGTCTTCTGGACATTGCCTCTCCAGTAGCAGTCTTGCACACTTCACAAGATATCCTGCTTTTACTTGCAAGATGTTGATCAGAGTCAGCCAATTGAAATTTGGAATTGCTGCATAGAAATAAGTGGCAAAAGAGCAAAAACAAGGAAGGAAATGTCCAACATAAGCTTTAATCAACTTTCTAAGGCAAAAGTTCTCTCTGCAGGCTCTCTACTTGGGACAACGTATTCTTATAGAACAGGTTGTATGACATCCTATGAAAATGCACGCCAAACAGTTCATATGATATCATACGAATTGGCGCCCCACGAATGACATTATGTCCTTAACATACAGTTAGATACGGCGTGGTCACAGTTACAGTGGTCATGTTTAGGCAAAAGAGGTTACTATGGTTAGATTTAGGAAAAGAAACATGGCGAGGACATACCTTAAAAGGACTCAAAGTTCACTGAGTTCTGAAAAGATGTCTCCAAGGGAGGTGTTGACTCATCCACCACCCTAACCTGCCTCCTTACAAGACTGCTCAGGACTGCTTCCTTGTTTACTCCCATCAGCGCATCGCTAACGTGATCGCAGCCTTACAAAATGCATTGATATAATGAATTTGGGTGCATTACTTTTCATAGGAAAATGTACGAACCGTTTGTGAGAACAGCCTGCTAGGGCACAGTAATCATTGTCACGGTTAAAGTCAGTTAAACACAACGCCACACAATCATTGCTAGCACTGATGGGAAATATGTGTTTTGACACAAGAATTGTTCCTTAAGGTAATAAATTCAAACAACACTGCAAAGTTGTCCTACTCAGGATGAATTTGTGTGTGTTTGTGCATGCGTGTGTGTGTGGGGTTTTTTATTTGTACTTTGTGAAAAACGGTTATTTTCTTTGGCAATGAAACTTTTGCAAAAGTAGGAAAATCTATAGATGGGGCTTTTTGACGGTTAGGACTTTCAGCTTTAAGCTTGCAATCCTGTAAAGCTTGAACATTGAAATAATATCCAGATTTTTCAAAAATCAATATAAAAAATCTTTTGAAAAAGCAATTTGCATATATGGAAATAATTTCTTATCATATTTGATATGTTAGGCATTTATGGTAATTAATTGAGCACGCAAATTGTCTCTTTTTTTGTTTGGAAACAAACACATACATTTTTCATTGCAATTGGAACATTTTAACTGTTTTTTTGTAATTTTTCCCCAAACAGGAACCCTTTTACCACCTTTTTAGTGCTCTGCAGTAGGCAAAAAAACCCCTAAAAAAGAAGTATATGTTCTTATTCGGGCAAAGATGGACTTTATATTTCCCACAGAAGACATCATTAGGAAAGCCTTACATTCTCTGAATGCCCAAGGTCTCGAGTTTGTGATTTTAATGTGTCGTGAGGCTGTGATTATCCTAGAGGTCACAACAGGTCATTTTGTACAATGAGGTCAAGATTGCATAAAACAGGTTTTTTAGGAAAGTAATGTTATGTGGATGAGATGGAGGTCACAGAAAGTCTTGTATCAAATACGATACAAATGGGGTTATAGGGTTAACAAGTCAGTTAAGTCAGTTTCGATTAGGGAAAGATTTAGGATTATTTCTCCACTGGCAGCAAAAGCAACAGATTAGCCGCACAACAGCGATAACCTTGGTGCTTCTCTTCACTAAGAAGCATAAAATAAATTGCAGTCGAATATTTATTCATGTTCTAAATAAGAGAGACCTAAAATTTATAAAGATACTTTTGGTCACATTTAAGCAATAAAAAGCCTGAGCTTTTACAAACCCAGCGTATACAGCTCATTGGTTAAAATGAAGCAGTCTGTTTTCTCACACAGACAACTGACAGACGGCTGAAAACAACACAGCCTAAATACATCCATCCTAACAAGTGATGATATAAAAGGATGTGTGTGTTTTTGTCTTCCAGGCCCCATGAGAACATCTCCCACAGCACCGAAGAATGTCCCCACCCCCCAGAGGCAGATTAACGTAACATCAGCCCGCAGGTCTGCTCCCCTGACCCGCAATGGAGGAGACGCTGAGCTCATAGAGCTCAACCAGCAGGTACCAACCGCTGTGATCTGTCCAGCCACTTCATTTTAAAAACAGTGCTTTCATTCTGTAGCACCCTACCAAGGTGCTAGCTTCCCTACACAGGTCGCACATTACATTGCATCATTGATGGTGCCTTTCAGTGTTCGTGAAGTTTCTCAAAATTGCATCGTGGCACTTGTTTCATATTAAGAGCTGTTTGTGGCACAAGCTCTCATGTTGAGAATACCAAATGGGTCCAGTTCAGCCCAGCACTGCTCTGTCAGAAGGAAATAACAACACTTTGCCTGGTCTCTGTGGTCATATTTTTACATTGTTACAGACTGTTGATCATATTAAGTCAATTAATTGACTATTTTAAGTCGCTTATCAAGAAAAAGAGGGCTTTTAAAACTTCATTTGGTGCTGTTACATAACATTTGCCCTTCCAAATGCTCTTTTTACCTGCTGTTGCTTGTCCTCAAAAAACTTTGTTGCTTTTTTGATGACTGCCCATTGTTATTTATTCTATTATTCCTCATTTATTTTGTATGTATCTACAGTAACCCTTAACCCTCAAAGAGACCCTCTTATCTGTTTTTAGTATATATTTATCTTATACCCACAAGCAGTTTGACCAGCCTCTCTCCACTCATAGCTGCTGGACATGAAGCTGACTGTAGACGGACTGGAGAAGGAGAGGGACTTCTACTTCGGAAAGCTGAGAGACATTGAACTCATCTGCCAGGAAAACGAAAATGAAAACCCAGTCCTCAGCAAAATCATGGACGTACTGTACGCTACAGAGGTAAATACAGTCAAATCACACACACGGAGCACGTGCATCAGGACGAAAGATTTTACACTTTAACACTTGTATGAGATAAAAGCAGCACAGATCAGATATATGTCATTGTCATTGTTGTCATCCCCTAATCATTAGCATGGGCTGGAAAATACATTGGAATATATTTCAAAGTGTTAGAGATACTTGCACAAGTACTTAAACCTTTTGAAGTTTGTACAAATTTGTTTAATTTTCTTTTTAAAACATGGGGAAAAAGGAAATGGGCAACTTGGTAACTTGGTAAGATATTTTCCACAAATTGCAAGAAATCAGTAGATTTAGAAAATTATTTTTAGATAAGCTAGGGTAAAATAAAAGCTAGGGAAAAACTGTATTTATAATTATCATTATCATATTTAAAATTATGTTGCAGAATTGGTATAATATTTTAAGCACTTTTCCCAACTCTTGTTTGACTTTTTTATTTGTTTTTTAACTTTCTTTTTGTTTTGTTTTTTGTTTTTTTTTTTTTTTTTTTTTTTTTAACTAATTTTCAGGTAATTTGTGTACTTTTTCTATTTTTTTGCAGTTCTTCTCAAACTTCTTTCTTGAATTGCCTTCCTCCCATGTTTTTGGAAAAAAAATCAATTTGTTCAGGTTCAAAGGGTTAAGAGGCTAAAATCCTCAATAAATGTACACTGATGTACACTGACCTCAGCCTTCTTCTACAGGAAGGATTCGCACCACCAGATGATGAGGACATTGAGGAAGGGGCACAGGGAGACCAGGAGGAGTTCTGAACTCTTCTTCCTCTCTGCACTATCCTTCCACCACCTCTCACCCTTTAACCTACCTGATAATTATTATCATAACCCCTCTTTTTCCCATTTTATTTTTTTCAACTCCCCTTACTTCTCCCATCCTATTTTTCGGCTGTCCATATCCATGACAACTTTGTTGCACAGCCTTGCTTCCCAAACTCTTACTAGCAAAGGACTCTTGACCCAGACCTGTCTGGACTCTGGCCCAGCAGCCTGGCTCGGCTCACTCGACGTATTCTAACCTGTTACCAGAGGGGACAGCTGCACTGCAGGGCTGGTTTAGCCCGCTAGAATAGTTTATGGTTAATAGCAAAGAGATTACAGGGATCCAGCACTGACAGCCTGGAGCCAACAGTGCTATCAATCTGTTTTAAGAGGCACGTCACTTTTTCTCACCATGCACTTTGATTGGTGATGACCACACAGACGCACACAAGCATCAGGGTTATCTGCAGAGTTTATATATGAAACCACAGTGTTTTCCACAAAATGTGACCAGTTTAAGGATATTTTGGCTGTAAATTTCACATGGTGAGATTATAAATTAAGCCCCTTACAGTAGCAGATAAGGCTGTACATATTTTTTTTGACCATACTGCATATGATGACACGTGAACGTACATTTAGCCCCCAGACATATCACAGACTTTGAACTGCTCACATGTACATGCATAAAGAAGTCATCATTCCCGAGGTGAAAACATCTGCTCTTACTCATCACCCACCAGACAGGGTTTGCTCATTTTGACAGCTTGTGTATGAAATAGCACGATGTATTTATGTTTTTATTTATTTATCTTTTTTTAATCTGCTCTATACAGTTTCTGAAAAAAATGTGGTTTTGGATTTGGGGAAATTGAAGGTCTTGCACTAAATGTAGCGAAACAAACCGACTGAAATGATCCAAAATGCCAACATGCAGTGAAGATACAGGAATTTTATATTTTGTAGATTTGTTTTAAAGAGGTTTGTATTTTATTTGCATTGAATTCCTCAATGGCCATGTTAGAGGCATCAGTGTAAGAGTTATTTATCAGGCTTTGAATTCTATGAATGAACAAATGCTAAAAAAAAAAAAAAAAGAAGTAAGACTACAGACAGACACTACTAAACACTAATGTTTGACTGTGTTAATTGAGTTAAACATTTTAGCTGCTATCATTATTCTTCTGTTGCCGTATTTAATTCAATTTTGTTGCAACGCGTTAAAACACCACTGTGGCTGCCAAGGAACTAATGTTGTGGTTTATTGTGATTTACCGCCAGAGTGTGACAGTAGTATAACCAGTCTGAGAGAACCAACATCAGACCATCTCTCACCATTTGTTGCCATGGCAGCCATGTGATGCATCATTTGGAGTTACTGCTAGAATGAAATAAAGCTCTGATGTTCAAGAAAAGTGACAAACCTTGTTGTTGTGTGCGCTCTCTGCCATGTAGCTGCTGAATTTCTCATTTATCAGGAGTTGTGTTGTCATTCTTATTTCGCGTGCAATTCAGAGACTAGGAGAGAGATATATTATCAAGGAAACAAAAGTACAATTAACATATTGACCCAGTCGGACATCTGCTGCGGTCGGTGGTTAAGCTTTCACTTAAACTAATGGAGGAGGTCTTGAGATGGATCCAGGACTTTTGTGCCAAACACTAAGTGACTCATTTGAGCGGCACTAATTGCCTCTTTTGAGAGACACTGCAGCCAAAACTCACCGTCTGTTCCACAGAGAGCAGCCAGGGCGGATGGTATAACTGGACCTGGCACTTGTCGAAGATAGAGCCAATAGCAGAGATCATACAGAGATGACATGATGAATTTCTAATTTCCTTCTGGTTTAAAACTCCCAGTGGAAACTATAACCTGGTCTAATTCAGTACATTTTTCTTGCTTCTGTTTTATGGTATCGTGTTTACATCTAAGATCCAGTTTATATCAAGAATAGACTCAACAGGAAGATGGAAATGAGCTGAACATTTTTGTCAAATGACTTCATGTTTTGCTTATTGTTTTGGTCAGGACTGATTCATTTATGTCCAAAAGTGAATTGTCCCTTTTGAATTTTTGTCCATAATTTGAAAATAAGCGAGACCAAATTCCTCTTTTTTATTGACTCTGTCTCAATTTAAAATAACAAAAACAGACATTTACAGTAAGTGACAAACACTCCAATTTTATTATGGTTAACTCTGTTTTAGTATGCCCATGTATCAGCATCATGTTTTCTTCATTAGGGCTCCTAGAGGGCACTGCATAGCATTTTCTCCTCTTTAGGGGACCATGTTGGGCCTAGCATTACATTATCTCCTCTTGAAGGGCAACCTAGAGGGCACTTTATCGTTTTGTTTTTAATTAGGGCACCCTGATGGGCACTTCATGGCATTTTCTCAACTGGAGGGGCACCACAGAAAGCACTGCATCACTTATTTTTTACCCTGGAGGGAAACCCTGTTAGGCTTTTGATCATATTTACTCTATTCAAAAGGCACCATAGAGGTTGCTTCATAGTTTTTTTTCACTAGGACATCCTATAGGGCACTTCTTCATGTTTTCTCCACTAGAAGCACATCCAGGTGGCCATTTCATCATAATTTCTCGACTGGAAAGGCACCCTAGTAGAGGGCACTTCATCATGGTTTCTATGGCGCCCTGGAGGGCACTGTGTCACATTTTGTCTACTAAAGAGGCAACACAGAGGGCACTTCATTATGTTTTTCCCCACTGGCAGAGCACCCCGGTTGGCACTTCATCATGTTTTATCTACCAAAGGGACATCCAAGAGGGCATCCTAGCTATGGTTTGTTCAAGCACTGGGGAACCAAGGGGGGCTAATTATGTGATGTGGTCCCAGTAGACTATCCTACAGGGGGAAGTGCACAGTCCCTCTGGTAGCCCGAATAAAGTTTTTGTGGCTCTCTCTATGATCAAGTTTGCCCATCCCTGATTTAAGGTATACTTTTTGGATAAAAATGTAGACTTGTGTGAACTTGAAAGTAACGGTCCAAACGCATCACTCTGACGTCATGCCGACAAAGAGACGTGGCACGCGGACGGACGGTTAAATGATCTGAACCGTTGAGAGTGAGTCCTCCAGCTTCATTGAGCAAGGAGGAAGGCGGCAGGCAGGAGCGGCACCCGACCTAAATATCACCCCAATCTGGACCAGATAGAGACATGGCTTCAAATAATGGCTCAGTCGGCAAATGGGAGGTAGTGAAAAAGGGAAAGAAAAGTAACATCAGCGGCGGAGGAGCGAAGAACACGGCTGACAAGAAAACCGGCAGCGGGGGAAGGAAAGCCCTGGGCGAATCCAACCAGCCGTCCAGACGTAAGTGGCCCTGTTAGCTGCTCCATGACCCATTTTCCTCACTGTTTAAGTTCAAATGAAAGGAAAGGGAGCTACTTGCGTGGCTGTTTAACCAGCTAAATCGTGTCTACAAACTTTTGACTGTCCTAACGGTGACACCAATGCGGCTCGTAGCTGTCATCTGATTTGACAAGCTAGCTTTTGTAGCGTAGCATCGCGCAGTAACGCTACTTCCTATTTTTTGTACTCCCGTTTGGTGTTTTGCCAGTTCGCTGAAGCGGCCATATTTTAGCTTCTTTGCTTACACTTTAATTTTAAAATAAACGCCAACTTGCATTTTAGGGCAGTGTTTGTCACATACAACTAGAATGAATCGTTAGCTTGTGCGGTTAGCTTGTTAGCAGCCCCTCCAGCAGTGTGTCAACAAAGGCAACGTCATCACTGAGGAGCTGCACCTCTACATGTGTGAGCTGCTGTGTGACCTTTTTGTCTTTCAGCTGCTGTTACACTTTAAGGACTGCATCTCCTGAATTAATTTACGTTGTAGTACGATATAACGTTCAGAATTAGGCATCATCTTAGTAACACTTACAAATACAGTTGTCACCGTGCTGAGGGATCAGTTATTTATGTGGTGACTTACCCAGATATTCCCCTTTGCATAATTGTTTTTTAAGGATAAGGCTGACAATAATCTGTATTTTCAAGTTGTCAACAAGCCAGAGATTTGATCGATCATACTACAGGGCTGCCACGGATCCTTTAAAAGTCTTTACTTCTTCTTTTCAAACAAGTTTTATGCTACAATAAATATTTGGGCAAAATAAAATTGTTTTTCTTCAATTTTGGTTATAAGAAAACTGGTTTTAAACACAATTCTCAGTGGAATTAAGATAATCTTTAAAGGTATGTAATCTACCTTGCCTTAAGATACAGGAACCTTGTACTACCCCTTACCTTACTGTTTGTGTGGCCAAAGTCAAGTAGAAATAATGAATTATTATATTATTGTTATTATAATTAATAATGACTTTTCTTAAATAGCATCTTTAAAAACAGAGTTTGCAAAGTTCGTAGACAAACAAAGCAAAGCAGAGGCAAGAAGAGTTTCTTGCAGTGGCAATAAAACTAAAGAAGCCAAACAATAATTCTGAACCAAGCCCAGACAAAAAAGAAAGTAGTAGTAGTATTAAACAAGCAATCTAAGGCAAAAGACATTCTATATGGAAGACAGATAATGATGACAAAAGTAAGAAAAACATACCAATCAAAGTAAATACAACACAGAATATTTAAATGATATAAAGCAGGATTAAGATAGAATAAAAACATAAATTAAAAGATAAATTCAAAGACAACAAGTGTATTAATGTGTATTAAGTTGATGCTGAAAATAGTCCCTAACATATGCACTTTTTACTACTGTTTGAGTAACATTTTCTAAAAACAACAACAGTCACCAGTAATTTAATAAAATATTTAGCCTTTATGAAAGTATATAGTTGTGACCTACTTTTGAAGCTTGAGGTTTGGAATCAATTGAGCTGAATGACACTGAGTATACAGAAGCTGTAAAGTATTTAGTTTAATAGCATTGTTAGTTGACGATAAGAAAAATGTAGAATAATGTCAGCATTATCCTTTAATGAGTAAGAGAGGACATGCATTTGCAGGATTTTCTGTCTTTTTTTTATATTAAAAAGTCCCATGCTTACTGTGTAGTATAAGCCAATATACCAAAAACAAAGCACAGTATCAGCTGATGATAGACATGTTGATCAGCTGAAAGATGTGTCACAGACTATTACTTGAAGAATGAAGCCTGTGTTAAAAAAAATCTAATTTCACTTCATTATCAGTTTTGTGCTGCAAATTGGCAAAATAATTTGTGTTTAATCACTAATTGACCTCTTATGTGGTTCTTTACTTGTTTTTGCTTTACTTTACTCTGCCTGGTATATGTGTGATTTAGTTGTCTGCTCTGTTGACCTGTTTTTGCTGCCTATGTTTAGTAAAGCCATGTTTTTTTAAAGTTGTCACAGAAATAAATTTGACTGTACTTAACTTGACTGAGTGGGAAGAACTGGTGGTTAAAAGGGCTAATGAATTCATTTTGCCCCATCAGGTTAATCCGCCCATTGAAAACATCACAGTAACCACAAGAACTCTGGTAGTTTACTGTATGACAATTCCTCATAGACCCACCCTAGCAGCACACAATCACAGACCTTTGATGGATTGTTTGTTTTTATAATCAGCATGCTTAACATTCAGTAAACCTGGCAACAACTACCCTCAACCACCGCACCCTCTCTACAGCGACTGTAGATCTTACTTTGGATCTCACTCTGACACAGCAATTTGTTTATGCACCACTTTTATCAGCAAATCAGCCTGTCCAAAGTCTGTCTGATCACAGTGACCCTGACTGTGTGAGTGTGGCGGTGGTGTAAAGGTTTGATCTAAAAGAAATGCACCTCTCATTTTGGTATATAGACTCTCTAACTGCCTGGTATTTATGCCAAGAATTCAGTTAAAATCATTGTTGACACGGGGTAACCATACTTTTCTCTGAAAGTGTGCTTCAGCTTTACCTTGCTCTACAGATATAATTAGATTTATACTGAACTCTTAGAGACAATCAATATTATAATCAGCAAGCCTTTTTGCCAAATCTCAGTTCATTCCCTTAAAGGCTTCCAACACTTGAATCACAAGATTGTTAGTGTGGATTTTGTGGTTTTGGCAAAAAGAGTTTGGCTACAGGCTTTTGTTTGAGCAGGCTCACAAATCTTTTTGGATGGTGTCTTTACAAAGAAACACAATAGGAAAAATGTTATAAATAAAATCCTAGGTTTTACTTGAAATATATCAGACTAATTATTTGTCATGGAGCCAAGATATTTCTTCTTGAATAACTTTATGTGTGATTGCATGCTGTATACATATCTTCATTATGAGAAGGTCATATTTAAGACAGCTGATATAACACCTAAATTGAACTTGTTACATGTCTGGAGTTGTAGGATATCTTACAAGAGCTCTTTTTTCAACTGAAGTGATTATGTCAAGTCGGACATGTTATTTATGTGATTTACTTTCCGCATATTTTGAGGGTACCTACATTTTAGGAGGGAAAATAAATAATGGAGACAGAATCAAACATTACAATTTTTATTTATTTATTTTTTAAATGTTTACCAAATTCCCTCTTTGATGTAACAATACTGTAGGAATGACTATTGGTACTCTGAAAAAATATTAAGACAAGTCCATTTTTGATGAACCATTAGTCATGCAGATATGATAATAAGTGGGTATATGTAAGTATTAAAAAAAGTAGAACTAGATAGATAATTTGAGAAAAGTATATCACTTTACTGTAATGCAGCCTTTAAAAATCAGGCAAAAACATCATTTATTCCATATCACGATATAATAATATCCAATATCTAAGAGGATATGTAGTCTTGTATCTCGATACGATATAATATATTTATATTGGCCAGCTCTAAATACCATAGCAAAATTAATTTGTGTCTTAAATAATGCCAAACAAACATGTCATGAAAGTATAAGCAGAGAAATAAATGCGATCAGATGTTTCAGTCTGCTCTGTGTTGTTGTCAAGTGGCTTGCTCTATGTCTATATGTGAAGCATCCTGTCAGCTATTCATCTGCTGGTGTGAGAATCCATTCCCAGTCCACCCACCCTGTAAGAGGGCCATGTTGGGGACTGAACATCTACTCAGATTACACCCTAGTACACCACCGGGACCCTCCGCTGACAGACACCAGGGCTGTGTCCAGAATCACCCCCCATTCACTACTTATGTTAGACCTGATTGGTTTTCTGATCCTGTAAAAAATCTACACATCATCATAAAAAGTCAGTTTCTGTGTACTGTGTATGTACCACTCTCAGCAGAAATGAAAAAGAGGCATTTTACTTTCTCTAGACAATCAGACAATTCTGATTGTTGAGCCCTGGCTATACTTCAAAAACTGTAGTTATACTCTGTGGTAAACCATCCAAAGTTTATACCGAGACAGCAGGTAGGAAAGTCTTGTGGCTTGTTATTAGTTGCGTGTCCTCCACAAGGACACAAGACTAATATTTTTTGAAAATTAATATTCACACAGTGTAACGTCTGCCTGCAAGCAGCCACCAAAATAGTAACAAAGTTGACATAATTCTGGTGAATGGACAATAAAAAGCAGTAGAGTGTTTTATTTCACTTCTAATCAGAATATGAGCCCAAACAGAGTAAAGATGCATTATAATTTAATCATAATATCTGGACCCAGATTGTAAAGTGCCCATTCTGTAGGGCCAAATTGGTCAGGTTTAGTCCTCTATATTGCTTTCTGTGTTTGATTTCTACACTCCTCATTTGCATGCTTACCTTCTTTAACTAACTCCATCATGTTCAGTTTTCTCTCATGGTGTTTGACATTTACAAGGACCAGTGGCAAATTTAGTGGTTTGTTGGAATCATGTAGTTCTTTGATTTAGCGATGTTGACCTCATTCTTGGAAACTCATGGCAGTGGCCAAACTCTTCGTCATGGCAGTTAGCCGACTACAAGTGGTTCATTTTGTCCTGTTTAATTACTCCAGCAGTTATACTCTCAAACAAATGATTACTTTGACTAAACAAAGTATTTGACACAGAGCATACTTTTTCAAGGTTCAATTAAGGTGAAGTAGTGAATTTGGTACACTCACACTGATTTCATAAAGAAGATATCTCAAGATCAAACCTTGTTTATGGTTGTTGTTCTACTGCTTGTGTGGCTTAAAGTAATTAATATATAACAGAACTGAACCTCTGTGGGCTTTAAAAGTAATTCAAATGATCTTGAAGGAAAACAAAAACCCTGTACAGTGCAGTTTCTCACTTTCAAGGTAAAGATGATGAATGTAAAACAGTGGTTTGTGTCCATCTCTGGTCCTGTAATTGAACAAGTGTTGATTCAGTTGTTGTCAACTTGTGTGATAGCACATTTGTATAAAGCTTATTTACATCATTCAGCAGATCCGAGACACCAGTCTGGTGGGCTCACATGTTACCCTGTTACTGTATGTAACAGATGTCATCTCATGTCAGGAGCTGCTGCTGGAAATGACCCACTTCCTGACAAGTGTGGATATTTGTTTAAGACATGAATACCAGGTCAGATTACTTCATACCTCAGTCTTTCAGTACTCTCGTCACTGTTCAGCTCTGGTAATGCTTTCTGAGCTGAGGCCGTTACAGAGGCGACAACTAGCTTCAGTGTTTAGGTTAGTGAAGTGAAGAATGATCCTGACTGACCAACATTTAAAACAGGGAAGTTATTGTGATAGAGTCGAAGTTGAATCCAGTTGGAGAAACAGACACTGTGATGAAACACGTCCTGTCTTTGCGTCACAGTCCGACATACAGGGACCAGATATAGATTTAGGTTTTGTCAGCAACATGTATGGCTGAATGATCAGTGAACAACTGGTGACCTCTGTCAACACCAACTCAAGTTTGTGGGCGGGTCTGCGTGGGATTCTTGTGTGCAGTCGTGTGGAGTTAAGTACTGTAAATGTCTTAGCTGCATGAGTTATGATTCGAGCCTGATGGGCCAGTTTACACAGCAGTGTTTTAAATTTTAGTAGTATGGGTTGTCTTATTATGAAAATATCCTTCCTCATTATAATTATGATAGGCACTTTAGTTTGTTTTGAGTCAATGCTACACTGTCCTGCTGTCACAAATACTCTGGAGTACAAAATGTCTGATCTGCGGCTAAAATAGTCTCTAACCAAAGCTCTGTTTCCTCCTGTTTGAGTAAAGGAAATAACTACTTTAAAAAGGACCTATATGATCTGATTTAGGGAAGAATGAGCTTTGGTCTCAGAGCTATAGACAGGCAAGCAAAGTCAGAAAGTATTGACAGACTGATGCTTTGTTGAATTTCTTTTTGTGGGATGGAGGTACCATGGAGAGGAAAAAAAATGAATAAATCGAAGCCATGTTTTGCAAAATCAAGCACATATATAAAATACTGTATCAAAAGCACCAAAAGCAATACAAATGAGGTGTGTCTCATTTTTCCAGTGTATTAAAATAATTCAGCATTGATTTGGAGGCACCTGGTCACATGACATGGGAGCTTTTGGAAGAAAAACTGCAATTATTGTGTCAAGTAAACAGTAAATTAGTGACAGTCCCTAAGTCCGCCTCCAGTGACTAAATAAGCGGAGAATACGGGATACAAGATTGTTGTGATATTTTGTAGTAGTATACAGGCTTAAAATATCTTGTCTTTGCTACCCCGGTACACAAAATATTTTGGTGTCGGCCTACGAAACTTTAAACAGTTCTAGCTTTAATATGATCTGAGTTGAAGTACACACTGTTTGTTTATAAATGGGGCCCTAATGAGTAACAAACCGAGGAATACTTGAAATGTCGCTGGTGCTAAACTGTGTTTTTTTGTGGATTGTAATGAGTGTTGCATGAAATTTGTCTTGGATTATAACAGCCTATTATGCAAACCATAGAGGGAGGGTGTAGGCACTAAATGTGAGGGGATGGAGCAACAGGGGAGGGGAAAGCCACGGTTTCATGGATTAACTTTTTCAGGACACAGAGTGGATTTATGAATGTGCTATAGAAAACCAAAGAAGTTCGAAAGGACGGCTGAATTTAAAAAAAATTAAAAAGAATACAGGCGCTCGTCTCTGCGCAGAGGCGTGTCTTAACCACAGCTGCCTTGTTTTCTTTCAGCACCCCTGAAGATGTCAGAGACTCTGTACGACGGCTTTGAGAAGATGGGGAAGAAACAGAACAAGGAGCAGGTTCCACCACCATCCGAGCCCGAAAATAAGAAACCCTCAAGTAAACCGTCCAAGAAATCACACTCCAGCAGTGCAGTCACCCCCGCAACTCACAAGACCCTTGAGGAAGCCTTCAAAGCTGTGAGTAATGCACGTACCTCTCTGTTTTCTCTTGTCTTATCAGGCAACAAGTTCTTTGTGGTTGAGAAGTTGGATACTGAAATTTCTTTACAACCTAAAGACTTGTATCAAAAGCTTAAAGCTCAACATTTGTATTTCTTTCAGGTTGATAAGAAGAAAAACAATTATTTGACTAGTAAGAAGATTCTGTGTTTGCTATTTGCCCTAAAACACCGTTGGTTCATTGCTAAAAATTTTAATTAAAACTGATATATAGCTGTTTGCATTAGTAGTGTTTGACAAAAAATAGCTTACAGGAAAACCTCCAAAAGCTATAAATATCTTCATGCAAACACACAGAAACAGTGCTGCATTGTGGCATCTTCTCCGCAAACTATCACATGCTGAAACACAGTCTCATCTTTGCATAATGGGAACTCTGTTTGAGTTCACAGCCTTAACATTGTCTCTGTATTGTTCTCTTTTATTAGTTGGATGTTGGGGACCTGAAGCAGCAGTTGGCTCGCAGTCAGACCCTGTTTCCAGAAAACCCATCAGTGTGGGTCAAAGACCTGGCAGGATACCTCAACCTCAATCTGACTGCGCCAGAGACTGAGCCCACACTCAGCAGCTATACTCATGGTCGGTCAAACTCAGACTTTGTACTGCACATTCAGTGTAACCGATTAGTTCTTATCTCTGCTGTATTTTTGGATGTATGAAGGAAACATTCAGTCTGGTATCAACAGTTTCTGCAACACACTGACACAGTGATCAAGAGACAGGGTTCCCACGGTCATTTAAAACCTGGAAAAGCCATGAAATTTCACAATCACATTTTTAAGGCCTAAAATGAAAACAGTACAAATCATTCAAAGACTGGAAAAGATTTTGGGCATTTTTTTCAATCACTTCTTTTTTTATAGAAAACTTCAAAATTTGGGGTGATTTTATTTATTTATTTGAAAGGTATCATTTCCTCAAAAATTGCCAAAAGTGATGCCGTTTATCATAGCCAAAAGCTGTAAAAATAAATTACAGTTGGATCTTTAAATTTCTGACAGTCCTTGAACACATCATGTGGTAATGCTGAAATTATGTTTGAACAGAGTTTGAATCTTATATGTTTGAAAAACACCGGGCAAGTTGGCCAGGAAAAAAAATAACCTGTTTTTGGTCTTTCAAAAGTCATGGAAGATTTTTGAAATTTTGTCCATGACATTGTGTGAGAAACCTGACTTATTTCATGTCCACGTCTCTGTCTGTTTGTCTCCAGACTACCCATACTGCCTTTCAGGAAAAGAGCTGAAGGGTGTGATCAAAGGCCTCATTGGACGCTGCAGCGACATTCTGCCAGATTTCTTCGACCACTGTGTTTACACTATGCTCAGGGAGCTGGACAGACAGTCAGGTAGGTGTAAGAGCTTGCATGGAGGATGGGAAGCGGTTTGTGACATGGATAGAGACCTGAGTGATGCAGTACGGAGAGTTTAAATTATTGTTTTGCTACGTCATTTCTCCTCTCTACTGTAACCAGTTTCTCCTACTTATCTTTACTGTTGTTTCCAGCGAAGGTTCTTCCAGTCACCTGGTTCACTTTTGAAATTAATTTTGGTAATGCACCATGAAGTGACATATGGGTTAAATGTGTTTACATAACAAGGGAGTGGAGAAACAAAAAATAGAGTCTGTGGTTCTGTACAAAGTATTGAAAGTACTGAAATATTGAAATATTGAAAATTGTGTTAAATCTGTGCATAACTTTTGGTATTTTAGTCTTCGTTGTATGGCAGACAGAAGTGAGGTGACAGGGAATGAGGGAAAAGATTTTTTAAAAAAGGACTTAAACCAGGGTCACTGCAGCTACATGGCCAGCATCATCGGATCCAGACACACCAAACCGATGGCTGGCCATTGGTTAATGTTGGGCCATCGGTTAGCCTCTGTTGCTCTTGTTTTTGCAGATTTTCCTACACTTTTGGAAGTAGTTGGCCATTGCAGGATGATTTCTGTCTGATTTAGCATGTTGAATCAATTACAGAGCCAGGAGGACCAGTTAGTGAATGAAATCATTATAACTGGCAGTTCAATTCAGTCTATGAGAGGAAAAACAGAAGTGAGGAAAGCAAGCAAATTATTTAAGTCAAGAGGGCATGAGACATAAAACAAACTTGTTAGATGAGTTAAGATAATCTTTTTTAGTCATTTTAGCTCTTTAGCAGAACCAGTTCATTAACACGTTATTGTTCACTAGCAAACACTAAATACAGTTTGTTCTTTCAACATTGGATTGTGTTGATAATATGCTAACTGGTTATCTAGCGTCTAGAATCTGTCGTGTCAGTCCTACGGTTTCCCTTTTTGAATGACAAATACAGACTACTGCTGCCTGCTGGTATGGAGACTTATTTTCTTTCACACGGGTGCAGAACATATGTACTTGTTGGCAGTTGGCTGTTGTCTTTGCGGTGGGCTCAAGTGCAACTTTGTAGCTGAGATACAGGTGACATGAGTTGAAGCAAAGAAAGTCTGCCTTTGTCACCACTAGTTCTTTGATGTTGGTATTTGTTTTGTGTGGGCATTAAGACTCCAAGGCCACCATGACACCTCATCAAATCAATCTTTATTTGAATTTCCTATAGTGAGAATATAAAGACAAAGACAAAAATGGCCCTTTTCTCTTCATTACTAGGAGAACCTCTGCATGGCTACAGAGTTTGCATTCAAGCAATCCTCCAGGACAAACCCAGGATAGCCACTCAAAACCTTCCAGAGGTGAGTGACTCTGTCTGCCTCTCTGTCTGTCTGTCTGTCTGTCTTTGAGTTCAGATCACTGCTTCACTGCTCTTGTCTGCTCTAAATGTACTTGTTAAAAATTAAGTAACATAAGTGAAGCAATTTCTTTCTGTCCAAAAAACTGGTCTAATGTACTTGGGATTTGTCTTTTGCAGTAACCTTTCAATAATATATTGTAACAACTTCCTTTCCTCTTGTCCTTCCTCTCTAGTATTTGGAGTTACTGCGATCAGTTCAGAATCGTCCTGTGAAATGTTTGACGATCATGTGGGCTCTTGGCCAAGCTGGATTTTATGACCTCAGCCAGGGACTCAGAGGTAATAAACAGTCAAACACACAAAGCATCCACTCCTTTGAATATGTAGACAAAGTGTTTTATCACCCTCTGCACTGCATCAGTCCCAGTCTGCGTCTCCCCTTTCTCCCACTTTCCCAACAAAATGTGCTGACATGAATTCTGGGTTGGAGGTTAATGAAGCAACAGGGCACATTAGGGCAGTAACACATCCACTGATGGCCTCAAAACACATGGTAACTTCAAAAACTCAGCTGCTGCTCCAGGTTTGCTGCCTGGTGTTTGGTGAGGCTGTGAGGTGGGTGTGTGTATGTGGGCAGCAGAGGAGGAATATTCTTAGAAGATTACATAACATCCCTCTCCTCCAAAATAAGGTTATTGAGTATCATTCCACTCACCCAAGGCAAGGAAAGACAAAATTCAACTCATCTGAAGCAGTTTAAAAAGTGCAAAATGTCCTGCATATTATCTTGATGTTGGAATATTTAAACAGAAAAGCTTCTCTTAAAATGTGAGGCATTTTCAAATTCCTGTTAAAAAGTAATCAGAAGTTTCCTATATGAGCCCCTGACCTTTATATAATTAGACATGGAAAGATATTGACCTGATACTAGAATATTTCCAGCATAATATACAGTGGAATGGCAAAATGATATTTAAAATAGCAACAGTGACTGTCATGAGAACATCTGTGTGCATTTAAGATTTTTAGCTCTTAACAGACATATGATATATAACAGTGAGGTATTTTGGATGGTTTGTTGTCCTCCAATAACTGAGAAAAACTGCCTGCAAAGCTCCACTGCGAGTTCTGTTTCACCATGTTACTTAATTAAGCATGTAAGAATAATAGCCATGTTGTACTTGTGCAGTTGCTTTGGGCTTTTTTTTTTAATAAAAAGCTTAAAAGGTCAGCTGTTTACATGTTTAATGGCAGAACTAAATGCTCTTATGATGTGAATCGAGCTCTTTATTTGTGTTTCAGTGTGGCTGGGCATCATGCTTCCTGTGCTGGGAGTGAAGTCCTTGTCATCATATGCCATTGCATATCTCGAGAGACTTCTTCTGTAAGTCTTTCTTACAAATATGAGGCAAATTTTATTTTTATATGTTCATTAGATAATGAAAAACACAACAAAGCTCTTTTTCTTTTTTAAAAACACTTCACCATGCTGTTCTGGCAAAGTATGACTACCAAATATTGTCTCTTGAGTGTAATCTCAATTGTTAAAAGTAATGCTATCATAATGTATATCAATTTGCCTTTCTTTTGAATATATTTTGAGAGTAGTTCCAATTAAATATTTTCTCTTTTCAGAGTGTAGGTTTATTTTATGAGAGACTGTGTCTTTAAATGGTTGACTATTAAAATTTAAAAACTAAAACTAAAATTAGACTATATGTTAAATGTGTGCTTCCTGTTCTTCTTTCATCAGACTTCATGCGAACCTGACAAAGGGATTTGGCATCATGGGCCCTAAAGAGTTCTTTCCTTTACTGGATTTCGCCTTCATGCCCAAGAACGCCCTGCCATCAAGGTTAGTATAATGTAATGCAAACACTGAAACATAGTCATGTCAGTTTTTCTTAACTTCATTATTGAATAATCCCACGTGCATAGTGACTACACAGCGTATGAGGAGGTGGATGTAGAGAGTGGTTGGTTGCAAGTTTTGCCTGGTTGCTTAACCCCAAATTATACTTAAAAAATGTGACTTTGGGAACAGAAGAGCAGAAGGACTGTGGTTGATTTGCATGCACTGATGTCATTTAGGAAGATCATTTGGGAATGTCATCTTTCTTTTCTTAGTACTGCAACATTTTGAATATGAGGGCTTTTGTTTCTATCCTCTGCTCACTTGTCCTATCCACCTGTAAAACTGCTGAAATCATTCACAATTGACAATTAAGAAAAATGTGTTATTATAAAACACATATTGTGGCCACATTTATTGTTTTATCTTTTCTCTTTGAAGAAAAAAGCATTTCTCATGTGTGTATTTGAAGTCATGGACCACAGCTAAGTTTTAGAGTGCTTTTCAGTATTAATACCTCTCAGTGACTGTTTGCTTCACAGAGAGTAATAAAGTTGCACATATTTGTTTGTGTTCAGTTTGCAGGAGCAGCTGAGGCGTCTGTACCCTCGACTGAAGGTTCTCGCATTTGGAGCCAAACCTGAGAGCACGTTACACACATACCTGCCATCATTTCTGTCCAGAGCCACACCACACTGTCCGGATGACATGAAGAGAGAGGTAAGACACACACTTAGAAGTTATACAAATGTTTTCTAAATAATATTGCTGCTGCTGTGGGGCAAGTGTGGATAAGCTCAGCTCAGCACAGCAGCATAAATGATATTGATAAGTGACCTATTATGCAATATGTTGTTAATAGCATCATTGTGTTTACCAGTGTCATAATTGGTCAAGATAGAAACTAGAAACTTGAAGGGAAAGTACACTGTAACAAAGTTTATAGCCGCTAGCCTGCAACTTCTAATATTTTTGCTAAAAATGGCAGTATTCCCTGGAATGCTTTAATGGTCTTGGTTATCTAATAACGTCAGCAGGAAACCCTTCGGTGTACCTCAGAATTTAAAAGCATCGGCTTCTGTAGAGACCATTTTGCACTGATGCTTGGCGGGTACAAATTGTCTCTTTTTCAACAGTTGAACCAATTTTTATGCAATATCGCTACAGGAGATATTCAGTAGGATGTGGTCTGCTTCTGCTATCCCGTATAGAATGATTGATCATCACAAAAATTTTACTGGTTAGGCACTCTGGAAAGGAAAAGCTTAAATAAATCGAAGAAAACTGAAATCTTTCCTCTTCTCTCTCATGCTTTTTGCAGCTGCTCAGCAGTATGACAGAGTGTTTGTGCGTGGACGTTCAGAGTCTAGGAGTGTGGAGGCAGCTCTATACCAAACACTTACCCCAGTCCAGGTGAGTAATACACTTTTTTATGATAACAGCAAAGCTCTGTGGCAATTTTTTCTAACATAAATGAATTACAATTGTATATTAAAAAATTTTGTTCCTGCATTTGAGTCGTCTATATGCTGTTAAATAGAGCGGAATGTTCTTCTGTTTTCTTTTCCAGTCTGCTGTTGAGCCATTTATTGAAGTCCTGGAATATCCTGCCACCAAAGGTATTACAAACCAAACTCAACTCCCTGGAGATAGTTTAATGAGAGTGTCAGGGCATGTTGGCACTCTTAGAACAACAGCTCTCTTTAATAGCTTCATTAATAAGTTTAAACTGCGTCTCATGTTTACATGTTGTGCTTTTTTTTTTTTCTTTTTTAAATGTTTAGCTCCGGAAGAACCTTGAGGAAACAATCCAGTCTTTCAGAGTGACCAATGAGGAGATGAGAGACACTGTCGAATCTCAAGAGCTTCAGGACTGCAATAACCTGTGCCAGGTGAGACAGATAGTCACCGCAGAAGCTGAATTAAGCCACAAAACAACGTTTACAAGTACTAGATCAGTTTAAGACTAACTTTAATTTCATTTAAATTCCATCCAAAAAGTAGTCTGGTTACTCCTGAGTTTGTTTATGGCAAAATTATTGGAAAAAAAGACAAGAATGTGTATTTCGGTAAAATCAGGCATTTGTTGTCACATGGCCACATAGATAGCCTTTTAATTTGGCTTACAATTAAGGAGTTGATGTATTTCACTAACCACATCAGAAACAAATAGATTTTTTTCCCACTTTCATTTAGAAAGCACCTCTAGAATATAAACTATGAATGCGACTAATGTAATCTAACAAAACTATATATGTGGATTTTGTCCCTTTAAAGGCTTTGCTCAGTATTTCCTCTTCTTTTCTTTCTCCAGAATCTGCAGGTAAAGATGCGAGGTCATGGGTTCCCCTGGTCCAGACTGCTCATGGTGCTGCTCGTGTTTGCTGCAGGCTTCATTGCTCATGACATCAGATCCAACGGTTCCTACGCAGGTCTGGCCGAGTCCTCTTTGTCATCAACAGTCTTCATTTTTATATCAGAACTTGTTGACTTCTGTTTGTTGTTGAGGTCTCACAGTGTGTGTTGTGTGTTTCAGATTCCACCACAGCATTGTATCTGCGCAGCTCAGGGGTCACAGCTGTATCTCAGCAGGCCTGGAGCAAAATAAGAGTCTACTCGACACAAGGCTTCAGGTACAACCTCACCCAAACTCTCCATGTCTATATGTATGTAAACTGTTCAGTTTAGTAGCTCTCTCCTACGACAAACTAACTGAACCTTTTGTCCACTGTGAGCCAGATATTGATATTACACTCTGTCTGACCAGGGGCCAGGTTCACCAAAGCATAAAAATGTCAGCAATGTTTCATATTTTGCTTCCTGTTATATAGCAGTTTGATCACTGTCTGCTTTATTGGCGTAGTGTTGGCAGAAACATTTTTTTTCCTAAATAATGTTTTCAGTTTTTTTTAGCTTGTCTTAAGTTACTTTTACCATTTGTGATATTGGTCATTATTGTAGCTAATTTAACACACTCAGTGGCCCCTTTTTTAGGTATACCTGTACTGCTCGGCCATTAAGTCGACTGTTATGAAACCTATAATGTTCAGTTTTTGTTTACATTCTTCGATTGTTTCAGATATTCAATTGTTCACTTATGTTAAGCATTGAGGTCATAATGAGCTTATAAAGACAGATGTTATGGCACAGCCATAATAGATTAAAGTTACATTTACATTTACATAGATTACACTGTACAGGTCTACTTAAATAAAGTGGCCACTGACTGCATTTAATATAGCAAAAAAAATTAAAAAGTAGTATACTGCTAGTTAACAGTAAAAGCAAAATATACTAAAGGAACCTATTTAGACATCTTTGCATACCAAAAGATTCAGTTAAAATGTACCAAATATACATGAGGATAACACATTGCATTATTCTACTTTGCATCGGAAACAATGGCTAACAACACATTTACATATTTAGTATCTGCATGCAACTGTGTAAAACTTTGTTTTTGTCTTGGAGCACAAAGTCATTTTAACTTTTCACACTTAGTGACCAAAACAGGCAAATCTTTGAACTCACTGTTAAGTTACTGTTGATGCAAACAAATCATTTTAACTCATTTTGGTATTTCATGTTTTTGTATCTCCTGTAGCTGGTTGGAGACGAACACTCCTCATTATTACTCTGAGTGTGCACGAGTTTTGGGGCCACTAATGGACCAAGGTTTAGAAAAGGCAAAAACAGCAGCCATCTTCATCTCTGAAAACACCACACAGTTTATTCTCTGGGTCAAAGAAAAGACACCGCTGGCGATAGAATGGGTAAGGCTGTGTGAATAAATAACTTGTAAAAGTGTCCCTCGCTGATGATTACGTCAGTCTGTTCAGTCATTTGTCGTATTGCATGTCAGCGACCAGTGTCTTACCTCTGTGTATCTTCACCAGGTGAACACCAACACGCCTGACAGTGTGTTCCAGGTGTTGGCATATTTAAAGGAGCTCCTCCTCCTCCTCCATCAGAACTACATCCTGCCAGCGCTGGCGTACATATCTGAACTGCTACAGCGAGCGTGGATCAACCTACAGGATTCCTGCAAGTCAGTACTTTGAGGCCTAATTTTAACATTTCATTTATATCCTATTTTTCCGAATGTGAGTGGGTTTTAACCTTTACGTTTGGCATTGAAAAGATTCACCAGCTGTTCCTAAGTTCAAACTTGGTGCAGCTGTAGTGTAAGTGTTAATTTGTGCAATTTGTGTCAAAAAATTAAAACTAGTTGTGTCATGTTAACATGTTGTTAGCATATAGGACATGGGCTAAGATTTATTCCAAAGATGTTTTTTTTGGTCATTTTAGGTAGTTCTTTTCACTCTGGTGTTTGTTCAAGTGTTCACTTTCTGATGAACAAGATGGCAGATGTCGTAACCAGGATATTTTGGCCTCATTTTTGTAAATTGCGAGAAAAGGTAGCACAGTTCATCTTATATACAGTCTGGTATCCAAATAAAAAAGCTGCCTGTAGTGATAATTTTTAGTAGTAAAAGTCAAGGTTCCCACAGTCATGAAATTCCTGGCAAAGTTATGAAACCATAAAAAAATTGTTTTCCAGGCCTGAAAATGGTTTGGAATTAACAGAATATTTTGGAAAACTTTTGAATATACAATATTTTTATGCAATTCTTAAAGTATGTCTATAAAATTCCCAAAACATGTTTAATGTTACACGAAATCTGTTCCATTTATAATAAAATTTAAAATCTTGTGCTGCGCTCCATGACAGCTTATGCAGCATGTTGGTGGAGGGAAAGTCAAACTTGCATGAAGTCATGGCAATGGGGTAAAATATTACGGAAAAGTTTTGAAAATTCATTGGTAAAAATGTGTAGGAGCCCTGTGAAGTTGATGAACAAACTGTTAAAACTGTACATTTCTTGTGTTTGCTGCAGCGGCGAGGTGTCTATATCGTGTCTGCAGGACCACGCTTTGTCTTTTACCAACTCTACGTGGCAGCTGCTCCAACACACGACCTCGGCCATCAAGACGTGGGCTCAGGAGTTGCTGACACGAGCGTGATAACGTCACAGATCCTGACTAATTTTTCCATACACACACAAAAAATGCACACAAGCTATACATTCACACACACACACACACACACACTGACCCGATCTGAGGCTGCCTTTCTGTGTGTCGGCTCCCCTCTTAAGCTGTGATTGGACGCTGTGGGGTCAGACAAAAAAAAAAAAAAAAAAACTCTCACTCAAAAGGACCCTTCTATCTCTTGTTTTGGCTAATTTTTTAAATCAGTTTGCTGTTGTATAGATGTTTTTTTTTCTACCAATCTCTTTGTCACTGCTGGACGCAGAGGTCGCCTTTCTCTCTGTCTCTCTCTCTCCCTCCCTGAGTTTTCTACTGCAATTTTCAGCTTTTTCTTTAACCTTTGGGTTAAACAGATTGTGTAATTTATAGAACATGTAGGTTTGTAGATGATTTATAAACCGTTTTTATTTAAAGATATATATATATAAAAAAAAAAGAAGTGTTATGTGAAAACTTGGCAAAGGGCAGGGAAAAGACCAAAAAATATATTTCAGACTTCTCAAAGCCACTGTAGACCTCGTTCGCCATCTTCTTAGGGCCGCCTCATCTCCCATCCAACCTGAGAATCTGTCCAGTGTAAAGCCTTCAAAGGGGAAGATATTGTAGGTGAAGGGTCACATCTTCGGGTGGATGGACTCATTCAGATATGAGGTTGGCAGCATAACTCAAACATCAGTCCAAAAGGTCCTGAAGAAGAAAAAGAAATGTCTCATTTGTCCTGCACATCTCCTTGTCTTGTCTTTGCTGCTTTGTCACCTGCCTGCTGTTTCTTGTGTTTTTTTTATTTGCCATCAGTAGCTCAACCCCTGAGCTTAAAAGCAGCAGTCGTGTACTCATACTTGAAGGCTGATGATATTGTTTGTGTGTGTGTGTGTCTGGGATCATGATTAACCCCGTGCCAACGTCCTCCTGTACGCCAGAATATGACTAAGAAAGAAAAAACCTCTCGTCTTGGCAAGGCAAACATTTCTGACCAGCTGATTCACTAACTGTTCCCTGTAAACAAGATGTTTGGATGGATATGGCAACGACTAATGTCTTACTTTGTAATATAAATGATTTATAATAAAGATTTCAACCCCATTGGTGGGTTTATCTGTTTCTCTTAAGTCTCATCTGAAGGGGACATCTACAGTTCCCACAGTCATGTAATTTCTAGTTTCACGAAAATTTTGATTTTATAGGTATTTTATATGTACCTAGAATTTTTTGTAGGTTAACAAGTATCCATTTTATTCAGCAATTGGCCAACTGTTAGTATCCCACTTTTGAACCATGTGTGATAGAAAATAATCCAGTGTTTTTATTGAATGTCCTTATTGTTCCACATGAAGCATCTATGTGGAAAGTATAAGCTAATGACTAAGACACTGGTGCTTGTCTATGAAATACAGCCAATTTAATAGGGATTTTACAAACAGAAAAGTTACATTTTAGTAAAAAACTTGATACCACTAACTGAATCAAACAGGTTACTTGGAAAATATTCCAGATACTATCCTTGTTTTTCACTTATTTAATAATCAACTTCATATTAAATGAATTATGGAGAAAACTGTATTCTAAATAAAATTCTAATGAATATTCATATATTGCAAGCTTATTAAAGCTTTTTTTTTTAAAAATAATGATTAAGTAATAATACTCTGTGAACTTCAACAAGTAAATCTGGCCATGCATTATGGTAGCAAAAATAAAACCAACAAGCATCATCATTAATATGGGAATCAGACCGGCTCTGAAAGCCTGTGTGGTATCCCCTTCGATAGCTCAGTTGGTAGAGCGGAGGACTGTAGAGGCAATGCAGCAGAGATCCTTAGGTCGCTGGTTCAAATCCGGCTCGAAGGAGGTGACGTTTTTCATTTGTTTTCACGCGATAAATCAGCACCGGAAACACCAATTAGAGTAGGTTAGCTGAGCTAGTGCTAGCAAGCTCTCCTAACACCTCTATCGGGAAAGTTACCTAGCATGACCACCTGAGAGGTAAGTGCGTTTTTTTGTGTTTACCCTAAAGTGTCACTTGTTTTTTCTGCTAACATCCGTAAAGTAAGTGTTAAAGGCGTGACCAAGAATGCTAAAGAAAGCTTTCTTAAGTTCATTATCTGAAAAGTAACAGAATTTGTCATCCTGTGCGGTGTCTTCACTCCAGGTGTTAGCAATTAGTTTAAAACTATCCGTCGTGGCCTTAAACTTACATTTACCTTCCAAATCATATAAATAATTACACTGCTAACTTTTGTAATCTTTTATTTAAACTTAAATACTATGTAGTACTACTAAGTAGTGGATTTGGTAAGTTTTGTTTGGGCACCTGCGGTCGAGATGACGTCAGATGAGCATGAGTAATACGGGGGATTAGCTCAAATGGTAGAGCGCTCGCTTAGCATGCGAGAGGTAGCGGGATCGATGCCCGCATCCTCCAGTGAAAATTTATTTTCTACTGAAATAACAAGTTTACTCAGTGATCCCATCTTTTGTCCTCACAGACGGTGCTTGCATGCTGGCATTATGATGAAGATGGATCCATTACAAGCTCGTCGCCTTCCACATGGTGAGTTTGTTGCATTATTATTCTACCATTTTGGTTCTGGGGTAAAAAGTTACATTTCTAAATAGTTCCAAACAAGTTAACGTGGGAAGTAAATGATATCGATGTGCGTACTTCTGAAAAAATCCCCCAAAATACTCGGACTTCAACAGCATCTGTCGGTGGTTACTGTTATGTAATGACGTCACGACGTTTGTAGACGCAGGGGGATTAGCTCAAATGGTAGAGCGCTCGCTTAGCATGCGAGAGGTAGCGGGATCGATGCCCGCATCCTCCAAAAATTTTGTTATTCGATTTCCATGAATATTAGTGTGACGTACCTCGTGCTGTGCGTTTCCGCCGAGACCTACATGCAGCTCTCGGGAGCGCGCACAACGTAAAGCCACAACTACTGGACATCACGATGACTGTTTGGCCGCGGATAAAGTTTGTAAAGATGAAATCTTCTTTGTTCAGATACGGGATACACAAAATAGAATTCCTACTTGTGTTGTCTTTATCTTTTATCCAAAAATTATAATGAAATGTAGTTGAGTAAAAGTGGACGTTGGAGTAAATGTCACAGATGGTTGTATTAAGCGGTTTCTCTCTAAGACAAAAGACAATTACTGCAGACAATGTCAGTATTCGTAAACTACAAAAAAAATGACAACTTTGAACAATAGTCAACTATTATATTTAAAAATTGACGTCGGACCTCGTAGTGTATGCAGGGGGATTAGCTCAAATGGTAGAGCGCTCGCTTAGCATGCGAGAGGTAGCGGGATCGATGCCCGCATCCTCCAGAAGTTTTCCCCTCGACATCAACTACTACTTTTGGTAGATACCACAGCCGTCTACAAAACAATGGTGACAAACTTTGTCATGTGAAAGAAACAGAAGACGAAACTGTAACAGCCAAACACAGCTGATAAAACAGTGTACTCTAGTGTAGCTTTAACACACTACATATTACATCTTCTTGTATAATAAATTAACCTTTATGACTTCAAGGACAGCACAACTACTATGCTACTATGCTATTATAAGATAAGATAAGATAAGATAAGATAATCCTTTATTAGTCCCACAGTGGGGAAATTTCCAACATTGCAGCAGCAAAGGGATAGCAAAATAGAAAGATAACTGTGCAAAATAAACTATATTAATAAATAAGTACAAAAATAAGGAATGTGCAGGATAAAGATGAAGGAAATAAAGCACAGAGGACGACATAAACAAACAATATATACAGTATTTACAACGCCAAGAAACTCAACAGTTAAATAAAGAATGTTTACAGTTGCATGAGTGAAAGTGAAATTGCACTTGTGGTATTAAGCTGTATTATTATTGTATTGTAAAGCAACTCTTTCACCCAAAAAGGTTATTTGAACAAAATATTGCCAATAAAATCTTGTGCCAAGGCTCATAATTACAGTAATGTTGTTAACTTACAAGATTTTAAAGAAAATGATTACAGGATGTAATAGTTAACTTGCGTATCTGAAACAATGTTACTCCTGACCCAAACTACAGCTAAGATTACATTTACTGATTTTTTAAAAAATAATTAAAGCAACAACTCAAACTGAAGAGATTAAAAAAAAACCCGTGGACCTTATGGATGAAAAAATATATAATGGCATATTTATAAGCTTGTACATAGATATACTACAAATACATGTTATACATGTTTGTCTAAATCAGTCACTTGTTTAGTTTTGTTTGTTAAATTAACAGCTAATGGTGCATAAAATGTTTCAATTTATTTTCTTGGTCTTTATGATTCTATTATAAAAGGAAACATTTCTAAAAGAGCATTTCAGTCATTTTTCCTTCCTAGATAATAAATTACATGAATCGGGTTGTTGTATATAGTGAGCTAAAACCACCGTGTGACAATCTAGCTGAAAAAAGATGCAGCTGGGCTGACTAGCAATATTAAGGCAGTGCACACAAACGGCAGTCCTCTTTATTGTCTAATGATTTTACCACTGACACATTTTAAAAAAAGAGAATGTTTTAGGTATAAAGAAAATAAAGCAGAAAGTGTTGTTTTTATTCCAAATGACAGTACACATAGTCATACTCACAAAGCTACAATCCAGATGTTCGAGACAAACATTTACCCCCGAAATGTCAAGACATTACAATATCAGTTTTTCCCCTCAGAGCAGCTCATAATCAGATCCTTAAAAAAAATACATAAACACCTACATTTACTGATACAGTATAGTATTTATTACTTTAGCTGTTACCCTTCTCAGGCTTTCTGATTTATTGTTACAGAAAATCTTCTTGAAACATCACATCTTGGCAACTGAAGTAAATGAACAAAATTACAGAAACTCACTTTAAAACTTAGTTAGTGGACATCAGGTGAAACAACTTAACATTTTATCCCTTGTTTTTTTAATTTTTCTTTTTTTTTTTTTTTTTACATGCATCGCACCACATAAAACTATCTTTTAACTCTCTAACAACCTCACAAAGCAGATTTTCTCCACATTTATCAGACAGCAGATCCTCCACAGGGAGAGCCGCTCAGTCATTTGTCAAACACACGTCTGTGCCACTTTAAAGAAAAGTCATTCACAGCGTGATAGACCTGCAGATTGTCTCCACTGGTGGTGATGTGTTGATGTTGCCACCTACAGGTGAGAAAAAAAATAGCTGCTGTCATTTTAAAACTGCAGGAAAACAAAGTTATTTTTTTCTTCTAAAAACTACTTTTTGGGTTTAAACATTTATATTTTAAATCTTCAGAGTTTTATTAATTAAAAATGTATCTGCTGTGTGGTGGGAAAATTAGTGTCAAAATTGCCGTTTGACTCCACCTGCTGTGGACAGCACACAATAATCAGCACACACACGTCTGCAGGTCTTAACTGATGCAGCTGTTGCATATCTCATGAACTGGTGGTGCAAAAAGTGTAAAAGTACGAGCCTTATATTAAAAAAAAGAAGAAGAAAAAAGAGAAAATCCCCCCTAAAACAACTTTACTTAAGGTCCACTTACTTGCTTTTAAATTAACTTTCAATCAACTGTGATAGATGTGTTTAAAAGCTGGTAAAAATGACAGCTTCAAAGGTAAACAGAGTACTTTTACACTCTGCTGTGACTATTATGGAGTGTTGAAAATGATATGTTTTGCCATTTTGATCATCTATTTAATTGTTAAATAGATTTCTTTTTAAATGTGTAGATTTTCTGCTTTGCTGTTTTTATCATTGTAAACTTAGATTGTTTTGACAGTTAGTTGGAAACAATAAGCACATCAGCTAGAATTTTAGGAAAAGTGTGAAAAATAATCTTGTACACAACTGTAGAGCTGCATCCAAGATAAAAAAAGGAAAATCTTTAGGACTTCAGTTGTTCTGGAGTTGGATGATAGTGGCTGGTTTATGGTGCTTTGCAAGAGAATATACGGGCTTGTCAAAGAATAACTATAACTGTGAGTTTAATACATAAGATTGTATTGATTTAAATCGGACATACAGACAAACGAACACGTAAAAGAAAGTGAGCAGATGGTTTTGCAGCCTGCAGGTCTGCAGGCGCCCGAGCACTTATTGTATTAATATCAGCCAAAACACAGTTCTGCTATTTGAGTGTTTCCCCACAAATCCTCAGCATTCATGTTGTCCTTTGTTTTCTCTGCAGCGTCGTCCCTTTGATGAAGAGCCAGCCAGCTCGGTTTTGGAAGCAGTGCCTGAACCAATCAGCCTATGGAATAAATCCCCGGCGCTGTCTCTGATCGGCTCGCTTTCTGCTCCAAGTTTCCGAAAGCAAAAAAGGTATCCATTTGTCTTTATTTTGTGTTTTCATTGTCAGTGCAGAGTTAGAGCAAGCAAAAGCAGCAGGGGAGCGTCCTGACAGCAGGTCTGAGCGGCGGAGGAGGATTCTGTCTGCTCGCTGCCTGGTGTTCGCTTCTCACATGAAGTCGTCTGAATCGTTACCATCCTGCACACAACAGGCAGCGAGGCACCAGTTAATGTGGTGAACATTATCAGACACTTTTCTTTTACTCAATGAGGTGAGGTGACCCCAATCTGACATCCATAACATTTCATAACTCTTTAAATCAAATCATCCATTCCCCATCCATTTAAAAAAAAAAATCCTCAACAAGATCCGGATTGATAGATTTGTCCTCACCTCATTAGTCGTCATATTTTCTGTCTTCATTAGTGAAGTGTAGTTCCTGAAGAGAGAAACAAAAACATACTTTTGTAAATGTAAAGAGGATTTAATAAAAACTCTGAAGGCTGAAGGTAAGGCTGCGTGATTATGACAATGTGATATTCAAGATTATTTAGATCAATATTGAGATTATTCATTGATTTAAGGAACAAAACATTTTTGTTGCACTTTGCCATTAAAACAAGTAGCACTGCTTTTACTTGCATTTTGTGCTACAATCCTACGTTTGCACAAATCTTTGCATCAAAATAATTCCCATTCTAAATGTCAATATTGCTGTAGATCATGTTTATTTAATTTTAAGGAGCAATATGTGAATAGTATTTGATGAATTTTGCAGCCTTAGTTGCAGGATGGTTTTACACTGTTGTGTTTAGTAGAAGTATTTCAGTTACTCTAAATGAATGAATGAGCAGAAGATCATCTAGAGTTTGATTACTGATGAATTGTTTCCAGCTAACGGCAGAGCACATTTACAGCAACTTTTGAAGTATCACGGAGTGTGAGCACTAGTTATCTTTTCAACAGTGAATGTGAATGATTTTCAGGTGTAAGTATGTGGATTATTGTTTTCAGAATTTAATTAAAAGACAGATTTAACCCCCAGAAGCCACTTAAACTGCTGAATAATTGAGGGAGAAAACTATCACTAGTGGGATTTTCAACTGCAGGTCTGAAACTTCAATCAAATTTTGCTGAAAAAATATAATTGAAAAAGTTATTTTTCCCTTGAAAAACTCAAACCAGAAAACACTTTTAGGTCAGATTTGCGGACGTACTTGAGGTCCTCCAGCTCTTTTTTCCTCTTCTGCTCCTCCTTCTCTTTCCTCTTCTGCTCTTGGAGCTGAGCTTTCTTCTCGTTCCTCTCCTCTCTGTCTCTCGACTCTTTCTCTGCCGCCAGGTCGGGGAAGCGTTCTTCTTTTGTTTTCTCCAGACGGTTTACGATCTCATTGACCTTCCTCTCCACTGCCACGATCTTTACCTGTGAAACACAGCACAGCGTATGACACTGATCGGCCGGTGACAGTAGCTGACTCGTGATGGAGAAAAAGAGGATGTGATGTTGTGACTTATTATATCTTTGCTGCCCTTCTTTGATGCAAATACGAAAAACAACTTAATCACAATGAACATGTTTTCATCAGCTGAAATCTAGTTGACTTTATACCCCTCTTGTGCCTATTTTTTTTTTCTAAAGTTAACTGTTAAAATCTCAGTGCTGCTCTACTGACCTCTTTCTGTCGAAAGAAGCCGATCTGTCCTACGTCCATGTCTCCGGTTTTCTTCAGGTTGGCCCATGGTGTGTAAACCACATTGATGTTGTTCATCTTACAGCCTAACAGCATAAAACACAGTTTTGGTTTGTCAGTGTATCTGTCAATGTGTAGCGTTCTGGATACATGAAATTATCAGGACGAAGATATTTACCTTGGATGCTGTTGTTTTTCACCAGCTGTGCGCAGTCTATCAGCACCTCAGGGGGAATATCGTCTATTGTCTGACCCTTGAAAAGACACACAGCATTCAGCGCACCCTCTTTATGCAGTCGTTTTATCGCAGTGCAGGGTTCTTTTTCAAGCCTTTTTACATTCACTACAAACCACTTATGTTACTTTTCATTTGTACAAACAAGTACGACATCCTGCACAGCTAAAATACACTTAACATAAAATTGAGCATCATTGTTGTCTCATTTATGCCGTTTGCACGCAGCTACCTGTAAACTGACCAAAACTAAAGACAACTTGAATCTGTAAAAATAAAATAAAGCTAGTGTAAATTAAACTGACAGTAAGTTTGACCAACTGACCAATTACTAAGACTATATTATCAGGACCTTTAATGCTTGTGCGTGTTTCATGATTTCATTGTGTTGACTCCTTACTTTTGGCAATCTCAGATACACATGAGCCGATGACAGTTTGTCCACATGAAACCTGAACATGAAGAAAAAAAAACAACCCAAGACATTAACTTTTAATGTTAATAGTTTTTTTCTGTTAATTGTGCTTACAGATTATTTCGAACAAAATTAATGTCGTAATTTAAGTACATAAAGTTACCAAATGTCCTCAGGCCATCCGTATTTTATTAGATCCTCATCTGAAAATAAAATTTCATCATTTATGATCAGTGACAAGACTGACAGCTCAAGAAAAACCATTATACAGAGAGAACAGTGCGAAAAAGGGTCTGTGTCTCTGATCTATCGGTGACAAACTTACTTTCATATTTGTCTTTTCCCATGTAGATTGTGTAGTGAGGGTTCACCACTTAGAGAGAAACGATAAATCGATAGTTACAGGATGAAACAGAAATATAATATGGCACAAAACACACACAGTGTCACTAAAAATGAGAAATTAAGACTGAGAAAGTGTAGTCTAACAAGGCTACTAGCTAGCATTGCTGCTAGTTCTGCTGTGGCTTCACTCACCGGCACTTGTGAAGTAAAACACCATTTTACACGAATTAAATCACGCCACTAAAATGTAAATGTTTGGTGTATATAGTCTGAGGGCTAGCACATCTAATTATGGACGAAAATAAACAGAATATAAGCCGTATTGCCGACTGATCGTTGCTGCTGTCACTTCTCGCATGTACAAGTTGACCCCGGAAGTTGTTAGCTAGCTGCGCTAAGCTTCAGAGAGTTAGCGTGCACCAGACAGGAAGTATCTTTGTTTACAAAATAAAAGCTTGAAATTTCCCGCCTTTTTTAATGCTGTTTGCGATGGCTGTTTGTGTAACCCTACCCTTTTAAATGTTGTATGATGATGCCAAATACAATTTACCACACTTTATATAGCACAGTTCCAACCTTGTGGTCATCAGAACAGACTACCTGTATATAAGCTTTCATAATTGCAGTAATATGAATAACTTTAACTTTTATTAATGTAAGCACTTCGTTTAATGGAGATGCATGATTATGTTAATGGTCACTGTTGTGGACATTTCTGCCTACAGCATGCCTAATGAAAATCATGATAAAATAAAATGAAAATCCTGCAAATTTGGTAAAAAAAAAAAAAAAAAGAAAAAGAAAAGAAGATGATGTAATAATCAAAAGAAGAAGATTAATGGGTAGCAGTTTTTTAAAAAAAAAAAAAGTTCACAAACTGCTTCTCAAAGAAACAAATAAAAAAGCAGATAAATAATTAATAAAAGTAGAACTGATACAATAATGAAGATAAGTAAAGTATTAAGTATCAAAACATAGTTAAAAAAAGTAAATTCATTAGATTTAATATCAAGCAACTCTAAAAAAAGAAAAAGAAGTGTGTTTTACAGAGAGATTTGAAAGAAGAAAAAGAGCTGGCCCTCCGACATCCCCTTTCGGCTGCACGTCCCAGAGTTGTTGGGCTGTGACTCCAGAGGCTCGGTCTATTCTGGTTTTTAGCCAAAACAGTGTCAGAAATTACTTCACAAGACAAAAATAAAACATACAGTCAAAAAATGAACAGATTTTTAATTTAAACTAACAAAGAAAAAACAATATGGTGTTTAAATATACATGCATTTATTCTCATACACTGAGCCATTTACTAAACAAGCATTTTTTTTTAACTTTTACTTTGAAGGAAAGGACCGGAAAATTCTTACTGTTGTAACTTGATTCAGAAAATAATGCCAACTGTGGTATCCAGGATTTTTGTCAGTAGTTGCCAGCTAGGTTGTAACAGAATCCTCTAAGAGTATATTTTGTATTTTTTAAAAATATTAATATTATGTTATAATTACTTTTTTAAAATTTATTCATATTTAAAAGTCTATTCTCGTGCTCTAGGGTGTAATGACCGGCGTCAACCGCAATGCCGCAGACGCGCCTATCTGCCATTAAAAATCCAACCGAAGAAGAAGAAGAAACTAAGGCATTTCCGTTTCCGGTCCAGTCTGTGTGTTTTGGAGACTGGCGCGCGCTATTCAAAACACAGAGGAGAAACGCGGGCAGAAGAAACTGCGACTCAAACTTTACACTGACATTTAGTCTTTTATAAAACACGACAGAAACGTGACCGGTAAGACATTTTATCCGTGTTTTAGTTTGTGTTTTCGGTGTCAGATACTCTGCTTACGTCTCTCTTAAACGGCGTATTTATGTAAAAGTAACGTTATGTCAGAGGCTTTTAAGTTAGCCTGCAAAGAATTGTCTTGTGTTTATATTTATTCTTTAGCTACAAGTTAAAATACAGACAGACACGGAAACAAACAGGTCATTGTTGGTAGAGATATCGATGTGTTAGCTAGTTTGTGTCGGAGCGTCTTTGGTAACAGCTCGCTATGATCCCGCCAATTATCCATTCATCTCCGCTGTAGCTGCTAAATAAGCGCTTCGTAAGCTAACCTTTAACGCTAAGCTAGCTTCAGCTAACGTCCATGTCGAGATAAATCACATATGTGTACAGACAAGATGAAATACAGCGTCGTTTTAGAGGTTAGATTGAAAACGCCGATCAATATCCAAATCTAGCTACCAAAACCCTCAGTGTAGATGACCGGGCGGCCTGCGTTTGCTCCATGCACCAAACTTATGTTAAAAATCTGATCTGATTTAACGTCAAACACACAGAAATGACCTTAAAATGCACCGCGGCCCACGCTCTTTTACTACTATCATGTCGTTGTGGCTCTGTTTATGGCAGCTGTGATTGTTACATATCTATAACGTCTTAAGGGGAAAACGTTAAAAATTCACAGGGTAGGCACAGATGCAAAAAGTTTTTGTATTTCAATGTGTTGTAAAATTGTGGAATCGTTTAAATATTAGCTTAAAGCAATGTCCTAGCATGAACAAATATGATAGGATTTTCATGAGGTACATGGGGTTTGACAGTCATTAGGTGTTTTCATGGATTATTGCATAATTATTTGTTTTGTACTGTTTTGTATTATTTCCCTTTTCTACCTCAACTCTTTTTCTGTCAAAAACAATGTAGATATGTTTACACATAGTTATATACAGTCTGTATAGTTTATATGTAATGTTTACATATAACAACAATGTAAATATGTTTACATATAGTTATATATGGTCTGTAGAGTTTATAATTTATATATATAATTGTAGTGTAAGAAAATTCAGTTTATGTAAAAATTGAAGCGAGTCAATTATTTTTCAATAACTGATGGAGAAGGGGTGGGATTCAAAAAGTTTGCATTTCTTCCCGCTCCTTTCCAGACATGTCTGTATGTTTGTGTATGTTAACATATTCATTCTTAACTTTTCTTTTTTTTACATGTTCAAAAAAAATCTCAGTTTTCAACTTTTATCAGTGTTTAAAGAAATCAAACATGAACACAGTAGAGATTCTGTCCTCCTCAAGTCCAGCAATAATTCAAGAGACTGTACTAATAATAATCTGGTCATCATGGTTATTTTATGTTCCCTAACAGTATATCAAACTTGCTCCATCTTTAAGACTCAGGAAATAACTTGTATAACTTGTTTAAGTGATCTTTTCATGTTCTTGTACATGCAGCATCACAGTAAGTTGTGAAATAATAAACGTTTTAGAAGGGTAAATGCTAAATGGTTTGACTGAATTAAGATGAGAGCTATGGAAAAAAAGTATTTTGAAGCTGAAATGCTCACAGTTTTGATGTTTTATTCTTTGTGTTTGCAGGTGAGGATTGAGAAAATGATGCCCACTACTACCAGGAAGAGGAAGCTCTCCTCTCTGGACTCTGACAGGTGAAATGTGGACACTCTTTTTGAAATAGTTGACTGATTAGTTTACTCTTTAAATCTTTTGGTTTTTTTTTGTGGTACATTGATCCAATCAGGTATAAATACTCAACCTAAATATTTTTTTGAACAGACAGATGTGTCCAGAGCAGAGATTATTGTGGATCCTTAAAAAGTCTGCATTAAATCCATCAAAATGAAAATAAAGCCTTAGGCATTAAAAATCTCCTAAATCAATATTTCAGAAGTTTTAGAAATGCCTGGACATTGGAGGTGTGATTTTTATGAATCTGTTCTTTGCATTGCTTTGAAAAAGCTCAAAATAATTGGTAACTGAAATGATAATAATAATTTACTGAATGCCTCTTGCATTGACATCACCAAAGACTCATGGTTTATGGTGCAATAAATATTTGAAAAATAAATAAGCAATTTAACAAGAAATGGCTGAAGATTGAGCAAGAAATTGGTTGCACTTTTTCTTTAAATAAGCAAAAGAGAAAAAAAGGCAAGAAATCAGAGAAAAGGTTGCAAAAAAACTGTCTGAATTCTGAGTAAAAATGGCAAGAAAGTAGTAATAATTAGAAAGAAAAGTAAAAAGCAAAATTGAGTAAGTATGTAAACATATATTTTTACCTATGTAACATAATGTTGAACATATAATTATAAAAATGATATATCCTGGTCATCTTTTACTTTATTTTTCCTGCCAAGTAGCTCACAATGATTTCCTCGTGTTTTGGAAAGATATCCTGAGGTTTCACAGGTTTAAATGCTTGTGAAAGGCATCTGAACACCAAAAATTAAAGTCCCTCCATGTGTTAAAGGGTTAATTACTCATGTTTGAATTCTGTTGTTTTCCTTTATTAACATTTATTTGAAAGTATTCTGGTGTTGACATTACTGGCTGCATTTTGTTTATTGATATTCATATCAACACCTATGCTGTATTTTTGTTTTGCTTTACAATTGAACTCGTTGAGAGGGAATAATTACACGCACGTCATGTAGGTGCAAGGCTTTCAGATTGAGTGTACACGAGGGGGCATTCATTTTTTCTCATTTATGATTCTGCTTCACATTACTGCACAGACTCAGTTTCAATATATAACTTTATTAACATCTGATGACAGGTTTCTATCTGGGAAAACCGAATCAAAGCTGCGTTGTATCGGCGGAACTTGTTATTTGTTATCCTGACTTCATCTTTTATCGCTTTAACTCCAGTCACCCGTCCAAGACCAGGGTAAGGGACGATGTGTCCCCCATGAAGAGGAGATCTCCCAGGAAGCCCTCACAGTCTCCGACCAAAAGGCCAGTCCGGAGTTTGCAGAAGAACTGTCCCTCCCCACAGAAATCTCCACACAGACCTGCAGGTAGGGTTGACTCATGAAAAGCTCAGTTTAAGTAGCAGATGTGTGTTTAAAGTCTAAAACAATGCACCAAGGACATGCAGCAAAATGACCGACACGCATTTAATCTTATTAATTAATAAGATTTAATTTTAATCTCAAATTTAACTGTTTATATCCACCATTTATTTCTAGGCTCTCCAGCCAAATCACCTCGCAAATCTCCATTCAAACCTTCCGTGGTTACAAGCTCCTTCTACGGCCAGAAGAAGCCCGTTTATCTCACTCCGCTAGAGAGGAAGGCCATAAAGGAGTCTCTGCCTTCTCCCCCTCGTCCTCTTCCTTCACCTCCTTCACAGGAGAAAAATAAAAATAAGAGGAATGTCAAAGGAGGCAACAAGCAAAAAAAGGTGGCTGCAGGATCCGGTAACTCAGGGAAGACGAGTGTCAAAAGCAGTGCGACATTTTCAAAGACGATCAAGCTGCCCAAACTTAACAGGTTTGTCTTCCATAAGTCTCAGTCCCGTAAGAGCTGTTGTTGCTACGGCAGCTTTCTGAAATCATGCGCTAGCTTCTTTGACATCATGAGTGGTTTTTTTTCTGAATCCCTTTTTTTTAATCGGTGCATCATCGATTTCAACAGTGTTCCTGCTAAACCAGCGTCCGCTACAAACACCGCTCCCGTCAGCAGCACGAAACCAGCAGAGGCCAAGAAAGCGATCACCATCACTTTCAGCAGCCTGAAGCCCAAACCCAAGATCTTTGTGGGAGCTGCTTTCTTCGGTACAGGGAAGAAACCTACATCCATGTACAAGAAATCTGCACCCAAATCCTCAGCCAGGGCAGCTTCAGTCCCGGTGAAAAACAAAGCTGTCCTGCTGCAGACAAAGAGTGAGAAACTTCAGCCACCTGCTCCCGCGATGAACCAACACCAGAAACATCCTGAAGAGGTGAGAGGAGCCGTCACTTCTGTTATAGTTCGCAGGCCTGAGTGTGATATTATGCACAGTTGGGGGAAACAAGTATTCAGCATATCACCTTTTTTTCATTAAACATATTTCCCTAAAAGGAACGACAGATTATCATTCTGACTGATTATTGGGGCCGATATTTGGCATTTTGCTAATTATCTGAATCAGCTTTTTTTTTTTTTTTTTTTAAAAAAGGATCACACATAAAATTAATTAAAAAGTGCAAAGAAAGTGTCAATGCTGGAGGAACGTTTACTTTGTCAAACCTCAGGGAGCTATTTTTATTTAGTCATTTTTTAATTTAAATTTTCACTTGACTATTAAAAAAGGTTGCTGGGAACTTGCTGTATATGATATTGAAAGTTTCACTTTTGATTAAACATTTGCTAAAGGATTTTAAACAAAGTTTTGTGTTGGAGTTTGTTATATTACAAATTCTAAATATTGACAGAAAGATTTAGATTTTTATTGTAGATGCATATCGACTCCAACTGCTGGATATTTATCTCATTAACTACTAATAAACTGAAACACTAATGTTGGTCGACCCCTAATTTCCAGTGCAGCTATTCACAGGGAATTTCGCTCAGATACTGATATTAACACAATAAAATTACACTGATGAAAAATTGTAACATTTGAGCACTGAGAGATTAGATTCTGATTGCAGCCTAAAAGCTGGCATGCAAACAAGGCTTCTGCACAAAGTATAAACTGCTAATTTCCCCCACTGTATTATTTTAATTGATGCAAATCAATTAGAGGACAACTGACAGACGCAATATCCTCTACCTGTTTTGGTGCTGCACTAGTTGATGCACTTCCTTTGTGAATTACATTTTGCCTTCATTTTTCCAGTAGAAAATACTTATTTTGCACAATAAATGAATATTCAAAACACTGAAAAACATTGTATTTAATGTCTCTGCTGGTGGGCCATCATAATAAGATTATAGACAATATGATGTAAATTCTGCCACAGAAGAGACTTGATGATTATTAAAATTAGGTGGGGAAAATTGGATGTGGATATCAGTATTAGTTTTCAACCAAAGTAGTTGTTATATATTGCAAAAAAAAAAAAAAATCCAATATTGTACATCCCTATACGAGCTCTTGTGTAGTTATGTTTTAAGTAAGTCGTATCATGTAAAGTTGATTTTCTTTTGTTGTGGTTGTTGCCTGCAGACTTCTGTCCAGTCGGTGGAGACAGAAGAGAACCAGCCGAGCACCAAGCAGAGAACAAAGTTTGATCCGTCAGACTGGATGGACTCTAACGAACTGCCCGAAACTCCACAGTCACTCAGGTGCTTTACTGTTGAGAAAAACAACAACAACCCCCAAATAGAGACAAAATATTTCCAACCTTTTGAATATTAACAAGTGAAGATATTCAGTTTGGCAGTGGGTGTCCTGTGTACAGATTTGGAGTTGGAGAAAATGCATTGTTCCAGGTGATCAATAATCTTTATCTTCTTTGCACAGCTCTCCCAAAATGCTTGCAGAGAAATATGGGATTACCAGGGATCTGACGATTGTGTTGACAAGGACTCCCACATCAAGTCCTGCGTCCAGAGCCGGATCCCTCAGTGCTCAGGTACAGCGGAAGTGGACACACGTATTTGTAGATGAGATTTTTTTTTCATGTTCAAAAAGATTATTATTATTTTATTTATTGCTGTTGAACATTTGACCATTAGACTGTACGTCTGCTACACGGCAGCTGCTGCTGTTGGTCATGTGCTGTCACTGCCGTGGACTCTGTTGTCTCTGCCACAGGGTCAGCGGCTGTCAATCATGTTTTGTCCTCATACGTCCTCTCACGTGTTTGTTTTACTATGTCTGAATAATAATGATCTACACCTCATATTCTCTTCAGCAAACCATAATTTTCTAGATCTTTACATTTCTGCTGCCGTTGCTTATGTTATCAAACTTTACCTTTTCCAGGATGGAGGTCTGAACCCGGTGTTTGATCTGAGTGATACAAATCCCACCTGTGACGCTGCCAGCCCACCCAAAGGTACACAGACACACATGGCTTTGAACTGTGCCAGGATCCCAATTCACCTGTAACACTGAAACACCAGACTTCAGCAGCTTTATCCACTCCACTCACCTCGTTTTAGTGTTTCGAATGTTCTTTATCACTCTTTATTTTTAATATTTTTTTAATTTTCTCCACAGAACCTGCAGCGGTGTATCCCATCTTTGGCTCCACCTCCAAGAGGTGAGACAGTCAGCTTATAAATCAGCATTTCCACAGAGAGATTTAATTTTTGAACAAGCTGCAGAGGTGACGTCGTGGACTTAAAGAAGCGACTCTGCTCCTCCGCTGTTTTCCACACATGGAGAAAATCTTCTGTCTTGCGAATGTGTGTCGTCTGGCAGTGGTACTTAGCTATTACTAAAATAATACAGAAAAGAAAATCGTGCAGACACTGAAAATATTGTGGCACTGATGGATGCCACATTATTAACTTAAACTGGTAGTACCAAAATAATTTGTTTGCTAACCTTAAAAGTAATGAGTTCTGTACCCAACTCTAGTTGTCACTGCACTTCCTGCACAGAAAGAGATAAAAGAGGTGAAGATTGAAGCATTTCATCAAACATGTTCATTTTGTTCTTCTGTAAAGACAAAAAAACAGCAGGGAGGTTAGAAGCAAAGGGATGAGCAATGAAGTTTAACATTTTAGAAACAGAAGCTTTAAAGTCAGCACCGCTAATGTACTCGATGATGGCGACGCCCATGCTGGCTGCGGCGGCTCCTGAAGCTTATTCAACCAATATCGTATGCATATATACAGATGAAAATATTTATTGTTTTTAACATCTTGAGCCAGATGCAACAACATTTCACTCTTCTGTATGTGTCTGGTATAGAGTCTGAATGACAATAAATGAATCTTGGTGTAAGATGCTGCTAATTTACTCCTGTGTTAAGCCCTAATAAATTTATATATATATATATATATATGTATATATATATATATATAGCCGTTGGTGTCTGCTCTTGTATGTCTCATTCCTTCTGCCTCTTTGAATGCCACTTAAGTCCTTCAGGATCGTGTTTTGGATTAAGGCACTAACATACAGGTTGTTTTTTTTGGCTCTGTAGGTTAAAGACTGCAGCTCTGCGGCCACCAGTGTCCTGCAGCACCCCCTCTGGTGTGATGGCGTCACTACAGAATACTCCTGCAGCCAAGGAGCGAACTGCTCGAAGGAAGAAAGAGAAACAGGATGACGACCAGCTCATCATCGTATGTTAATATTTATATAAAGTGCGCGAGGTGGAACGATTTTGGGATGTACTTAAGCACAGAATGCATTTTCGAAGGCTGATGCGTTTGTTTTGTATTGAATCAGGTTTGGTTTTTTGTGCCAGTTTTCTATCATTTTATTGGCAACTACAGTGTATGCTAATGATAGATTGGAAATAAGAGATAAGTAAGTCAAAGCAGGTGTTTGACTTTTGTCAGTTAAGGTGTGCAAGTTTTCCTTCTTTTATTGGACTTTTGTGTTTTTGTCTATCTGTGTTTCTTAAATGTATTTTTTCCTGTCTTTTCTTGGATTAGGATGCCGGTCAGAAGCAGTTCGGAGCGACGACCTGCAGCTCTTGTGGGATGGTGTACAGCGCAGACAACCCAGAGGACCATTTCCAACACAACCAGTTCCACCAGCGCTTTGTTGACTCCATCAAATTTGTGGTAAAACTTCCCGCCTTCAGTCTCTCTGAACTCTGTGGCACAGAGACACTGACATGTACAAGTTGCACAACTGATCAGTTAATGAAAATATATGAAGCCTGAGCGGTTCTTTACAACCTAGTAGACTTGTAATATTTCTAATCACGCAGAAACGTCGTGCCTCTTGTGACATTGACCTCTTGTTTATCTAACTTGTACTATTTGCTTCCCCTTTGGGCTTTTTCCGTTTTGCCATTTAAATGATTTAAGTGTTTTTATTTGAAATATTTTGGTATTCAGCAGAAATCCTCTGCCAAGGCTGCTGGCATGAGTTAGTTTCACGGGGAGGTGAGTTTTTTCAAAGCCGTTGGCTCGTCTCTGCAGCTCCTTCTTCTCTCTGTTGTGTTTTCAGGGCTGGAAGAAGGAGCGGGTGGTGGCTGAGTTCTGGGATGGAAAAATCCTCATGGTCTTGCCAGATGATCCCAAATATGCTGTCAAAAAGGTGAGGGGTTGCTCTTCAGTTGATTTCTCTCAGCGAAAGTCTCCACTGAAGTGTGTAAAAATCACAGTTCAGCTGGGGGGAAATTTCAAGCCAGTCAAACAAATCACAGTTGACACATTCCTGTCCACACCGTACGTGTGTTGTGTTTGATGTGTGAGGAATGACACAGTGGCAGCCGGTGTAAATGTGTTTTGCTTATTCATTACACAAACTTGTTTTTGTATGTTGACTCTTCAGTTTCTTCCTGACGACGTGTGTTGTGTTTCAGGCTGAGGACGTGCGGCGTGTAGCAGACAGCGAGTTGGGTTTCCAGCAGGTGACTCTGAGCAGACCCGCACAGGCCAAGACCTACCTCTTCATCAACACGGAGCGCATGGTGGTGGGCTGCCTCGTCGCTGAACCCATACGCCAGGTAGGGCTGCAGGAGTGTGTGTGTGTGTGTGTGTGTGTGTGTGTGTGTGTGTGTGTGTGTGTGTGTGTGTGTGTGTGTGTGTGTGTGTGTGTGTGTGTGTGTGTGTGTGTGTGTGTGTGTGTGTGTGTGTGTGTGTGTGTGTGTGTGTGTGTGTGTGTGTGTGTGTGAGAGATTCATTCTTTTTCTTTTGGTATTTGTGCCTGAAATGTCTCAGTGCAGGATCTCTCCACTGAGTGGAGCTGAATATGTGTTCCAAATTTCCAGGCAGTCGGACTCACAGTGTGAGGGATGTGGTCTTTCTGAAACTGCAATTTCGGGTGTTAATGACGGCGTCACCATGTGCACGAAGGGGTCTTTTTCTTTTTTTGCACGAGGAGTTTTGTTCCAATATCTGACATGCCGATATATAACAACTCATTTAGCTAATAACCGATATCGATACATCCAGTTAAGGGTTGATGTTTTGTACAATGTTCACATTGTCATTTAAAAATAATATTGATTTGGGATATCAGCAGAAATCAGCATGAATGCCAATTATCAATATTTCATTTAAAAGCCAAAATCTGCCAATCCAGTTATTGGGCCAAATTTCATGTGTCTGTCTTATTCACGTTGATGGAAATTTGAGTTACAGTGTCTAGCAACGGATAAAATAATCAAATGGTACATGGTGAAAGGGCTCAGGGGCTCTAATGCTAACCGCTAAGGCCTCATATTTAGGGACTGAGCAGCTGATTAGACCGTCATCTAGGAGTCCAAATGAATCACGACAGCAGATGTGTCAGATCTGTGTGATTCAGTCCAGCAGATGAGACAGATAAACGTTGGTTTATTTTGGTTGGGAGGTCTCAACACCTCTGCTTAGCTAGCGAAGAGGCAGAGAGAGTCCTCAACAAACGCTAAGGAAAAGCCTTGCCATGCAGTGCTGTGAATTGTGCTCACTTGTATCTCATGTATATACTGTGTATACTTGGAACTAAAACAACCCCCGTGTCCCCTGGTGCATTCGTTAGCTCATGACACATGGGTTTATGGGTGATGTGACTTTTATACTTGAGAGCAAATTGTGCTCATTCAGCGCTGATGATGTTCCACTTTTGTCCCTGCAGGCTTACAGAGTCCTCGAGCAGCCGGATCGACACAAAGACATGACGAAGGACGACTTCATGGAGCGACATCGAGCCTGGTGCTGCTCCACCGTTCCAGAACAAGCTCTGTGCGGGATCAGCCGGATCTGGGTCTTCAGTCTGGCCAGACGACAGGGCATTGCAACCCGCATGCTGGACACCGTCAGGTACGACGTCACACTCCACAAAAATCTTACTGTGTTCTTACTTTTGTTGCTCAAAGTAGCACACACATTGTTAACCAATAATTTCTACTCAGTTACCGAAAAAAGGCACATTAGCACTTTTTCTTAATGTCAGTGTGGCTTTGTTGTTATTTATAAGTCATTCAGTTCAGCTCACAAGAACAGGGAGCTGTTCAAAACCTGGGACGTGAGGAATAACTTGCATTATTATGTTCCTTTTCCTTTGTGTTTTTATTATGTTTCGTGACAAATAATGTTACAGTAACAAAGAAAAACAACTTCTTTATTTAAAAGAGATGTTTTTCAGCTTGATCATTATGTCTGGGCGTGGGCACTGCAGTATCTAATTTTCCATACCTTCCTTTCACCACCTCATTATTACCCATTTATTAATTAACTCTTTTACACCATTTCATTTATGTAAATGACAACACTTACACGTTCCCTAAAGCACGTTTCTTCACTGTGCTGATCCCAGTGTAAAGTTTAGGGACGCCTCTGTGTGATGCACTTCATCGGAGGTGGGGATGCTTTGCTCAGCTGAGTTAGTCTTGTCCTTGAAACATTTTCACTTGCTGAAACTAAACCAGACTGTTTGAAAACTTCTAATGAAATGTAAATTACCAACCAAACAAACAACTCCACAAAAGATATTATAGTCAAGTATTTCATGAAAATAATAGATTAGTTTGCAACAAAATACTGACTGACATGATACTTTATTGACCGTTTTCAAGGAAATTTGTCATCAGCAAGTTCTTAACAACCAACAAAATAGCATAAAAGACAATAAAAAACCTAAAAACATCTGCATGGTTGCCCTCCGACAGTCATCAAAAAGACGATAAGCGACCACATGCCCCTCCTAAAAAACAGTGATATGTAGGAAGCACAGTTACATCACAGACATGTCGTAGTGTACTGTGTTTTTCTAAAATAGCATACAAATGTCACACCAAAGCTTGTCCAACAAGTCATTAAAAAATTAGAGTATGATATGTTAACAAATTAGCATAAAATGTCTTAGCATAGCTTGTTGGCTACAGTGGCATCAAAATGTCATATTACAGCATATCGTCGACAACAGCATAAAAGAGTCAAAGTATAACCTGTCATCCAAAAATAGCAATCAAAAAAAGTCATAATATGGCATGTTATCATGCCATATTATAGCATGTTATCAAAAATAGCAAAAAAAAGTCTTTTCATAGTGTGTTATCCAAAATAGCATTTAAAGAGTCATAGAATAGCATGTGGTTAAAAAAAAATTGTCGTTTTTTTAAGTCATGGTTTGCCTTTTGAAAAAGGCATAGTACAGAATGCAATTACACCTCATTTTTATGATATAGTGCGCCATAATCAGTGCCTAACTATGAATATTAGAGTATCGTATGCCTTAAAGAAGCCAAATTCTTGGTGCAAAAGTCATCATAGTATGTCACAAAAAAATCATATTATAGTATGCCATATGTTTGAAATGAATATAGTGTGTGATCAGAAGTCATAGTTTGCCATTAAAAGGTCCTTTTTGTCATAAAAAAAAAACGTAGGATAGTATGTCATTAAAAATCAGTCATGCATACAAATCCTTACCATCCTTATGTCATAACAAACATCAGAAGCGGTCATGGTAAATTATGTCATTAAAAACATCCTAAATATTAAAGATCTGGAGCAAATACTCTTCTTACCCCTCCTGCCAATAATTCCATGCTTTTTGTTTTTTAGGAGCACCTTCTCGTATGGCAGCCATCTAACCAAGGAAGAAATTGCTTTCTCCGACCCGACACCTGACGGCAAACTCTTTGCAACTAAGTATTCCAACACACCGGCCTTCCTGGTTTACAACTTCATTGCGTGAAGTAAATTAATGGATAAACGAAGTGTTATCGTTTTAAGTGACTTGTAAGTTTTACACATTGATAAGAACTTTTCAGGCAGTTTTTAAATGACCTTTCATATGCAAAGCAATGACATTTCAGGTTTTTTGTGCCGATTAGGCTTTGGTTTGCGCTGAAGTGTGCGTGTAAGCTTCAGTTGTATAATGACAATACAATCTGTGTTCAGGGTGAAGTAGTTTTTAAAGGTTCATGTTTTGTTATCACTCAGTATTTATACTCGGTACTGCCACATTCACTGTTGAATGTTGTGTGTATATTGACAGCGCTTTTTATTTAGTTGTTTATATTCTGCTTAATGAAGAACTTTGAACCACAGAGATTGAAATATTTTCCATTTTTACATCACAGGGGCCTCATTTTGATACATTCACTTTTCAACTTTTCCACTTCTTTCAAGGTACCAGTTTGAGGTTATCTGTACATTTTTGGAAGGAAAATTTGTGAACAGACCTGTTGAAAGGTGATTGCCACAGTTGTTTCGGGGCATATATTTTGTAAATACGTTGAATAAACATCCCCTTCTTGAAAGTGATTTTTGTATTGATTGTATGCTGACAGTTCACTTGTTGACAAAAGTTGACAAAAAAATAGTTCACTTATTTGTTTTCTTCGCAAAAGTAATGAGAATTGACAACACTCGTAAATCGAGTTCATACTCGACACTGACTGTCAACAGTCGCCTAGACGTTCACACCAGAAGCGCATTTCTCCGTGCTGGTTAGCAAGCACCTCTGCTTATATTATATCTATCAAATATTGTTCATCTCGTTCATAATCGATTATCCATGTGTTTTCTTACCAGTTTCTCTCACTAGAATAATAGACCAGATGCTGAAATTATCGCTGCGAGCCTAGCACCACGGCATATCCTAATTGGTCAACATAGGCACCAAATGGAAGAGGGACAGCACTCTATGGAACAGCAACGTGCTTTGTGGTGCTTTTGTGTCCGGAGTGAGCTCGTCGTTGTCTGTACGGTAAATATGATGGATCCGACAGCCAGTTAGCTCAGAATGAAGACCAGAAAGAGAGCCATGCTAAATGCCTCCCGTTTCCAGTCTTTATGCTAAGCTAACCAGCTGCCCCTTTGAAACTTTACATTTACTGCACAGACATAAGAGTGGTATCAATTCTCTAACTGTCAACAAGAAAACAAATAAGTGCATTTCTCAAAATGTACAACTATTCCTTTCTCCATGATTATTTACATTTGTCATAAGTTGTTGAACTTGAATGTTACAGCTGCTAACATGTAATTTTGAAACAAGTTTGTGTAGAAGGGTAAAAACCGAAGAACAAAACCGCCAACATGACTAAAGTCCGAAGCAACATAACTGAAATAACCACTACTTGCTTTAAAGTTTTTAATTATTTGACATACATGGAAAAAGAACTCATGAATTGAGAGGTATGGAGAAGAAAAACATTTACAACCGAACAGTTAACGTACAGACAAACAAATAGAGCAATGTGCTATTGAAAGTGTAAACCAACAAATATGGACAGTATACAGTGAGTTGTAGCTTTTTAATGTCAGTCAACTGATGCATTCACCAGGGACTGCTGTGCTTTTTTTTCATGAGGCAAGATTGTTTTAGTAATTTAGAAGCTCCAGAAAAAGTAAATGTTGAGACCAAACAAACAAAAAAAAATTCCTCCATCAGTTTATCTTGGTCTGAAATCTCCAATGTAGATCCCTGACAAAAAAAAGTGTAAATCACTCAATAAAGATCAACTCATTGGGCATCTTATCCAGTGAAGCGTTGCTTTCTAAAGCCTGGACAATCTGGGCAGCTGAAGGTCTCTTGTTGGGGTCTTCCTCTGTGCAGAGATAGAAAAGCTCCACCATCCTCTGGTACGAGCCATCAAGAGCCTCAACATCCAGCGCCGGCCTCGTCCCCAACCTCTCGTAGTAAGCATCCTCGTCAAAGCTCAACTCCATAGAGTCCTCTGAAATACAAAAGAGAGATTTTAAGTTAAAAGTTAGTAAAGTTAAAAAAAAAAGTACAAAAACATAGAATAGCCTGTCGAGACACATTATAGTGTAGCAATATGACCAAAAAAAACCAAAAACACAATATTTTAGCAAGTTGAAAAAATGAATAAAAATAGCAAAGAATAGCATGTTGAAAATTGATGTAAAAAAAAAAAGGCTGAAAACAACATAGAATGGCCTGTCAAGACGCATTATAGTGTTGCAAAGTGAAGAAACGACCAAAAACACCCACATAAAATAGCATGTTGAAAAATACACCAAAAAAGCAAGGCTATAGTATGGCAATAATGTCAAAAAATGACACGCCCCAAAAACAGCTGAAAATAGCTTAAAACAGCATTAAATAGCGTTCTGAAACACGCCATAGCATAGAAAGTTGCTAAAATGGCCAAAAACACAATAATACAGTAAGTCTAAAAAATGACCCGAAAAAAGCAAGGCTATAGTATGGCAAAAAGTCAAAAAAGGACACATCCCAAAAACAGCTGAAAATGATTTTAAAAAGCATTAAATAGCGTGTTGTAACACCCCATAGCATAGAAAGTTGCAAAAACGGCCAAAAACACAATAATACAGCAAGTCGAAAAAATGACCCGAAAAGCAAGGCTATAGTATGGCAAAAATGTCAAAAAAGGACACGTCCCAAAAACAGCTAAAAATAGCTTGAAACAGCATTAAATACCGTGCTGAAACATGCCATAGCATAGAAAGTTGCAAAAACAGCCAAAAACACAATAATACAGCAAGTCGAAAAAATGACCCGAAAAGCAAGGCTATAGTATGGCAAAAATGTCAAAAAAGGACACATCCCAAAAACAGCTGAAAATGATTTTAAAAAGCACTAAATAGCGTGTTGTAACACGCCATAGCATAGAAAGTTGCAAAGACAGCCAAAAACACAATAATACAGCGAGTCAAAAAATTGACCCGAAAAGCAAGGCTATAGTATGGCAAAAATGTCAAAAAAGGACACATCCCAAAAACAGCTGAAAATAGCTTAAAACAGTATTAAATAGCATGCTGAAACACGCCATAGTATAGAAAGTTGCAAAAAAGGCCAAAAACACAATAATACAGCAAGTCAAAAAAATGACCCGAAAAGCAAGGCTATAGTATGGCAAAAAGTCAAAAAAGGACACATCCCAAAAACAGCTGAAAATGATTTTAAAAAGCATTAAATAGCGTGTTGTAACACCCCATAGCATAGAAAGTTGCAAAAACGGCCAAAAACACAATAATACAGCAAGTCGAAAAAATGACCCGAAAAGCAAAGCTATAGTATGGAAAAAATGTCAAAAAAGGACACGTCCCAAAAACAGCTAAAAATAGCTTGAAACAGCATTAAATGGCATGCTGAAACACACCATAGCATAGAAAGTTGCAAAAAAAAGCCAAAAACACAATAATACAGCAAGTTGAAAAAATGACCCGAAAAGCAAGGCTATAGTATGGCAAAAATGTCAAAAAATGACACATCCCAAAAACAGCTGAAAATCATTTTAAACAGCATTAAATAGCATGCTGAAACACGCCATAGCATAGAAAGTTGCAAAAACAGCCAAAAAAACAATAATACAGCAAGTCAAAAAATTGACCCGAAAAGCAAGGCTATAGTATGGCAAAAATGTCAAAAAAGGACACGTCCCAAAAACAGCTAAAAATAGCTTAAAACAGTATTAAATAGCATGCTGAAACATGCCATAGCATAGAAAGTTGAGGAAACGGCCAAAAACACAATAATACAGCAAGTCGAAAAATGACCCAAAAAGCAAGGCTATAGTATGGCAAAAATGTCAAAAAGGACACATCCCAAAAACAGCTGAAAATGATTTTAAAACAGTATAAAATAGCATGCTGAAACACGCCATAGCATAGAAAGTTGCAAAAAAGGCCCAAAACACAATAATACAGCGAGTCGAAAAAATGACCCAAAAAGCAAGGCTATAGTATGGCAAAAATGTCAAAAAAGGACACGTCCCAAAAACAGCTAAAAATAGCTTAAAACAGTATTAAATAGCATGCTGAAACATGCCATAGCATAGAAAGTTGAGGAAACGGCCAAAAACACAATAATACAGCAAGTCGAAAAAATGACCCGAAAAAAGCAAGGCTATAGTATGGCAAAAAGTCAAAAAAGGACACGTCCCAAAAACAGCTAAAAATAGCTTGAAACAGCATAAACTACCGTGCTGGAACATGCCATAGCATAGAAAGTTGAGAAAACGGCCAAAAACACAATAATACAGCAAGTCGAAAAAATGACCATAAAGCAAGGCTATAGTATGGCAAAAATGTCAAAAAAGGACACTTCCCAAAACAGCTGAAAATCATTTTAAACCGCATTAAATAGCATGCTGAAACACGCCATAGCATAGAAAGTTGCAAAAACAGCCAAAAACACAACAATACAGCAAGTCGAAAAAATGACCCGAAAAGCAAGGCTATAGTATGGCAAAAATGTCAAAAAAGGACACGTCCCAAAAACAGCTAAAAATAACTTGAAACAGCATTAAATAGCATGCTGAAACACGCCATAGCATAGAAAGTTGCAAAAACAGCCAAAAACACAATAATACAGCAAGTCGAAAAAATGACCCGAAAAGCAAGGCTATAGTATGGCAAAAATGTCAAAAAAGGACACATCCCAAAAACAGCTGAAAATAGCTTAAAACAGTATTAAATAGCATGCTGAAACACGCCATAGCATAGAAAGTTGCAAAAACAGCCAAAAACACAATAATACAGCAAGTCGAAAAAATGACCCGAAAAGCAAGGCTATAGTATGGTAAAAATGTCAAAAAAGGACATATCCCAAAAACAGCTGAAAATGATTTTAAAAAGCATTAAATAGCATGCTGAAACACGCCATAGCATAGAAAGTTGCAAAAACGGCCAAAAACACAATAATACAGCAAGCCGAAAAATGACCCAAAAGCAAGGCTATAGTATGGCAAAAATGTCAAAAAAGGACACGTCCCAAAATCAGCTAAAAATAGCTTAAAACAGTATTAAATAGCATGCTGAAACACGCCATAGCATAGAAAGCTGCAAAAACGGCCAAAAATATAAAAATACAGCAAGTCAAAAAATTGACCCAAAAAGCAAGGCTATAGTATGGTAAAAATGTCAAAAAAGGACATATCCCAAAAACAGCTGAAAATGATTTTAAAAAGCATTAAATAGCATGCTGAAACACGCCATAGCATAGAAAGTTGCAAAAACAGCCAAAAAAACAATAATACAGCGAGTCGAGAAAATGACCCGAAAAGCAAGGCTATAGTATGGCAAAAATGTCAAAAAAGGACACGTCCCAAAAACAGTTAAAAATAGCTTGAAACAGCATTAAATAGCATGCTGAAACACGCCATAGCATAGAACGTTGCAAAAACAGCCAAAAACACAATAATACAGCAAGTCAAAAAAATGACCCGAAAAAAGCAAGGCTATAGTATGGCAAAAAGTCAAAAAGGACATATCCCAAAACAGCTAAAAATCATTTTAAACAGTATTAAATAGCATGCTGGAACATGCCATAGCATAGAAAGTTGAGAAAACGGCCAAAAACACAATAATACAGCAAGTCGAAAAAATGACCCGAAAAAAGCAAGGCTATAGTATGGCAAAAATGTCAAAAAGGACACATCCAAAAACAGCTAAAAATAACTTGAAACAGCATTAAATAGCATGCTGAAACACGCCATAGCATAGAAAGTTTCGAAAAAGGCCAAAAACACAATAATACAGCGAGTCGAAAAAATGACCCAAAAAGCAAGGCTATAGTATGGTAAAAATGTCAAAAAAGGACATATCCCAAAAACAGCTGAAAATGATTTTAAAAGCATTAAATAGCATGCTGAAACACGCCATAGCATAGAAAGTTGCAAAACAGCCAAAAAACAATAATACAGCAAGTCGAAAAAATGACCGAAAAGCAAGGCTATAGTATGGCAAAAATGTCAAAAAAGGACACGTCCCAAAAACAGCTAAAAATAGCTTAAAACAGTATTAAATAGCATGCTGAAACACGCCATAGTATAGAAAGTTGCAAAAAAAGCCAAAAACACAATAATACAGCAAGTCGAAAAAATGACCCGAAAAGCAAGGCTATAGTATGGCAAAAATGTCAAAAAGGACACTTCCCAAAAACAGCTGAAAATCATTTTTAAACAGCATTAAATAGCATGCTGAAACACGCCATAGCATAGAAAGTTGCAAAACCAGCCAAAAACACAATAATACAGCAAGTCAAAAAAATGACCGAAAAGCAAGGCTATAGTATGGCAAAAATGTCAAAAAAGGACACGTCCCAAAAACAGCTAAAAATAACTTGAAACAGCATTAAATAGCATGCTGAAACACGCCATAGCATAGAAAGTTGCAAAAACGGCCAAAAACACAATAATACAGCGAAGTCAAAAAATGACCTGAAAAGCAAGGCTATAGTATGGCAAAATGTCAAAAAGGACACATCCCAAAAACAGTTGAAAATCATTTTAAACAGCATTAAATAGCATGCTGAAACACGCCATAGCATAGAAAGTTGCAAAACAGCCAAAAAAACAATAATACAGCAAGTCAAAAAAATGACCCGAAAAGCAAGGCTATAGTATGGCAAAAAGTCAAAAAAGGACATATCCCAAAAACAGCTAAAAATAGCTTGAAACAGCATAAACTACCGTGCTGAAACATGCCATAGCATAGAAAGTTGAGAAAACGGCCAAAAACACAATAATACAGCAAGTCGAAAAAATGACCCGAAAAGCAAGGCTATAGTATGGCAAAAATGTCAAAAAAGGACATATCCCAAAAACAGCTGAAAATGATTTTAAAACAGTATTAAATAGCATGCTGAAACACGCCATAGCATAGAAAGCTGCAAAAACGGCCAAAAATATAAAAATACAGCAAGTCAAAAAATTGACCCAAAAAGAAAGGCTATAGTATGGTAAAAAGTCAAAAAGGACATATCCCAAAACAGCTGAAAATAGCTTTAAACAGCATTAAATAGCATGCTGAAACACGCCATAGCATAGAAAGTTGCAAAAACAGCCAAAAAACAATAATACAGCGAAGTCGAAAAATGACCGAAAAGCAAGGCTATAGTATGGCAAAAATGTCAAAAAGGACACGTCCAAAAACAGCAAAAAATCATTTTAAACAGCATTAAATAGCATGCTGAAACACGCCATAGCATAGAAAGTTGCAAAAAAAGCCAAAAACACAATAATACAGCAAGTCGAAAAAATGACCCGAAAAGCAAGGCTATAGTATGGCAAAAATGTCAAAAAAGGACACTTCCCAAAAACAGCTGAAAATCATTTTAAACAGCATTAAATAGCATGCTGAAACACGCCATAGCATAGAAAGTTGCAAAAACGGCCAAAAACACAACAATACAGCAAGTCGAAAAAATGACCCGAAAAGCAAGGCTATAGTATGGCAAAAATGTCAAAAGGACACTTCCCAAAACAGCTAAAAATAACTTGAAACAGCATTAAATAGCATGCTGAAACACGCCATAGCATAGAAAGTTTCGAAAAAGGCCAAAAACACAATAATACAGCGAGTCAAAAAAATGACCCAAAAAGCAAGGCTATAGTATGGCAAAAATGTCAAAAAAGGACACATCCCAAAAACAGCTGAAAATGATTTTAAAAAGCATTAAATAGCATGCTGAAACACGCCATAGCATAGAAAGTTGCAAAAACAGCCAAAAACACAACAATACAGCAAGTCGAAAAAATGACCCGAAAAGCAAGGCTATAGTATGGCAAAAATGTCAAAAAAGGACACGTCCCAAAAACAGCTGAAAATCATTTTAAACAGCATTAAATAGCATGCTGAAACACGCCATAGCATAGAAAGTTGCAAAACCAGCCAAAAACACAATAATACAGCAAGTCGAAAAAATGACCGAAAAGCAAGGCTATAGTATGGCAAAAATGTCAAAAAAGGACATATCCCAAAAACAGCTAAAAATAATTTTAAAAAGCATTAAATAGCATGCTGAAAAACGCCATAGCATAGAAAGTTGCAAAAACAGCCAAAAACACAATAATACAGCAAGTCGAAAAAATGACCCGAAAAGCAAGGCTATAGTATGGCAAAAATGTCATAAAAGGACACATCCCAAAAACAGCTAAAAATAGCTTGAAACAGCATTAAATAGCGTGCTGAAACACGCCATAGCATAGAAAGTTGCAAAAACAGCCAAAAACACAATAATACAGCAAGTCGAAAAAATGACCCGAAAAGCAAGGCTATAGTATGGCAAAAATGTCAAAAAAGGACATATCCCAAAAACAGCTAAAAATAATTTTAAAAAGCATTAAATAGCATGCTGAAACACGCCATAGCATAGAAAGTTGAGAAAATGGACAAAAACACAATAATACAGCAAGTCGAAAAAATGACCTGAAGAGTAAGGCTATAGTATGGCAAAAATGTCAAAAAAGGACACGTCCCAAAAACAGCTAAAAATAGCTTAAAACAGTATTAAATAGCATGCTGAAACACGCCATAGCATAGAAAGTTGGAAAAACGGCCAAAAACACAATAATACAGCAAGTCAAAAAAATGACCCGAAAAGCAAGGCTATAGTATGGCAAAAATGTCAAAAAAGGACACTTCCCAAAAACAGCTGAAAATCATTTTAAACAGCATTAAATAGCATGCTGAAACACGCCATAGCATAGAAAGTTGCAAAAAAGTCCAAAAACACAATAATACAGCAAGTCGAAAAAATGACCCGAAAAGCAAGGCTATAGTATGGCAAAAATGTCAAAAAAGGACACTTCCCAAAAACAGCTGAAAATCATTTTAAACAGCATTAAATAGCATGCTGAAACACGCCATAGCATAGAAAGTTGCAAAAACAGCCAAAAACACAACAATACAGCAAGTCGAAAAAATGACCCGAAAAGCAAGGCTATAGTATGGCAAAAATGTCAAAAAAGGACACATCCCAAAAACAGCTAAAAATAGCTTGAAACAGCATTAAATAGCGTGCTGAAACACGCCATAGCATAGAAAGTTGCAAAAACGGCCAAATACACAATAATACAGCAAGTCAAAAAAATGACCCGAAAAGCAAGGCTATAGTATGGCAAAAATGTCAAAAAAGGACACATCCCAAAAACAGCTGAAAATGATTTTAAAAAGCATTAAATAGCGTGTTGTAACACCCCATAGCATAGAAAGTTGCAAAAACGGCCAAAAACACAATAATACAGCGAGTCGAAAAAATGACCCGAAAAGCAAGGCTATAGTATGGCAAAAATGTCAAAAAAGGACACGTCCCAAAAACAGCTAAAAATAGCTTGAAACAGCATTAAATAGCATGCTGAAACACGCCATAGCATAGAAAGTTGCAAAAACAGCCAAAAACACAATAATACAGCAAGTCGAAAAAATGACCCGAAAAGCAAGGCTATAGTATGGCAAAAATGTCAAAAAAGGACACGTCCCAAAAACAGCTAAAAATAGCTTAAAACAGTATTAAATAGCATGCTGAAACACGCCATAGCATAGAAAGTTGCAAAAAAAGCCAAAAACACAATAATACAGCAAGTCGAAAAAATGACCCGAAAAGCAAGGCTATAGTATGGCAAAAATGTCAAAAAAGGACACATCCCAAAAACAGCTGAAAATGATTTTAAAAAGCATTAAATAGCATGCTGAAACACGCCATAGCATAGAAAGTTGCAAAAAAAGCCAAAAACACAATAATACAGCAAGTCGAAAAAATGACCCGAAAAGCAAGGCTATAGTATGGCAAAAATGTCAAAAAAGGACACGTCCCAAAAACAGCTGAAAATGATTTTAAAAAGCATTTAATAGCATGCTGAAACACGCCATAGCATAGAAAGTTGCAAAAACAGCCAAAAACACAATAATACAGCAAGTCGAAAAAATGACCCGAAAAGCAAGGCTATAGTATGGCAAAAATGTCAAAAAAGGACACGTCCCAAAAACAGCTAAAAATAGCTTGAAACAGCATTAAATAGCATGCTGAAACACGCCATAGCATAGAAAGTTGCAAAGACAGCCAAAAACACAATAATACAGCGAGTCAAAAAACTGACCTGAAAAGCAAGGCTATAGTATGGCAAAAATGTCAAAAAAGGACACTTCCCAAAAACAGTTGAAAATCATTTTAAACAGCATTTAATAGCATGCTGAAACACGCCATAGCATAGAAAGTTGCAAAAACAGCCAAAAACACAATAATACAGCAAGTCGAAAAAATGACCCGAAAAGCAAGGCTATAGTATGGCAAAAAGTCAAAAAAGGACATATCCCAAAAACAGCTAAAAATAGCTTGAAACAGCATAAACTACCGTGCTGAAACACGCCATAGCATAGAAAGTTGAGAAAACGGCCAAAAACACAATAATACAGCAAGTCGAAAAAATGACCCGAAAAGCAAGGCTATAGTATGGCAAAAATGTCAAAAAAGGACACATCCCAAAAACAGCTGAAAATGATTTTAAAAAGCATTAAATAGCGTGTTGTAACACCCCATAGCATAGAAAGTTGAGAAAACGGCCAAAAACACAATAATACAGCAAGTCGAAAAAATGACCCGAAAAGCAAGGCTATAGTATGGCAAAAATGTCAAAAAAGGACACGTCCCAAAAACAGCTGAAAATGATTTTAAACAGCATTAAATAGCATGCTGAAACACGCCATAGCATAGAAAGTTGCAAAAACGGCCAAAAATATAAAAATACAGCAAGTCAAAAAATTGACCCAAAAAGCAAGGCTATAGTATGGCAAAAATGTCAAAAAAGGACACGTCCCAAAAACAGCTAAAAATAACTTGAAACAGCATTAAATAGCATGCTGAAACACGCCATAGCATAGAAAGTTGCAAAAACAGCCAAAAACACAATAATACAGCAAGTTGAAAAAATGACCCGAAAAGCAAGGCTATAGTATGGCAAAAATGTCAAAAAAGGACACGTCCCAAAAACAGCTGAAAATCATGTTAAACAGCATTAAATAGCATGCTGAAACACGCCATAGAATAGAAAGTTGCAAAAACGGCCAAAAACACAATAATACCGCAAGTCGAAAAAAGGACCCAAAAAAAGCAAGGCTATAGTATGGCAAAAATGTCAAAAAAGGACACGTCCAAAAACGGCTGAAAATGATTTTAAACAGCATTAAATAGCGTGCTGAAACACGCCATAGCAGAGGAAGTTGCAAAAACTGTCAAAAACACCATAAAATTGCATGTCGAAAACTCCTTTAAACATCTTAAAAGAGCATGTTGAAAAATCCACCAAAAATGCAAGGCAATAGTATGGAAACAATGTCAAAATATTGTGATGTCCCCTGCTGTTTCTTAGCCCTGCCTGCAGGGTCCGCAAGTAACTTCTCTTAGGAATAGTTAATCAGTGCTTTCTGGGAGCACCTGGTCCCAGTACTATATTTCATAAGCTGAGTTAACGATTGTCTCTTTCTCTTCTCCAGCAGGCACCCCTCCCAGGTGATGTGGACCTTCTGTTGCTTTTTGTAAACCATACAACATCCTACACATCATATAACCACTCACACAACACATCTTACATTCCTGACCTACTGATGATCACATCTCATTCAATTTGTTGTTGATTATGTGATAATTCAACTTGATTTGTAAAATAAACTGCTTTGACTATTGAGTTGTATTGGTGCGTCTCTCTGCTTTGTCATGGCCCAAGAGCTGGGTTATGACAGTATGACACGTCAGAAAAAATGCCTAAATCAATAGTAAACCACAGAAAATAGCATGCAGATACATGCCATACCAAAGGACATCGAAAAGATGACAAAAAACCCCCATAAAATAGCATGTCTAAAAATCCACCAAAAATGCAAGGCTATAGTATGGCAAAAATGTCAAAATTTGACATGTCCAAAAAACTGCTGAAAACCCCATTAAACTGCATTAAATACCATGCCGACACACACCACATAAAAGGATATTGCAAAAATGGCGTAAAACACCATAAACTAGCATGTTGAAAAATCCTCAAAAAATGCAAGGCTATAGTATGGTAAAAATGTCAAAATATGACATGTCCAAAAAACGGTGGAAAATGATTTTAAAAAGCATTGAATAGCATGCTGAAAAACGCCATATCATAGAAAGGTGCAAAAACGGCCAAAAACACAATAATACAGCAAGTTGAAAAAATGACCCGAAAAGCAAGGCTATAGTATGGCAAAATGTCAAAAAGGACACTTCCCAAAACAGCTAAAAATAGCTTAAAACAGTATTAAATAGCATGCTGAAACACGCCATAGCATAGAAAGTTGCAAAAAAGGCCAAAAACACAATAATACAGCAAGTCGAAAAAATGACCCGAAAAGCAAGGCTATAGTATGGCAAAAATGTCAAAAAAGGACACGTCCCAAAAACAGCTGAAAATGATTTTAAAAAGCATTAAATAGCATGCTGAAACACGCCATAGCATAGAAAGTTGCAAAAACGGCCAAATACACAATAATACAGCAAGTCAAAAAAATGACCCGAAAAGCAAGGCTATAGTATGGCAAAAATGTCAAAAAAGACACGTCCAAAAACAGCTGAAAATCATTTTGAAACAGCATTAAATAGCATGCTGAAACACGCCATAGCATAGAAAGTTGCAAAAAGGCCAAAAACACAATAATACAGCAAGTCGAAAAATGACCGAAAAGCAAGGCTATAGTATGGCAAAAATGTCAAAAAGGACACATCCAAAAACAGCTAAAATAATTTGAAACAGCATTAAATAGCATGCTGAAACACGCCATAGCATAGAAAGTTGAGAAAATGGCCAAAAACACAATAATACAGGAAGTCGAAAAAATGACCTGAAAAGCAAGGCTATAGTATGGCAAAAATGTCAAAAAGGGCACGTCCAAAAACAGCTAAAATAGCTTAAAACAGTATTAAATAGCATGCTGAAACACGCCATAGCATAGAAAGTTGCAAAAAAGGCCAAAAACACAATAATACAGCAAGTCGAAAAAATGACCCGAAAAGCAAGGCTATAGTATGGCAAAAATGTCAAAAAAGGACACGTCCCAAAAACAGCTAAAAATAATTTGAAACAGCATTAAATAGCATGCTGAAACACGCCATAGCATAGAAAGTTGAGAAAATGGACAAAAACACAATAATACAGCAAGTCAAAAAAATGACCTGAAGAGCAAGGCTATAGTATGGCAAAAATGTCAAAAAAGGACACGTCCCAAAAACAGCTAAAAATAGCTTAAAACAGTATTAAATAGCATGCTGAAACACGCCATAGCATAGAAAGTTGCAAAAAAGGCCCAAAACACAATAATACAGCGAGTCGAAAAAATGACCCAAAAAGCAAGGCTATAGTATGGTAAAAATGTCAAAAAAGGACATATCCCAAAAACAGCTGAAAATGATTTTAAAAAGCATTAAATAGCATGCTGAAACACGCCATAGCATAGAAAGTTGCAAAAACGGCCAAAAACACAATAATACAGCGAGTCGAAAAAATGACCCGAAAAGCAAGGCTATAGTATGGCAAAAATGTCAAAAAGGACACGTCCCAAAAACAGCTAAAAATAGCTTGAAACAGCATTAAATAGCATGCTGAAACACGCCATAGCATAGAAAGTTGCAAAAAGGCCAAAACACAATAATACAACAAGTCAAAAATGACCCGAAAAGCAAGGCTATAGTATGGCAAAATGTCAAAAAGGACATATCCCAAAAACAGCTGAAAATCATTTTAAAAGCATTAAATAGCATGCTGAAACACGCCATAGCATAGAAAGTTGCAAAACAGCCAAAAACACAATAATACAGCAAGTCAAAAAATGACCCGAAAAGCAAGGCTATAGTATGGCAAAAATGTCAAAAAAGGACACGTCCCAAAAACAGCTAAAAATAACTTGAAACAGCATTAAATAGCATGCTGAAACACGCCATAGCATAGAAAGTTTCGAAAAAGGCCAAAAACACAATAATACAGCGAGTCAAAAAAATGACCCGAAAAGCAAGGCTATAGTATGGCAAAAATGTCAAAAAGGACACGCCCAAAAACAGCTAAAAATAGCTTAAAACAGTATTAAATAGCATGCTGAAACACGCCATAGCATAGAAAGTTGCAAAAAAGGCCAAAAACACAATAATACAGCAAGTCAAAAAAATGACCCGAAAAGCAAGGCTATAGTATGGCAAAAATGTCAAAAAAGGACACGTCCAAAAAACAGCTAAAAATAGCTTGAAACAGCATTAAATAGCATGCTGAAACACGCCATAGCATAGAAAGTTGCAAAAACGGCCAAAAACACAATAATACAACGAGTCGAAAAAATGACCCGAAAAGCAAGGCTATAGTATGGCAAAAATGTCAAAAAAGGACACGTCCCAAAAACAGCTAAAAATAGCTTAAAACAGTATTAAATAGCATGCTGAAACACGCCATAGCATAGAAAGTTGCAAAAACAGCCAAAAACACAATAATACAGCAAGTCGAAAAAATGACCCGAAAAGCAAGGCTATAGTATGGCAAAAATGTCAAAAAAGGACATATCCCAAAAACAGCTGAAAATGATTTTAAAAAGCATTAAATAGCATGCTGAAACACGCCATAGCATAGAAAGTTGCAAAAACAGCCAAAAAAACAATAATACAGCGAGTCAAAAATGACCCAAAAGCAAGGCTATAGTATGGCAAAAATGTCAAAAAAGGACACTTCCCAAAAACAGCTAAAAATAGCTTGAAACAGCATTAAATAGCGTGCTGAAACACGCCATAGCATAGAAAGTTGCAAAAAAAGCCAAAAACACAATAATACAGCAAGTCGAAAAAATGACCCAAAAAGCAAGGCTATAGTATGGCAAAAATGTCAAAAAGGACACTTCCCAAAACAGCTGAAAATAGTATGAAACAGCATTAAATAGCATGCTGAAACACGCCATAGCATAGAAAGTTTCAAAAAAGGCCAAAAACACAATAATACAGCAAGTCGAAAAAATGACCCGAAAAGCAAGGCTATAGTATGGCAAAAATGTCAAAAAAGGACACGTCCCAAAAACAGCTGAAAATCATTTTAAACAGCATTAAATAGCATGCTGAAACACGCCATAGCATAGAAAGTTGCAAAAAAGGCCAAAAACACAATAATACAGCAAGTCAAAAAAATGACCCGAAAAGCAAGGCTATAGTATGGCAAAAATGTCAAAAAAGGACACTTCCCAAAAACAGCTAAAAATCATTTTAAACAGCATTAAATAGCATGCTGAAACACGCCATAGCATAGAAAGTTGCAAAAAAAGCCAAAAACACAATAATACAGCAAGTCGAAAAAATGACCCAAAAAGCAAGGCTATAGTATGGCAAAAATGTCATAAAAGGACACGTCCCAAAAACAGCTGAAAATAGCTTGAAACAGCATTAAATAGCGTGCTGAAACACGCCATAGCATAGAAAGTTGCAAAAACAGCCAAAAACACAATAATACAGCGAGTCGAAAAAATGACCCGAAAAGCAAGGCTATAGTATGGCAAAATGTCAAAAAGGACACTTCCCAAAAACAGCTGAAAATCATTTTAAACAGCATTAAATAGCATGCTGAAACACGCCATAGCATAGAAAGTTGCAAAAAAGTCCAAAAACACAATAATACAGCAAGTCGAAAAAATGACCCGAAAAGCAAGGCTATAGTATGGCAAAAATGTCAAAAAAGGACACTTCCCAAAAACAGCTGAAAATCATTTTAAACAGCATTAAATAGCATGCTGAAACACGCCATAGCATAGAAAGTTGCAAAAACAGCCAAAAACACAACAATACAGCAAGTTGAAAAAATGACCCGAAAAGCAAGGCTATAGTATGGCAAAAATGTCAAAAAAGGACACTTCCCAAAAACAGCTAACAATAGCTTAAAACAGTATTAAATAGCATGCTGAAACACGCCATAGCATAGAACGTTGCAAAAACAGCCAAAAACACAATAATACAGCAAGTCAAAAATGACCCAAAAGCAAGGCTATAGTATGGCAAAATGTCAAACAAGGACACTTCCCAAAAACAGCTGAAAATCATTTTAAACCGCATTAAATAGCATGCTGAAACACGCCATAGCATAGAAAGTTGCAAAAACGGCCAAAAACACAACAATACAGCAAGTCAAAAAATGACCCAAAAGAAAGGCTATAGTATGGCAAAAAGTCAAAAAAGGACACGTCCCAAAAACAGCTAAAAATAGCTTAAAACAGTATTAAATAGCATGCTGAAACACGCCATAGCATAGAAAGTTGCAAAAACAGCCAAAAACACAATAATACAGCAAGTCGAAAAAATGACCCAAAAAGCAAGGCTATAGTATGGCAAAAATGTCAAAAAAGGACACATCCCAAAAACAGCTAAAAATAGCTTGAAACAGCATTAAATAACGTGCTGAAACACGCCATAGCATAGAAAGTTGCAAAAAAGGCCAAAAACACAATAATACAGCAAGTCGAAAAAATGACCCGAAAAGCAAGGCTATAGTATGGCAAAAATGTCAAAAAAGGACACATCCCAAAAACAGCTGAAAATGATTTTAAAAAGCATTAAATAGCGTGTTGTAACACCCCATAGCATAGAAAGTTGCAAAAACGGCCAAAAACACAATAATACAGCAAGTCGAAAAATGACCGAAAAGCAAGGCTATAGTATGGCAAAATGTCAAAAGGACACGTCCCAAAAACAGCTAAAAATAACTTGAAACAGCATTAAATAGCATGCTGAAACACGCCATAGCATAGAAAGTTGCAAAACAGCCAAAAAACAAGAATACAGCAAGTCGAAAAAATGACCCGAAAAGCAAGGCTATAGTATGGCAAAAATGTCAAAAAAGGACACGTCCCAAAAACAGCTAAAAATAGCTTAAAACAGTATTAAATAGCATGCTGAAACACGCCATAGCATAGAAAGTTGCAAAAACAGCCAAAAACACAACAATACAGCAAGTCGAAAAATGACCGAAAAGCAAGGCTATAGTATGGCAAAATGTCAAAAAAGGACACATCCCAAAAACAGCTGAAAATGATTTTAAAAAGCATTAAATAGCATGCTGAAACACGCCATAGCATAGAAAGTTGCAAAAAAAGCCAAAAACACAATAATACAGCAAGTCGAAAAATGACCGAAAAGCAAGGCTATAGTATGGCAAAAATGTCAAAAAGGACACGTCCAAAAACAGCTGAAAATGATTTTAAACAGCATTAAATAGCGTGCTGAAACACGCCATAGCATAGAACGTTGCAAAAACAGCCAAAAACACAATAATACAGCAAGTTGAAAAAATGACCCGAAGGCAAGGCTATAGTATGGCAAAAAGTCAAAAAAGGACACGTCCCAAAAACAGCTAAAAATAGCTTGAAACAGTATTAAATAGCATGCTGAAACACGCCATAGCATAGAAAGTTGCAAAGACAGCCAAAAACACAATAATACAGCGAGTCAAAAAATGACCGAAAAGCAAGGCTATAGTATGGCAAAAATGTCAAAAAGGACACTTCCCAAAAACAGCTAAAAATCATTTTAAACAGCATTTAAATAGCATGCTGAAACACGCCATAGAAAAGAAAGTTGCAAAAAAAGCCAAAAACACAATAATACAGCAAGTCAAAAAAATGACCGAAAAGCAAGGCTATAGTATGGCAAAAATGTCAAAAAAGGACACGTCCCAAAAACAGCTAAAAATAGCTTAAAACAGCATTAAATAGCTTGCTGAAACACGCCATAGCATAGAAAATTGAGAAAACGGCCAAAAACACAATAATACAGCAAGTCAAAAAAATGACCCGAAAAGCAAGGCTATAGTATGGCAAAAATGTCAACAAAGGACACGTCCAAAAACAGCTGAAAATGATTTTAAACAGCATTAAATAGCGTGCTGAAACACGCCATAGCATAGAAAGTTGAGAAAACGGCCAAAAACACAATAATACAGCAAGTCAAAAAAATGACCCGAAAAGCAAGGCTATAGTATGGCAAAAATGTCAAAAAAGGACACGTCCCAAAAACAGCTGAAAATGATTTTAAAAAGCATTAAATAGCATGCTGAAACACGCCATAGCATAGAAAGTTGCAAAAACGCCAAAAAATATAATAATACAGCAAGTCAAAAATTGACCCAAAAGCAAGGCTATAGTATGGCAAAATGTCAAAAAGGACACGTCCCAAAAACAGCTAAAAATAACTTGAAACAGCATTAAATAGCATGCTGAAACACGCCATAGCATAGAAAGTTGCAAAAACAGCCAAAAACACAATAATACAGCAAGTTGAAAAAATGACCCGAAAAGCAAGGCTATAGTATGGCAAAAATGTCAAAAAAGGACACTTCCCAAAAACAGCTGAAAATCATTTTAAACAGCATTAAATAGCATGCTGAAACACGCCATAGCATAGAAAGGTGCAAAAAAAGCCAAAAACACAATAATACAGCAAGACGAAAAAATGACCCGAAAAGCAAGGCTATAGTATGGCAAAAATGTCAAAAAAGGACACGTCCAAAAACGGCTGAAAATGATTTTAAACAGCATTAAATAGCGTGCTGAAACACGCCATAGCAGAGGAAGTTGCAAAAACTGTCAAAAACACCATAAAATTGCATGTCGAAAACTCCTTTAAACATCTTAAAAGAGCATGTTGAAAAATCCACCAAAAATGCAAGGCAATAGTATGGAAACAATGTCAAAATATTGTGATGTCCCCTGCTGTTTCTTAGCCCTGCCTGCAGGGTCCGCAAGTAACTTCTCTTAGGAATAGTTAATCAGTGCTTTCTGGGAGCACCTGGTCCCAGTACTATATTTCATAAGCTGAGTTAACGATTGTCTCTTTCTCTTCTCCAGCAGGCACCCCTCCCAGGTGATGTGGACCTTCTGTTGCTTTTTGTAAACCATACAACATCCTACACATCATATAACCACTCACACAACACATCTTACATTCCTGACCTACTGATGATCACATCTCATTCAATTTGTTGTTGATTATGTGATAATTCAACTTGATTTGTAAAATAAACTGCTTTGACTATTGAGTTGTATTGGTGCGTCTCTCTGCTTTGTCATGGCCCAAGAGCTGGGTTATGACAGTATGACACGTCAGAAAAAATGCCTAAATCAATAGTAAACCACAGAAAATAGCATGCCGATACATGCCATACCAAAGGACATCGAAAAGATGACAAAAACCCCCCATAAAATAGCATGTCTAAAAATCCACCAAAAATGCAAGGCTATAGTATGGCAAAAATGTCAAAAAAGGACACGTCCCAAAAACAGCTAAAAATAGCTTGAAACAGCATGAAATAGCATGCTGAAACACGCCATAGCATAGAAAGATATTGCAAAAATGGCGTAAAAACACAATAATACAGCATGTTGAAAAATGACCCAAAAATGCAAGGCTATAGTATGGTAAAAATGTCAAAATATGACATGTCCAAAAACAGCTGAAATGATTTTAAAAAGCATTAAATAGCATGCTGAAAAACGCCATATCATAGAAAGGTGCAAAAACGGCCAAAAACACAATAATACAGCAAGTTGAAAAAATGACCCGAAAAGCAAGGCTATAGTATGGCAAAAATGTCAAAAAAGGACACGTCCCAAAAACAGCTAAAAATAGCTTAAAACAGTATTAAATAGCATGCTGAAACACGCCATAGCATAGAAAGTTGCAAAAAAGGCCAAAAACACAATAATACAGCAAGTCAAAAAAATGACCCGAAGAGCAAGGCTATAGTATGGCAAAATGTCAAAAAAGGACATATCCCAAAAACAGCTGAAAATGATTTTAAAAAGCATTAAATAGCATGCTGAAACACGCCATAGCATAGAAAGTTGCAAAAACGGCCAAATACACAATAATACAGCAAGTCAAAAAAATGACCCGAAAAGCAAGGCTATAGTATGGCAAAAATGTCAAAAAAGGACACGTCCCAAAAACAGCTAAAAATAGCTTGAAACAGCATTAAATAGCATGCTGAAACACGCCATAGCATAGAAAGTTGCAAAAAAGGCCAAAAACACAATAATACAGCGAGTCGAAAAAATGACCCGAAAAGCAAGGCTATAGTATGGCAAAAATGTCAAAAAAGGACACGTCCCAAAAACAGCTAAAAATAGCTTAAAACAGTATTAAATAGCATGCTGAAACACGCCATAGAATAGAAAGTTGCAAAAAAGGCCAAAAACACAATAATACAGCAAGTCAAAAAAATGACCCGAAAAGCAAGGCTATAGTATGGCAAAAATGTCAAAAAAGGACACTTCCCAAAAACAGCTGAAAATCATTTTAAACAGCATTAAATAGCGTGCTGAAACACGCCATAGCAGAGGAAGTTGCAAAAACTGTCAAAAACACCATAAAATTGCATGTCGAAAACTCCTTTAAACATCTTAAAAGAGCATGTTGAAAAATCCACCAAGAATGCATGGCAATAGTATGGAAACAATGTCAAAATATTGTGATGTCCCCTGCTGTTTCTTAGCCCTGCCTGCAGGGTCCGCAAGTAACTTCTCTTAGGAATAGTTAATCAGTGCTTTCTGGGAGCACCTGGTCCCAGTACTATATTTCATAAGCTGAGTTAACGATTGTCTCTTTCTCTTCTCCAGCAGGCACCCCTCCCAGGTGATGTGGACCTTCTGTTGCTTTTTGTAAACCATACAACATCCTACACATCATATAACCACTCACACAACACATCTTACATTCCTGACCTACTGATGATCACATCTCATTCAATTTGTTGTTGATTATGTGATAATTCAACTTAATTTGTAAAATAAACTGCTTTGACTATTGAGTTGTATTGGTGCGTCTCTCTGCTTTGTCATGGCCCAAGAGCTGGGTTATGACAGTATGACACGTCCGAAAAAATGCCTAAATCAATAGTAAACCACAGAAAATAGCATGCCGATACATGCCATACCAAAGGACATCGAAAAGATGACAAAAAACCCCCATAAAATAGCATGTCTAAAAATCCACCAAAAATGCAAGGCTATAGTATGGCAAAAATGTCAAAATTTGACATGTCAAAAAAACTGCTGAAAACCCCATTAAACTGCATTAAATACCATGCCGACACACACCACATAAAAGGATATTGCAAAAATGGTGTAAAACACCATAAACTAGCATGTTGAAAAATCCTCAAAAAATGCAAGGCTATAGTATGGTAGAAATGTCAAAATATGACATGTACAAAAAACGGTGGAAAATGATTTTAAACAGCATTGAATAGCATGCTGAAAAACGCCACATCATAGAAAGTTGCAAAAACGGCCAAAAACACAATAATACAGCAAGTTGAAAAAATGACCCGAAAAGCAAGGCTATAGTATGGCAAAAATGTCAAAAAAGGACACTTCCCAAAAACAGCTAAAAATAACTTGAAACAGCATTAAATAGCATGCTGAAACACGCCATAGCATAGAAAGTTGAGAAAATGGACAAAAACACAATAATACAGCAAGTCAAAAAAATGACCTGAAGAGCAGGGCTATAGTATGGCAAAAATGTCAAAAAAGGACACGTCCCAAAAACAGCTAAAAATAGCTTAAAACAGTATTAAATAGCATGCTGAAACACGCCATAGCATAGAAAGTTGCAAAAAAGGCCAAAAACACAATAATACAGCAAGTCGAAAAAATGACCCGAAAAGCAAGGCTATAGTATGGCAAAAATGTCAAAAAAGGACACGTCCCAAAAACAGCTGAAAATCATTTTAAACAGTATTAAATAGCATGCTGAAACACGCCATAGAATAGAAAGTTGCAAAAAAGGCCAAAAACACAATAATACAGCAAGTCAAAAAAATGACCCGAAAAGCAAGGCTATAGTATGGCAAAAATGTCAAAAAAGGACACGTCCCAAAAACAGCTAAAAATAGCTTTAAACAGCATTAAATAGCATGCTGAAACACGCCATAGCATAGAAAGTTGCAAAAAGTCCAAAAACACAATAATACAGCAAGTCAAAAATGACCCAAAAGCAAGGCTATAGTATGGCAAAAATGTCAAAAAGGACACGTCCCAAAACAGCTGAAAATAGCTTTAAACAGCATTAAATAGCATGCTGAAACACGCCATAGCATAGAAAGTTGCAAAAAGGCCAAAACACAATAATACAGCAAGTCGAAAAATGACCGAAAAGCAAGGCTATAGTATGGCAAAATGTCAAAAAGGACATATCCCAAAACAGCTGAAAATGAATTAAAACAGTATTAAATAGCATGCTGAAACACGCCATAGCATAGAAAGTTGCAAAAAAGGCCAAAAACACAATAATACAGCAAGTCGAAAAAATGACCCGAAAAGCAAGGCTATAGTATGGCAAAAATGTCAAAAAAGGACACGTCCCAAAAACAGCTAAAAATAGCTTGAAACAGCATTAAATAGCGTGCTGAAACACGCCATAGCATAGAAAGTTGCAAAAAAGGCCAAAAACACAATAATACTGCAAGTCAAAAAAATGACCCGCAAAGCAAGGCTATAGTATGGCAAAAAGTAAAAAAAGGACACAGCCCAAAAACAGCTAAAATAGCTTTAAACAGCATTAAATAGCATGCTGAAACACGCCATAGCATAGAAAGTTGCAAAAAGGCCAAAAACACAATAATACAGCAAGTCAAAAAATGACCGAAAAGCAAGGCTATAGTATGGCAAAAATGTCAAAAAGGACACTTCCCAAAAACAGCTGAAAATGATTTAAACAGCATTAAATAGCATGCTGAAACACGCCATAGCATAGAAAGTTGCAAAACAGCCAAAAACACAATAATACAGCAAGTCAAAAATGACCGAAAAGCAAGGCTATAGTATGGCAAAAATGTCAAAAAAGGACATATCCCAAAAACAGCTGAAAATGATTTTAAAAAGCATTAAATAGCATGCTGAAACACGCCATAGCATAGAAAGTTGCAAAAACGGCCAAAAACACAATAATACAGCGAGTCGAAAAAATGACCCGAAAAGCAAGGCTATAGTATGGCAAAAATGTCAAAAAAGGACACGTCCCAAAAACAGCTAAAAATAGCTTAAAACAGCATTAAATAGCATGCTGAAACACGCCATAGCATAGAAAGTTGCAAAAAAGGCCCAAAACACAATAATACAGCGAGTCAAAAAATGACCGAAAAGCAAGGCTATAGTATGGCAAAAATGTCAAAAAGGACACTTCCAAAAACAGCTAAAATAGCTTGAAACAGCATTAAATAGCGTGCTGAAACACGCCATAGCATAGAAAGTTGCAAAAAAGGCCAAAAACACAATAATACAGCAAGTCAAAAAAATGACCCAAAAAGCAAGGCTATAGTATGGCAAAAATGTCAAAAAAGGACACATCCCAAAAACAGCTAAAAATAGCTTGAAACAGCATTAAATAGCGTGCTGAAACACGCCATAGCATAGAAAGTTGCAAAAAGGCCAAAAACACAATAATACAGCGAGTCAAAAAAATGACCCAAAAAGCAAGGCTATAGTATGGCAAAAATGTCAAAAAAGGACACGTCCCAAAAACAGCTAAAAATAGCTTGAAACAGCATTAAATAGCGTGCTGAAACACGCCATAGCATAGAAAGTTTCAAAAAAGGCCAAAAACACAATAATACAGCGAGTCGAAAAAATGACCCGAAAAGCAAGGCTATAGTATGGCAAAAATGTCAAAAAAGGACACGTCCCAAAAACAGCTGAAAATGATTTTAAACAGCATTAAATAGCATGCTGAAACACGCCATAGCATAGAAAGTTGGAAAAACGGCCAAAAACACAATAATACAGCAAGTCAAAAAAATGACCCGAAAAGCAAGGCTATAGTATGGCAAAAATGTCAAAAAAGGACACGTCCCAAAAACAGCTAAAAATAGCTTAAAACAGTATTAAATAGCATGCTGAAACACGCCATAGCATAGAAAGTTGCAAAAAAGGCCAAAAACACAATAATACAGCAAGTCGAAAAAATGACCCGAAAAGCAAGGCTATAGTATGGCAAAAATGTCAAAAAAGGACACGTCCCAAAAACAGCTGAAAATCATTTTAAACAGCATTAAATAGCATGCTGAAACACGCCATAGCATAGAAAGTTGCAAAAACGGCCAAAAACACAACAATACAGCAAGTCGAAAAAATGACCCGAAAAGCAAGGCTATAGTATGGCAAAAATGTCAAAAAAGGACACGTCCCAAAAACAGCTAAAAATAGCTTAAAACAGCATTAAATAGCATGCTGAAACACGCCATAGCATAGAAAATTGAGAAAACGGCCAAAAACACAATAATACAGCAAGTCAAAAAAATGACCCGAAAAGCAAGGCTATAGTATGGCAAAAATGTCAAAAAAGGACACTTCCCAAAAACAGCTAAAAATAGCTTGAAACAGCATTAAATAGCGTGCTGAAACACGCCATAGCATAGAAAGTTGCAAAAAAGGCCAAAAACACAATAATACAGCAAGTCGAAAAAATGACCCGAAAAGCAAGGCTATAGTATGGCAAAAATGTCAAAAAAGGACACGTCCCAAAAACAGCTAAAAATAGCTTGAAACAGCATTAAATAGCATGCTGAAACACGCCATAGCATAGAAAGTTGCAAAAAAGGCCAAAAACACAATAATACAGCAAGTCAAAAAAATGACCCAAAAAGCAAGGCTATAGTATGGCAAAAATGTCAAAAAAGGACACGTCCCAAAAACAGCTGAAAATCATTTTAAACAGCATTAAATAGCATGCTGAAACACGCCATAGCATAGAAAGTTGCAAAAACAGCCAAAAAAACAATAATACAGCAAGTCAAAAAATTGACCCGAAAAGCAAGGCTATAGTATGGCAAAAATGTCAAAAAGGACACATCCCAAAAACAGCTGAAAATAGCTTTAAACAGCATTAAATAGCGTGCTGAAACACGCCATAGCATAGAAAGTTGCAAAAAAGGCCAAAAACACAATAATACTGCAAGTCAAAAAAATGACCCGCAAAGCAAGGCTATAGTATGGCAAAAATGTCAAAAAAGGACACGTCCCAAAAACAGCTGAAAATCATTTTAAACAGCATTAAATAGCATGCTGAAACACGCCATAGCATAGAAAGTTGCAAAAAAGGCCAAAAACACAATAATACAGCGAGTCGAAAAAAGGACCCAAAAAAAGCAAGGCTATAGTATGGCAAAAATGTCAACAAAGGACACGTCCAAAAACAGCTGAAAATGATTTTAAACAGCATTAAATAGCGTGCTGAAACACGCCATAGCATAGAAAGTTGAGAAAACGGCCAAAAACACAATAATACAGCAAGTCAAAAAAATGACCCAAAAAGCAAGGCTATAGTATGGCAAAAATGTCAAAAAAGGACACGTCCCAAAAACAGCTAAAAATAACTTGAAACAGCATTAAATAGCATGCTGAAACACGCCATAGAATAGAAAGTTGCAAAAACAGCCAAAAACACAATAATACAGCAAGTCGAAAAAATGACCCGAAAAGCAAGGCTATAGTATGGCAAAAATGTCAAAAAAGGACACATCCCAAAAACAGCTAAAATAGCTTGAAACAGCATTAAATAGCGTGCTGAAACACGCCATAGCATAGAAAGTTGAGAAAACGGCCAAAAACACAATAATACAGCAAGTCGAAAAAATGACCCAAAAAGCAAGGCTATAGTATGGCAAAAATGTCAAAAAAGGACACGTCCCAAAAACAGCTAAAAATAGCTTGAAACAGCATTAAATAGCATGCTGAAACACGCCATAGCATAGAAAGTTGCAAAAGCGGCCAAAAACACAATAATACAGTAAGTCGAAAAAATGACCCGAAAAGCAAGGCTATAGTATGGCAAAAATGTCAAAAAAGGACATATCCAAAAAACTGCTGACAACCGCATTAAACTGTATTAAATAGTATGCCGAGACAGGCCATAGAAAAGGATATTGCAAAAACGGCCAAAAACACCAAAAAATAGCACGTCGAAAAATCTTCCAAAAGTGCAAGGCTACAGTATGGCAAAAATGTTAAAATATGACATGGCAAAAAAAATGCTGAAAACCAAATTAAACTACGTAAAATAGTGTGCCAAAACATGCCATAGCATAGGATGTTGCAAATACAGCCAAAAACACCATAAAATCGCAAGTTGAAAAATCCACGAAAAATGCAAGGCTATAGTAGGGCAAAAATGTCAAAATATGACATGTCCAAAAAAACTGCTGAAAAGCCCATTAAACGGTGTTAAATAGCATGCCGAGACATGCTATAGCAAAGGATATTTCAAAAATGGCAAAAAACACCATAAACTATGATGTTGACAAATCCACCAAAAATGCAAGGCTATAGTATGGCAAAAATGTCGAAATATGATATGCGAATACGAAATATGAAATATAAACCGCTGAAAACCACATTAAACCACGTAAAATAGTGTGCCAGGACATGTCATAGCATAGGATGTTGAAAAAACACCCAAAAACACGCTTAAAAAGCATGTCGAAAAATCCTCCAAAAATGCAAGGCAAATGGCAAAGGCGTATGGCAAAAATGTCAAAATATGACATGTCCAAAAAACTGCCTAAAACCACATTAAACTGTGTAAAACAATATGCCGAGACACGCCATAGCATAGAATGGTTCAAAAATGGCCAAAAACACCATAAAATTGCATGTTAAAAAATCCACCAAAAATGCAAGGCTATAATTTGGCAATAATGTCAAAATATGACATGTCCAAAAAAAACAAAAATGCTACTACAAAGCATTACTACATCTAATTTAGCTGCACGCAAACTGAACTGCATTAAACTTGGTTCCCAAAATAACTGAAATAACTGGAATTTACAGTAAAACACTGACACAAAAAAAACACAGCTAAATGACATGTAGAACTGATGTGTAACTGACTCTTTGCCTGTATCAGTTTACTCATACGAGCAAAGAATGCAAAATTCAAGGCCTCATGAAACCAGTGAGCAGCTCACCTTCATCCTCCCCCTCCTCCTCCTCCTCGAGCATCTCCAGATGAGGCATGGCCAGCGTCATCATCTCCCATAGAGTCAGACCATAGGCAAAGATGTCTGCCTTGTCAGTGATCTCTCCGCCCTCGTCCAGAGCTTCTTTTGGCTTCCACGGCTCTGTGCCGATGTACTCAGCCTTTGGGTCTGACACTGAGGACAAAAAGAAGAAAAACATTAATTAACCCAAACTGGATTGGATTATAAAATGAAACATTCAGTTTGTCTGTTTAAACTAGAATCTCATGTACTTATGGGTCTTTGTACAATTGCAACATCAAAGCAAAATCAAGAAGTCAATAAATTCAAATTAAACTGAATATAGACAACACCTCCACTGTCTTGTCTCCGTTGTACAGACACACACGCACACACACACACACACACACACACACACACACACACACACACAGAGTATGCATTTGAGAATTTGCGTATTTAAAGCCTGGTATTCAGTAACTTCTTATACCACAATAAACCCTTGCCCAACAGTAATAAAGAATGCATTAATGAGCAAATGAGAAGATTGCTTTGGGCGACATGTTGCTTTATTACCATGAACATGCGCTCGAGTTTATTCTGAGACGTCCTACTGCTGTAAATCATAATCATTATTAATCTACAGCTCAAAATATTCACACAGAACTTAAACGAATGCACTGCTGTTTCACGAAACTACTGACTTTTAAAAATAAACAAAAAAACTATATGAAGGCTTTTAGATTTTTATGTCTTGTGCGAACCACTGGATTTGGGGCTTAGTGTTACAGATAGGGTGGAAAAACTGGAAAGTTGTGTTGGTTATCGTCTCTATATGGGATTTTATTTTTTTGACGATAAAAGCAAATATAGAATATCATCAACCTTATCTTTGACATAATCAATATTGGTCCAGATGCATCTCAGTCAACTATGGACAATATTTGTCCTGCTAAATATGATACTCATAAACATCTGTTGCCAGTGTTTCTCAAAGCCATTTCACATCACGCGCAGATTTTCATTTGCAGAAAAATTTGCACAGAAGTACATTAAAAAAAGATTTTGAGGTTTCTTATGAACTGCTTGCACACTTCTGCGTAATATGTTGGCTGTATACTGGTCATGGTCTCAGTGTAGCTGTGGTTGCTAAGAATCAAGACGGTGTAGTTGAAAACCATGAATATTTGTAACTGCAGGGAAAGTGCATTTGATTTTTGGGGTTTTTTTTGTGTGTGTGTGTATTTTCAACTGTGTTTTATCAATAAAACTGTGTGACCTGAAAATGTAGATACAGGCACAAAGTCAAGTACCACATTACTTCTGTTCACCTGCGTATGTCTGCAGCAACAGCGATTACGAAACTGAAAAACTTTTATCAGTCTTTCGTTAAACTGAAATTATTCTGAGGACCCACAGTACAAACCAGTTTTTAAAATGTTGTGTACCAGCACTGAGTGCTGTGGGAGTCTTTTTTGCTCCCTGCATCCCTCACACAGAGTACAGTGCTGCATGTCCACATCAAGGCTACAGGGTTGATTTGTATCATGAACGACATGCAGACAGTTGTCACCTTTCATGTTCTCGTCCATCTGCAGAGACACACCAACATCGCAGATCTTGACGGTCTCAAAGTCTCCTTTGATGACAACGTTACATGACTTCATGTCGCCGTGTAGCAGCTTCTTCTCATTGTGGAGATACTGCAGAGAGAAACAAACAAAGGCTTAACAACGTCCTTCTGTGTTTATTTTGCTTTGTTAAACAATCCTCATCTTCTGAAATGAAATTAAAACATGGCTTATGTTGAGAGGACACAAATATGATTTGGGAAAGAATGAACCACTGGAACTGTGAGCAAGTTTTGTCCATGGTTTCCCAGGGATATTTTATTAAAATCATATCCTTCCTGATTTGTAACTGCAAGGAATTAATAACAGGCAAAAAACGAGGACAAAAAAATCTACTAGCAAATTTCCCTGTGTATAAATCTAAAGTCAGTGCAATACCCCTGACTACACACACAAACCTTTACAAATGGACTCAAGCTGCAAAAGCAGATCTATAGATAAAAATAAACCTTTTTTTAATCCCCTGGTAAAATTCACAAGCTACCTGGCAGTGTAAAGTGAAAAAACAAAAAAAACTTTCTCCAGCTGCAACATTAAAGTCATGTACATATTAAGGCATCAACTTATATTTCATCAATATAATAAGTGTTCTTCTGAAACAGGCCATTATGCAAAAAAGATTTTGGGGAGTTAGGAAGTAGGTCAAATTTTGTCTGAGTAAAAGTTCTCAGAACAGCATTCAGAAATCTGAAATGACAAAAGTATTAGCATCAAAATGTACTTACAGTAAAACTACTAACGTTTTTTCTCGGACCGCGCCCATCTTCACACTCTGCCTTAATTTTGATCTCAACTGCGAAGCCCTAAAGTTTTGTGGCTGCAAGGCTTTTGCTTGACAGTCTACCCCATGATACATGGTAACACCAGTCAGAGGACAGTCTGTGATTTACCTGGAGGCCACGAGCAACATGCAGCGCCACTTTTTTTATGTTGGCAGCAGGGAAAGCTTTCAGGCCTTCCTCTCTCCTCTTCTCTATCAGGTCATTGAGAGACTGCTCTCCGCCGTACTCCATTGCCAGACACTTTGATCCATCTTTGGCCGTGGTGAACGCACGGAAGCCTTGATGATGGGATAGGGACCGGAATTAACAAACGTGAATGTAACACAACATTACAGATAAACTGATTATAATGGAGTAAAGTCAAATCAACGTACATTTGTCCACTGATCCTGAATACTTAGCAAGTGACCAGCGAAGCAGCAGTTATTATTTAGATTTTATAATTCAAAATTTAAAAAACAGAAGTCAGAAGAAGATGAGGGTGAATTATGTAATCCAGTTTTGTTGCTGCTCATTTGGAGTAAATATTATGAGACCTTTTTCCAAGGTAATCATCAACAGTGATTCTGCAGTTTGTATCAAAAGTTAAAAGTGTTATTTCAAAATGTTCCTGTGATTTACATTGATGGTAGAGACACAAAGAGGCTGTCAGATACACTGGCAACTGTAAAATGCAACATCACAGTGAATGCACTCTGAGTATGCTGTCGTATCTTACCAACAATGTTTGGATGAATGATTCCCTGCAGGACCTTTGCCTCCTCGTTCAGGCGTTTCTGGTAAACAGCCACCTGTTTGGTGGCACACTTGCTATTGATCTTCTTGACAGCCCAGGGAGATGCATTCAACTTCCCCTTTCTAGGATTAATTTGATTAACAAAATATATATATATAAAAAAAATATATTTATACACACACAAGAAACAGTCCTTTGCAGTTGGCTTGGGAGACATCCCTGTTGGAAAATTTACACTGAAGATGGATTTTCAAGGTCAAGGTGAAGCTGTTTTTGAAACAAAATTATTTTTATCTTCGTGTATGAAATCCATGCACACATTTGGCAATTTAATATGGCCTTAATATTTAACAGGACAAACATAATTGATTGTGACTTATTGATTATCAAACAAATGTTTTTCTCATTATTTGATGAAAAACACAATGCAAGGCAAGAGGGACCAAAGCCAGAACTTTTGGTGAATTGTCTAAGATAAACGGAAACAGACCTTTTTAAATATTTAACATGTGTGCTTATATTATGTCTGAAGCCACAGTAAACTGGCAGGAGTACAGTAACGAAGTGTTAAATCAATAGTAGTGAGAGAAGAAAAAGATAAAAGGAGGTGCAAACCAATTATTACTTAATTACTTTCAATAAGTTATTTCTTAATCAGAACACTACAAACCTGTTCATGAGGTAAACGTTGACCCCAGTCCCACAGCCCAACTTCTTCATAAAAGGTGAAGCCGGGATGGTGATTGGGGTCCCTCCGTTACTTCCAAAGCTCTTCACTCTGGTATTTTTAGGGGTCTTGAAAGAGCCCTCGTCAAAGCATGCGGCAGGGGAGGCCATTCTGATTCTATCCAAAGAAAACAAATAATGAAATGGATAACAATGTAAAACACGGGGATGCAGATAATGACCCAAACACATATTCAACTATAATAAGCAAAATTATAGACATAAGGTCTATATTAAGGTATTAATAGGATCTCTACTACCTTGACAACATCAACAATCTGAATGGGTCCATGTGTACTTTCTGTTTGAATGCAAGGAACCTATAAAATATTTATTCATTTACTCACAGGTTCCTTGTTGTTGTTTGTTATTGCAGTAGCTGACAAAAAAACTATTTATGATATATATATACATTTGTTTAAGGTATTCCTTGATAGTTTACAGGAAATAAACATGGATCAAAACTTTTTTCCAACAACAGAATAGCAATAAAAAGGTCAGTAACATGAGTTAATTTCTAAAAGTTAATTTTTTTTTTTTTTATGCAACGCTCTGTGATAATAAGTCATAACCAGTGTAGAACGAAGTATTCAGGTTCTGTACTTGAGCAAACACATTAACACCACACTGTAAACATCTGTTACAAGTAAAAGTCCTGCACTGCAAATGTTACCTCAGTAAAAGTATGCATAATCTGGAAAATGTACTTAAAATTTCAAAAGTGAAAGTACTAATTCAGGAAAAATACATATACTACTACTACTACTACTACTAATAATAATAATAATAAGTTTAAATTATTCAAAATAAATGACTAAATTAATTCATTATTTTTTTCTGTAATTTAATAATAAATAATGGACTACTTGTTTCAGATGTACTTATATGACACTTTAATTTATGACAAAACATAATATGTTCCACACTTCTCTTATGCTTTTTATTCATAAATCTTAAATTGTAAAGCAACTAGTAATGAAAGCTTTCAGATACATGTAGTAAAGTAAGAAGTACAATATTCCCCTCTGAAATGTGGTGGAGTAAAACTATAAATTGGCATGAAAAGAAAAGATTCAAGTGAAGTACAAATACCTCAAATCCAAATTAAATCTAAAGTATCTAACGTTAAAATTATTATAATTTTGGAAGCTTTTCTTCAGGTCATTTCTTGATTGTTTTTTGTTTGTTTGTTTGTTTTTTTACACTCTTGGTTTTTGTTTGGATTTTTTTTTGTGGCAAATTTCAGGAAATTTTTTTGTACTATTTCTTGATAACCTCTGGCTCATTTCTTTTTTTGTTACTCATTACCTTCTTTCCGTGTTTTGGAATAAAATAAAGCCAATTTGCCCAGGTCTCAAAGGGGTATCTAATGTTCCTCTTAGTGTGTGTAAAGTTGACTTTGTCTAAAACAACAACATAAAAACAATGAATGGAGGATGACATAATAGCGGACTTTATTCATGCTGTTGTGAAGCGCCTTAACATGCTTCAACATCGGATCGGTGTTTGGTTGCAACAACATTAAGGGCAATAAAACACCCTGGACGTGTTCGTCAACGCTGTGAGATAATTTAGGGAACAATAATTAAAGAATGGCGAAAAAAACAGCGGCGACCAAACTTAACGCACAGACAGCTTTCTTTAACGTTAGCTATGCAGTTCACGTTAACACTTTTCTCGCTTTAACATGACGCCAGTCCGAAGTAGGTTGTCTTTACCGCGCTTTGACTCGAGTAACTCAATAATTTAGTTAATAAATGTGACTTTACCTGAGTTTTCTTTCACTGTCACAACACAACTGCTGCAGTTAAAACGCGCCCAACGTTCAAAACGTCACCAGGCTGTACGGCTCCCCCTGAGGAACAAACCGAACGTGTGCGGTTGAAAATTCAAGCAACATAGTATTAACTACACGCCAGTTTTCTTTGTTTGATCAGATCTTAATGCGTATAAATGTTACACCGGAATTATAAAGATTACGTAGTGTCACCCTTATAGATGTGTCATAATGATTTTAAAATAGGTTACAGTTGTACTACACTTCATGACCAGCTGAGGTCAGTCACGTCATATGACGTAAAAGTAGCAGGTTTGCATGTTTGTTTTTGCAGGACTGCAAAATGGCAAAATTCATTATCATCCATGATTATATATCAAGCATTCTAGATGTCAAAAATGCATTATTAATGAGCACAGACAAGAAAGAAAGAAAGAAAGAAAGAAAAAAGAAAGAAAAGAAAATGTACCTCAATCACAAAACAGACAACATAAAGAAAAGTACTCCAGGGACAATAAAACAATTAACAATAATGAAATACACTCTGATTTTTATTTATAAATATTTATTAATTTGTTTGTGTATTCATTAATTTGCTGATATTAATTTTTAACTTTCTTTCTTTTTAGCCTGTGTTTTCTGTGTTATGTGCTATTTGCGTAGTTTTAGTTTGCATTGCCTGTCTCTCCATCGTCTTCTTTGTATCACTTGATAGCGTGTGCCATAGTGTGTATTGTTTGTCTTGTGTGGTTTCCTTTGTTTTTTCCTTGATCTTTTTCTCATTTTCTTGTACAACTTTATATTATTATGTTATTGTGCTGTGTCTTTGTCCTGACCTGCTGAGGGACTGCAGATGCAATTTAGCTCTAAAACAGTACATTGCATCAAACGGTAACATGTATGTTTTAAATTGTACATGGTCCCTTTTAAATAGATAAATAAAAATGAATACATGAATAGAATTCTGAAAGCCTAAAACCCCTTTTTGCAAAGGAGGAACAACAGGCTACACTCCTGTTGTGTTTTAATTTACCAACACTTCATCTGACCTGCTGCAACACTTTTTGCCAATCCTCATGATGATTGTTATGCTCGTGCCAGGTTTAGAAATTCAGTGTTTTATGGATTTTCTAGCTTTGGAGAATGGATATGAAACAGTTCTTCATTTGTTTATTCTTCATCACAGCACGTCTGTTCTCTCTTTAACGTCAGGGACTGACCCAAAAGAATTTCATTCACTCAGACGATGAATTTGACCTCGACCTCTTCTCTCATGATCCCATCTTCACACACTGCAGATGTTCCAGCCCGGTCCCCTCTTTGTGTGGAGGGATAACCGTTTCATTATGAGGAAGAGGAGCAGGAATGTGGTCTAATGACAACTGGGCCTGCATGGGAGGACTGGGACGATTACTTTCTCTCTCTCTCTTTCTTCCCATCCCTTGTTTCCCTGAAGGGAAATGAGCTCATGTTTGTGGCTCATGCCGCCACATGTTGTGTTGCGTCTTATAGAATAAGGATGAGTTACTCTCTGTTCAGACCACAGACAAACAGCCAGAAAGAGAGAGAGGAGGATGCTTCAAGTCAGGATCAAGCAAGGAACAGTTGCATAAATTATTGTAATGATTCAAAGACAAAAACAAGAGCACTATTGTCGGAGTCAGCTCCTCTCTGTTATGTCATTTACATGAGTCATTCGTACAGCTTGAAAAAGTGAATATTTTACGATCAAAACACACAGACAGATGTTTTGCTCACATATGGCACAGAGCATGTATTTATAATAACAATTTCAGCAATAAACAAAAAAAACAAAACAAAAAAAATGATATTTTTAAAAATTGTTTTCAACAACACTCCAGACCTCTGCTCAAAACCAAAAGCAGTTGTGTTTTACCAGCTCACCGCTGTTTTTCCCAGCTGCTTTATGGCCAGCAGTCATGGGTGGTTTTAAGCAACGTGTCCCTGCTTTTGCAACAGGAAAAGCAGTTGCTTTCTACAGACATCACTACATTTCCAGCTTGAAAAGTTCCACAAAAAGTGCTAATTTTTTAAAGAGACGTCACTGAGTGGTGCCCCTAAAACAAGGCAATTTTGGCCAAACATGATCTTTTTTAACCATGGCCAAGTGGTTTTTGTTACCAAACCTAACCACACATTAACCACCATCTGCTACAAAATGAATAGAACAAATCTGTGGTTTGCAGAAATGTACAATGCCAACATTTCTTACTGTCAGTGGGCTGGAATATTACACCTGAGTTGTTCTGTAATGATATTGCATGCTGTTCTTTTTTCATTTCTTATCTTTCATTCTATCATGTTTCATTCACTTTCTTGGGAAACTTTCTCTGCATAAAAATATGTCCTCTGTGTGTGTACACATATGATGTATGTTTACGTGTTGTTATACAATACGTTTACATGCTATACAAGCAATTATCTCTTCCTCTCAGCTCACAGCAATTCCTGTTATTTCTCTTTAAAAGTAAAGATTACTACAGATTTATGAAAACAGAAATATCATTTTTTTTTAAGATTAATCTCAGCTTATGGTTAGTTTATTGGCTGTTCTGGAGCTTTTGATCACAACTGGAGCTTGCCGAGCAGACATCATTTGCTGAGAAGATCATGTGAGATGATTGAAAGCTCCAGATCAGCTACGGACCTTGCGGTCAGATTTTTTTTTTCTCAGCTGCTGTTTTCTTAAAATTAACTTTGAGCCTCAGTTTTAAAGAAATGTTTGGTGGACAGGTTTTCAGTATAATAGACCAACTTACTAAAAATAAATAAATAAATAAATAAATTCCAGCGACATATAAAATAAAAGCTCTGAAACTATACCTGTAAAACAGAGAGAAAAAACATCATTAAATAAGCAGTAATGAAACAAGTCCAGTTTCATTCCTTAATGCAGATGCAAACCAAACTGCTAAGATTATTGAGCCTACTTTTAATGTTGACACAACCAGATGTGTTGCTAACCTATGGGGCATAACATTTATTCATAATGACCATGAGAAGAACAAAAAGCACATGAAAAGTACATTTTCAGAAATGCTTTGAATCACATTCATATGAAAAAAAAACCCAAACCCAGTATATGGGACTTTAGGGTTGTGGATACCCAAATATTCCACCCATGTGTGATTGCTGAAAATTTTCTTTCAAAGTCATGGACATTAATATTGTGTTATCACAGCCTTCACTCTTCTGGGAACACTTAGTTCAACTTCTTTATGTTTAAAAAAAATAAACCAATAATTACCAGAGAAGAAAATAGACCTAAAATACTTTTAACAAGCCAAACTTAGAATATTTTATATTTTGTAGAAAAGTTTCAAGGTCGTGGATAAAACAGGACCACCCAGGATTCATTTGTCCACATTCACAGATAAAACACATTTCTTCCTCTCACTGGCTATGGTTTGTATAAGTGACAAAGTGGCTTCTTTTACATCTGGAATCACACAAAACTGCTGCCCAAGTCATTTTAGAATCGTGCAAACATGCAACATCTGTCCTGACACTTCAAAACACTGAAACATGATACAGTTAAATCTATACTGTAAACCGAGGGAGGGATAACACCCACTCTCATATGGAGCTGATGCTGAGGAGAAATCACAGCATCTGTTGTCTTTCTCGGAGTTCTTTGTGGTGGTCAATGTTAAAATTGGAACAATGTTTTGGCTAATTTCATGCCTCTGATCTCTTGACGTGGATCTCCAGGGCCCGGTACAAAGTGTTTGACTGTGTTCATGAGTGCAGAATCAGTGCATGTAAAGATACAGATGCTGCTATTGGTTTATCTTGTGGTTGTCAAGTAGGGATTAAGGGACATGCAGGGGCCCTGAACTCTTCTGAGTCCAACAAACAAACGTAGTAACTGTGCTGTAATGAGGTCTGTGTAAAAGGTAAAGCTGGAGGGATGTCACCATGGGCCAGAAGGTGTGATGTTTCGAATTTGTGATATGTGGCCAACCACACCGCAGGAGATATAAAATTCAGCTGTTAGCAGCTAATTCAAAGAAGAACAGCAGACATAAATGTCCAGAAATTGGAAAACCAATGAGGTCCTGCAGTTCCTAACCATCCAAGCAGAGGACGAGATCAGTCACCATGTAACATGATTAACATGTTATGCTTTTGTTATTGTTCATAAAGCGCTACCAACACATATGTCATAGAGGCTGATGTGTTGTGTTACATGTCATACCTGTCATTCCTCTTGTGATTACAGGATGCCGCGATGCATTGTACAATCACACACTGGCGGGAAATGATGGCGCTGTCGTTTGGTTCTGTGTAAAAATGTAGGGACAGTATAAGGAAAGGACTTCGCTGTGGCCCTACATGGCGATTTCTGGGAAGAAAGCAGCTTGAATCAGCAATAATGCTTCGGTGCGTCTGTCACAAAGAGTGATGTGTCGGTTTTCATGACCACTGTAAATGGATGAATTTTTATATAACTCACCTGTTTACATTTTTTTAAGGCTCACAGTTACGCATGTTTTAGGGCGGGGCTGCTCCCAGTGACAGGCTATCTGCTGATAGTGTCCTCAGTTTCTCAGTCAGATCCACCCCTCACTCCTCCACAGCACCAGCCTTGCACCCAAATATAGTCACTGCTGGTTTAAAAAAAGAAACCAACAAGATGGTGACAGCCGAAATGCCTAACTCAAGGCTTCAAAACAGGAGTCAACAAACCAATGGGTAAAGTCACAGCATTTTACCATGATTATCTAATTAAAACAAATGAACAAAAAGACCAAAAAAATAAACAAAAATAAATAATGGCATCAGTATAAGTTGAAATATGATAATAATCAGATAAAAACTTTAGACACTGTGAATTTTGAATGAATCCAAACAAACAACACATTGAAAATACAGTCTCAAGACTATTTCCCTGCAGTGACATTATTAACATACAAAACCAGTGGAAGCCAAAATTCTCAAACATACAGAATCTATCTATCTATCTATCTATCTATCTATCTATCTATCTATCTACAGATGTGTAAAATTGGTTCCACTTGGGTAGCTTTACTGTATCAAATAAAAACTACTGTAATATAAAGTCTTACCTTCCTGGATGATAAGTGAAACCATGCTGACCCAAATCAAATCGGCTTCGTGCTCTTTGTTCTGACTGTTGGCCATGTGTGAGTTGGACATTAGGTGATTTTTCAGCCAATCATTTCTCTACATCCGCTTCACATGTGGAAACATTCATACTGGTAATTACTGTTCGGAGCTGTCAGTCAAGGCACATATATGCACCCATGTGCTTCAGTGCTTGTTACCATGTGTGTAACTCACACACAGTGGTAAATTAGAAATACCACACTGTGAAATATACTCCACTACAAGTAAATACTCCTGCACTTAAAACCTAGTATGTAAGTATGTTGTTTTACCAGAACAATGTACTCATAGTAGGAATAGTAAAAGTACTCAGTACGCAGTAAAATGTTGCCAGTCGGTGTTTTACTGTTACATATGATGTTTTTGGATCGATATTACTGCTGCAGTAATATGTATGTTGCATTTTGCTGCTGGAGATGTTTATTATTGTGCTAGTTTGGATTGCATACTGTTGGGTGGATTAATCTACAGCAATGCATCATATTTTATAAGATCATCATATGTTTGCACTGCCCTGTGAGCTCATGCATCTCTATAAATTCAGTTTTTCATGGAGTCATGAAACAGAACTGTGCCCAGCTTTGTGACCATGGATGGATTACTGAACTGGCCTATCGGGCACAGGCCCAGGGGCCCAAAGGCCCAAAGGATCAGGGCCTCCCCCTAGCCTTCACCTCAAAAATGTCACTCAAATAAACACGTACTGACCAGGAAGAGACTCTATATAAACACAAACAGACACAAAAAGACCACAAAGAGATGCAAAGAAACTGCAAAGTGATACAAAACCACAGAGGGACACAAAAAACTATAAAGTGGCACAAAATGACTAATGAAGATGCAAAATTACCTAAAGAGATACAAAACAACTATAAGGAGACAAAACATAAAAGCGACACAAAACAACAACAAAGACACAAAACAATCATAAGGAGACACAAAATGACCACAAAGTGATGCAAAGGAACTGTAAAGAGACACAAAACAACCATGCACGCATGTGTCCAAGTCAAATTCCTCTGTTTCTCTTCTTTATAACGTCTTACGAGTATCTGTTTCCATTCACTTCTCTCAGTGTTGTCAGGAATAACAAAGTTCACCTGTTAAAACAAATCTACATTTTATTACTTCAGCAGTGCATATACAGCATTTTAGTGGTACAAATCAACACAACATAAAGTAAAAAGTGTATTTTAAGTAAACATGAAGCACTGTATCGATTTTTTTTCTTGACATTATCATGTTTGAACATTATTTTTTGCTGTTTATTCCGCAGCCCCTGTATGTGTTATGACCAGCACAATGTAATAAAAAACAGACACATGTATGAAGCATAGTACGGTCTTTGTTAAACCACATATACATTAAAAGAGTTTAAAGTGTCTATTGGAATAAAAGGACACATTTAAGTGGTTAAGTGCACTTTGCAATGTGTTCTCACTTTCAGAAGGAATGGCATTAGGCTGCTTTACATTTTCAAAGTCAAAGTATTCGAGTTATGTGACCCAATGAGGCCGAAGCATTGATCTGAGGTCAGAGGAGCCTCTAACAATCAGGAAGTCACATCACCAACATCATCAACAATTTAATCCTTCTGATATTTGATAGGCTGCAACTTTGCGGGGAAGAAACCTCAGTCAGATTACATTTAGAAGTGAGAAGATCAAATAAAGGAGACATAGTATGGCATATTTCTGCTGGTCCAACTGCGCCCATGCATAAGGTTTTCATCTGTGAGGGGCCTATTGCAGTCTACACAACTCTTATGTGGTTTAAGAACTTTAAGAATGATTATTCCATTGATTAGTAGGAATTAAACCCATTTAGATGGAGAAAAACAAAGTCTGTAGTAGGGAAACACAAATGTCATGTGACAGATGATGCCTATATTTATTGGGATTTTGAAGATTACAAGATATTAATATTTGCTGCATACTAAAGAAGCAAAACTATCAGACCAACCAGAGCCAACGACAACAAAAACCAGACAAATCAAGTCATCGCTCTCATGCTAATGTCATCTTGACGTAGAATAACAACATTTAGTAGAAAGGTCTTAAGAACAAAACCCAAAGTTTGCAGCATGTCATAATGCTAATGTCCACACAATGTAAAAAAAATTCAGTATCAACCTGATTTTCGTAGCAACCAAAATTTTAACGTCTGACCAGCGTAACAGTCTTAAGTCTCTCTGACGTCATACTGACACCTGGTGCCAGGTCCACTACAAACGGTTCCAGCTTCAAACATGCTGTTAATGTGGTTAACATTGTGTTTAAAGAACAAAAAATACTTGATTAAGTTTTAGGAAACGATTGTGGTTTTGGTGAAAATAGCTTTGTATGGGATGTGATTGATGTGAACTTAAGTACTGTGCTCACTTACATAATGTGCTCACTTAAGTATAGTACCTTTGTAAAGTACTTTGCATAGTTCGATAAAGTCCATAAAGTCATGTAAATAGGTTGACTGTTGGTTTCATACGGGACACAAACAGTAAACTGATTAAAAGTCAAAGGCTGTTTTTGGGAAACTGCATCAATCTCCAGTCAGTAACTTCCTAATTCATTTGTAACTAAAATGGACTTTTAGGGTCTGAACTAAGAAACGGGGTGACGACGTACCTTAAAATGACTCAAAGTTCACACAGGTCCGAAAACTCGTCTCCATGGGAAAGTCCCAGAGGAAGGTCTGGTGTCTGGTGAGTGACCCACCACAGGAGCATGTCTCCTCACTGCTCAGGACACTCTTTCAAACTATGTGGGATATGTACAAATTTGGACTCATTCATTTTTATTTTTTTTTTAGGAAAACATACATACCATTAGTGAGAATAGCTTGGCTATCCACAATATCTTATACAAACGTAGTTAGCCAGGCTTAGTGGTTCTCAACCATGGGGTCAGAGTTGACAACTACAGAATTCTAGTCTTAATCATATTTAACAACCTAAATCTTTCCAGATGGAGGTCCCTGAAGCGAGATCTATTGAAATGGGGGTCCGTGACCTAATGTGCTTCAATTTAGGAGTTCTTGACATGAAAAAAGTTTAGAGCTGACCAATCAAGATCATGAATCTCAGAGTCTTGGATGAGAGAAGTCACTGATAAGAATATTTCTGAATTCAATTTTGGCAATAAAGTTTACAAGGGGAAAAACTTTGCTCTGAATAACTGAGTTTGCTCAGTGGGGCTTCAGAGCAGCTCTGCTTCTAATAAATTTTATTTTCCAAGCTGAATCTGTTGGCAAATACCAAGTATATGATAATGAGAAGACACTGGCTAATTTACTAGTAAACATTACACTTAGAGGGCTAAAAACTCGGAATATTTATTCCTTTTACCACTGGTCTTTACCTCTTAAACTTTGCACATCTAACGTTGGAAAGAAAATGGCACAAATGCTGACAAACTGTCTCTCTTAAGTGGAAGATAAGCATAGAAACAAAAGCTGGGAACACTGCCACGTCTTCATGTCTGCACTGATAGTTCCTGCTCCTACCAAAAATATTCTATTATTCAACATGATTGATAATTACAGGCCTTCTGGTATCAATACTGTTGAATGAAACATACTCAGACCTGAGTAAATACAAAACTATTTTCTGAGAAAATGCATATTAAGAATTTCAATCAGCAATATTTTGTTTGCTGGTTAATATAGGAGATGACAAATAAGCGAGTGAGTGAAAATATACAGACGGAGCTCTGGTTGTTATCTTTGGCTGTTGTTTTAGAAAGGCAGAGATTTACATTAATAACTTCTCCACAGTGCTGAATTTGACGCCTCTACAAGATGAATGAGGGTCATCAGGAGGAGACATATAAGGAGCTGACTGCCACTCAGCCGTACAGTCAGCTGCGCAGAAAAACAGAGCAGATATTGTACCAAAGTACTGCAGGCAACCATGCACAAGTTAGCTGGAAAGTATTCAGCTCTATAACCTTGTACATTTCTTATTTGCTCCATTCACTACTTTCAAGTAAAACCAAAAAATGTAAGTATGTAAGTAAAAAATAAAGTACTGGACATAAATGTGTAATAATATTGTATATCAAGTTGTTAATACTGTAAATTAGATGTATATTAACTGTTTTATGTAGAAATTTTTGATAGGTCCTCTGATTTGTGTCACACTCTTTAACTTTGTACTTTGACAGCCCTGAGCCGCAGTGAGAGATCGGTCGACTATGTTTTAGTGTTTTATTTTATTTTATTTTTTTTACTTTTGTAGCAGTTGATAGCCCAGAAATGTCAAAGGATGTCTGTGACTGTCAGCTGCTGTATTTCACATCATATTTTCTTTGATCACTTCCTGTGCAGAGAAAGAATTGCTGCTGCATGATGTCTGAGAAGAATTTGCCAAAATAGAAATTTGCTACTACTGTGGGATTTGTGTTTTTAATTCTGACCTTGTGTTTTGGGGCTGTTGCAAATACATTTTTTTCTTAATCGATTAATATACCCATTATTGTTTTGACAGATAGATTAATGTTTTGGTCCATAAAATATGCAGAAATAGTGAAGCATGTTCATGACACAAATGTCTTGTTTTGTCCGACCAACAGTTCAAAACGGATATCCAAGAAAAAAATAAAAAGCAAAACCTAGATTTGAGAAGCTGAAGCTGAAGCTGAAGAATGTTTTTTTGAGGGTGGAGGATTTGAGGGTGAACTGTCCCTCTAATGACAAGACTTACAAAATATACCAGTTTTAATTTAGTGCAAGCTATCTTGCGTTTGTTCTTCAATCACCTTTTAAAGCCCACAACTCTCTTTGTGTTGGTGTAACATGTTCTGAGTCACGCCAGTCTATTGAGGCTGGTTTCTCACCTCATTTCCCCTTTTCCTGAACTCCCTTTTACCCCTTTTCCTTCTTCGATTTATCTTCTTCTGTGGTTTAAAACAGAAACCCTCCACAAACACCAAGGCACTTGAACATGAGGTAGAGAATGTAATTTCTGGCTGCAGCTGCCTTGAAAAGTCAAATTCACATCCAACATTTTTTCTCCCTCACATGGACACACATTTTAAACGGACATCATGTGTGCAGATTACTTTTCATAAAAAGAAAGTGGGCTAGACAATTCTTGACTTGTTCAAACTAGGAGAGTTGACACTGATTTTATTGTAGAGTATATAAGTGGAGGGAATTCAACTACAGGCGTCTGAGGCCTGTGAGTTTGCCAAATTTTAAGGTGCACTAAAAGATGTTTCTCGTCCTCAGATGTAAAAGATGACTGGGTAAAGAGACGGGTTCCTGCAAGGACACTTGGGATGTACCAGCCTTTTTGGATTCAAGAGCAGCCGTAAAGATTAAGCCCCACTGAGAGAGGCATAAAACTCGGAAGATAAAGCTTGTCTGTTATGGTTGGTTCTGGGTATGTGTGTGTGCGTGTGTGTGCATATACACATGTGCATTAATGCTAAAACAACCCAACTTTTGGCAGGAAACACGGACAGTTGTAAATCGTACAGGGCCAGCGTCCATGTGTCCATCTGTTTATACTCATCTGTTCTTTCTTTTTTTGTAATCGCTTCATCTGTCAAGAGAAGTGACCGATAACAAACTCCAAAATATTTGTTATTGGCATTTTTTTTGTCCATTTTCATAAAAAAGTAAATGGTAAACAATGATTTGGTGATTTGCAGGTCAAAAAGACATATAGATATTGAAATTGAAGATGCTGTAGAATAGGCAGCAATTACTGACCTTTCGATGGTTAATGGTAAAAGAACTTAACAGCAAGTCCTGATATGTTTTATATTCATATATGTGTTGTTTTGCAAACAAACATTTACTAATTCACACATTGAGCAGACACAGAACAACCTTCATTTGGAGTTGTGTTTCTGAGACATTATGGATTTAATTCCAATATTAACTCTCCTTTTAGCTCTGTTTTGGTCTCCACCAGTGATACTCAACGTTACCTAAACATAACCACGTGCTGCGTCATTCCACCATGTGCATTTGTTGACATCATGGTAGCTACATCCCAGAGCATTACTAACTACTCAGAAAATTATCTGGCTAATTACGTGCTTAATGATCCACTTCCCAGCTAGCAACCAATGTCGTTAGATGTTAATTTAGGGTGTGAAGTACCCAAACGTAGGACAACTTCTATGCCAACACCAATCTGACGCAGAATACTGACGACAGATAAGGTTGATATTTTGTTGGTTTTAAAGTTGAGTTGTTAAATAACCAAAATCCACCTCTTCCTCAAGCCAACATCATCTTGACATAGAATAACGACATTTTGCCATGATATGTAGAACAAAACTTACCATCTACAAATTGTCATAATTTTAACGTCCACACAACGTGAAATTGTAACATTGTTCTAAAATTTAAAGTCAACTCTGTTTTCATTCTGACCAAAAACGTGTGTCTGATATATGAGTCAAACATCTCTCTGATGTCGTATTGATGTCCGGTGGCAGCTGGATCAATTCACTAGCTCATAACTTTTTTGTGTCTGTTCTTTGTTATAAAGCAGATAACATAAAGTGGGTCTTGAAGCTTTTTAGAACAAAAACAGCTTACTGTTGTGGCCGGAGCAAAAGCCGATGAGAGAAAAAACAAAAAACTAATCAAAACATTAAAACAATAAGCTTTGTACATATTTACTGTACGTAATAATTCTCTGTCTATATAATGTTCCAAAAGACTGGTTTTACATGATTTTGCTAATTATCAGTTGGCAGTGATATTGCACAAAGCAATGTAGCAGTTTGCCAACAAAAGCAAAGAAGAGGACAGCTAGTCAGCAAACATGGATGTAAACGATATATGATTTAATTTTTTTTTTTTAAAAATTGGTTTTCAAAGGTTTTATGATAAAGGAAATGTACTTCCTCAAGTGTAATGTGTGACCTCAAGGGTACGCATTACACTTTTGTCAGTAACAGTGAATGGGAACAAAACCTTTGTTTATTAGCACCCTTACGTCCTGTTTTAACTCGCCAGCTTTTGACCTGCAAATCATCAAATGACTGGTTCCTGGGTAATGCTATATGGTGTATAATAAGGCCACACTGTGTATGTTTAGCATCATGAGGCAAAAGCCATTTCCACATAATACTGTGAAGAGCAGCTGCCTGTTAATGAAGAATCAGTTTGACTCTGACATGTCAGATTCTTTATGTGCCGTTTCAGCTCCTCAGACACTTGGAGACTTGTGGACAACAACAAACCTGACCCCAGACAAGCCTCTGAGGGCAGATGGAGCCTGTGAAAGCTGACCTTTGGCCTTCAGTGAAGAAAGGTGAGCTCTGTAATTCATATGATGAAGAGTCCTGTCGTGCGATCATCTCCAGCTCACATGGTGCTCAAAGTTTGAAAATCTGTTCATTTTCTTCGCTCCCATTATTCTTGTTGCTAAAATGATCAAATGTTTAATCATGAATGTTCTAAAAAAGCTGCAGATTTAGTTCAGGCACAACATGGAGGTTTGTCACTTTGTTTGCAGATAAAAAAAACAACATACTGCTCATGTGACTCCTCTGGCGATGTTAGGGCGTTATGCATCTTGTAGCTTCTTAAAAGTTTAAGGCACTGTTTAAGGAGCAGCTCAGCCGCTGCAGCAGTGACAGGATCACGAGGGTTTTAGATGGCGCAGGTCACACCAGCATCCTCCACATGTCCGCAGTTGGTTTTGCCCCAACCAGAAAACTTACACTGGTGGATGGTGTCTTCGGTCCCTATGCAGGCTACGTCATCCATCCAGATCAAACCAGTACCTGCACAGAAAGAGGCCAGCAATTTATTGTAGTTTACAAAATGTTATTTTTTTTTGTTTTCTTACCCCCCAACTGTTTTCCTTTGTTTTTCATGTCTGGCTTTTATAGTTCCTGTTTTGCTCGTACTCTGCTTATTTTAAAGTGAAAACTCAATAAATATAAATTTTAAATGTGTGTGTATGTTGGGGGGGGGGATAAAGGAAGTGGTTAAGGAGGAGGAAAAAAACCTTAAGCAAATAACAAATTATGATACCAATTGATATTGTTCTTTCCAAAATGCTGGTAGTAAAACAAACAAAAAATACAATGCAAAACTCTGCAATCTTTATTATATTGAATTCTGTGCTTAAAGGTCTAGTGTGTAGGATTCAAGGGGATATATTGGCAGAAATGGATGTATTTAATATAATAAGTTTGTTTTCTTTTGTGTATAATTACCTGCACATAGGAATTCACAATTCAGTCAGAATGTTTTGTGTATGTTTTGAGAAATGTTGAGGTGTTTTGGGAAATGCTGAAGTGTTTCGGTCAATGTTGAAGCACTTTGGGAAATGTTGTGCCTTGGGAAATGTCATGTTTTGGGAAATTTTGAAGTGTTTTGGGAAATGTTATATATATGCAATGTTGTGTTTTGCCCCTCAGGGCCATCATAGAAAAAACAGATTGGCAAAGTCCCTCAACTACAGTGCTGTATATGGTTAAATATGTGGGGGGAAAAAAAGTTACTTCCTAAATTTTCTTCAACATTATGAAAATCAAAAAATCACATCTGGATTTTGACGCCTGTGGTCCAAGTTCAGCGTTTCCTCTGATGGCTCATTCATGCATCACTTTCCCTCTCATTAATCTCTGCAGTCAAAATGATGCAAAGAGAGTGAATGTGTTTGCTGCTGAAGCTGCTTATTAATCACCAGCTGAAGCATGTGAACGCAGCACAAAGTGTTTGGGTCATAAACGGATAGAAATCATATATAAACTTACTCAACATAAACACATCCTGAACACAGTGAATGACTCTGATGTTTTGTTTCTTGTTGTTGGATGTGGGAAGAAGAAATTCCCCCACATTGTTTCCAGAGCAACAAAACTTTTAGCTGCATTGTAGTCGTGTAAGAAGATAATGTGGAGGACAAATCTGCATCTACGAGCGGCGAGTATCCCTCTCTTCTTACATTTTAACAACTGGTTGTAAATTCTTCAGTTTGGTGAACTTTGTGCAACATTTTCTCAGTTGTCACTCTGCTTTTTGCTCCAAAGTTTAGCAGTTATTATAAGGTTAAAAGGTTTCAAAGGCTAGTGTTATTAGACATAAATCAGAAAAAAAGCCATCTTTGAAAGTGTTTGTATGAGTTTTCCGATTGAGACATCAGGTACTCCTAACAGAATTGCTGATCAGATAATATCGGATGTGGTAGTAAAACACACAATTCCAGCTGGTGAGCAGAGCTTTTGGCAGTATTGTTTTTCACTATAAAACTTTGGTTCCTGTTTGTAAAACCTGGGAATCACTGGAGGGTTTCAGAAAATCCCCTCAGTTTTGCAACAGTTTTAGATGATTGGAGGAGATAGCCCTCAGCTGTGAGTGAGATCAAGAAACATTTAGTCGTACTCACACGCTGATAATACGCTTTAAGGACAAACAACTGAAAAAGGCTTGTGCACTGTAGGTGAGAAGGGAGCTGACTCATCAGTGATGCCCTCAAAGCAACATCTGGAAACATGTAAATGTCATCTCTGCTGCTCTGCTCTAAATCATTACTGTTTATCACTCAGGTGCACGTCTCTGAGGGATTCAAAGAAATTGTAGCACTCGGAAAAAAAAATGCGATAAAGAGGGAGAACAAACAATATAACAACAATCATCTTGGTAAGTCACGAATGAGGAAGATAAAAACAAGCGCAAAATCAAAATTTACTCAAAACAGTGCGGTATAAACAAAAGCACCAGTTAAGCCTCAGGCCAGTAGACTCATGAAGCCAAGCTTAAATAATTTGAGCCTCTTAATCATCCGCTTCCATTATTTCCTCTTATAACTGGCAAAAAGTTCAAGGCGCTGTCAAGACAACTGAAGAATAAAATATGTCCTCATGAGGACCATCTGAAAATGACAGAACATTGAGCCCATCTCTTAATTCTTGTAAATCTGTTATCCTTAATTTACTTTAGTGACTGCAGGAAAAACAAAACACAGACCAACAGGTCACAAAGTTCATTTGTCAATACAGATGCCAATGGAAATCCATTTAATGAAGGTGGGCTGGTCCTCTTTAAAGGAGCAGTGTGTAGGATTTCGTGGCGTCTAATGGTGAGGATTGCATATTGCAACCAGCTGAAACTTCTTCCATGTGCCAAGCAAAAGTAAGAATTCCTTCAGTTTTCATTGTTCAGGAGGTTTTTAACAGGGGCAAAATTATCTGCAGAGGCCGTTTCCTCTCCAAAACAAAAGTGCCACATGATTAAAACCCTGAATACAGCAGATTCATGTTACAAATCAGTGTTTTTCTGATGCTGTTCGGTTTATCCCAGACAGGCTGCTAACCCAACACCTGATAATCTGCACTCAGCTTTTTCTCTGATAACTTAAGATCCAGACTTATACTCAGGGGTCTCTTTCCCTGAACAACAAACACAGCCAGCGATTTACACCAATAAAAACACTGACTAAAACAGTTTCATGTTAAAAACTCTTCCAATTCTGCTTGTCCCTGAGGGTCTGCTAACTGTAGTGCCAACATCAGTGGAAAATGGCCTTAAGGTATTGAAAACAAAGCAATTCTTATTTTCACACATGAAAGAAAACACTACTTACTGTATATTATTTCTGCCAATATTTCTGTTTGTGTTGTTACATTAAAGGGAAATTCTATTTTTCAGCCTGGACCCTGATTTCCTATGTTTTTGTGTCTAAGTGACTAATCCAGTTGGATTGTTACTGGCGTCCAATCAACTCAACTCTCAGGACCTCAAGTGGAGACTTCTCCTGGAGTAAGACCTGATTACACGCTGTAACAAACAGACTGGATTAGGGGATAGTGAAAAAAAAAGTTTTATTCTCTGTTTGGTCTTCTCTTCTCTAACAGGAATCTGAGCCTGTCAGCGGGAAAAATATAACTTTTGGTGGAAGTCCATTGATGGAGTGCAGTCGCTATGAATGATTAAATTGCAGCCAGTCTTGTGGCTGCAGCCTGCAGTGCTTCACTCAATACTGGACCAATTTCATTTTTTTATTGTTCCCAATAGTCCTTAGAAACAAAACGATGGAATACTAGGGTCTAGGGTTGAGATATACCAATGTATTTTTATTTCATTTGCTTAGAGGAAGAACATTTTAAAGTTTCTGTAATGTTTTAACAGAAAAATTACTGCAAAAAACACTGCAGCTTTGTTGCTGGGCTGAGATTTGATTAACGTATGTTTTTGTGTTTGAAAGATTTATTGTTTAAAATATGTTCTCTAAAAATGCTGACAAAGGTTTGGGAACTGGTTTGTTTCCAATCCTGCCAGTTTTGACTTAGCTTGTTATTGTGTTTTTAACCACATTGCAGCTATCAGAGTTAGAAACACTATAAGATTTTTGAGACTTTGAATCATAATATTACACATAAAAACTCCACTGAAACCCTGAGAGACTGATAAAATGTAGTGTGACTCAGATAAATTTTATTTACCAAGCTCAAAATCCAAATCCAAAACATGCTTCTTAGGGTTTAACAACCTATAAAACTACCAGCATTTTGTATCCTTGGACACTCTATTTGGATAAGGAAAAACTAAAAGAAATAAAAAACTCTTTCTTACAAGGAGATGTAAGTTGAATCTGATCAAAATGTTGCATTTTACATCTGATTTCGCAATAAAAACAGAAAAAATTCAACCATATGCCCCCAGCATTCCTGCTTTGCTTCACAACATAACATAACAAAGAAAAACTGGCTGCATATTTGACATCTTCAAAGCAGCATGAAACACCAGGCGCATGTGTCTCCATGCAGGCGTGCAGGATGGAAATGAGGAATGCATCAGGGAATACATGAGCCCCAGCTGTTCAGCTGCTGCGCCTTCTCTGGGTTTGCTTTAATGGACACGGACCTTTAAACTGTTTACTCTGGACCTCAACGCACTTTTTACTGCGCTGTGTGCAGGCCGAAGGGGCTGAACCGCTTGCACAACATTTATGACACTTCTCACAAATAAGTGTTGGATCACCATAAACACTGTGTGGGATCTTACAGCAACCACCCAGGGATGATTTAGAGGAGAGTCACAGTTCAGAGTGATTTGAAGGATTTTAAAAGGCTGTTTGAGAAAGTACGCTGACAAAAAACAACACTTTCTGCAGAAAATCAGTCAGTCCTGGATTTTGTGAAGGACAACATTATTTTCCTTGAGGGCAGATTTTTGTGTCTCCTCACTGATTATAAGGTCAGACAAACTCTGCTCTTCTGTTTCTAGTTATGGGAGATAGAAATCATTGTTCACCTATGCAAAGAAAGCTATTTTTCTTCATGTTTAAAATGTAAACTTGTCATCCCGATTGTCCATAATGTAATTTCACTACGTTGGTTTATTCTGTACACCCGACATCTATTGCACATCTGACTGATTCAATACACTGAAATCTAAAGGTTTTTTCCATTACAGAGCTTTCTGGTCACTGTCTGCCATTGCCTTTCAATAAAGTTGTCCTCTACCATGTCGCACTGTGGGAATTACAGTATTATAGTATATTAGATTTATGTAATGTCCAGTGTTTGCATACTGTAATATATCACTTGAAATAGTATGAAATTAATGTAAAAAAGATTCATACTTCTGGACATACTAATACATACTACTTTAGCATATGAAATAGTGTGTTAGTATGTAATTTCAGACGCAGCCACAATCTTCCTCACCAGATGTAGTTGCTGTCATAGAATTTACATGTTCAAATTTAAGCAATTTCTGAGCACTTTTAGGACTTTTCGTCCATGTTGGCATTATAGTTAGGATGTAAAGTTCATTGCAGCATTTTACAAAATAGTCACACCTATTATATCCCGTGCTAGAAGAAGATTTAGTATGTCCCAATACATATTATGACAAATGCAGTATGCTAAGAATACCAGCATGTTCTACTACATCTGGTCAGATTTTGCAGTTTGTAAGCCAGCATAGTTTTTTGGCTCTTCCTACCCACAATCCTTTGCACAATGGAAAATACGTCACATTGGCTGAGCTGCAAAGAGATGACAGCTGATTGGCAGCTAACAGAGGCAGCAATGGCCATGGTGACAGCACATTCAAGTGACTGATGAGCAGTCAAATGGTAATAATAGGAATATGAATAGTTTAAGTGAACAAAATAATCATAAAGGTTACCACCAACAAAAACTTTGAAGTAACAATGATTAAGAAATATGTGTGTAGGCTAATTTTATGCACGTAAAACATCTGAATACACAATGTATGCAGTCATAACTTAAAAGTTAAACATTGTAACAGCATATCCGTGGTAACAGATATATGAGGAAGAGGGTCAAAGTTCAGGGCGCAATGTTATTAGAAGGAGGATGTCCCGATTGTACATACTATATAAGGGCAGCTGCAGTACATACTGAAAGAATTAGTATGTTGTGTGGTAAGACTGTCATCTGAAAACTACAGGAAAGTAAAAAAAACCAAAACTTAACAACTTAAAATCTCCTACAAAAGAGTCAACGTGATTATATGTTGACTTCCTGTTGTGATTACATTTGGACAGCTATTCATCAAGGTATTACAGGGTTTGGCTATCAAACAATGCTTTACAACACAATAAAAATAACCTATTTTGTGCACAAAGCTTGCTTTGGGTAAGAGTTTTCATCCATTGCAGATAAATTTGAGCAGAAACAATTAATTTTGAAGCTTTTGCTTCAACCTAATAGCCAGAATAAATGTTTGCATTGTATGCTTTTCCAAACCACAGATAAGTGACATGTGTGCGTTATTATTTTGGTGTGGATATGTTGGAACGTTAGGTTTCTTTATGTTTAGGCAAGAACAAAACTTGGTTATGTTTGTAACATACATATACTGTATAAAACAATATATAAAACAACCGTTTTTGTTGTTTGTTGAACTCAAACAGCAGTCTGATGCTTGGCAGGCTCTCTGCAGTCTGTTCAGCGCAAATACAAGTTGCTTTGGACAAATGTGTCTGTCAAATGATGCCGTGTCATGTACAAATAATATATATCACATGGAAAAATAAGGACATTTCTGCATAACTTAGTTAACGTATACCTAGCAGTCAGAGGTGAATCTGGGTCTGGGAAATGCCCTGAAAGTCTTGAAAGATGTTCCGAATTTAAATAAGTTAAAAAAAATGTGGGTGACTCATCTGAAAAGATGTATTTGAATTCCAGATTGTTTCAAATTGAATCCAGCCGTGATGTTAGTCACCGCTGTTGTCTGGAGGTCGTCCCCTGGAACAAAGGCATGTTTTCCCCCAATTTTCCAGACTTATTGGTAACAACTCTGCCTGGACAGAAACTCTGAATGATGTAAGACTGACTTGGTGAATGAAATAAAACGTAGAGAGAAAGAGAGGCAGATGGATATGACCTTTGAGACTCTTTCTTGACGACATCTGGCCCGCATGTCTTTCCCAATAAAACCTTAATATTAATCCCTGCAGCATTTTAGGGCACTATTCAGGTACAGCCACTCAACAAAAAAACAGCAGAGTTCGTAAAAATCAGACCTACTTCCATCAGTAAATTTCCCCCTGGATATTTGCTGCGGGCGCACATAATTTTACTGATTTTCCGCTGTGATTGAGATGTCCTTCATTGCACATTAAAGAGCTCTAAGGGAGAGTGCCTTCAAATTCATAATCAAAATATCATATACCTATCCATCTGTTACCGCGGTTAAAGGTACAGTAGTTAAAACAGTCATTGTGTATACTTTTAATACAGCTGATATTAATCAAAAATCAAACTCAAGACCTTTTTAGTTTGGCTTTTAATTTACCTTTATGTATTCATTTATTGAGTTTTTATTTATACATTTAGTCCATTTCACTTGTTGGTATATCCTATTATTATTTTTATCACATGTATTTATTATTTTGCTTTGTGGCATCATCCTTTTATTTACATCTACTGTTTGGGTATGCTACTTAAATATTTTATTCATTTATTTATAGGTTTTATAGGGGGATTTTGGTTTTACTGTATGAAGCACTTTGTTTTACAGTTTTGTTTGTATGAAAACTGCTATACAAATAAAGTCTGACTGATTGATCGATTCATTCATTTACCAAATTGTACCATATTTTTAGATTAACCTCATACTATTTAGACAGCCCCTGGTTCCTTCATGTCTGTGCAGAAATCAGCAGAAATAACAGTAGAGGCTCCCATGAGATGGATGATTACAATCAACATCTTGTGCCTGTGCTCTAATTGTCCAATTTATATTGTCATAATTAAAAGCCATTTTATACACCAAAACTGGCATGAACAGTCCATGAGGTCATAAAGTTTGGGTGGTGCAAAGCAGAAACAAAATGCATATAATGACTCTCAGACTCTTGCAACTTTATGGACATGTAAAGTCCATTTTGGAGAACTTATTAACATATCTGAAGAGTCAGAGGCCAAAAAGCTCAATTTTTACTGAAAGAGTCAACAGCATTTTCCTGATCTGTAATCTTGCTGAAATTGTCTGCTCTTTTCTTTTGTTTTTAGTCATTACCCTCAACTTGACACGCAATTTGTGCATGAAATGTGCTATATAAATAAGGTTATTACTTCTAAATTAATGTTTCTTTTTCAGTGTCTACGTTTGTTTGATTTTCTACAGCATATTCTGTATAAAGGCACAAGTGTCTCACAAGCAACACACTGGCCTGGCCATTAGTCACTTCATACCTCTGTTTACTGGTCTCTACATCCTGTATGACTACTTACATACACTACATACATATCCTGTATATATACATCCTCAGGGACCAACAAACTACTACTGCTGCTGCTACTGCTACTTTACTATACAGTTATCATCATACTCTCATTTTTATTTTACTTTTTTATTCTTTTATAACACAGTCTTATATAGTTGCCTTGCATATTGCACTACATTGCACCTTATTTGTCATGTGAATGTTGCTTCAATCCTGCAAAATTGTGCATCATTTATTCTTTTTGTTTGGCAACAGGACCAGGAGAAACAAAATGTATTTCCTCCCATGTACTGCACTGCTCTGTGTACAAATGGATGACAACGAAGTCTCGATTATCTTAAAGCAACTGAGGTTCAGCAACTTCTTAAAGGATGCTTTGACATGTGGATGGAAGAAGCAAATGACCAATAGTGAAATTAATGGACGACCTGCTTGACCTCCTGAGCCACAGTGTTCCTTGAACCAGGTGCTGATTTATATTTCTGCCCGTGGGTGCTTAACTTAATGCAGTGCCTGAAAACAAACAATAACAACTCTTTAAAGCAAATTTTAAAGAGTTTTAAACATTTTTTTTAAACAGTTTTATTTTTGCCGCTGTACAAAAAACGAAATACGTGATGTGGCAGTCACTAAATTTTGTCTCAGGAGAGGCTAAAGCGGGAATAAACATCAGCAGGAAAAACAAAGCAGTAGTGGAAAGGTCAGGAGGTCACATAAGCACGACTCTGTACACACAACAAACAGCTCTGTCCACGGTCCTGACATTTTGGCATATCTATCCATAACACCTCTCCTGGCCCGACAGAAACAAAATATTTATCCATCAATCCTGACTGTATGCTGGAGCATGTGGGTGCTTCGGGGCCCGAGCACTCACAGAAACGGCGCCTATACCTTGAATCCTTCTTTATGAGGTGACGATAATGTACTGTTGACAAAAAAAGGCACAACTAAATGTCCCTTGATCTAAATCAAGTTTGAAGTCTTTGCAAGCACAGAATGACACTGTAAAAACATGACCTGAATCCACTGGCTGCATAGTTGGTAAAATAGCAACGAGGAAAATACACCAGTGAAATGACAGTTTGTATATGTGTGTGTGTCAACCATTTCATACCCTGTCCAAAGCGTCCGGTCTTATGAACTTCAGTGGCCCCTTGGTATCCCAGCATCCTACACACTACATCTCCGTCCTTTTTGTCCCACACGTCGTCACACACTGTCCCCCAGCGGCGTTCATGGAAAACCTCCACACGACCTTCATGAGGTCCTGACCCGTTCACCAGCCGTACCAGGGTCTCCTCCACTGTAATACACACAAGCATGCGTTAATATTATGATCTGAGTATGCAAATACAAATATTAACAGGCATTCATACACATTTGTTTCCAAAATTTAATGTATTTGCAGAAGTTGCAATGAAAGGTCTGTAGTAGGCAGCATCATGTTCCTTTAATGTGCCGTAATACTTTATTATTTGTCCCATTAAATGGGGAGTAGTTCATTCTGATAGCTGGAATAGGTTATTCTGTAAGGTACAGATATTGATTAAAATAGACCACAATCTGTATAAACGTAGTTATATGGGTAGTAAGTCATTCTGATAGTACGTCATTCTATAAGGTACAAATATCCAAAAGAATAGACCACGATCTGTATAAATGTAGTTAAATGGGTGGTAGGTCATTCTGATAGGTGGAGAAGGTCATTCTTTCAGGTAAAAAAATAGGGAAAAACCTTGTTTCGGCCATGACAGCCTCTGTTTTCAGTTTTTGTGTTGAAACTCAAAGCCCTTGATAATACCTGATTTTAACACAATGTACAAGGTACAAGGTAATTTTATTGTCATTTTTCTAAAGAAATGAAATTTAAGTTCATCCTAAATCCTGCTACATCCTTCGGCGTCGAAGGAGGAATTGAGGAGTTGTATACCAGGGTATTAAAAAAAAACTATGATTAATTAAAATAATGAAAGTATAATTAGTAATACAGAACATGTTAACTCAACTACAGGGTTATAGCCCCTTGCTCAAGAACATACCCACATTATAATCAGAATGAAGTGTGTGTCTGAGTGTGTGTTTGTGTTAGTAGAGTTGATCCGCCGTACATCTCGTATTCCTGAAACTATGCAGCAGCTGTACTTGTATAATTGACTTGATTTATCGCCTTTCAGAGTGCAGAGAAAATGAGAAAGAGGAGTAAACACACACACACACACACACACACACACACACACACACACACACACACACACACACACACACACACACACACACACAGAGCACAGCACAGCAACGCTATCCTCAGCATTAAAACGTGTGCTGACTGAGACTTGTTGACAAAGAGCTGGAGAGTACAGCCAGACACATTATCTCGACAGGATATTAGTCTCATCAGACCATCATAAATTTTAACTGTGTACCATTTAACTCTCATTAGACAGTGGGGTTCTCTGCACTCACTAGCCCATCATAATTTAATGCCTACCATAACATTATACTATCATATCTATTGCAGATATCTGTATCGTATTCTTTCAAAAAAAGCAAATTAAAACCAGAAATTTAGATGAACTTTTAACCTCCTCTTGCTCTCTTTTTAGACAAAACTAAATGAGACTGAGAGAAAAAAGCAACAAGTAGCAAATACTTAGTTTTCAACAAGGAATGAGTAATTGAATACTCAATTACCTAAAACAGATGTTAAAACTATTTGATCACTCGTCAGATGCAAAACAGTCCCTCTTTTTTACATTCCTATGACGTTGGGTAAAAACTGGAACACTCTCCTGGCATGAAGATGAATAAGTTTCACAGTCATTAATACTTCTAATAACTACTTTCCTAAAACTGGATACTTTTAAATGTCCTTGAATGAACCTCCTGGGTCACAACATAAAAATCTGCTCCAACAGCAGCAGTAAAAAAAATGTTTTGATGACTTGATGCATATTTTTGCTAAATGTTCTTGTATAGTTTATTCACCTACATTATTCCAGTTACTGAAAAAAATAAAAATAAATGAGCTGCTTGTTATATATTTTTTAAAAATGGGATTCATTCATCAATGTCTTCCTAAGATGTTTCTACAGCTTCTGTGGAGGGGTGGGGTGGAGACAATTTCCACAATACTGTAAGATATTAATAATTTACTTTAAACGCTGCATCATAACTTTTTGTCCTGTTTGTCCGAACCACCAGTGATATTTTCTCACACAATAAATCACTGATTATTAGATGGCATGGTATAACTTGAACTTAAGTGTTAGTGTAGTGTTTATTTTAAAAGGTCACAATGCTTTTTTAAAAATGAAATAATAAAAAAATATTATAGATGTCAAAAATATTTTTAGAATATAAATCACATAGTATAATACAACTATAGAATTTAGAATATTAGCAGCACAACCCCATGTTGAAAGAACAGAGCATATTTATCGTGGGCTAGCAAACAATAACGCAAATGCTGAACCATTCCTGCTAAAGAGCTTAATGGCTGAAAAAATAATCTTATCCAATATCAGCAAATGAATTTGTTTTGATCTCACACTCTCTTGACTTTAGTCGTCTGCTTGTTTTTGTCACTTTCGTTTCTCTTCTTGTGCACTTATCTGAACTGCCAATCAGAGTGATTTCACTCACAGACCCAAACCATAATCTTTTCCCTAAACCTTATCAAAAAGCTAGTGTCAAGTAAGATCAGGTAAAGTCAAGTAAGATCAGGTAAAGTCAGGTAAGGTAAGGTAAGGTATATTTTATTGTCCCACAGGGAAATTTGTGTTGGAATAAAAACTGCTGCATCATGCAACAGAGACACAAACATGTCATATATACATTTTCCTTGACGTGCCAAAAGTCATAAATAACTTGTAAATTCCACCCAGGAATCAATAAAGTTGCATCATTGTTCAAAAATAATACCTTAAAATGTATTTGTTGGTTATATTTAGTTATTAATCTGAATCTGCAAAGTAATTAGCGACTAAATGTATCATGATAAATGTACAATATTTCCCCGAATTGTAGCAGTGTAGAAGCATCAGGTCAACTATTAGAAAATAGATATTCTCAAGTTAATTTCAAGTACCTTATAACTGTATGTAGTGTGACTGAGTAAATGTACATAGTTATTTTCACCATTGTATATATAATTGCTGTGTTATGAGTTTGTTGGTGAGAGGTCTATTTGAGTTGTCTATAAACTTAAAGAGCCAAGAATATTTATATCCTGAAAAACTATAAAGTATGTAATACTGTATAATATAGATAACCAAACAAACTGTATCAAATCTACTGTATCACATATGTAATAAAAGACCGATAGCAGTCCATATTGTTCTAATCTTAGTGTTCACATGTAGGAATACCCCTGAGACATAACATCCACATTCATTCATCTTTTTTTTTCTCATTCCTCCTCCTGTAAAGTGCCTGAGGCGCCTCACTGTGCAAATGGGAGAATCTGGGGAGAAGAGGAGGAGGAGGAGGAAGAGGAGAAAGGTTCTGGATGGAGGCAGCACGTGTAGCCTTCAGTCCTCAGAAGTAATGAGAACCATACATGCAAACTTCACCGGACATTCATATCTCTGACATGAAGAGCTGGACTGCAACTTGATGGAGTTGTGATGAATTATGTTAATCTGGTGGAGGTGAAATTTATTTATTTTGAACAAAATTCTGGTGGAAATCAGGCAGATGCATGACCAGAATGTTAATTAATTTGTTGGACAACACTGCAACTTCTCAACCTGAGAGACAATTACTTCTGTTCTGCTGTTTATTTTTTCAGAATAAGAATCACATGTTCCTTTACCTTCACAGGCTGATAAATCCTCTCAAAAATAAATGCATGACGTCCAAGCAAAAACAACAACATTAATGTGGCCTAACTGCAGTGAACACAATTTACTAAAAGCCTTTACTAAACCTTACAGCAGTTATCCAGTCCTTTTACGAGTATTTAAAGCGTTCAAAAGGTGGTTTCTCTGGTTTTAATCTTTCCAAACCAAAAACACTTGAGCAAAAGTGTAGCCATAGGAATGGATTAGACAGTGCTGCTAACTATGCAGCTTACTAATTTTTTGTCTCCTTAATGTGTCATTTTAAGAGGATATTGAGCGGAGGACCCTGGGAGTGTATATACACTCACAGTCACATGCTGAATGATTATTAATTTTTTTTTGGCCTTTCCAAACAACACACTAAAGGACCCATTATTTCAAAAATAATATTATAAATTCTAAGCTGCAGATCTGCCTCCATTATCCTTTAAAGCCTAACAAGCTTAGCAACAGTAGCTAAGGGCAACACATAATTTAGTGTTATTCAATCTTGTTTCCAAAGTGTCTTTAAATATAATGAAATATGAAAATGTTAAAACCACGAATTTCAATTTTTGGACCAAAATCTGAGAAATAAATTTAGCTGTTATTTCTGTGGTGAACAGTAAGCCTAAAAAAGCTGAATTCAACTTATAACTACGACATTATGTAGTAAATTACTTTTCCTGAGTCCAGAAGCTTTTTCACAACGACACACATGAGAGAGATCAAAACAAACACTTCTTTAAGGAATTATACAAAAAGTCAAGGACCTCTAGGTCTCTAACTCATCCTGTCCCTCCACAGTCTGACAGTTCTCATGTTCACGTTGGACAGCCAACAAAATGTTTCACCATAAACTCACTAATTTAGACAAAATGTGACATTTCATAACAAGCCGTGTCCCCTTCTCTGTGTATGACATATAATGACTGTTTTTTTGAGGGAAAACTAGACGAGAAACCGCCAAGTGTTGGTGGTCGTCCAAGTGGTTCAAGCCTCAGAGGCCGGGGGGAGCTACAGCACCAGACTGTCAATACCTGAAGAAGGCCAGAACACAGAGTGATCGCGTATTACTAATGTTTATTTGGCAGGCAGGAAGGAGTCTGGACTGGACACGACTGAGTGGCTTTAGGACAACAGCTAACTGGCTCCATCTGTTCAGAAAACGTTCTCCTTGAATCTCAGATGTTATTGTCCTTCAACATTGTTTTCTTCTGGTTCCTTTTGTGTTTTCTTCTTTTGACTCCTCTTGCTGTTTACTGTAATTTGTTTGATACTAAATTGATTTTCTTGGCCAGTGTACATTCACACGCAAAATTTGGCGACCATATGGGTGAATTTTGAAATTGGTTTGTGCCTTTCATGTGGTCTTTGTTTTTGAATTCTCAAGCAATGGTTTGACATTTTTGGAAATACCCTTATTTGCTTTTCAGGAAACAAAAGGAAACAATAAAATGAAAAGCATTTAAAAACCTGTTTTGTTTTAACCACTTTGATACTTGTAAAATTTGAAAAGCCATGGTTTTAAAATCTACTTTCAAAAGCTTGAAAAGCTCTAAATGGTTTACAATGATATGACTGATTATACTTGATGCAGTGTGTCTGAATAACAAGCTATTCAGTAAGTAATGACAATTACAGTGTTAGTCAATGAGGGACTTTTGAGCTGAATTCTACTGTGAAATGTTAAAGAAACTGAACCTTTAAGACATGTGCTTACTACCTTTCTTGTTGAGAATCAGATGGAAAGATGGATACCACTGTCATTTCTGATGCGACATGAGTGACTGCAGCGACATAATAAGTTTGATTGTCTTGCTTAAGAATCCAAAGTCTTAACTGGCTGTGACCAACATGCGGCATAGTATGATGTTGTACACTATTTGTAGTAAATATAAGTATATAGGTATACGTTTTGTCAGATATCCCATTTCTATAGAGTGCCTCAGGGATAACATTTTTCTGCAGACAAACCCGAAAGCTAACATTGTCCTGGTCCCCTTGTCAAAAAGCCTGTAGGATTTTTTTTAATTTTGGATTTTTGCAGAAAATAACCTCTGTGGCAAACTAAAGTTTATGATCATTACATGTTTTAGCAAGATAATCTTCACAAAAGCACACCCCTTTCAGGATTTTTTAAAAGCCTAAGCACAATCGCCAGAAGTAAGGTTAAAACGAACTATACAGTCGCATTGCTACCAAATGAGGCTGTAGAGCCGCGTTTGGCGCAGTTCGGCTTGGTGACGTTCTATAGTCTCATTTAGCCACTTGTTTGAGACTGTCTTTGTTTAAACACATAAAAGTTTCAAAGTCTTTTAAACTTGTGGTAACCACAGACCTTTTTTCAAGCTTCTAACCAAAAACCTATTCAAAAAACCCATTGACTTTGATACGAGGGAGCCGCAGGTGTTAGAAAATGCTAATTAATTACAGGGTTTTAAGACTCATTACTGGGGTTCTCTATTTTGTTCCTGTTTCTTGCACTAAAAGCTACAAAAACCTAAATAAAAATGCAGTGAGAGCTGAATGTCACGGGTAAGAATCCCCCCACAAAATTTTGCTGCTCACAATAGTCTTTTCTTTGAGATATATATTGTGTTCTTACCTGGATATTACTAAATTCTGATGTGTTTCTGCTAACCCGTCCCACTTAGGAAAAATAAGGAGCAAAAGGATAAATCAGCAGGAGTTCTTTTGCTGTGCTCATAGGCTTCTCAAAGGTTTCTCAACTCTGAGAACAGATTAAACACACAGAGTTGAGATTTGTTCAAGTTTTCTTCTGGACCTTACTGTTATTTAAAGAGGTGATTATTTTAGACATATAATGCTTACAGTGAGAGAGGAAAAAGATCATTTCAAGATCCTAAATAAGGATGGGCTGTTACATTTCTCAGGTGTTGAATTTAAGAGAAAATGGTAACAATCTCATATCAATGTTTTATTAAGCTTAGTTATGTTAGAAAGAGGCTGGACAAATACCAGATCTTAATTTGAATTTTCCTTTCATCTTTGTGTGCGATGCTCAGCGGGTTTACTAGCTAGCTAGCTTGTTTAACAAAGTGGAGATGGTGATATGTAGTATGGTAGCTACAACAATGATATTTACACCTGTGATAGTAGCCTATTGTTGTGAATATAAATATAAGTGCAGATGTGTTCTCTAGTTTGTTACAATTGGCAACTGATATCAGCATCCCTAACTCCATTGTTTGCTGACAGCTTGTCACAGTTGGTAACCGTTTTAGCAATTGGTGGCAAAATATTACAATAAAATATAATAAACACAATAGTATTGCCTGTCAGAGTTGCACAGAGTTAATAATTTAGTATGCCGTAATGTTGGACTTCTGAAATAGTACCTGTTTAGATGATTAGATGTTTAGTTGTATATTTAACACAAATGGTGTGGACAGGCAGTGTATAATTTACTCAATGCAGTGCGATAGTCAGATGCTCGCTCGCTATTAGGATCTGGTGTCAGGCTTCAGCCAATGATTGGTTAGCTTAGCTTAGCATAAAGACTGAAAGCAAGTAAAAACAGCTAGCCTGGCTACACCCATTGGCGAAAATATCTGCCTGCCAACACCTCTAAAGCTCACTAAAATTAACATCCCGTAGAAGACAATGAAAGGGGAATCTGGGTCTGATTTTGCAGATAAAATAAAGGGTTGACTCACCTCACTGTTTTAAAGTGTTCTCAGCATGAGCAACTGTGCATGTGTGTTTGTTTAACCATGTGTGCATGAAATTAGAAATGAATCAAACTGAACTAAACAACACAGTAGGGGAGCTGGGTTGTTCTGTTCCAGATAACAGATGATTGGATTCATCAAATAAAAAGTGAACATAAATAATAAAAACAGAATACGTACAATAGGGTTTTTTTTTAATACACATGAGAACTTAAGAGTAGAAAGTAAATAAAGTATTGATTTATCTCAGATTTTGCTCCTCAATTTTGATGCTGGAGGACACTAAGTAGCTATTTCAGCTTTGCGTCACAAAGAATAACGCATGGTGTTTTTCTGAAACTGTAATCATTTATCTTTGGAAGCCTGTGACTGTGCCGGTCCGCTGAAAAAAACAGCCTGTCAAATGTTAAACCCACAACACTAAAAGTCGGACCCTTGAGATCAGCTCTTGAGGTAAAAGCTGTGTGTGTGTGTGTGTGGCTGTGTGTGAGCATCACCTCCAATCTCTCTTGTAATCTGTCAACTGTCAAGTAAAAATTACACAAAATTCCCCCCAAATGAAAAATTAGGTGTCCAGTTACAAGTTACAGTTTCTGTACATACACCTGGGAAAATGTCTTTCAGGAGGAATATCAAGCAAACTGCTGGACTTTAGCGTCGGAGCTAATGTTGAACATATTTCATGCCTTAAGCCTAAAAATCAATACTTGGTGAGATTGTAGTATTTCTATCGGTCTCTTTAATGTCTCCGTTGAGACAAGTACCATGGACACACTTCTGTGAATAGGTTCAAATGTGTTCATCTGCTCTAACATAAGAAGCCGTCATTAGCATGTTCAGCAAAGTAGATCAAACCTACAGGAGTACGTCCAGGCCACATTAAAGGGATAGTTCAGGATTTTTGAAGCGGGGGTGTATGAGATACATATGTATAGTCAGTGTATTAGATACAGTAACTGAAGGTCGGCGAGCTCCCGGTTTGCATGAGCAGACGGGACGCGCATCCCTAAACTCAACATTATCCCGCTGTATCGAGCGGTTAATATCAAAATGTTGTCAGCCACTTTAAAAAATGTCTACCTAAAAAATACAGTATCAGTCTAAGTGGATGCTATATTGAGATTGTTTTCAGCTGGAAGTTTCTTTCTTCACTTTTGCTTTGATTTTAACTGTGTTTCTGGTGATTTAAGCGACATCATTGTCAATTATTAAATTCATCAATATCAAGAAAATAGCTCTGTCTCCCTTCATCTGTCTCCTAGATGGCACTGTGGATGGCCGCCTCGGTACTTCCTATACATTGACTAACCGGTGTCAAATTTGCCCAATAAGCTGATTCAGAATCTGATTCTGACAAATGACTACAATCTGGAGCTGATTTCCTCTTTTACCCAGAAATATTCCCTATTGTGCTGCTGAAGTCTTCAAAAGAGCCAAAGATTCTTATCCTTTCAGTGACATAACGTCCTGTATGGCAGGTTAATTTTGTGTTAACACCCAACATGTGTGGACAAAATTTTCCCACAGACAAAACTTTTATGGTCTTGGGTCACTCTGGTGCTCACTCTGGTAAGTGATCATAAAGGCATGCACTCTATGCTTTGAAGCGTAAAAAGATCCAAGTTATGCTTCAAACAATAAGTCAGCCATGTGAGGTTTGTGACAAGAAAAGTGCATGGTGCTGTGATTAGATATTTCTGACAGCAAGCAGCATGTGGTCTTAGTCTGCCGCTCTTTCTCTCAAACCTCAAAGATCCGTGTCTTGTAAATGATGTGAGGAAAGAACGGATCTTTGACGGTTCTTCAACGGTCAGAAACAGCCTTCAGATGCTCGAGGGTCTGAGTTTATTTGATGTGCACAGCCCCACATCACTCATCACATGGAGAAACACCATACTGATGCAACAGAGAAAGAATAACATATGTAGCAAAAAAATTAAATGTCTGTGGTTTTGGGGGTCATTAATGTTTTTTCTTTCTACCTGAACCCAGATTGGTGGTTTTGTTTGAGGTCTCAACTTACACTCACAGGACACATGCACATGCATAATGGTTTTCAAGTCCTTTTGATGTACACTAAGCCATGTGGTCCTTCACCGTGCGTCGGAAACCATGAGATTACGCTGAAAGGAAAAGCAGATTGACTAAACTTCCCACAGCTCTTCGCACAGGACATCAGGTGTGGCAGTCATGTATATGAGGCCCATAAAGTCATCAGCTCGTAAAGTTTTGTTCTTTATTGCCAAGTATGGATCATATGCATTGATATATGTGCCTCTTTTACAGCAGCGTAAGTCTACTGCGACTGGCCTGCATTTCACTTAATCATAACTACATTTTAACAGTAGATTATTTCTGTGTTTTATCTATACTAAACTGTTTTATTTGTATTCTTTTCATTTGTAGTCTCTTTTTTAGACGTTTATTTTTTGCCAAATCACAGTAATTTCAGTAAAGATTTTCTGTTCTAAGGTTTGGGATCTCTTATCAAATGATAAATGATTAAATGTAATCAGTCAACAATGTCTGCATGTAGCTGGCCTTTCCCCTGGTCCTTGTTTGTGCCTAAACACCAGGGAAGGCGTAGGGTACACCCTGGACAGGTTGCCAGACTATTACAAGGCTGACAACATAAATGAAATGAATCTTGGAAATTCTTAAGTGTGATTATTAAATGTTCATCCAGTGCCCACAGAAAGTTGTGAACGGTCTTAAAACCGGAGCAAACACTTCAGACTCGTATTTTTCAAAGGAGATATCTGTGCCTGTTAATGTTACTGACTTATAGTCTATTAAAGCAGCATGAGAACAGAAACATTTCTACCGCTGTTCCTATAAAACGTTTTAGTGGGAGAAGATGATAGTGGAAAAAACATAAAACAGTGTCACTGGAATTGAAACAGAAGTTTAGTATCCCACTAATTAGTGGGAATATTACTGTAACATGAGTTGTTTCGACATGGTCTTCCGCATTATAATCTATAAAACACTTAATTTCACAGCTGAATCTTTTAGCAGACCTCTTTGCTGTTGTACCACATTGAATTAACTGTACACTGCTCTGTCTGTATGCATGTGTGGTTCAGCTTGAAGCAGCACAATAATGAAGTCACTCAACCATAAGAGAGATTTGGGATTCCTTACAGGATGTTACTGTTTTGGGGAATTTGACAGTGACAATTTCTTTCCTACTTTGCAGTGTTTTTTTTGTTACTGAGCTTGTTCAACTAGAACAATCAACAGTATGCTGTATATTAGAATCTAATGGTAGAAATAGCAAAATTAACATGCTTTTATGTTCAAAAACACTGTTTTCTTCATACTGTTTGGGCTGGAACACCTGAATTCACCCTCTGTCTGAAGTCCTGAATTTTAGCACCTGTCTCTTTAAATCCCCCTACTGGAAAAGCCCAGTGTACTCTAAATGCCCAGCATTTGCTGGCCTTTTGTATCTTTGCCTCTCTGCGCCATCATTGCAGCCGATGAATGACTGTAATGGTGCATAGTGGCACTTTCTACCAGGAAAAACCTCCAATAAAAGCTTTTGAACACAAATCTCCAAAACCAGACATGTTCCAGCAGTAATATGCTCCCAAAAGAGGGAAAAATTAACAACATCTGCAATTAAGATTATATCTTTTCCTGACGTTTGCATGTAGCCGTCTCTTACCTGTTTTCTCTCCTCGGTCTCCTCGATCACCCTTCTCCCCCTTGAACCCTCTATCTCCTCGATCACCTGAGGACAAACCAGAGAAACAAACTGAAAATCATAGAGACTTTATAGGAGTAAAAAATAAAATCAGAACTGGTAAAATATAACTCTATTATAATATAAATCTTACAGAGGCATTAAACCTGACCTTACATTACTGTAGATGATTTCTAGACTCCTCACAATCAGGTATTGCAGCAAAAAAATCCCCCGCAGCCCAAAGAGCATTTTCCCCATAGGTCACCATTGTAAAACACGTCTATAAAACTGTTAACAGGACACCTCGAACTTCAATCAAGGTCAATTATGAATCTTTTTATTATAATTATATTATTATATTTTTGAGCCATGAAGGTTTTGTATAATAGCGCTTTCCTCGAGCTGAGAAAAACAATTTGAAAGTCTGTGATATGTGTTTTGGTACACTTTGTGTTCATACCTGCTCACTGTACACATAACAATGCTCATGATCCCCTTTTCAATTGAACTCGGGCATGCATCAACTTACTGTGCCTTACGGTACACAGCGTTCACACCAATCAAATTTGCTGGATTTTGGGGTCAAGTATACTCGCATCTGAGCCTGTGCCCATAATGTAAAAGCCCTAGTAATGTAACTTTATAGTAATCTGGGTATCAGCATTGTAATATCAAAGTAAAACATGACCAATATGTGACTTCAGTGTTTTTCACTTAGATTTTTAAGTAGAAAAGGCTCTATAATACCACTGAATTACACTAATAATGTCCTGTTTTTAATGAAAGACCAACAATGGTAGATATTCATCAGCTGAACCCGATACTCACAACCAACACTTATCCTAATGTGCAGAGTCTACAGTGACAACCACACACACACACACACACACGGGGCAAAAATGTGAAATAACACACAGGAGCAGCTCCAACCATCAACATGTTTACATTTTAAAACCTTTCCTTTACCTCACACGAATGTCCTCTTCTTTACACTCATTTGTATATTTTTAGCAAAAGCCTATAAAATAATCAGCCCTGTAATCTTGCCTTATATAAGATGTTTAAAATTAGAGGAGCCACCCTGCATCCTGTACTTAATTTACCTCTAAAAGTTTGGGTTAAATGTTGGTTTTTTTTGTGCAATTGAGTGGAGGTGAATGAGTTCAAAAGAGAGGGAGCAGTAACAGGGAAAACAGAAGTATTGAAAACAGATCATTTTCTGGATTTAATGAAGGTACCAGTGTCAAGGTAACTTCTTGGAGTGTCTTTATAGTGTTTGCATGTTAAAACATTGCTCAATCAAAGTGAGTAAAAATCCTCTCATTTGTGGTTTCTGCAAAATTATGGTACATGTACGGACAACACCTCCCACCAATCAGCAGCTTGGATACGACTGTTTCTCATTTGTTTTGATTCCAAAATATGTCTCCACTCCAAACTCGGGGGAATAACCTTCAAAACAGGAGAGAGAGAGTTTGTTTCAGCACCATTTGTTGTTAATTTTCAGCTACGAGGTTTAAAACCACATGTCTGTTTTTGCCATGAAGCTTAAAGAGGATCAGCTTCAAGTCGGCATTTATCCCACCTTTAATTTGACCCTTTTTTTTTCACATCAGAGACCACAGGGGCAGCTGCCAGCCGAGGTGGCACTCCATCCCAACTACTATGTGTTATATTATGTGTGTGTCCATGTCTGAGGAGTGTAGCTAACACAACGCCCTGTCTGTAACGGGCTTCAGCTGTCAGTGTCACCTCCATCTTGACCACATCCTTAACAACTAAATAACACTGCAAGAAAAAAACAAACACACTGGTAAACTACTGCTGAGCTGCATGAGGCAACAGATGCATTTGATTAAAAACTGTACTAGTAAAGCTTCAATCTAGTGGCCCTGAATTACAGCAAACAGTAAATGTGTGAAGTTTCAGCACTTAAAGCTTCACTAATTAATAGCTGTAGCAACATTAGTGGTGGTAAGGATGGGAAAGTCGGTCTGTTGGCCTAGCAGATTTGCTTTAGCTATTTGATGCACTGCTGTTACATTTTGCACAGAAAGTCATGGTGCCAAGAGGATGAATCACAATAACTTTGGGAATCCCCTGACTTTTCCTTTATTGCCACCAGCAGGTCAAAATGTCAGTTTGTCTATTGATATCTTAAATGCCTGCAAAAATAATTACAATCCCATCAGCTTCAGATGAATTTTGGGCAAATGCTGCCATGCTGAGAAGCTACAGAATTATAGGCTATTTTAGTCACTGTAAGCATGATAGTGTAGGCTATTGATGATAACATATAACTCAAAGCACTGCTGAACTTAAGTGCAGCCTCAAAGATGTGCTGGCATGGCTGTAGACTCTAACAGCTGAAATACACGGGGCACTGATGTGGCGCGTCACATTGGTCGGGCGGAGCAGGGTTTTTTACCTGCTACACAGACTCTGTCTTCGTATGTTCGTGTGGTTGCTGACAGTGAAAACAAAGTGATAATGCAGTCGGCTATGCAGGGTTTGAAAGTGTGAGCTATATTAACTGGTACCAGCTTAACTAACTGGATTATTTTAACAACAGCATGCATTAATTTGGTTTATTTATTTTAGCGTGATATGTAAAAGCACACACAAGAATGCTCTGTGGCTGTGTGTTGGCTCTGGTACAATGAGGTATTCATTTCATTCATTTGAACTGATCAGGTGGCCAACAAACACAACAACACAAATAAATGCTGAAGTTAATAGGAGAAGTCAACAGACAATTATTTGCTAGCTCATTCCACTAGACCATAACTCACTACTTGCACATGACAACATAAATGTCAGGGATCCAAGAACTGCTCTCATTGTTGTTTATTATATATTTTTCTATTATTGCACTACAATGTTTTTTATTGCACTTGTACCCTGTCTTGTATCTTGTTTTGTACCTTTGTTTTTGTATCTTGTTTGTACCTCATGATCTTTTGTTTTTGCACCAGAGAAACACAATTTCGTTCCTCTACGTTCTGTACTGCACTGTAGAGTGATGCCAGTAAAATCTCTCTTATCTCTTACTTTAATCCTATTTTAGCCACAACCACTTGATAATGTCCCTGTCAGCTTGTTTAGCAAATTTTCTTCCTCCAAGTGACAAAATAACAGCTTGTTCAACTCAGTTGATCTGTGGTTCTCTATAGAAAAAGGCTGACACCTAATGCACTTCCTGCTCAGTCTACCAACCATTCATCTATAAAAAGAGTGCTGTTTTAACAAGCTGTCCTTATCCACAGCTGAGCAACTGCCTTCTGCTGAGGCCCCGTTCTCACCAGAGAGTCTACAAACTCTTCACCCTTCGCTGGTTTGTTGAACCCACAACCAGACCCCAGATGGGTGGAAGCACAGACAGACATTGTTGTGAACTGCCAGAGTGTAGGTGGCCAAACATCCGCAGAGATCCTCGCTTTCTTCATCTTGTCTGCATTTTTCTTGAAAAACACTTACTTGTATGGTGTTTTCAAATCTTTACATAATTAACTTGTCGATCAAACAATGTCCCGGCACCGGAGCTTTCTTTTGTGGGTGACACTTTTTCTGGGTTTGTTCACCCTTGGGGGCCATTTCTGCCAAATCTAATTTTCCATGTTTTTTTCTGTTTACTCCAAACAAATCTGAGATTTGTTACAGCAAATTAGGACATGCAAGCTATGATTTGCAAAGAAAGACTATTTCCTCTTGCTTAATTTTTTATTTCATGGATCACAATATACATGGGAGGTAATCATTTGTGAAATATGATGCTTCCATCTTTTGAGATCCAAAATTTACATGATAGTTAGACACTTGTTTTCTGTTTGTAGATGGGGTCATTATGTTCCACTGAGGACTGACTGCTGAAACATGTGGGGCACCTGGTAAAATTCGGTAAACTGGTCCGATCCACTGTTTGGCTTAATATCAAACCGGTTTGAAAATTTTTACACTGGCCCAACCCTATCACCTAACAAGAGCAGCGCTGGCGAAAGCGTAAAGCTTAAGCAAAACTTACCGCAGTCAAATAGCTCAATGAGGTAGAAGGAGTAGATTTGCTTCCAGGCCATTTACAAAGTTTTTATTAACTATTAAGGTGGAAAATCAAAATATTAATATTATTATGAGTAGGCCTAACACTATTTTTTCATATATGAAACGTGTTTGGAAAGGAGCGTTAACTAAAAGATCTGAGTAGACTATTTCTACCACCACTGGTTCTACAACACGTTTTCAACATTTACTGGAAGTCCACTGCACACATAGTTAGGGCAGAACAATTAAAGCAGCGGTTGGCACATCTATCTAAGTCTCAACACTGGTGCAGAGTGTTGAACCAAAACAACCAAGCCCTCTCAAAGAAGACAACACATCAGAGTGGTCCAAGGTTTTGAAAGCTACTGGCCAACAAAGGGCCTGTGGGACTCAAACACTGGACAGTTCAGCCAAACCTAACTCTGATGTGCAACAGCTGTTGGCTAAAGACACACACTATATATACGCACATACACAATAATATTCTGACACAAAAACGTCTACAGCGCGTATCACATTTGTCATGGTTTTGTGTGTGTTCTGTGCGTGTCTGACTGTGTATCTGTTATTGTTGGCACTGCCCAGCTGGCGACGCCAGAGTGGAAACATCAACACCCCGGGGGTTTATGCAGATATAGACTGGTGTGGATAAATGGATAAATGGATGGATGAATGAATGGCGGGAAAGGCAGCACTGCAGGTCATCAAGTTATTGTGTGCTTAAAATCTTTTTTAATCCAAAAGTTGGCATTTTATTCCCATTTCTACTTGGAAAACCTGAATGCTCATGTCACAGAAATAAAAATTTATAGTGTGCAGTGGAAAAGTACTGGAAATACAGAATGGTGAGAAATTTCCCAATGCTCTCCTGCTATGTATAATCGTATATTCAGCTGTTTTAAAACTATTAAAGGCTCATTATGGACCCTGCATAGTACGGCAGAACTATTCACTTAATCTCTCAAGGAGGCACTGGCCTCTTAGCAAAAGCATATATGATACCTTTAAATATTTTGGGAAAATAATTATCACTCTGCTTTGGATTCTGTTTCACTGACTGTAAATTGTTGATTTTCACTATGTCTTAAATCACACACATCGACTATATGTGCATGCTTTTATTGATAATTTAGCTATGTATATATGTGTTTGCTTTATGTCTTTGTCCATTTTAACTCTGATGAAGACCCGGTATTGTTAAAATGTTAATGTGTTTGGACACTTAAAAGTTGCAAGTTAATCAATTTGCTCCAGTCTCTTTCTCTCCTTGAAAGTAATTTTGAAGTGTTTATGATGCTCAGAGAAAGGTACTATTTTTTTTTAAAAACTGCTTATTTTGTAAATTTTATATATGGTAGAATATTTCCTTACACATACTCATAAAAGACAGCTGATTTGATCGGCACAGACAAAATTTTCTTTGGAATAAATAAACGAAGACATGGATAATTAAGCAATTTTAGCATTCATGCCAGAGCATAAAAAGAAAACAAGTGCCATCTGTTATTGATGGGGGATTTTAGAAAGATTCTGTGCCGCATGTTTTTTTATTTTACCAAAAAAACATCTCATGCAGCTGTCTGAAAAATGCGAATTTGAGTTGTGAACTTGTTGACAAGATTAAGCTGCAAGTTGCATAAGACTGCCAAATAACAGGCTTTGACTGATTTGCGAATGATAAAATGTTGGGTGAGGGAGTGAGTAAGTTTCACCATAAAGTACAACACTGTGATTATTCTGTTATTGTTTGATTATAATAATAAATCTGGGCTGTATGTTTTTTTGCTTCAGTGTTTTCTGGATAAACATTCTTGAATGTGACTTAATAGATGAAGACAGAAATGAACAAAAATCAACTGTTATTTGCTTTGTTTTAGTAGAGAAGCTAAACTTATGGCTATATAAAATCACAATATCTGAAACAAAAGACATACCTCTCGGACCAACAGGTCCAACGTCTCCTTTTTCTCCTCGAAAACCGCTGACCCCGACAGACCCTTTAATTCCACGATTGCCCTGCATCCCTTTTTCTCCTGTAAACCCTGAAACACAAAAAAGCTTGATTTAAATAAATGATTAATAACCATCTAACAGGAGGACTGTCTGGTCATAATATGCTACAGACTCTCCTCGACATAAGCTATGGCACCGTTCAGAGCGGCATAACTATGGTGGCTTTTACCTGCTTTTAAGGCTCTTTGTGCAACATTCAGAACCACAAGATGTTGCACTGGAGCACCAGTATCTCAGACCAAAACAGATCCACATCTCCCCCCTCCATTCATGCTCTCAGCAAGATACTGGTCTTTCTCTAAGACAATAGAGGTGCAAAAAAAGTGGCTATGTCTATAGTTATGTACATGTACGCTATTATTTTGCTGGCTGGAATATTGATTTTTACAGTGCAGAGTTATTTTGGTAATTTCAGTAAACATATTCAGATTGGTCAGGAGCTATTTCTTTGATCTGTCAGATGATCCAAGTCCATATAACATGAATATCAGATTGCTAGCTATCCTGCTAATGCCAGCTACCTAAAACATAAAGTCATGTATGCTTTAGGTAGCTTCAGTTAGGCTGGTCTCACTACTAGGACGTCAACACATGCGGCATGGGCAGTGCCCCCCAGTGTCATTTTAGTGTTAGTGTAAAACGCAGTGGGCTTTCCACCAATTCCAATGTAAACCCGATGTCAATACTAGACGCTTAGAGTAACAGACATAGTTTAAAGACCCCAAAAGTGAGGTCTGTCTGGGTGGGTGGGTGGGAAGGTGGATGGTGCAACAAACACCACACTAACTGCCAACTTTTTCTTACAGCTGACTCCTTTTGCATCAAAATACAACAAAAAAAACCAAACATTTTCTTTAATAACATGAGAAGGGCCAATAGTTTCTGATTGTTTTTTTTTAAAATTTATATTCATTTTTTTATTTCTAATTTCTGATTCTGTTTCAAAGGGAGGGACTCACGTGCACTAACATGCACACAACTGGACAAGCTATCAAAACCAAGAACAGAGAAGTATGGATTACAACACACACAGATGGAGTGTGAATTTAGTTTCAGCTCAGGACCCCATTTACATAGTAATCAGTGGTTTGCAGCTTCATTAATGCTCAAAATCTAACATATAATAAAACCTTTAAGGGCTGTGTATCTGATCAATAATTTTTTTGCACATATAGGTTAATATTAGACTTTTAGAGGTTAAAGTTAAAATCACAGAATTCTCAAATCTACCTTTGTTTCCTGGCAGTTTTGGAATAACAACTGGAGTTTCACTAAATAAACAATTTTCTAAACTCCTAGAAGTGGAAACATCCAATCCAATCCAATCCAATCCATGACTTACATTAGATGCCGTGGTGCGAATCAGAAATCAATATCAGACCTTGTCCTAATATTCATTAATAACTGATTCACACTAACTTTTGCTTGCAATCATTGCAATCGTGCACCATAGTGATCTGTAAAAGAAAAAAAAGTTAATAATATTGAAAAAAATTCTGAATGCTTTATGACCCGTCCTATCCTCCCTGCCCTGACATCATTTAGATGTTGGAAAAGCTGTTAATGTTTGTCTTTCTTCTTCTACCATCTGCCAACTCTTCAAATCTCTAAATGCCCACTGATGCTGGAAGAATAGCACTATACTTTGTTTTGTTCCATAAAACAATCCAATTCAGAATTCCCACCCCAAGGCAAACAATGAGAACCTCTGTTTATAGTAGGCACACTCAAATGTCTCAACATTAATGTGGTAATGAGTTATTGATTGCACCACTGAAGTATGAAGCACAGTCTTTGTGAAATGTCGCTGTACCTCGACATGCTCTGATTACACTGTTGTGACAACTCAGCAATCTGAACAAAATAATCGCACTGAAAGCATTAGCGACAGACACCAAATAAACCGATGATGGATGATGTTATGTTTTCTGTGGTTTTCTATCTCTTTGCAGTAAAGGGTCATTCACTCCATCCTTTAAAATATCCACTGGGAAAATGTGATCAATCACATTCTGGAAGGAGTGCAGAGTTGTTCTTTGCGTTCTGCAGGACAGTCCAACAAGATCATTCAACAAGTCCAAAAAAGGATTTTTAACAGCCTGGATGTGATGATAGATTCCTTTGGCTTCAAAGGAGTAACAGAAGTACATTTGCTGCTTTACAAACAGAGCATGTTGGTCTGAAGTTTCCAACTCAGGCTGTCTGAGGGTCAGCGGCGGGAAAAATAGAAAGCATGCCAACGCCCAGAAAGAGCATCTATGGCAACCTATATGACACTGCATCATGTTTTCTCAATTTTAGGTCATCCTAGAGGGTACTACATCACATTATCTTGACTGTAAAAGCACCTAATAGGACACTTTATCATGTGTTATTCAGGCTGCAAACTCTGGGCCTGAAAAATGAAGCCAACAATGAAGTTCCAAAAACTGCATTTCTTTTAATGGCCACTTGAGGCTGGCTCCAAAAGATGAGTAAATACCCATAAACCCCCATGTCAAAATGCCCAAATTTACAGTAGAAATAATAAATTACTAATTTTCCAAACATGGGGGCACCAAGGGGGGCGGTCGCATCCTTAATTGGTCATACCTATATCTACATGTTCCAACTTCGTTTAGTATTTTCACTTCAGCTTACCTATATTATGAACACTATCAAAAAAATGAATCACCTCTAAGATAATTGCATTTTAAATTGGTGTTATGAAAAGACTATTTGCTCTTTTCTGCTCATAAATCATTGCAATATTTCTGGGTAATAAGTAAAATTGCTTAAAATTAAACTTAATTGCAACATTGTCTATTTGATTGGTAAGGTCCACAAGTAACTGTATAAAATTGTTAACTGTGGAAGGGTACTGGCAAGTCTTCACATCTCCACTCGGTTCCTCATATCAGAGACTTCCGCGTCCAAGTGTGTAGTCTTATTGGGTCTAGCTGTGTTTGTGGCGACCAAACTGGGAATTTTTTAATGAAATATTGGGACATTAGCAGCAGTGTAGAATTGGTGAAAAAAATGAACAGTAAATAAATGTAAAATTTAACTAAAATGTATCTACAATGTGTGTGAAATGTACAAATTTAACTTAGCTAATGGACAAATTTAACTTGAAAATATGCAATCCATTTTTTGTACCAGGCTGTAAACATATTTGTTTGGGTTTTTTTTTCACTCTGATGAAGACGCAATACACACAGAAACGTTAGTCGTTTGAACCTTATTAAATATTTAAGTGAGTAATGTGCTCCAGTATTTTCTTTGGGTGCAGTCCTTGTGAAGTGGCCCATTGAATTGTTTGCTATGACATATCAGTAGTCTGAGAAAACGTACAACACCAACATTTATTCTGGCAACTGGGTTGATCCCATAACTGCTGATCCATACAGAGACTGACCACCACCACTGAGACTTGTGATTAAAAATCCCCTTAGCTAAGAGATGACTGCTCTCACTAAAGACAACAGCTTAATGGATGATGGAGGTAGTTCTGTTATAGTCCTGGGGGGGTTTCCATTCACTCTGCCATGTTTTCATGCTATCTATTAAACAAGCCTTTTTCTTTCTTCCCTACAGTTAGAAATTCTTCTTGTATTCACATTTTCCTGGAACTATAGCAGTGGTGAGGGGGTTTCCTTTCAGCAGGAAGATAATGCTTCTTGGAAATGTCATGTGAGAGCTGCAGTTTATCGGCCAGGGAATGTAGGATGGATGATGACAGTGGAGGAGCTGAGGGGTGATGATTCAAGAGGTACCAAGCTGGAAAGTGTCTGAAAAAACATCTGGATTCATACTGTTGTTGTTTGTATCGTACAGTATCTTTAAAAAATAGTAATTTCATAGTTGTGAGGTGCCAGTTCTGTCTGGATGAGGCCTCATGTTGTGGTTTTTGGTGGAATTACTTACAAGACAAAGATAGATGACCCGTCCTACTGGCCCCATCCACACCCTGTCTGAAAATAAATCCCCATCCGAAGTCTGGGCCTATGTTTTCTTAAGTGGGTAAATATGACCTTTTTTATTTTTTGTTCTCACAGAATTATTAATGCAACTGAATGTAATCAAAAAAGCAGAGGTAGTAACACCTGCTGAAGTCTGTTTTGCATAAGTACTAACCTTTTTTTTTTTTTTTTTTACCTCTCATGCCACTCAAACCCAAATCATCTGGCAATAAAAAGGCTTGTAACTCAGATGTTGCTGTTTACATTGGACATTTATAGGGCAAGTACATTTTATGACCTATGGGCTTGTACAACCATCCAAAAACCACACCAGTCCAAAAACACAAGGGAGTAAATCAGAGGATCAGATATTATTTTTAAACTGTGCCTCTGCGTCTCTGGTTCACATTTGTTAAATCAGAAATAGCACACACAAATTCCTTTTTTTCTTACATGCATTACAGAGATTTAAGCAAGGTACTTCCAAAGCTGTGATATCCCAACATTTCCCACAGGTTGGGAATTTGTTTGCACTGGTTAGCATAGTGTCAAAGTTTGAAAAAAGGCCACAAAAATTTAGATTATTGAGGCAGACAGGACACGATGGAAGAGAAAGAAGGGCATGGCACGCAACAAAGTTTGACACTGCAGTTATGTGGCATGCACCGTAATTATCAGGATCTCCTTTCATTTTCATATCTTAAGGGACACTTCATTCCCAAATCAAAAATACACACTTTATATCTTACCTGTAGTGCTATGTATTAATGCAGACTGTTTTGTTGTGGGCCGCTAGGGGTTGGAGATATCAGCTGTAGAGACTTCTGCCTTATCTCTTATATAATGGAACTAGATGGCACTTGGCTTGTGGTGCTCAAAATGCCAAAAAATACATTTGAAAAACTGAACAGCAATGTCTCAGAAATCCTGACCCAATTACTCAAGATAATCTACAAATTGTGTTGTAAGGAGTTTCATGTAGGAACTATGACTGAACTACATCTGCCAACCAAATCACCATGAAGAAGGGACGAGGGACTCATGCTCATGACAGCGCGAGATGTAAACATAAATGGCGTCCTCCTCGGCTAAGCTGTAACATTAGCTAGCTCAGTAGTGCTGGACAAGCTAGCAGCAGAGGCATGAAAAAATCTATTTTGATTTTGGGGCGAACTGTCCCTTTAAGAGACGGACATGGAAATGTTATTGATCTTCTGATTTACGTCTCTGCTATAAGCAAGTAAGAGCATTTCACAAAATAGTTCATTTGAACATTTTGATCATTCTAATGCATAACTTTGTATGCAATTCAATAACTGACCAGTGATAATCTGGTTGTACTCACCTCTTAAACCTGTCAATCCAGGAGCCCCTGGGGGCCCCAATGCTCCAATATCACCCTTTTCTCCCTTTGGCCCTGGAGGACCTGCAGAAAGAAATACAATAATGGACATCATTTATGACATAATGCATGTTGATGCTGTGCAACATTGCATTTATTAATGCAAAATTTGTCATCTATAGTTTATAGTATTCAAGTCCTTTATTACCTACATTACTGTGTATTTAAATGGGACGATCAAATGGAAAAACTTTGGTCTTGGTCAGTGTGGACTGCTAGTATTTTGTGCTAAATGTTTCTGATGCTGGAGGAATTTGTAGAAGATTAAAAACAGCATTAAGTGAGTTGAAGAAAAGCTCTGTAATCCTTTCCTTTACAGTGACAGAAATAATGTGATATTGCAAATACATTTGCAAACCTACCGTCTAGCATGACTGCAGTACATCTTGATACAAACACATAAATGCTCAAGGATTGGGCAGAAGTCCAGTTGCAGGTTCTGACAAAAAGTGTTTTTTTTTTGCTGCAGGGCTCTATGTGTATGTTTTCAATCAATATACTTAAAAGAAGTAACTCAAAACATATCCATGAAAGTAATTCTTTTTAAACTGCACTGCAATCCACTTCTCCTGGAGAGATTTGGAAGCTGCAACAGTGGTTTGTCAGGAATTTCTTTTCAAAAAGGTAAAAATATGAGAGACACTCAGTCCACACTGCGTGTGTTTATTAGTACAGCATGTTGGACCGCTTATCATCAAAGGTGTTGCCAAAATCAAGGCAGGCAGGAGTTGTGTAGATTATCACTTGAAAGGGGAACACATGGGACCACAACTTGTTTCAGAGCTTTTAATAATGAAACAGATAATGATTTTATCAGTGTAAAACCAGTCATTTTCTATCGTTTAATATAGTTCACAAACAGATGCACGCACGCACGCACGCACGCACGCACGCACGCACGCACGCACGCACACGCACACGCACACGCACACACACACACACACACACACAGCCGGCGATATGGCAGCCAAAATGTAGGCCAAACCGGGTCTTACGACTGGTGTAAGGATTCAATCCAAAAAGTTTGTTGTACTTGGAGAGAGTGAGTGAAAAATAAGCCAAACACGGAGTAAGAGAGGGCGAGAGAGAGAGAGATAGATAGAAAGAGAGAGAGAGAGGGTGAGAGATGACCACAATGGGAACCACATGTTTAAGAAGGTGGACCACAACACAGCTTGTGGGAATGCTTAGAAATTCAGGGCTTGTTATTGTCCAACACATATCCAATGATTCTGATCCTTCAGAGCCTCTAATTTTTCTCTAATTTTCAAATTTCTGATGCAGAGAAGCTGCTAACTGACTTTGAGATATAGATCTGCCCCCTGCTGCCTTAAGCGGCTTCACAACTCTGGACACACTTAACTGGTGACTACAGGTCATGACACTGTGAAAAGGTCACATTAAGAGGTGGGGCTGGGTGATTATCCTGTTGTGTGCAGGTTGGGGTTAGAATTGGGGTTATGTGTGTAGATGAATGATTAGTTGATAAAAAGAAAAATAACTGGCAACTATTGTCGAATTGCAGCTACATTTTTTTCCTTTGTGAAAAAAAAAAATTGTCCTGGTTGGACAAAACTTTCAGTGGTCACCTTTCAGTGCTTTTAGAAATTGTGATTGGCATTTCCCACTTTTCTCTGACATTTTGAAGCTCAAATGGTTAATCATTAATCAGGATGATAATCAGTAGATTTACGATATGGAGTTTCTGCAGAGAACATCTTTCTTTTGAAGTCCTTAGTGAAGAGTTGACCTGAGGACCTGATCTGACCTGAGTTAGCCTTTGGTTCACAGTTTCATGTCAGTTCTGGGAAGGCTTAAACTGCTACAGATTTTAGGCTTCTACATAGTTTTGACTGGCCCCCTTGGACCCATGAATGGTCAGCAGTCAACAATATAACATCAACAACAGATGTTGCAGTCAGTTTCGTCAGTCAAAATGCAACAAATTACTGGGCGGAGAAAAGCTTTATCTTTTTAGTGTTTGTGCCCATAAAGAAAGTTGCATTTTGGCCAAGAGTCAGCTTTCAGGCTATTGACATCTTTATTTTTATAGCGTTAAGCCAGCACCAATAAATTTCACTTCAGGACACAATATATATACAGCTCATTGAGAGGGGAACATGGCTGTTGGTACCAAAAGTTGTCCAGTCCTTCTAATAGATTAGATAAGTGAAAACTTTGATCTGCTGGGCGAGCTAGATGAAGGGTCAAGGGTTGAAAAAAGTCACTAGGGTTCATCTTCTGGGCACTCTGAACTTCTGTTCAAAATTTTATGGCAATCTATCTAATTACTGTTGACAGTTTGGTGAGATCTGGTTAAGTTAAATAAGGTCACTTACATTTAAGGCCAAAAAAGACATCTGGTTCCACCTCTCACTGAATGACTATACTTCTGACTGACTGACTGATTGCTAGAGTTTTCTTATTTCTCTCTGTCCATACATTTAATTTATTATGGTGTCAAGTATCTGGACTTAAAAAGCATCTGTGGTCACAGAAATCATTTGACTGAAATGTAAGAATTAAATAAAACCTCAATGTTTCTCTTCAAAAAAGTTGGATCTCTGAAAGTCTTCTAACTTTCACTCAAACCTAACTTTACTGACATCACTGGATATTTAATACTTTACGTCCACATTTCTCTCATTTTGAGCTATCATTACATTCAATTGTCTGCTTTTAGTTATATATGTATATGTGTTTGCATGCTTCAGCTTTGCTAAAATACAGTTCATGCTGGTGGTCCTGAAAAAATTGCGGCCTCGTTAATAGTTTGTTTTAGCAGAGCTTCACATTATTAATCTCCTGGCTTTCAGAGTCCTATGTGTTCATTCAGCTGACAGAGTTTCAACAATAACAAGCCCAGTGGCCCCTTCAGGATCAGTCTGAAAACATCTGACAGCACTGAGTCCAAAAGTACAACACTAGTGGAGAGTTCAGGCGTCTTCATCCAACATCTAGTCTGTGGTGCAAATATAAAAAAGTTCCAACCAGGGTGGAGAAACAGGGCAGCGAGCCTGTCTTTTTTTTTGGAGACTGACTCTCAGCAGAGATCACAACACACTGTCATGGGATGACATGTATGTTAAATGTAAGAGGAGATAAGGAGCATGTTGTGAAATACATCATTATGACAGATGACATAATGCATTATCAGGGTTTGTTATTTGAGGAAACAGTCATTTTAACAAAGAACAGATGGACAAATCTGTGGTCAAAATGAGGCTGAAATGAGGCTTAAATGTTTGTCTTTAATCTGAGAGGACAGAGTTATGCTAGAAAGTTATCTGTTCTGAGTGATTTAATGCAGAAGCTCTCGAGAAATTGCTCTGGCTTTACAGACACTGTTTCTCAGAGACAGTTTACTGTACTGGTCCAGATATAAGACAGTATTTATTTACCTAATTACTTTTAGAGACATTTTAGATTATGAGATTTTCCAAGGATAGTAAGATATTGTACCTTGGATTAGAAAATTGTCTGGTTTCCAGCAAAAAAAACCCCAACGAATTACTAAAAACTGGTAAGCATAGGAACCTCCCCGTCTTCATCAATGGATGCACATAGCGGGACATACTGTATACACATTAAGGATTGACTATTTAAGTAATTTCTATATTTAAGACATCACATGAAATTATTAGAGTATTCACTCGAGTATTCACAAACCCTAACATAAGAATAGTAATGTAAATTGGCCAACAACAGAAAACCTGTGTAATTTTAAATTCATTTATTCAACAACCAGGCTTCAATAAACCTAAACCATAAATATATTGGAAATATCGACTAACTTCCTCATACTGCCATTACATAGGTAAGATGCAGCGCTAAAGGACCATCTTCAGGTCTGGAGAGGGATCCGCTCTCCTCCCAGTTCAATGTCTACCTGTTCAACACGAGCCAACACGGCAACAGTAGCTAACATCTGACACAAAGCCATTTAACGGCCGTCAAACTCAGAACAACACCAAAACAACTCACCTCTGTTGTTAAATCCATTAGTAACCATTAGCTGGCCCTAAAACTATTTACCAGAGCGGAGCTCGTACTCATGCAGCAGTGGTTTCATGATAAAGAGAGAAAGAGTGAAGCAATACTGTGCACACAGCTCTTCAATAAAATAAAATTTATATCGGAAAATATGAAAAGGCCTTTGTTTAAATGTGGAAGATTGGGTGGCTATTACTCTACATGCTGTTTGAATACTGCTGTCCAAATCGAGTACTCATGCCCATCCTTAGTAGACTTCATGGAAATCTAACCATTTTCGTGAGGTATGAATGATCCTTTCCCAGCAAAATGGATTACTAATGGATTAAAATGGTTACTATTATACAGTATAGGTGTCCCCTTTGTGTGTGTAGAATACATTTAAGTTGTTAAAAATGAAGAGCAACAAAAGAATAATAATGTTAGTGTTTGATGTAAGTGTGTGTAAACCGGCCTGAACTGAGCAACAGGACTCTTTACTAGTAAAGCAAACATGCCACTCAATATGTACATTAATGGTCATCAGACGACACAGAGAGCTGTAAATGTTTCCAGGCCTTAGCTCGGCTGGAATTGACTCATGACATATGACTAACTCAGCAAAAAGTCCCAGCAGCCCAGCAGCTTTCAGCAACAACAGAACATCCATCCAAATGTGTACATGTCACTATTGTTGTGTGAAAAGCCTTTGATATCAACATCTGCAGTTCAGTGAGACTTGTGTATGGACTTGTGTCAGTTTTGGGGTCTGGGGTTACCATAATAGTTAATGTAAAGCCCCTAAAAGCCTGGCTACATAATAAGCAAAGTTCAGGTTTGCAGAAAACATACTAAGGTGAGAGTTTAAACCAACTACAATAGTTTTTTTGTATCAAATAACAATGTAAGAGGGGTTGCTTGTACTGATAAACCAACAGAAAATTATCAGCTGAATCTGCAGCTCCCCTCAGCTTTACTGAACTCAGTCAGTTGTTTGTCTGCACTTTACCACTCTGACAGCCTCTCTTATAAATGCATGCTAGTCCTCAGATGGTGTTTTCTTAGTTCTTCAATAGTTGTAGTTCTACATGTTGGAAATACCAGAGTTTTATCTTCACCAGAGGAACAGATCAAAAAGGTATGAACAAAGGACCTATTTCTTGTTGGTGTCCTTACACAACAGTGTGTGGGCCTATTCATTTATGTCAGCAAATGTCTCTGCACGCAAATAGAGGGAACCCAAATGCCTGTGAACACACCATTTCTGTTAGACACACACAGACACACACACATACTGCTGTCAAATTGAAAGATGGTTTTGTAACCCAAGTAGAAGGCGTTTGCTTCATGCCAATTAAACACTCAGAGTAGAGCAACATGGTAACATACATATTGGAGAAGTGTTGTAAAAAAAAAAAAAAAAAAAGATCCACCACAGCATATTACTGGAAAATTGGGTGGGACTCTCTGGCCTGGGCCTGGTGCTAAACTGGTTGAACTCCTATGTGAAGGACAGGGATTACTTTGTGTCTCAGTGTACAAAAATGGCATGTGGAGGTCCCCAAGGCTCCATTCTTGGGTCTCTTTTGTTCAGCATCTACATCCTTCAATTAGCTCTGATTATACCAAACAACCAGGCTGTTCTCATGAACCGTTTGTATGTGTACCAACTAAAAGTAATGCACCACAATTTGTGTAAAACACTGCATAGTCATGAGTCAACAATTTGTGTGTAACCTACGTAATCAGGAAGGCTGCAATTATGTGAAAGAAGTGAGTAGTATAATGACTGAAATTCTGGTTAAAGTAGCATTTTAGGGTGGTGGATGGGTCAATCAACACAGGACTTTCCCCCAAGTGTCTGGAACCATAAGAAACCAAGAGAACAGTTAATTATTTAAGGTACGTCTTCACCATGTTTCTTTTCCTAAACCTAAGCTACGTATTTTTACTTATTTAACATTATGCTTGTATGTAACTTTACAGTATGTGTTACAAGCGCTGAGTAGGTGCATTCAACCAAACAATTATGTCATGTGTCAAGACCAGACCAGAGACCAGACCAGAAATCTTGGTGTGACATAAAGCTCTCAATCATCACCTAAGTAGAGTTTTTTTTCAGTTGACATGGAAATGAAGATATTAAAATGTCTACTTCTGGGCACTTTTTCATGATTTGTTGAAACTGAAAGTTTATTCTTAACTTGGCATTAAGTCCTTCAAGTAACTGTCTGGAAATTTTCGATTTCTTGACAGGGTTTTTCTCAGCAGAGTTTACTGCCCTTAAATGTACCCTGGGGTTTTCTTGTGAACAAACAAAAGTTATATTTAACTCAAGTGCATCTCTTAGTGTATCTAAATCAATGCATACCTAATATCCAGCATTGTTCCATCAATGTATTCAGCCTCCATGTTTACTAGCTCACAGTCTTCTTCACTGCCTTTGTTGACACATTTCCTCCTAGATATCACAAAGTCCACAGGGGAACTTTAAACAATAAATAAATTCTGCAGGAAGCAGCAAATATGCTAATTAATTTCCTACAATTTAGCTATCAATAGCACAAATCCCCAAAATACTGGCATTGAGCTCTGAAAATCCAAATGTTTAGTCACTGATAGGATACAAATTGATACTAATCTCATATAAATACAGTATTTATGTTGTAATCAGAATCATCTGATTGATTTTCTGTTAGTGGGCAAAAGTTACTGTAAATAATACCATGTTGCATGATAATTTACCAGCTGGAGAAGTAAAAGACTCCAGATGAAATTTTAAAACAGCTTCTCAGGGGTCTTTATCATTAATACAACAAGTAACATGTGTGGCAGGAACATCGCTATGTGAGTCACAGAGAAATTAAAGGCAAAAGAACTGAATAAGAATAGAGGAGTGGGAGTAAAGAGGAGGCATGTGAAGGGAACAGAAAGGAGGATAAACATGGATAGAGATGTAAAACTTTTCTTGGCTAAGGTGACTGCCAGCTAACAACAAACAAATGGGCTGCAGAGCTAAAACTAATGACAGAGCTGAGTGGTTGAGTTTTTACTCTGGATGAAGGGTCTAAATTTAACCCACAATTGTTTCCAGGCTCAGGAGAAACGGCATCCCACCCACATGTGAAGCAGACACGAGATCAGGGGTCTCGTTCGGTTTGAGTTGCCATCAATCAGCTTGGGAGGCGTCCCCTGCCAGCATTACATCATAGCATACCTATTCTGATTTTAACGAACCAGGGAAGTCATTTTGTGCCCTGGCAGCGAGAGTCGTACCATGTCGGGGTTAATCAGATCTGAACAGATTGGAGGAAGAACATTGAGAGTTGCTCAATACCCCAGGGTAGTAATCCCACGGTGTAAAGTCACGTTTGCGTGCTACGGTCACTTGCATTCAATCACATTGCAAACATCTATTGGCTTGGACGCGCTGTTGTAAATGATCTTTTTGGAGCACAAAGTTCCACCCAAAGGGATTCATTATATTAAGAGTTTAGTTCTCAAGTTCTCATGCTGCTTTCACATGTATTTCATGTATTCCTCCTAGTGGTCTTCACGGGACTTCCCTAGGACACAAGACCCAACCTGGGACACAGACTTGATCGGGTCCATGTTTTATTCTAGGCAATCTAGTCTGGGTCGGATCCCATTCTATTACTATTCCCGGGTCTGGTTATCGTTAATGTGTAATACCCGAGTGGATCCAAGAACACCCGTGATCAGCGCTGACCACAAGCGGAATGCATGAGAGATGTGTATGTAACTTGCATGATGATTAGGCTGACTTAGGATCAGATTACAAGAGCGAAAGAAAGGTGAAAAAGAAGCTTAAAGCACGTGTATATAAAGCTAGCAGCACCTCCTCTGTCTGGGCCTCCTTTATGCAAATTGTGGACAAAAAATTACAAGAGTAGTAGTTTCACCCTCATTTGTTCTAAAAAAAAAATCCTTTCCACACAAGCACTGCTATTAAAAAAACACTCGGTCTAAATGAAAACGCAAAAACACTTAGGGTGCTGTCAAGAGCATGCCAAACCAACATGCTGTGTTATAACTGTAACCCTTAAGCTGCACAAAGAACAAGAAGAGGATGAAGTTGGCCAATCAGAGGCCTAAAAAAAAGCTATTACCAGAGGCCAACCTGAAGTACAGACCTCAATAGCGCATTCAGACACCTCTGTTTTTCAGTATAGTGGAAGAGAAACTGTACATTTGTGTGAACATGTAAAAAGTCCTGTATGCAAGGTCAGAACCAGCACCTTTCTGCCATGTCCACCACTCCTCACAGAGGAGGACATGGCTCACCTTCTCACACTTTGAGACAGAAATACTGTATTCCCTGTCAACACGTCAACACTGAAAATGGGGTTTCTCAAACTCTTCACCCTGAACGGAGTTCTTCTAAAGGCCCGTTTTTAGTGACCTAAAATGTTGTTTGTGTGTGGACAAAAGGCCAAAACCTACATTTTCAATATACCCATGTAAGTGTGGACTATGTCATAAGGCATTACACCAGCTCACATCAAAATGACAACAAATCTTCAACATTATTAAACATTATTTACTGAGTAACAATAGTATGTTATATCTGACACAATGAACATTTTTCTTGCAGTTGAACAATATTTTTAGTAGCAATTTTAATTACTCTCGACCAAATACGGTGACTTCTGGCTCCAAATTTCAAGATGGTGACGGCCAAAATGCTGGGGGGTGTTTCAAAATGGGAGTCAACAGACCAATGGGCTACGTCACAGTCGCTCCATCCATTATTTCGTGCAGTCTATGCCTTGTTGTCTACTATTTTCATTTCACTTTTATGTATATTTTTCCTTTTATTCTGCCACAGGGAGCTAATTCCTGCAAGGAAATGACAGTTTTGTTGAAAGTCCTACCAGATCTTTGACCTCCAATGAATAAAGATTTTAGGCATTAATCTCTTTATATGATCAACTTTGAGCTGTGTTTAAGGGTTAGATGTGTGATTCTTGCCCAGGATCTGGATCAGGCTTTAGGTTGAGTTAACCTGAGGGGCACTTCAGCCTGTTGTTCTTATTAACTTTGCTATGATACTTTGATAGGCCTGGAGATACTCGCGCTAAGCTGAGCCAAGAGCAACTCCCAACCTTTCAAGCCATGCTAGCGTTTATCACACAAACCTTACTGTGGTTGTCTCTGCTTGTGCCATTTTTTTCTACATTTAAATCTGATCCACTGACTAAACAGCACAGAATACATCTTTATTTTCTTCTGTAGATGTGTGAAGCAGCAGCAGAATTTTCAATCTGCATCATCTGTAACCTAAAACAGCTCCAACATGGCTGAAGCATATTGAATCCTTAAACAGTAAAATAACGCAGATATTTGAATGTACTGATAGGAATGTAGGAGTGACTCTACACTCAAAACCACACAGACTCAAGTCACTAGAGGACAGAGAAACTAAACACAGAGAAGCTTTTAGAAACTGAGCTTTCTCTTTAGTCACCCGCAGCACGAACACGTGTGTTGCGTCAGTTTAGCTCAGGACATGGTTTTGGTTAGATGAAGAACACCATCACAGGTCGCCTCTGCTACTAAGCAGGACCACAACAGCACGGCTCTGCATCACCTGCTGGGAGGACTCAGCAGAAACACGTGTACGCTGCACGACACAGCCCGATTAAACAGCATTAGGGTTTGGCCATTTCCAGATGACAAGACGTTTATGTGTCTACATTAGATTCGTCTAGATTCAAGTCTAGATTGCCTATGAGCATTATCTGGATAAGCTTTTAGGTGTATAAAGAGCTTGGTTTACTTTGAAATACAATGAAAAGAATGGTTTTATGTAACCCTGAAAAAATGCCACTTTTCAAACCAATTTACCCTGCTCCAACTCAGACAGTTTGACGCCTTTTGACCCGTAAATCACCAAGTCAATGGTCACTGGACAGGAGCATAAAAGCTAATGACAAGCACTTAGAGGGAACATTTGGGCTGACAAGAGGGGCACTTGGACCTCTCAAGTACCTCTCTGGTGTCAAACTTGGACCAAAGTGAGCACTGACTTGTCCCCTTTGGGAACAGCCAAGTCCTGGTTACATAAATGTTTTTAAAAGGGGCTCTTTTGACTCAGAGCAGCGATGTGAACATTTTTTCATAGCTGACCTTCGAATATGGTGAGGTTCTTCAGGGCCAGGGAGTGTTCCCAGTCCTTCAGGCGGAGGTCTTCTGTGATTGTGTTGAGGATCTCCATCTCATTCCTCAGCTGGGCCTCCGTGTGGACGTGGGTCACCCACAGACTGCTGGTGTCCTCTGTTATGTTGCTGATCTGGATCTGAGCAGCAGAAGTACAGGTAAAGGGGGCAGTAGTTCATCGCTGTGATGGACTAGATTTTACTATATAAATGTAAATTTTGTGCTAACAACCAACCCATTCTCACCCCAACTTGTAAAATATCGTCGTTCGGTCAGTCACTTTTACATCTACATATGATGTACTAGGTATGCAACTGCATCTTTTGTTAATGTTCTGAAACACCATGTCGATTTATACCTTTTACATGCATTGAAATTTTTCAAAATACACTTCTGTTTTCACAGGAAATGTACAGTTCCTGCTTATTAGATACACACATTCTTAAAACTAAACTTACAACATTAGTAAAACACCTTGTATTTAAGGTGATTTTGCATTGGTGTTTGACGCTGAAATCACTAACAAAGCAGCTGCATTTGATGGCTTGAGAATGAGAATGGGCTATTCCAACATACTTCTTACAAACATTTATTCAGTGGTGGATTGAGGGCATTTTTGTGTAAGATGTGATGAACCTGCAGGTCTTGTATCTTCAGGTGGTGAATACTGATGTCGTTGCTGAAGGTGTGATTGACAGCTCCCACCATCCAGTTGACCTCGTCCAGTTTCTCTCTCAGCTTGCTCACCTGTCCCGAGGTTTCCCTGAAAGACAATAAAGACAAATTTTCTTCTTCAAATTTGGTTCATTAGATTACACTTCCATGCTTTGGAAACATGGACCTTCTCTGTAATGTGAATGTGTACCTGAACAGAAGGTCCTGGTCTTGGAGCCAGGCGGAGGCTCGGGAGACCTCCACACTCAGGCCCGTCAGGTTCCTCCCAGTGGAGCTGCTTAGAGAGGACAAACGGTCGTCCAGCTGCACCAGGTAGCCCTCTGACTGGAGGGAGTGAGCCTGGATGCTCCTCAGCTCCACCTCCAGGCCCTGACAGATGAAAAAAACTTTGCAACATCTTCACTACTATTAGGTATTTCACTTATGATGATATTTAATCACTTGTCGCAGTTAAGCAGCATTGATTTTTGAGTTAATATTAGGGATGAGCAAGTAATCTGTTATCTGTAACCTTGCCTGTTCAAAAGCAATGAAATTATCTGTATCCATGTTCATACTTTAAATGGGCGGAGGTTAAAGTTGAAGTGAGTGGGACCTAACAGGTACTTTTTATTTTAAGCATGAAAGTGAAATAGGTTGATCAGAAGCTGCTTTATGTATAATTCATAAGAAAACTATTTTACAGAGCAGTCTCAAGGAGTAATTGAACACAGATACCCAAATGAGGATTTTCCTTAATCATGAGTACAAATGTTGGCACATTTAAAATCTTGTTTCGTACCTTGATGAGGATCTCTAGCCTCTGCAGCCAGTCGCTATGGTTCTGAAAGAGATTCTCCAGTTTCCAGATGTTCTCCAGCAGGTCAGCCTGAGTGGCCCCTTCGCCCAGGTTCTGCTGGAGCAGACGAGAGCGCTCTGACATCCGGGTCACGTTTTCCATCAGCACCTCCTGCCGCTGTGAAGACACCTGGGAACGAGAGACTGGGGAGGGAGAGAGAAAGAAAAGAGTGTGAGAGATTTGTTCTGGGTGTTGATTCACTGATCCCTCGGTCCCCAAAATTGAGTATCATTTACTATCAATCACTACTGTCAGCTTGGACCCAGCCAGCACTTTAATGCAGAGCAGATGTTGATTCAGTTCCTGCACTCATTTTGATTGTCTGTTCTTGCTTAATCTATTGTTTTGTTAAATTATGAACTAAATATTTTTTTGACTTCAAAACCAGTTTCCAGATTTGGCTTGCTGCAAGGCTCACTGTGTTTTACTGACGACATGTTGTGGAAATTCTGTTTCCATTTTGACTGATGTTGAATTTGGCTTCTGCATGTTGCTGTCCGTCCAATACTTACAGGAGAACGACCGTTAGCCCAGAGCGTTTACCCCCAAATAAAATCTGACGTATGGATTCCTAGTGACGGAAAGTAACAACTGTTAGTGCTCCTTAATAGAAAACTGTACTTAAGTACAATTTTAATGCACTTTTATACCAGTTTATACCACATGAAATATTGCACTTTTTACTCTATTACAACTGACAACTATATGTACCACAGTAACCCCCCACCCCCCACCCATATGATCAGCTTATAAAATACAACAAAGTGTTAACGATAAAATATACTGTGTGTATCATTATTAAAAAATAAGGATTAAAGCAAAAAAAAATAAATAAATACAGCTGGTGTAGCAGAGCTTAGTCTTTTCTTCTCTCTTTTTCATTTTATCACATCACTACCCCACAGATTTATCTTGTGAGCCTTTGAAAGGAGGCTCGGTCCCAAGTTTGAGAACCACTGGACTAAGTCACTGAACTGTACACAAAGTAGCTAAAACCTGCTCGACTGCAACAAGCTACAAAAGTAGACAAAAAAAGTAGTATGCTACAAAAGTAGTCACAATAATTACTGTCTTGCGGTTGTACAGTATGCCTCCATGAACCATTCAAGTTGCAGTTAAAGTTGTCTGTCCAAACTCATGTGTAGCCATGACAGATGACAATGCTTCAAATATGGAAGTTGCTGCAAAGAAGCTACACTTGTCTACATATTAAAACATAGGTGCTTCACACACATCTTCAGTTATGGTGTTGAATAATGGCCCGAAAAGTGGCTCTGCAGAACAGTAAAGTTGGCCTTTGGGAGGTAAAATGTCATCACTTTATCATTTTATTCTATTCGACATTTGTGTCGAAGAGAGGCAGACAACCAGTGCGGACAACCAGTGCGGAGGCATATATAAAAATCAAACTCTCTAAGTCACATATGTATTTGATCAGGTCCAACCTTGTGATGAGGCCATTTTTTATGCAGAAATACTACTTTTACTTTTGATAACTCTACTTTACTTCCACAGGACTTTTACTTGTAATGCTATTACATAAAAGTGCTGCTATGAGCATTGCTAAAGAACCTGAGTACTTCTCCCACCGATAATGATTTCCTGCACTTTGTTCTCCATTAAATGACAAAAAGATGGATTTTGTTTTTGTTTCTTAATATGATATGATCTGCATGTTTGATTGTGTAATATGCTCATAAAACATTAAACACACTTTAACTGAAGCAACGTTTTGATGGTGAATTGTAAACACATAAATTTGAAACCAAGAAATAAAAAGGGAAAGGGAAAACATGTTTTCCTTCAGGAGCTTGTGGAGAGTTTTGGGACAACATGATCTCTGTTACACACGTGTTTATTTAGCTGTTGCACATGACATTTGCTGACACTTAACATATTATGGACGAAGCTTTCATGTCTTGTTTTTGGCTGTGGCATAAAGGCCACGTCTTCTTTTGCCTTTTCTCTGTTCTCCACCGTGCCTAATGAGAAAAAGCTCCTCGGTTTCATGTTATGTTGGGAGCATGTTGCATAGTAACGGCTCGATAGCCCGGGAGATATTTTGAAACCAGATCCCCAGCGTTACGCCATGACGACATCCTCTCCGCAGGACAGCGGGGACCAATGTGTGCAAAATAGTTCAGTGGAGGAAAAAAGGGATTTACATAGGGAACGAGAGGAAGCAGAACACATGCTCTTCGACACATTGATGTCCCTAACAGCCCAATATCACAAACTCTCTGTACGTTTTTCTTTCCACATATCTACGAGAGTGATAAAAATGTGTTTGTGTGTGTGTGTGTGTGTGTGTGTGGCTTTATGCGCGAGCATCAAAGCCAAGAAACGTCTGCATGGAAAGTGCTGCAAAACCACACTGCTGCAAACAAACCATCTCAATTTCTTCTCATTATGTGTGTTAGGTTTATTCCTAATGACCTGAAAAACTAAATAAGCTGAAATCACTCAACTACACCAGGCGCTTAATTGCTAAATGATGGTCTGTTAGGGGTTTTTTTTCTTTTTTTTTTTTCAGAAGAACACACACAAATTTAAGTCCAACAAGAACCTGGATGATATGGAGTTTTAAGCAAAACTGCTTCTTTAAAACAAAGGAAAAGAGGACAGTCAAGGAGATGATAAGCAGAAGAAAAAGGAGGCGAAGAAAGGTATTATATAAGGAGAAGATACCAGATCAAAAATGAATAAAGGAACAGAAGAATGACCGTACACTATCCTTGTTCTCTGCCCTTCAGGACTGGAAACAGAGAGAAAAACACAGCAGTTGTCCTGACTGAAATGCAAAGCTTGATTTGCATAGAATGGAGCTCATAATCAAAGAAATTGGGAAAAAAAACAACAATGATGGAGTTACTAATGTGATCATGAGCCCCCTGATGATGGTACATGTTGGAGTGAATAAGTTAAAAAGTAAATACTGTGTTACATTATAATCATTACAGCAGCAGAATAAAACATAATTACACTTGCCTTCTTTTGAATGAATGAGTTTCCAATCTCTGTCACAATATTTGAAGTTGAGTACCTGCCGTAGGACACCGTCACAGTAGAAAATTGCAGTCTTAAGCACAAACTGGCATGTGTGCAATGGTATTAGTAGGCTAGTGTGTCCAAAAATGGTGAAACACTGAACAAACTCAAACCACACTTAATGTACACTTATCCCTGCTTTTGACCAATATTTTTAGCTACATGTATTCCACAATTCCCCATGGTCTACTGTGTACCAAGCGACAACCTCCCAGGCTGCAACATGAAGCCATCGCAAAAGTGCCAAATATTGCAATTCCTTTAATGGCCACTTGAGGCTGGCTCCAAAAGTGAGTTGATCCCACAGACAACCTTAAAACACCCAATTTTACAGCAGAAATAAACGTGTTTACAGACTGGTGCAAAAAACTGTTTTGGTCTCTATGGCTAATTTCAACATTCATAACAACTGTACAAGGAGTTCATTTTATATAACTCAACTGTTTACATTTCATTAAGGCTTAAAGTTACACAAAATTATTACTTGAGTCAAAGTATAGATACTCCTCATGAAATATTACTCCAATACAAGTGGAAGGTGCTGAGTCAAATTACTTCTTGAGTTAAAGTATTGCAGTACTTACTTTTAAAAATAATTAAGTAAAGTTCAAAGTTCAAAGTACTTTTGTTTGAATCTCAAAACATTGTTGTATATTGTCACAATACATTTACAGGACCGAATGACTAAAATAACCCACTGATTGCACAAACTTGCTTGTAAAACCTGAAGAATGAGAAGCTTGTTGAATATGCTGCAGAGCCTATGCCCGCGGAAACACAAATTGACAAGTATCATCATTGTTGTTTTTATTTTTTTAAGAGGAAAAATGAATACCTCAACATACTTTTTTAGGTCAGATAGTGAATTCCTGTAGGCCGTGATGAAGTTTGTGGGCGGTAAACAAATCAAACGTTTAAAATGATACAAATCGTTTTTCACCTCAAAATCTTCAAACATGAGCCTGGTGTATGTCCATAGGTGATCTGATGCGAAATCTTAAAACCCATCTGCTGCTGTAGCCATTACTAACACCGCACAACCAAGCGCCGCTAATGACCTCTCCTCTCTACCGTTCTCCACCGATGAGCTGACCTGAGCAGCTCATGCGGGAGTTAGAGGTATAGGAACATCACTTTAACAAACAACCGCATGCAGAACTACAAGTTTTATGGACTTTTGCATTTTAGAAAAGAAGAAAAAAAAAAACATCCGCTGACTTTAAAGCAAATGTAACTAGTAACGAGAGCCTTCATAGCCTTCATGGAGTGGGTTGAAAGTACAATATTTGTTTTTCAAATGTAATGGAGTCAAAGTAATACGTTTCCAAAAAACCCAACAAAAACTAAAGAACAGATACTTAAAAAAATGTACTTAAGTAAAATACTTAAGTGAATGTACTTTGTTACCGTCCACCACTGTTCACAGTGAACATGAGCCCTGAATGAGTCACTGAGTTGTCTGAATCTGTCCTTCTGTCTCTCCTTCCCTCTCTCATCTTAAAGTCTCGAAGTAAAAAGTAGTAAATATTTACTATTATTATTAAAAAAATATGTACTGTACATAACAAGGTAGGACTTCAGCTTTCAGTTTGCATGTGATATCTCAATCCATCTGAATTCTCTGTTTTCAATTCACTGGTTAGCAAGCTGAACAGTTTAGCCATGTTTAGTTCAGTGAGTTGGGCTGTGTACAGTCGGAGCTCCAGTTTAACACTAAACAATTTGGTGAATGAATCTTTTGAGGAAATGTTTTAAATCAACAGATTCTAGTGATTCTGAAAACTGAAAAAAAACAACAAAACTCTGCAGTGCCCATCAGTAATTTTGACTGTAATGCTGTATGGTTGATCTCATTTGTTCATTTTGTGGAAATTGAATAAAACCATCAAAGTATCTGAGCTTGATTGAGTCATGAATTTGCATGGCCTCATTAAGCAAGCATAACAAACTTAAACATGCATATGCTTTTGGCAGTTACATGAAATATTTCATAAAAACAGGCACCTGACTACTTGCATATACTGTGTGTGTGTGTGTGTGTGTGTGTGTGTGTGTGTGTGTGTGTGTGTGTGTGTGTGTGTGTAAAAAGACAAACCTTGAGAAGATTAGAGAGGAGAAGAACAGGAAAGAGGAAAACGATGAGTAAAGGATGAAGAGAAGGGGAAGAAGGCTGCATCACTTTGGGTCTCTTAAAATCTTTCTAAATCCTACACAATGACCTCAAACATCCATTGAGGACAGCAAAAATCATGTATTTTTTGAAATGTTGACACTTGAGGAAAAAACAGTTTTCCCATCAGTAACAAAATGAACGTGGATACCACATTTCCGTTAGATAATCTAGTAAGGATAATTTAAAAGTTACAGATTGAGTGGCGGCACAGAGTTTAGTGTTAATGTAATCCAAGAGTGGCTTTCAAATTTTTGTGAAATTTGTCAGGGGGAACCGCAGTGTGGTTTTCCAAGTTTTAGGTGCAGAATTACATTTCCTAACCACAAACGGTTTGGGGGATGCGTGTTCTCACAGTTAAGGAAAACTGTGTGTTATTAGAGTGAAGACATATAAACTTAAAACCATATCTGGTTGCCAGAACACATTTGAACAGATTTTCCACAACGTGTCTCACTTTGTTTCCTCTGTTTACACCGCCTTAAGGAATAATCAATCAGCAGTAGGAATCACTCTCAACTAATTGATGTCTGTTGAACTGCAGCTCTGTTAACATGGAGAGCTCTGCACATACAATCAACCAAACCACAGAGGTCCCTGTCAGGGAACTCAGTGGAGATTACGGCTTTTCTATCCACACTGACATTCAAAGAGAATAGGGGATTGTTTTAGCCACTTGGGGGAAGCAGTGCAAGCTGTAAACGCAACTCTGATATATTAACCCATGTTCCCGGTGCATAGCAAACAACAAACATAATTACACATGCAGCAGAGAGGAAGCAAATAACATATCTTGCAAAATGACCAGAGACACAAAATGAAAAAAAAAAAAGACTCAAAACTAACTTAGGGATGCAAAATGACCACAAATAGATGCAACAAGACCACAAAGAGACACAAAATGAACACAAAGTGACTCAAAATGACCATAAAAAGATGCAGCACAACCACAGATATGCAAAATGACCACAAAGTGACTCAAAATGACCACAAAAAAATTCAAATTACCCTAAAGAGACTCAAAACAACCACAAAAAGATTTAAAATGACCACAGAGATGTAAAAAGATGTAAAACCACGTTAAGACTCGAAATGGCCACAAAGAGACGCACATGACTGCAGAAAGACTCAAAATGACAATAGTGAAACTGAAAATGACCAAAAAGAGATGCAAAATTACTACAAAAGAAGTTGAGGATAGTTATACCTACTTGAACACACTTTAAATGGTTAAAATGAACATTTATTGGATATACATGTTCACAGAAAGAGGCAAAGTGTTTTTATTTGTAAATCCTAATGTGTTGGAGTAAAATCCATAGCTTTTTAAGGAGAATATCTTCTGGATCAAACAACATGAATTTGTTAATATAAAAGTGGCAGGGAAAGATTTATAACCCATAGAGCTGTAATTGAACTTCTCTTTCAGTCATCAACCCTTATAATGTCAGACAGCTGTTGAGTTACTACATGAGAGATGAGTCTTTAGAGGTGAATGTTGTGTGACCTCAGGCGAGGATGATGAGAAATTGGCTGAAAGAAGAGACGTAAGCCTGACAAATCCATTTCAAATCTCTGCGCTCTGCTGTTAGATGGGAAAGTCATCTCTTGTCTTTTCCATTCAGCCCAATTTCTTTCCTATTTATTTCATACATACAGGCAGCAATACTCAAAACAGATTAGTCCCAAATTCACAGCTTCATGGTCTTTGGATTAGAAGAGGACACGTACCACTCAAATGCTGGGAGAACGGGCCAGCACAACAGCTGGGCCTCAGTGTGTAATGTGAATGGATTCTGCATTTCTGGGTCAGTGCTCTCACGGCCTCGCAAGTTTTTAATGGATTCACATTATTGGTGGCATTTCATCTACATTCAACATGGTCTGCACTTTTCAGTACCATGAGATCTATAACAGAGAAAACTGAATCAACATATTAGGATTGGGAGATATGATGGTACAGTAATGTGTAATGGTCGAAACGTGTCCATGGGTAGAGATTTGACAATATCGTATATACCAAGGTTGCTATTCAGGACAGGCTGTGTAGCAAATGAGGGCTAAAGTCTTTTGTGGCCTTGTGAATCTTGTGTTATCTTACGTTTTTTTGCGAATCCAGCTGCCTCACAAGGTAACACATGAACATAGAGGAGGAGAGTTAAGTTGTAAATAGGTTAGAGTTAGGGTACTATATAGATTTTTCATGTGAGCAAAGTTCAGATTTGTTTTCACTATTGCTCACCAAAACACATTATGTATATTTTGAGACCTAATGAAAATGTTTAATGCATGTCTGTCCTCTTACAACATCTGCAGAACCAGATTACTTTAATATTTTAAATCATGCACCAACATCTATGTTTTCTAGCGTGCATTTTTCTCTCTTCTTACCTTTGTTGGTGCTTTATAGGATAAATGTGACCAATGTGATCAAATGTTTGCTTAAAAGTTTGCTTTTTTAAAAAAGGATTTAACAAAATCGCCCCTTTTTTTGCATTTGATGTGCATATTTATGTTTTCATGTGCAGTTCATTCAACCTTAGAAAGATTGGACCTAGATGGCTGTGTGCTCATTGCACAATAACTATCTGTATTACTGCCATAAGTTCTGTCTCTCTCACACACACAAAACTTGTCTTGCTACACTTGTGAGGACATCTAATTTTCCTAATCATTTAGAGTGCACTAACATGATCCTCAGTTTAATTTAAAACTGTAACCTAAATCCAAGTCTCAACGTCAGATAAACTATCAAGGTTCTGGACACATTGGTCACCAGAAGGCAGGTGAGTCCCCACAATGTAGTGTCACAGACTCACACACACACGGGCTAAAGATAAAGAGATAAAAGAAGGCACCATGTTGTGTTTGGCTTCGCCCACAGAGGAATGCAGCTCTGATAGACCACCCTCTGTCTTCTATCTGCCCTCACCACGACACTGTCCCGCCAGCATGTCTGACTCAATGGGAGACTGTCTGTGTGAGTCTGATGTGCATATTTAGAAGAAGATACATGGGTGTTCAAACATCACATACAAGAGTTATATTGCACGAAACATTTCCTTTCTCAGATAACTGAAATGTTTAAATGTCAGACTGCCCACTACACACAAATTCTATCATCATTTTAAAGCTGCCTAAGATAATTTTTTTTCCTCGAAGGAACAATAAAGTGCAGTAAAGCTAAGAAACGTTACTGAAAACAACAAGGTACAGTTGCGTATAACCACATGGCTTCATTCATTCATACACTAATTCAAGTCACTGTTGTGCTCGTGTTATAAACTGTTCTTAACATGCTTACTGACATTAATGGTTACATCATCACCATATTTCTGTTTTAATGGCATCTCTTTGACTTGACATTTTCATGTGTTTTCATTTCCCTGTCATGCTCTGTTTCATAAACTCCACACACCAGTGACATAAATCCTGTTTCTTTGATGTCATTCTTGCTGTTCTCTCAGTTTTCCAACATGATCATTAAAGTTTCTTCTAGTAAAGTATACTGTTTAATTAGGTCAGAACATCATCTGCGTAAATGGGGTGTGTGTCTGAGCACATTTCAATTTACAAACATTCATGCTTGTTCTAAATAAGTCTGAGAAAGGACATTAAAAGGCATACTGAGTGTCAGTGTAAGTAAACGGCTTAACTCTTAACCTTGTCTGTCCCTCTAAATTGCAGGTCTTTCCTGATCTCTGTGTTGTGTTAAAAATGTTGTACAAGTCAAATGTCCTGCAGTGCTCCGCCTTCAGGCCCTGCACCCATGGTAACTAATCTCCCTGCTCTCACACAGCCTTTTTTAATAAAGTTACTTAATAGGGAGAGTGTGTGCATATGTGTGTGTGTGTATGTGTGTTTGGGTTACCAAGGAAAGAAAGTGGCTTCATTTAGCTTTAAAGGACCCTGCCATAATAAACAGACTATCAGATTGTCATGCCGGGTTTGTTTGTTTTGCCTGATGAGATATACTGATTTGTCAGTTGGATTTACAGGCCTACATCAGCAATGATTCCAAAAAAACCCTCAAAGGTTAAGAATAAACCTTCCACAAATGTCTTGAGGTGTAGAGTTCAAAGTATACATTTTGTGTCCCTGGAAGTGCTTGTATGACTTATTTTTCCTCTTACATGTAGAGCTATTTATCAATCTAGATTGTTTTGTTATGGTGATGTGAGTTGCCAAGTGTTTTGGCAACACATTCAAAAAACTCAACAGTGAGGTCTCCTTCCAGAAATCATGACCTGGTTACTCAAGATAATCCAAAGATCCTGTTGTGAGCAGTTTCATGTAGGAACTATTTATTTATACCAAACAACATCTGCCAACCATGTCACTGCATGGAAGGAAGAATGTCAAGAGAATGAGCTTCTCAAACATGAGTAGATGCACTCCTCCTTCTGCATGCTGATTAATTGGAAAAAACGCGTTTTGCAATTAAGAGATATAGATCTAGACTTTGTTTAAAGTTAAAAGTCTATTTTCTTTCCGGCATAAAACATTCAGCAATGACCATCAATAAAATTACACAATGCTGAGAAACCTCATCAAGCAGATTGTTAATGCTTACTCAGCAAAAGCAGGAAAGCTGACCACTAACCCATCAGGGAGATTTACGATATCATGTAAACAGCAACACAATAAGATAGGAAGACCCCTTTTCTCCTTCACGACCACTCATCCAGACCACTGACCCAAACCACCTTTGATCTTCCAACATCTCAAAGAGCCAGCTGTTAATACCACTTGGATACACATTCCTCCAACCACTGGCTGTCATCACTCACCTCGATGAGCCACTCATCCACGGAAAAAAGCTGGCACTGGCTTTCATCCCAACCACAGGATGCATCTTCTGGGTGGTCAGACCAAAATTTAAAAATAATCTCTTATATGATAAACTATGCTTGTTAGCTTTTGCCTTTTTGCCCTCTACTTGCTTTCATCTTTGTATTTGTGCCCATTTTACCATGATAGGTGAAGGCTTGCTCATTGCAAGTCTAAAAATGTGATTTGGAAGAACTGGAGGTGAAACCTCATAATCTAGAGTCATGAGTTAAGAATCAAAACTAGTAGAGCCTAAACCATGATCTTTTTTCCAATGGGAATTTTTTGCCTAGACCAATTCTGGTTGGGGGTGAATTGACTGTCCACATATCCTGACCCCAACAATACGGCCGTGTGGTTGCTTCTACCGAACATGGGCAGCACCACTCTGCAGCCACCTCTCAAGGGCATATAGCTGTGATCCACAGCAGCAGGAACGTGACAGCACCTCACATTACCACCTTCACACCAGTTATTGACGGTGAAGCACATGCCTCCTCTCCCTCTCTCACCAGAGTCCTCTGCTCTGTCAGATCAGCATACAGAAAAACAGTCACTTGGTTGATTGGCACTTTCCAGGATTTAGCCAAGTTTCAGTGAATAAACAAGAATTGCTGTTCCTGATATACTGTTAGAAACTGATGCGGCACAGAGCAAGAGGGATAGCAGTACGCTAGTCCCGCTCATGCCCATCTTCTCCATCTTGTCCTCAACGTTTACTGATGTCTACATTTGAAAACCTCGGCATGGCTAGCTAGCAGAAGTAACAGAGGGAGAGCTGACAGGCTGGTGAGTTTATTTCCTCACCTAACCACAAAAAGCACCACTAACACTGGAAAAATAGACAGAGGAGTGTAAATGTAGCCAAATATAGCGAAGCTGATAGAGAGGCACCTGGAAATGTAGCGACTAAGAGACATCATGTCTCTCCTCCTCTTCCTACTGCCATTAGAGGCAATAGGAAGAGCAAGAGGACATGATTTTTTTTTAAACAAACAGCCTGGTGTGTTTATCTTGGAATAAAGTGACAGTTTCAGTAAATACTACATAAGGTTGTTTAATAAAAGTTATGAACTGAAACTCGAACCTTGAAAGACACATACTTGTGAAATCATAATTAAGATGAATAACAATCATAATTCTAATTGACCTTTCTTGTGTGGCCCACAAGAAGTACGATTTCCCTACTATTATATATAGGCCTACTCTAAATTGTGTATGTTGCCTTTATGAATAATTTCATATTTGACTTGTGCACAATAATAACTCTTAACTCCCTTTAAATCATAAGACTATTTGAGGGCCCAAATTCCTACATCAGATAAACATTACCAGGCACTCACATGCGTCAAGTTTATTGAATGCACCAAGTTCCACAAAAAAAGAGCCTTTCAAGAAACTGTGTTGGTCTTTCCTGTTTGTTATACTTCATATAAAAGGCTTAATGATAGTTCATACTGTTGCAGATCAGTTTGTATACAATCCCACCGTAGCTGATGAGGACCTTCTGAAAAATGTTGGTGCTTTTTAGAGACCACACTAAGTTTGACTGGTTAGCATGAGATTCTCTGTGTGTGGTAATGTTTGCAAACACTGCAGAAAAGTTTTTGAAAAGAATTTAATGTTCGTTTGTTTCTTTCTTCTTTTGTTTTTTTATTCTGTGATCTAGAAAAGCTATTTCTGCAAACCTTAACCTCAACACAACTGTGGCTATCTGCTGGACACAAAACAAATGAGAGAATGTAAACATGATTACTTTGATTACATATGTCCATTTATCCATCATCTATGTTCAACTATAAATTAACCCCTATGCTAAACAATTCATGGTATAACTGCTGAAAACACCCCAATGGAGAAGCATAATTGGCCAAAACCCATTACTTTATTACAGGTTTTTCATCACTTTAACTCAGGCCTCCTCCCCCTTTGATGTTGACTTCCACACAGACATTCACCTTAAAGGATAAGTGACTGACATTGAGAAGGTTTTAACTTGACTTTAACCCAAACATCTTGTTGGAATCAGGCTTCTACAAACATGCTGCGATCTTCCAGTTATCCAACCCAAACACAGAAACAATAAAAAGCCAGAACAAACAGTTCTCAAATGCTGATGTCTGGTTAGTAGAGTACCTGGAATGACCCTTCTGAACAAAGCAGGAATCAAATGTTAAAACCTGAATAGAAGACAGAAAAGAGGATTTTTTAGGAGGTTATCAAGACTGGGAAATTGTGCTTGGTTGTATTTAAAATGCTGTTGACCGTCCCTATTTTTTTTTTTTTGGCTCGTGATACCATGAAATAATATTCAGTTTTAACACCTTGTATGTTATGGGCATGGATGGATAACTGAGCGGGCCTACTGGACACTGGACCAGTGGCCCAAAGTGTCAGGGTACTGACCAGCGAAAGACAAAAAATGACCACAAAGAGATGCAAAAAAACTGTTAAGAGTCCCACAATCACTACAAAAATGGGCAAAACAACCACAAAGACCCACAAAATGACTACAAAAAGACAATAAACAACTACAAGGAGGCACGAAATGACTATAAGGCGATACACAGCGTCCAAAAACTACATAAAATTACCTCAAAGAGACACAAACAGCTACAAAAATACAAAACAAACAACCATAATGAGACTGAAAAGGACCACAAAGACATACAAAATGACTCCAAAGAGGCACAAAACAGCAACACATAAAATGACTATAAGACGGCACATAACAACCACAAAAAGACATAAAAATTACCTAAAAGAGACCTAAATGATTACAAAAACACACAAAATAACCCCAAGGTGACACAAAATGACTACAAAGAAACACAAAACACCCAAAAAGATTTATAACAACTACAAAGAGAAACAAAAGCATCACAAAGTCTGTGTGGGGGTGTTATTCCCCTAGCTTTGCTAAAACTTCCTGCACTGGCACTGAAGTTGGCACAGGATGTAAATGTGCATTGCTGATTTGTCCAATACGAGTGTAATTCCGGCTTGAACAACTTGTCTCAGTCAAATAGTTGAAACGACTTCAACATTCGCAGACCATGTAATGAAACTCTAAAATACAAATCCAGATCAGTCAAGGTTTTATAACTGACCGACCTGAGGTGAAAGTGATCTGACCTGGGCGGACTGTGGGAAAAATAGCAACCAGGAGAAATATGCAGACAGCTGGTTCTCAGTTAAAAATAGCCAGTTTACCACATGTGTCTGCAACCAATGCTCCATCAGTTCTTTGTAATGGACACACAACAGATCTCTCAAATTTTTATGGCAACCATTTTTTAATATCCCTCTAATAAATGTTAAGATAATAAAGTCAGGCATGGACACCGCACCTGTTTCAACACTATTTTTCATATGTTTGTGTGTAAGTGAGAGTCAGAGAGTGATACCAGCCACCTTCAACCAGACAGAAACTGACCAACATCCCACTTCACTTTGAGGGGATGCCAGCGGCAGGAAGGAGGGAAGGAAACAAAGAAGAAAGAGTGTTTTTGTGAACTGCAGACCTGAATGTCTTCCAGCAATGAATGAGAATGAAATTACAGGATCTTAAAATCCAATGGGCAACAACCTGCTTTTCTTGAGATCACATCAAAAGGCAGCTTTTAGGTCACTTAAAAGGGATGAGCGTAAAAGGCTAGATTAATATTCAGAGGGAAACTCAATTACCACCAACTGGTTCAAAGATGAAATGTGTGTGAGATAAAGATTAAATTAATTAAATTGGATTATTGCAGTAGGTAATAAGAAATCTGCAATAGCAAAGGGAGAACAAAAATAAGAATAGGTAAGAAGGGGACATTACTCAGCCTGGGTTATATGACTGAAATTAAAAATGTTCACACATAAAAAAAAAAAAACTTACTTCCACATTCAGCTTGGGAATCAAGCAAAGATACGACCAACGAAGATGGTGACCAACACAAAAACTAGAATGGCTCATCTAGAGCCTGTGTTTGTCTGTTCTGTAGAACAACATGGCAGACTCTGTGGAACAGGACACGCTCCATTTGTAGAAGTAAACCGCTCATTCTAAGGTGACGAAAATGCAACAATTTTTGTCAGGTGATTATAAACTGATGAAACATATTTCTGAAAATTATGTTTAATTTTTGCCAATATATTCCTGTTAATCCCACACACTGGACCAATAAAAAATAATTTTAAAAACACTGATTACAGCAGCTTTATTTTCTTAAGTCTTAACCAGCGCTAATTTATATTTCACTACTGTGAAATGGAAGTATATCTATTTGAGAAGGTTGCTTGGCATTGCTGATTCTATCTATTGTTACAGTGTTTGCCCAGCCGTGGACAAAACAATGCACAATTTCAACACTGAAACAATAAATAGAAACACTTGAATGAGACGATACAAATCTTCTTAGAAGTTCACATCAGATTAACTTGACAGCTGGCAGAAATGTCACAGTTTATTTATCAGTGCGCTTATTTATCCTGCTTACAGTCCTGTCTGTATTGAATCTGAAACAGCTCAGACAAAACAGATTCGCAATCAACCACGGTCGATCACCACAGTAAAACAATCACGCCGAATACTGGACACTGCAATACACAAACTACAACCCGCAACAGACACAACAGCACACACAGACTGCCTCGGTCCAGCAGTCGAGCTGCAGTGAAAGAATGCACTTTGATTGTTTAGTTATTTGTTTTTATTGTGGGTCTGGACTAGGAACCAGACGGAGATACATTCATCAAACAGAGGACGACCTACAAGACATTCTGTCTGGCGTACTCCTGTGACCTTATATGGCCTGAAGCATAACTGGATGTGTGAGGCTCTGCATGATTACAACTTATTCTCTGAGGATATTTAAAGCAAAGGTGGTAGATGAATACGATAAGCCGTTGCACTCTTTTTTGGCATGACTGCTTTTGTGACCAGTTTGACCACCTGAAATTTGCCCGCTGTTTTCTGTTTCTTAGCACTGAGAATCATTCATACTAACAATGAATTATATCTATGTAAGGTCATTTATATGTATGGTATGTATGGTCAAAAGAGCCATTTGCAATGATGAAACCAGCTGTTTCAATACATTTTGATTCCATGTCGTCGAACTTTATCAGTGGATTTTCGCCTCTACGTATTACGCTCGAGGTATCCTCCTGAGTTTGTTGGTGATAAGTCACAATGCTGCAACAAATGGCTGGGTGTCAACAAAAGCTAATGGTTAGGACATGGCTATGTTTAGGCAACAAAAGCACATGGTTAAGTTTAGAAAATAACATCATGCTTTGGCTAAACATTCATATGGGAAGCGAACACCGCGCTCGAGCAGTATCCAGCACGAGGGTGCTGGCCTCCTCAAGAAAACAGAGATAAAGCTCTCAGAGTTTGAGGTATTGGTACTGTAGACTGTGGAATGAGCAAAATGCCAAGAAAAAAGTAACCTAATATGAATTGTCATCTTGAGGAGACAGGTTTTATGGGAAATGGGCTTTTATTTTTGGTAAATCATTGGTGTCATACGATCTGAGAGTCACTGTGAATATGATGTCTTTGGTTTGCAGCTAATATAAACACACATTGCAACAAATTTAAAAGTGATGTATCTATGTTTAGAGTTATTTTCTGCAGTATGGCTCCAGCTGAAGAAAACTGATTAAAGCCATTTTGTTGCGTTTCAGTGGAAATAGTAACATTATCACACAAACCACATGTCTGGCAGAGGGTAATGAAACCACACTGACACTGCTGCATGCAACACACTGTCATGGGTTAATGCCTCGTCATCGCCCGGTTCTATAGAAATCATCGCTGTTAAACCACAGAATTACACTAAATCAAATATAAATATATATTTTAAACATAGCTGTTGAATTTTTTGTTATTAAACTGGCTAAAATGTTTAAACTGCAAATTCAATGTGGCAGATGCAGAGTTTATTTGTTCATTTTAAGGAGGGTTAAACATCAGTGTTTCTTCACTCTAAAGTCACGGCAAAGTGTTTGTTCTCTAGTGGACGTATTGTGTGTGTTTGTGTGTGTGTGTGTGTGTGTGTGTGTGTGTGAAGTTAAGGCAGCTGTAACTCAGCTGAAGGAATGTCAGAATGAAGTGACAGTGGTGGGGTTATTGTTTGATTTGTAATCATGGATCCTGTCTAATGTGGCCGACATCAAAGTCGGGCTCTCGCTGTGAGAGGAGGAATGACTTAATGGGCATGTGTGCGTGTGTGCATTCAATAAATGGATCAACTGACTCTCACCACTAATACCACAGTTCTAGGTTGCGGGTTGTTCCTGCATTTAGATGAATGAATGCCATAAAATCATATTATGTGCTGCATATCATCAATTTCAATTTTTTTTATAATAATTTTGTTTTACTGGTTGATTTACAATTACACTTTACTAGTAATAAAATAGAGATCTAATACCAAAAATGAAAAACCAATTCATTTGAGCCTGCTTTAATTCCTCAAAATCCCATGCAACTTTTAGTTACACAGACTTCACAATATTTGCAAAAGCCTGAAAACTCCAGCACAGAACAGATTTGTCAGCACAGTGAAAGTTTTGACAACAATAGAGTGTTAAGTTTTGGGATTTAAACTGAGCCCCTGGAGCTTCCTTCCACTATCTACCAAAAACCCCATCATAGCAGATATTATTGTATGTTTCACAACCACTAACGCTGAGTTGGCCTCTGCCAGTAAGCCTCCATGCAAAGAATCAAAACAAATAAAAGATGCTAACTCCACTTACAAGTCTGATCTTGGTGCACAACAGACTCCACATGTTAGTCTGAGTCTGTCTGAGGCTCAAACTGTAGACCACCAGGGTGGAAATTTGTCTTTGGCCCACCAGACACAGAAGACGACACGTTAAAAAGAAAACAAGCAGTGGGCCGAATCTCTCTGATGTTTTATTTAATGCTAACACCAGCTATCTTGATGGGCATTGCTCTTTCATGAGTCAAACTAGTGTTTGCCTCCATGGCCAGACCTATCCCCACACTTTGTTGGGCAAAGCACAAAATAAACCTTCTGCAAGCAGCGATGGTGAGCACAATGTAAGGCCACATCTAAAATTTCGCAATGTGGGGAAAGAGTAAATGTGTCTCAAGTCAGAGTCTTTTGTTTTAAAACCATGTTAAAGACAATATTAAACCGTTTTTTTTTTTTTTTAATGTATTTTTTTACATTCTTTAACACATGTCTGATGAGGGACTTCCTCAGACATATTGATGCACTGACTTATATCACTGCTCATTGGGGAACTATGTTGTCTGCTGCATGCACCAAAGTTGCAATTTTGTTACTCAACTCAACTGTATTTACAGCAGCCATAAAGTATATATATAAGTGTTAAATGTATACAAACCTACCATTTAAAATGTTTTTTTCATGGCATTTCATTCATGGCCCATTTCAACCATGAGATCTAAGCGCTTTTACCTTCACTATCAAACACCAGCTGAGGTTTAGGAGAGACAAGAAACTGCACACATTTCATGCTTAAAACAATCTCCTTTTATATGCGAAATCCAACTTTCAAGGAAAATAAAAATGACTTGTGTTTACATTTAAATGCAACCTGTGGCATTTTAAATGACTAGTAGCCTTATGGAGCAATTTTCTAACGAGTTAGTCCCTATTATGTTCATGCCTTTGCTTTCCTGTCAATGTTTTAACAACATTCCAGTATTGGCACATTATTGCAATAATGTGCCAAGATAATTAGCAATGTTCCTGCAAAATACAGTGAAAAAAGACTGAAAGCTCACAAACAGGGCAATGTATCGTCTTACATTTTTTGTATGATATTAAAAGAAAACGCATTTACAATGGTTTCAAATGGTTTGACAGGATAATATCTAATGAATTAGTGTCCCAAAAATGACGCTGCATACCTAATGTAAAGTAACATAAAGAGCTGGACTTCCTTTGAGTTTGTGCATTATGTAATTGTTGGATCACTATGTTGTTATCAAATATGCTACCACGACCGGCGACTTTTCTATTAATTTAAATGTTCCATTTTGACTGCTTTGTAATTGTTCTCCTCAAATTTCTGTTCCAAGTTTTCATCCCACCAAAGGTAGATGGAAACTGATGAACACTGAGATGCCAGCTCTAATAATTTTGCATTGTATATTTTTCTGGAGCTCAAGCACCAAAGTTGGCTAGATGCATTTGTGTGTGTGCTCAATTGGTCTGTTAGTAAAACAAAAAAATGTTATCACACTCTTGGAATCCCTGAAGTATAAACTCCCCGTCTGCTGCAGATAAAATAATATCACTGTAGCTGTTTATGGAGAGCTGCATCACTGAGGCTTGCTGCTTTTATTTATGTTGGAGTTATTTACACACTGCAGTGTTCCACTTTATTACGTCTCATTAACTTGTTTGGCTTGAAGCTGAACTGAATGTAGCTCTGCATGTTTAAAACATATGCTTTTTAAAGCAAGAATGTCAGCTGGGTATGATAAGGAGTTGCAATAGAAACAATGACTCAGTCCCACCTCTGATAATTAGCACTAAACACAAAGCTGAGGCTATAGGAATGACACTTTTTCAGGTATTTGGTCATAAACCAAAGTAGCCTCTTGGATGGATGAAAATTTTGCTTGCATGATGAAAAGTTAAGAGATCACCAAAGTCACAAAATGAAAAAAAAAAAAAATCACAAAATGTGAATTACCCAATGTGCTATGGCCTGGACCAAAGAAAACAAAAAGTCTGTCTGAATATGAACAATCCACATCATCTTTAAAATTGTGAAAGATTTATTAGAACTATGCGAGTTGTTGTTGCTCTGCACTGTCAGTAATGTTTTGCCAGTTTTATCCAACCACACAACCACAATGACACCACTTTAGCAAATTACTGCAATATTTCTGCACTGAGTAAAAGGTTTTGTGCCTCAAGTCGACATAGAAATTCTTTGCAGAGAGAGAGAAAGAGAGAGAAAGAGAGAGAGAGAGAGAGAGAGAGAGAGAGAGAGAGAGAGAGAGAGAGAGAAGAAGGAGGTCTGGTCCAATTAGTCTTGACATGTTAATGACATGCGTTTGACTGCATGAATGAGGCTGTCCACTGACTTTTGGGACCTCTTTTGTTGAAGAATAAAGGATTGAATTTTCTCTGTATGTTTCTATGTGTATGCATGTGTGTGTATGTGTGTGTGTGTGTGCGCTTTCTTTATGATAGGGCTCCTACAGGGAACACTGGATCCTGTCCAGACTCTTTCCTTCAGAGGGGACCATGACCACAGTACAGAGAGTCATTTAAAAAGGCTTTATGTTCTCAGAGTCAATTTAGGGGCCCTGGGACTGTGTATATGTGACATAAATGTCTATACAGTATGTGTGAATGTGTATGTGCATGCGTGTGTATGTTGTCATGTGGCTGTACATGTCCCTATATATGTGTGTTTGTGTGTTTCTTGTATTGTGGACACGTGTGCCAGTATGCAGATGTAGGCTGTTTGTGTACATACTTTTGTCAATCTGACTGTGTGTATAATCAATGTGTGTGTACTATGTTAATAAGCACGTGTTTCTGCACAAATGCATATGTGTTTAATGCTTGTGTCTGTATGTGTGCTCCTGTGTCTTAAGCCCTTTTTTACACTGTCTGTTAAAGGTGGGATAGTTGTGCTGTTATTCAGCCTCACCTTTCTGTATAAAAGGTACTTTCTCTGAATGGCGACGATAAACTTCTCTTGCCTTTCAGCTGGCAGCAGAGGTAGTTAAAGTGCCAAATTGACGTCTGTGCAAAAGGGACAGCCAGCAGGATGGGTGCGATGTTTGTTCAGGTTATGTGTGCTTCCCACTAACAGGAGAAATTACAAAGTAGTAATAGCGGTTAGCAGCTACCTCAACAAATAAGGACAACAACCAAAATGTCTGCAAATTTGGGAGACCATGAGGTTCAGGAGCTCCTTTTTCTCCTAGCAGAGGACGAGATCATCCACCATATAACAGGGACAGTAAATGATTGTTACTACCATGTTATATCATTGTTACTGTATATGAAGTGCTACCCGGCACTTATGTTATATGCCACACAGAGCCAGATGCTGCTGTGTTATACATCATGCCCATCAAGCGTCTTTTGCTTCTGGAACGCTGGCATACTATCAACAATCACACAAAGGGATGGCAATATGATTTTGTTGTTTGGAGAAAAAAAAAGCAAAGCCGGCACAATGAAGGGTCTTAACTGCGTCCCTATTGTGGGATTTCAGTGTAAAATGGGCTTCACAATTACACTTTTGAATGCATGTGTTTTCATTTACATTCATATTTACACTTCTCAACATGTATGTGAGCCTTTCTGTGGCTGTTTCTGTGTCTCTGCATGTATGGATATGGCAAAGGAAGGGTCTCTTCTGCCACGTGCCCTGAGATTGTGATGGAGGATTTACTCTCCTGCTGGCGACGTGTGTTTGGGGAAGGATTTTTTTCACCTGAGTCAAACATAAACAGACCAAAATCAGAAACACCTCATCTAAAGCAGCAAAAGACATGTTGATTGTTTTCACAAGAGTTTGGTTTAAGACCTTTAAAGTTCCTCTTTAAAGTTGTTAGGAGTGGCACTTCGTGGTGTCAGATTTACCCTCTGAAAGTTTTTCTATGGACAAACTTTGCCAGACACATCTGGTCTACATTGAAGACAGTTTTTTTATCTTTTAACATGCTGTGAAAGAGTGTTTGCTTTCCTTAAATAACCTTAAAGAAGAAAAAGTAATGTAAAGGCTGTGGTTCTGGTAAAATTAGCCTGTCATTTGTTTTTCTAATGGTCAAGTATGTCCATTTCCTCAGCCTTGCCAGTGTCCAACAGACCCAGTAGTTTGAGGTGTTTTATGGGAGATAAAGTATCCTCTTCAGTTATAAATATTTTCCAAGGCTGGACTAAAAATATGCACAAAGAACTTGTGGTGAAACAAATAAACAAATAAAAAAGAAATAAGAGACAGAGAGGGAACAAATCATACTTGGATCCTCGAGTCAGCTGGACAAGTCAGCAGCACACTGTCGGCACATGCTGTGTTCCATGTTGCTGTGGCATTCTCTGACTACATCCCTAAATCCTGCCAAGCCTGAGTCAGTCACTTAAATATATTTTCATCCCAACTCATCAAATGCCTCCACTTTGTTAGTGGACATACAGGTCAAAATATTACAAGTAGTAAGTAATCTCCTCAGGGCTTCCCACATATTTATTTATTTATTTGTGGCGGGACGCTAAAATTAAAACATTTACCACTACAACTAGATAATCTAGCGCCACTGAAATATATATATATACTTGGCCATTATTCATTGCACCACACCCTCGCGTACTGTTTTACCAGCGTGTCATTTTCACTGTGGAACACCAGGTGCGGTGAAAGTGAAACTTAACGGTTTATTGTGCTGGGTCTAAAAGTTCGCATTCACACACTCTGCACACAGCTTCTCCTCTCATCTATTGATCTAATTAGCTCTGACTGGACCAACGGATCAGTTGCTGAGGGATATAGATATAGATAACATATGGTGAGCTTTCGGCTACGCTGTGTTCACAGAGCCACAAAAACATCCAAATTCAGTGGCACAGATTGATTAAAAAAAAGTATAAAAGGGCTACACAAACAACATTTTAAAAAAAAGATAAGTTTGCTGACACTATATTTCATCATTGTATTTTAAGAAGCTAGAATTTTTATCCAGCTACATAACAAACCTGAAAACCTGTAAATCAGAACAGAAGAGAGTTGTTGCTATGGAGACAATACACTGTCTCATCATACTGGTGTAAGAACAGTGCAAACTAGTCCATTGCAAGTAGTTGCAAGTTTCAAATTGTCTCATCCCAAATATTTGGTCTGAACTGGGCTTTACAGTTGTTACTTGTACCTAAAAAGCCAGAGTTTAGGACGGAAGCACAAAAAGTCATTACTGGTCCTTTTTTTCTGAGAGACCAATGAAAGAAATGCTGAATAAGAGATTGCACTGAGTTCTTTGGCAGGAAGTGATGTCATGACTTCAGCTGTCACTGGAACTTTGCCAGTAGTGGTTACTATAGCAACTGAATTATTAACTAAAAACCGACTGCTAGTGACAGAACACCGAGGTACAAATAATCTGCCTCCATTGGAGCCTAAATAGAAATTTGCTGTAGCAGGAAAAGTTGATGTAAAACACAAAAATAATTATGATAACAAACTCCTGACCACACCCAGTTGCTACAGAGACCAAAATAACCCTGGGCTATTTCATGGCCTATTGCCTATTTCTGCTTGGCAATAACATGCCTGTTGCCTATCAGTGAAAGACACAAACTCAAGCTCAGAGATTTCATGGCTTTAAGGAATAATAACAAACCCACCATCATGTTTTCCAGAAGTTAACTGGCCTAAGAACGAAGCATCACTGTGCCAAACCTGAGCTGCATGTTTGCTGGAAAACATGACTCAGTTTCACCTACAGTATAAGTTAAAGAGAGACATGTAGGCAGAGCTTTAAGATCTGCAGCATGTGGGTGGAAAATAATTGTCCTCTCCTGCCCTGCTCATGTCCTCAGTTGTACCTGAAAAATAGCACAGGTGTCTCTATAACCTACACTTCGTGTAAATGCACTGTATAAATGGAAGGTGGATGTAAATCCCTTAACTAATTTGACTCACAGGACCAATTGTAGCATATTCTGTGGACTGTGCCTAAGATAAACGTTTGTAACAGTGTTTGTAGAGCGCAACCTATATATGGGTCATTTCATCGGCTGAAACTGGCCCGTAATATCGGCTTACGTGTCGCCTGATATGCAAAATATGAAACTTCTTTTTAAGAAAACATTATGCAGAATTTAAAATGATCAAGTTCCTAAAAAGTTCAGTGTTTCAATGCACTGATGCCATTTCTGAAAATAAAGCTCATTGTTAAACTGTTAATTGTTCCGCTTCCATAAGTATTTTCTAACCATCTTTGTAATATATAAAATAATATCAGCTGATATAGCTGTATTGAACTTTTTTTTACCCAATATCGGCCCCAAAAACCCATTATTGGTCAGGCTCTAGTTTGCACAGACAGGGGTAAGTCAAATTCAAGGACTTTCACGTACTCAAGCACTTATTTTTATTTTCAAGGATGAAATTGTTTTCTCAACAACCACCTGTAACCATTTGAGAACTCCACAAATTTGTAAATGGAGCAAACATGCTTTCAGGGTTTCAAATTGAATCATTAATTAACTGGTTGTTATTATTAAGACATGTGAAAGGCAAAGAACAAAAGAAAAACATACAGATCGCAGAGCATGGTGCAGTTGGGAATAAAACTTACATTTACGGCTGACGCAGCCCTGGATCAGGGTTTTGTTAAGCTAGCAAAACCTCATGCCGGTGACTATTTCTGAGCTCACAGCACTCAAATCATTGTAAGCATTACCATTATTGACTTCCTATGTAAAACATTTTCCAAATATTTTGAAAGAATCATTGCTCTGTTCTCCTCTCAGTTATATTCAAGTACTTTTTTAAGGACCAAGTCCAAAAACAGTCTGTTTTTCATGTTATTCAAGGACTTAAATTTTTGATTGCCAAATTCAAGTATTTGGAGTACCTCAGATGAACCCTGATGTATTAGACCACTACATCTACATCCAGCTCACGAACACAGACATAAAATGTGTAAATCCTGCTTATACCCTGTCATGAACACCAAGACAGTTATCAGTCCAAGCTCTGTCTGCACTGCCATATATGGGCCAATCTCTGGCTATTAGATGTTTGTTGGGTGTTTTATACAACCTGTTATTCTGAGAACTGGATCCAGATGTAGCTCAAGGTATTTGTAGCGATGTCTGGCCAAAATGCAACCAAAGCACTCCACTTAGAGCAGAGGCTTCTTAAAGACATCTATGGCTGGGAGTGGTTTGTTTCCAGCATGGTTGTTTTAATACTCCTGATCTTGAATACTTTATATATTCTAGCGCTGTCACTGCTAGAAAGATGATCTTTTCATAAAACTAGGCTCTCTATGCAGTGCACAGGCACAAATAGGGAGATCTAGACACTGGCAAGATGGAGGGAAATTTCCCTCAGTTCATTTTGATATACTACCCACATTATTGTGATACAAAGCTGGTTGAAAAAAAGTATCTCTTTCATCAATATAACAAAACAGGCTTCTAATTGTTACTGGATTTAACGCACACAGCCACATGCAAAAACACTTACTGCAGCAATTAAAGGTTTTTCTGTACTGTTAAATATATAACATAGTTTAGTTCAACATCTCGTTCACCTACTCTCATGTTTATGCAGTCAACCCATTAACGTGTTACCATGTCCTAAATGCAAAATAAGCTATTGTAATATTTTGGCGGGATCCAGAGAAAAACATCTGAAGGAGCATAGGAACTTTCTAAGAAAAGAGTTTACACTCCATTCTGCTTCTGATTCTTTTGGCGTCTTTAGACAAAACTCTGCATCTGGTTTCTTTTTAGAAAAGTTGAGAAAGGTTCAACTCTTTACCGTATCACATTTGATTTGGACCAATCAACTGCACCCACGAAGAGCTGTGGTTTCCTGCAGTGCAGCCAGATTCTGTAGAATAAAGCTCATTTGAGCATTAAATATCAAACACTTCAAGGGACAACAAAATCAGCTTCTCAATTTAATTCCTACAACTTGTGCAAATAGAATGTCACAATACTGTCTCAACTTTCTGGTTTCAGAAAAAAGTTGTTTCTGAGTCTTGATTGGACTGTTGAGCACTAACAATAGAGGTGTGAAAATGGACAGTTACTGCACCCTGAAAGGACACATTTTTTTTTATCGTTAAAAAAGTTAGTGTCTGGGTTTCCTTAATATTTTAAGTTGACTGAATTTGAAAAGACAAGTTCAGGTAATTTTGCAAAGATTCAACTTCTTATCAAATTCGGTCGATTTAAAAATGTAAGGCAGCCCTGACACTAACTTCTTAAAGTTAAAACAAAGTTTAGTTTTAAAGTATGTCATACAATATTGTACCCTTTGCACCTCGCCACAGAAAATAGTTGAAAGTGATTAAAATTTCTGTAGTGAGCAGGCCAAAACATGTAACATATAGTTTTTTTTCCTTAAAACTGGTCCTTTTTTTAATATTTTAAAATCTATTTTATTCTGAACCTAACCTGACTTTCATGTTATGTAGGACATATTGGGGCCAAAATTTAATCAAAAATAATGTAAAGAATGCAACAATTCAGCTACTCTTAGATTCCTCAAAGCTCTAAAGCAAAGCATTACTTTTTAAAATGCTGGAATGGTTAGTGACAGATTTTCTTGTTCTGAGATAGTTAAAAAGAGAAACGTATGAGTAAAACTTCTTAAAAAGTATAAAGAGCACATCATCCAGACAAATATGCACATATCATCAGAGGCTAAACTTTTATGTCCAATTATTGTTTATTTAACTCTGAACCTAACCTGACCTTCAGTGTTAAAGTACATATGGGGACCATTAGAAAAAAAATAGGCTAAAGCTCTCCACCAGGGATACTCAACTTGCTTTTCCTGGGGGCCACTTTTGTGAAATGACAGGAGACCAGGGGTGATTTATAAACAAAAAAATCATAATTAATATACAAATAATTAGCCAGGACTTCTCTCAGGGGTCCAGGAGACCCTTCTCTGACACTTCTTTTGATAAACAAACTCTATTTTCATGCTTTTTTAATGCACTTTAGCACATTATTTACATTTAAGTAAAAATGAAAATTTGCGGTGTGAATCAATCAATTTTTATTGTGAATTAGAAAGTGGTTGGTGGGCCACCCAGAACTCTAACAGAGGCCAGATTTGGCCAATAGGGCGTAAGTTTAGTATAACTGCTCTATCATCACTCCCACACACTAAGAAAAACAATGACCCCCTGCGCACACATGGACTCAAACACTGCCATTCCCTGTGAATTAAACCTCTTAAAAGCATGTTGGCACTTCCCAAGACGTCACACAACATCCACAAAAAATAGTGCGTAAAAATAGGCATTAGACTCTTTTCCCATTGCCAGTTGCCCAGAGCTGTGTACATCACTCTGCAGCTGACAAGTATGCCTTTGTGTGTGTATTTTTCTGGTGTGTCACATGTTCGTAAACAGTAGAAAGCAGTTTGAATGCCAGTGAAAATATTACAGTGGTTACCTCTATATTCGATACAAAGTCTGAGCGCTTACATTGTGCTGTCAAAGGGACTAAAATTAGCAAGCCAGATGTCGCTGGGGTTAGTGTGTGTTTGGTACAGTGGGAAGGGGGCTAAAGGAACAACTCGTGCAAAAGTCCTCTGACAACCGTAATGTAAAAGTACCTCAAACTCAATTTAGGAAAAACCAATTGTTGCAATCAACAGCCTCACCATTCAATAACTTTAAAGAGCTAACAGGACTTGAAGAAGAAACATGCATGGAAACCCGCTGCGTGCCAATATATCGATAAGAGTACTAAATAACTTCTCAATCAGGCCTAAGCCTGTAAACTACATGCTCAGCATAAGTCTCATTATCATGAGAGGTCAAGAGACAGCTCTGAGTCTTTAAACAGGAAGTCAGGAGATAAACTGTTCTCACTCAGGTACTTACAGTAAGCAGGTCAGCCCACAGGGTTTCTGGGAAGCAAGTCTTTAAGAATGACATCATGCCAACATGTGGGCTGGCCTACGTGAGCAGTTTTCTGGTGCAGCTTTGATGCTAAAAAGACCAAACATGCCTCTTAAGCAATGACCCTTCCTCTTGAACTGCGTCAGCCAAAACAAGTGGCTACAGAGACAAAAGCTTCTCCACCAGGCGCCTCTGAGATGATAAAAGTCTGGGTTCTGGCTCAAGGATTAAACACTGGCTATCATGGGAATTGAACATGTGACCTTTCAATTATGGAGCAATCTCTCCGCTGCAACTGAGTCTCTTCATCAGAACTGAGAGCTTTGTGCTATCTGCATGGAGATAAGCTTGTAGAAATAATGGACTGATAAAGAAGCTCTTAACCTCATGATGAATGGAGCATCTGGTTTTTTTCACCCCCCGCCTTTTGTCGATATCTGTTCCTGTTTATTGCTCTCCAGCCTTCACTTTTCCAAAATATGATTTAGGATCAGATTCACTGACACAGAAAATCCTATATAAAACTTATCATGTCATGAATGCAGATGTTTTCAGCCAGAGATGAGGCTCTGTGATTCTGTAAGCCATGAAATATGGATGTGTTTGAATGCACGGGAGACGCTGGGCGAGCCATGAAGTTGGGAGAAGGCCAAAGGAGGCAACCGAAGAGCTTGAAAAAAAAAAGTCAAGTGAGAACTCAAACAACAAGCAAATGTGGATAACACAGAGTTGAATCTGTGTTCACATTGGAAAACTGGCAGCGGCTGTGAGTGTGTCTGTTCGTGCACTTGCGTCACATGAATGTGTGTGTGGCTGAGGGGCCTCCCGTGCAGTTATGCTGGAGCCACTTAGCTTTTGGATGGCCGGCGTTTAATTTAAGAGAGACCGCTTGAAAAGCCTGGTTTGATTGCTTTTCTAAAACAACTTCATCTAAAAGCCTTAAATAACAAAATACCTCTGTGACGACACTGAAGCAGTTCCAAACTCTTAACTGCATCTCTGTGCCTGGGAATACTGGCATCAGCCGTGTGGTTACGGCGTCAGTGGGAGGCTCGGGGAGAGGAGGTCTTGAAATGAAATTAGGATTAGTGAGCACAGTTGATTCCTCCAAGATCCTGCTGGTCTGAAGCCAGACAGCTCTTAAACCTGTCTCTGAGTCTGACACTTCTCTTTCTAACTCTATATTCCTTAATTGTTCTGCTCTTCCAGCTCGTCTACATCTCTCTCCGTCTCTCTCAGCCTCTCTTTGTCGTCCTCTCCTCTAATAACAGAGCTGACATTTACAAGGAGGCCACAGCAGGGCTCATAGAAGGTAATAGCCATAAAGTCTGACACACCTCCGAAGTTTTCTTATTCACACACACACACACACACACACACACACACACACACACACACACACACACACACACACACACACACACACACACACACACACACTGCACCCGAGTGAATTGGCCATGAGGCTACTGTGGCATCACGCCAGGGTTTTTCCAAATGAACCAGGAGGAGGAACTGCAGCGGTGTAAGCTCTGAAGACGCTGGAATTTTTTACGGCACTGTGTCACACACCGATTGATATGAAATAACACCAGCTAATGCTAATTTCCACGACTCACAAGTCCAAATTTCCACATTACAGTTTCACTTACTTTGTGCCAATCGCTCAGACATGTGGCGTTTGAAAGACACGTTGTTTGTGCCTCAAAATCTAGCTTTGGAAATCGGTAATGCTGGTTTGGGACAGGGAGGTTTCTTTTTTTTTTTTTTTTACAGCTAAGGAAATGTTTTGGTGGGAGTGACTACTCTCCTTCCTTTATTACATAATGTACCACTGATGGGTCCCTGAGCAAGTCACTAGTGTTTGAAACTTAAAATATGGAACTTACTGCCTTAAGTCCCGCATTTTAAATCCAACGCTATACTCTGACTAACTTAGAAATAAATGACAAAACAATCTTAATGAGGATGGTGAGATATGGTTGGAAGCTCCAAAACAATCATGTAAACGAGGTGTTTTTGTTGTCAGCCTCTGCTCCAAGCTCAAGAATGAACAAGCTTAGAGATTTTAAGAAAATTCAAGTTTCAAGCTTCCCAGGTCCATTGTCTAATCAGATGAACAAACTATTAGATCAAAATAATGACTTTGGCTGACAGTCTATTGCAGTGCTGTCGTCACATAATTACAGGTTCAATGAAATAAAAGAAAAGATGATTGGCCATAAAATCTTTGCTTCTATCGTCCAATGTCACAGAACATGAAGTATTGTTAAACCAAGTTGACAGAACATCGATGCGTCTCATACAAACGCTAAAGGGTGCCTTGGGTTGTCAGTATCAGACCCTGAGGGCCACTGACCAAGTGTCATTTGTGATGAGCTGAAAGTGAGACGGCCATAAGTGGAAACACCAGAGGGCCATGATGTAACACATGATGACTGAGGTACCACTGGAGGAGAGTTAAGGATTTGCTATAACATTTCACAACCAAAAACAGACCAATAAAGTAGCATGCTAAAAATGCAAAGTTCAAGCACCAAACAGAGCATCATTAAGTACTAAATCCCATTTCTGTACTCTTCGGGCACTCAACTAGTTTTGACTTGATCTTCTGTCAAGAGAAGCCAAAAGTTGAACCCTCATAGACTGCACAAACCTGTATGACTGAACCATTTTGTGGACTTAATCTCATAAAAAATCAGTTGTGATGCAAGCTCATAAATCAGGCAAAGGTGGTGTTGCTTTTTTTCATCCTGAGAAGCCCTTTAGTAAAACAGTCTGTATAATGAAATTCTCTGCAGATCAAAACCAGGCACACCCGGAGCCATGCATAAGGAGGGTATGGGAACCATGCGGCAAAAAGGAACCAGCCACCGTCACGCTTTATCCCTCCTCTGTCTTTTATGTTGCTGTCTATTAAGTCAAGCTTGTCACGTTTCCAAAATACTGTGACATACTCAATGTCACATGTGGGAATCAAGTTAAAACCTGTCACACATGCACAGAGCTCTGCGTTAGCAGCAGGAAGCACAGAGGTCAGCCGTGCACTGCACTTGGAAAACTGATTTCACGATTCAAATTAGAAAAATCTCCAAGGACACTGTGGAGCTGCGTTTAACAGATACAGAGAACTGTGCTACATCTGGCATTGAAACAAACTTTTTAACAGACACAGCAGTAAAATTGTCAGGTGAATAAAGTCGATAAAATCAACAGGAGGACTTTTACGTAACTTAAGTTTAGGCTAGGCTTCAAATGATTGTTTATTCTTTGTGCATGTGTGTATTCTCAATGCTAAACTCGAAGAGACAGTTTAAAAGGGAGGTAAGGTTTCAGACCATGTCCCAGAGTGTTACCTTAGTCCAAATAAGTGGGTTTTGTGGGTCATGTGTGTACTATATGTGTGTCCCTCATTACAATTCAACCTTGAGGAATGGCTCATGGCATCTGCATAACTGAGCTCTGAGAACAAAAGACAGACAGTATGCTCTCTTTCTCAATGTGTGCAGTACAGTGAACTAGTACTCTCTTCTTTCCTTCCACCTTTCTTTATTTCTTTTTTTTCTCTCTGGCTGAGGCTGGACAGACTAGTGATGGAGGAGCGTAGCATGAACTTTTGATAATCTGCAGCTGCAGAAGCTGCTTTAAAAACCAACTGCAAAAAGTATCAGCTATAAACAAAATAAACACATGCAAACTAAAAAAATATGAGCAACATTTTCACTTTGTGTGGGTAACTTATTAAAACTGTTCAAGGTTAAAACGTTTATTATCCTAATGTGGAAAAATTACAGTTTCAAAGCTCCCTGATCAACAAAATTCCCACTGCGGATTAAAAGAGTAACTTATGATTGTCAGAGACATACAGCCAATGGAAGACCAAGTCCCATCCTACCTGCAAGGCAGAGTCCAAAGATGGTGAGAAGAACCAGGATGTAGAGAGACACGATGGCATACTTGATGGCTGAGAGGGAGTTCAGGTGGGCACAGCACTGATCCTGCTTCCTGCGACGCTTCCCAGAACCTGAGCAAGACGACACAAAAAATAAGGGATGAATATGGGATAAAAGTCCAGATAGTGGTTCAAATATTTTACAGTTAGAATATAGCAGGTTTGCTTGTAAATAAAACAGCAATATAGTTTATAAACTGAAAACAATAAAGGCCTTGTTTTCCAGTTATTTGTTCAGTCTTGATGTAAGGAGAGTCAAGGAATTATGGTTGAAACTTAAAAAAAAAGACATAAAAAATGAAAAAGGCTTTGATTAGAAAGTGCCTACTGTGTGACCACAAAGTGAGATCATACATCAAACACTTAATGACTGCAGGACACACAATTGTGCATGTCATAGCATACTGAACAGAAAGTGATGACAAGTAAGCAAGCAGTAATATCAAACACATTTCTCCGTCTACTGGTTCAAAAACAGATCACAATTGCATAATGACAAATATAAATGAGATGGGAAAACATATATGCATTTGGCAACGTTAACATTAATGTCTTGTGGCCAATGACATAGCTGTGTAATTTTTGTGATCTCTGTTATGCTTTTGCACAAACTCTCAGAGGAGCTATTACTATAATTCATGTCATCACTTAACAGTCCTCTCAGGGTCAAACAGATGTTGGAGAATTAGTCTTGATAAAACTGACGCAGCAGTGTTAATGCATGATTGAAGTGTTTTTCCTTGTGTGTGTGTGCGTGTGTGTATGTGTGTGTGTGCGTGTGTGTGTAATAACTTGACAGGAGGCAGGGATTAGGCTGTTGACGTTGAGGGAACATTCTCTTCAGGTCAAAGGGATGAAGAGATTTTCAACGGTTGGTTTGAGAGTCGCGTCCTTTATCAATCACTGGAACAGACATATTTTCTTTTAAAATGTTTTTAGACATAAGCACATAAGCATTGTTTGTTAATGTTATAATTACGTGTTTTGCTACAATATTTGGAACAAGAAGCCCTTGATTTCAGAAACAAAAGCAGGCGTCTCATTTTTAGCCAGACATGGAGGCTGCGGTTGGCAGACTTTATCAGTGGTTGCTAGCTAGTTTTTTGCAATTGATATCACATATTGGTTCAACATTCAGTCTCGGGTTGACTTTTTAATGTTTTAATGTGTTTTTAATGATCTGTACTGGAAAGAGGCCTTTAGTTTATGATGGCTACATAAATCATATGCTAACTCTGATACATCTATGTGAACACATGGAAAAGGAGACAAACACACTTGGGCCTTGTGTTTTTGGTTTTGAATAAGCAAATAAAAAGACATTACCTTCAGAAGTCTTTGGTTAGCAAGTGTTTGCTACAGATAACCTCTCCGAAATGTTGAGATGACCTGACATGCCGTGCCTAGTTACAGTTCCTAAACTAGATAACAATCAATCAATAATAACGAGATGACAATCAATAGTAACCCTGCCTAATGTGGTGGTGGAATAATCAGAAAAATGAGCTCAGAATAAAAATGAATTCTCAAGTTGGGATGTCTGCGAAAATTTTGGTAGGCCAACAAGAGTTGCCACTTGATGTTATAGCCTACATGAAGAAACATGGCGTACGAAAGTGGCCTAAACTGCTTACGCATTTTTTGCTCACATCTATTTGTAATATGGTAACTGTTAGTCATTGTCCAATATTTGGACAAATATGCAATAAAATATTTTGGCTGTCTTAGGGGGACGTAGCCTGTAGGTGCACAAGTCTGGGAAAAATTCACTTTGTAATAAAGCTCCAAAATGTTATCGACGTGTTATACAAGCTTTGCGTATCTTGTGATATCTTCTATTTAGCGCGTATATTTTTGCCACGTTATGACTTAAAGCTTATGAACACACAAGTTGGATAAACAATTTCCCGACGAGGACGTGAAAGCAACATTAGGCCTGCTGTTGGGTTGATATGAACTGGATGGAAAGAAGAAAAACTGGATTAAATTTAAATATCTCAAACTAAGACAACACGCCAGGGGGAAGATGTGATATATGAAGACACAGGTGTCCTTGGGAAATCACTGTGGACATGTGACAAGAGCATTGCGATAAACATTTCACCCGTTGGGATATTATGAGGTTATAATGAGATTCTATCTTCCTGTGAACAGCCACGACTTTGGCTTGAGTCTGACTTTTTAAATATAAACACTGATTGTTCAGCGTGGCCTCCCAGCAGCATGGTTTCATTTAGACTGTGACAATCTGTCAGTGGACGCTGGTGGATTGTTGCTGATGCACACACACACACACACACACACACACACACACACACACACACACACACGCCTCTATGATGAAGAACACACTAACTCCTCCAGTGTAAGACAAACACAGCTGGCTCAGATGTGTCACACAGCTGGAATGTATAGGAACAGAAACTGCACTCCAGGCCAGTCTTCCTGAAGTCTTACCTTAAGTTAAACTTCATGCTGAACTGAGACAAAACTAGCCTACACATCATGCAAACAGCTCCATAAAAAACAGACAGGAAAATAAAACCAGCGGTCTAGAGCTTAAGGGGGGAAATTAGCACTCAGTATTCTGTCTTATGGCATGTCTTTTCTCCAGCCTCAGTGTAAGACACGCATGAAGAACTTTATGACTTTAATATGTTGTTTGATGTTGTTCCAATAATTAGATGATAGGATTTGATACAATTTTCTTGTCTGTGCCTTTAAGGAGCAACAGCAAGAAAGCAATTAGCTTAGTGTAAACACTTTAAGTACAGTGACTTAAAACTCCACTTAAAACCACAGTGGTCATGCATGTTCTTGTTCGCAGTGGCAAAACAACAAACACTGTAGAGATGCTGCTCGGTGCATGTTAGAGCTGTGGACAGCCAGGCAAGCTCTTTCCCCTGCTTTCAGTCTTTATGCTGAGCTAAGCTAAGCAACTCCTTGCTCCAGCCTTATACTTAAAGCTACAGTTAGTAACTTCTAAAAAATAACCTTTTGTCATATTTGCTGAAACTGTGACAATATCCACACAGTAGCTGATGAGATAAGTTTGTGAAAAATCATGCTCCTTTTCCTCTTTGTAGAGCTGCTAATGGCATTTGCAAGAATCCACTACACCTGAACCAGAACAACCAATCAGAGCTGAGGAGTCAAATATAAATTACAATCCATATAAAAAAACAACAAAAAAAACCCAGACATATTTAAGTTTGCTCCAGCTAGTGGGCAGTGCTCATCTAAAACTGTTTTCAACATGGTGGCAGGGTCACAAAGTCTGTCACATCATCACCTACAGCTAAACAGTGCACTAAAATAAATTTCTGAAAACATTGTTTTTTATTTTATTTATTTATTTATTGATAAATTATTTGTCTCATCTACTATTGTGTGGATATAGTGACATTCTAAGCAAATATTACAAAACTTTAAAATAAAAGTTACTAACTTTAGCTTTGATGCAAAGAGGTGACAGTGGTAGCGACACCTCACCTCTTGTACCGAACAAGTTGGAAAGAAAGTGAATAAGCGCCAAAATTCTTACAAACCCTTTTACAATTATTTTCTCTGGCATTATTAGCTATTACTTTATGTTAAATGACTGACATTTACCCTATATAAATAGCAAGAAAATATCTATATTATACAGGCAAACACAATTTGTATAACACTTATGTGATGTTTTCAAATAGCTTGTTTTATCAAGCAACTGTCTTAAACTGGAAAATATTCTGTTTACGATGATATAAAAAGCTTTAAATAGAAAAGCTCCATATTTGTACATATAAATATGTATCAATTACTGAATATATACCAATTAATCATTAAGTAATATTGTTCGTTCGCTAAAAACTTCTGTTTCCTCAACACTTCCTGAGAATTGTGTTATTTTGAGTTACAGTTATGTATTGATGCTGTTGTATAAAACCTAACAGCACAGTGAAAATTTATACAAAAAACATTTTTGTTTGATACTCAGTGATACTTTAGAGCTTATTTAACTGACATTAAAGAGATAGAGAAGTGTATTCATTGATCAAGTAATTTTAAACAAGTAAATTTCATTATTGCACCGCTGTATGTTCCCTCTGACTCATGTCTGTCTGGTGATGATGTTGTCAACACAATGTACTATTAAGAGAAAGACAGTGAATTTAATAAACATTATACAGGGATTACCAAACTTGCAGGCTTGGTTTATTTGTAAACTTGGATGTGCAACAATACATTTTGACCCATTTTCACACATATCCGTTTATAAACTGTTTATTTCCAACAGGGCTAGTGTGAGTCAGTTACTGGCACTGACTTTGCACTTGACTGTTTTTGGTAAAATTAGTGAATTTACAAGGATGAGGCTTTGTTCCTTTGACTTTCCAAATCAAACACACATGGTGCTTGGCAAGTGACACAGATTCTATAAAGTCAGGCACTGTCTCTGGAATTGGCAAGTGATGGTGACAGCATGTTTCCCAAACAAAACACAAAATGCTCTGAATGCTCTGATCTATGTGTGTATATTTCAACGTAAACATATCATGTCAAATCAACTGTAATGAAGAGACGATGCTGGAGAGGCCTGATAACGCCTCAGACTAGAGTAGACTAGACCACATCTACCCCATAAACCATGACTTTTGTGCATGGACATACCCTGTTTCTTTTTTGTTTTTACTTCATTTTAAACCCAGAATTCAGAGCGTGTTTACCTCATAACGCACATTCGCCCTGTAGTTTGATTGAAACCTCCTAACTGCTTTGTTTTGTTCTTTTGTGCTTCACCCTAATGACACAAACCGCCCCATGGTTGGGAATATCTTCTCTAATTGAACGAAGTGTGAAAATGTTCTAGGATTAGAGAAGTTGGATGAGGACAGTCTTTCTGATGTGTGCGGCCATTGTCCGCTTTCCATTAAAATGTCAACAAATTCTCCAGTTAATGTTCCCTAAGACTTTCCCACCAAACTCACAGAGCCCTGGGTCGAAACCTGAGAACACCACAGGGTCAACTGCGGATTTGTTGCAGCTGCACCTGTACAGAGACACACACACACACACACACACACACACACACACACACACACACACACACACACACACACACACACACACACACACACACACACACACACACACACACACAGATGCAGATGTTGCTTCTGGACATTCCTGGCTTTCACAGATGACCATAGCAAGAGCAGAGCTGATGCCAATTGGTGACAGCATTGCTTCTTCTTCTGAGTCTGTGTTGGTTATTAGTGTGTGTTTGTGTGTGTGTGAATCTATGTAGAAAGTCCCTTTCTGAAAATTAATCAGGGTTTATGAAGAAAATCTGCATTCATGTTAGACTTCAGTGCCGACACACACAAATTGCACATTCATTAAGTTCACTATCTGATAGATGTATAATCTGGTAGTGTAAAGGCCCAGTGTGAGGGATTACAGTAGATATATATTGGCACAAATGTAAAATAATATGATAAATTTGTTTTTTTTAGAGTATAATCACCTGAAAGTAAGAATCATTGCATTTTCGTTACCTTAGAACAAGTCGGCGGTGTTGCATCGCCATGTTTCTACAGTAGCCCAGAAAGCAAAAACCTAACACTTTAGACAGGGCCATTCACATTTTTGCAGCAACCGCTGTATTTAAGAACCACTCCACAACAAGCAGATTACCACCCAGAAAACACTGATTTTTAATGTAAAACAGCTTCATTTGCTGTCTCTTGGAGTTCACATTTGGCAAATAGAGGATGTTTCAGCTGGTTGCTATCTGCTATACTCACTGCTAGATGTCAGTAAGTCCTCTACTTAGCTCCTTTAAAGAGTCAGAAAAAAAATATCGGAATGTCATTTCAAGTTTTATAAAACAAATCTGTAGTTTAAAGGGGCTGTTTGCAAAATTCAGAGCAGCTGTCCTGACATGGTTCTCCACGAATATGGCTGATACAATGGCTAGCTGCTAACAGTGCTAACTCCATACACAGCACTGAACAACGGCAACAGTACTGACAAAGCTAACAGTGTTAATCTGGGGGAAACCGTAGAGTGAGCACTTTGTTTCTTTGCTGGCCCTGTCTCGATATCAGCAGTTAGGTCTGTATGAGGGCAGTGCAAAGCAGCAGCAATGTGCTAGTGAGTCGGATACACACTTAAACTAACATGCAAATATCGGCAAAAAAGTCTTACTACAACAAACAACAGAGAAGCTCTGATTACAACACACCGCCAGTTAGCATAACATCATACCCCGCTCACTAAATCTTTGCATAGCAAACAGTGGTTTGGATGCTCTAAATGTTGTTTTCAGAACCTTTACCTGTTTCTTTTTACCTGCTTTAAAGGATTCTGGTGCATAATTTCTTCTCAAATTTTTCTCTCCTGCTTCTGGGATCAGAAAGTATTCATAGATGTCCTTGTCAAAATAGAGCAGAATTTAGTATAAACTACTGTGCTCCTTCTTACCTTCATCACAGAGGTTTAATTTGGACAAATTGTGTCCCTCGTAGGCCTCTTCATACATAGAGCCGCTCTCTCTCTCTTCATATGTGCTCAGATACATGGCCTTGTTCTCCATCTCCTCCAAACTGAGGACAAAAGACAAAAACAGTATAAACCGCTGAAAAAACACAAAACACACATCCATCTCTCCCCAACCAACCCGACTCAGTCACAGATTTCTCTGACTTTCACTATAAACTATAAACTATAAACTGTGTTTATCTGTGGAAAAACAAGCAAACTTTCATACCGGTGAAAAACAACCTTTTTGCATGGTTTGTGTTCACTTGTCCCCAAGAAGCAAGGGTCACTGTAAATCAATACAAAGTTATTCTGAGTCATCACCTTGATCCTATAATAAAACATTTCAACCCTGAAGGGGAATAGTCTCTGTCAGGATGATCCACAGCACAAGTGTGTTCAGTCTCCTGAATAGTTTCAGAGATTTGGAGAATCTATGACGTATGAAGAGTTATGACAGTCAAAATTCAGAATCCAGGCATGCAAACTCCTTATGGATTTGGGTAGATATGTAATGTGGTTTACGACAGGTCCTTCAACCGATCTGAAAATATAAGTCATTTGTTCCTACCCTACTACCAAAAGGACGCACAGAATAGGTCATATGAGGCCATTAATGGCTACAGTTTCAAACAGCTGGTTAACACTGTAAAACAAACACAGCTGCACCAGAATTATGTGGTCAGGTTTAGGAAACAAAACTCCTTGTTTACATTTAGCAAAAAGACATGGCTTGACTTAAAGTACATACATTTGTTACTGATGCAACGTAAGGTACATACTGTATGTCCTGTGCCATATGACACATACGTCACATACTACGTTACATAGTTAAATTAACTTAGTGTTTACTTTCGGTTTTACACTGGACACAAGCAGCAATCTCCTGGATGAAAGTTCTGTGTTTGTTTGACCCATTCACCTTCACTCCCCTCCATTTCTCTTTCACAGTACACAAACGTTGTCACTCTTTATACTACATCACCTGGCTTCCCCCTTTGCTCCCGATATAATTACTGCGACCGCTAGAGTTCACCGCCTGACATTAAATGTAAATGTTGGTTGTAATAAGCTGCATATTTTGGAGGAGGACAGTCTTGTATAGGGTTATGGAATGTATTTTTATCAGTGGGAATCCTTACAGATATAGAAGTTCAAATGTGTGCGTTTGTCTTCTATTGATGCCCTTGGGTGCTATGAATCAGGTAAACCAGTTGTGGGAGCTCCCACTGTCTCTGTTGCATTTTTTAAGCTACAACTCAGACAAGAACACACACTTACAGGCGCACACGCAGTTTAAGCAAACTGAGGGAAATCCCTGTGGTGTGATGACTGAGAGGATTGTGGCAGTCTTTTGACCAAAGTTATATGATTTGGTTCCTCTGCCAACAGAGTTGAACAGGGGTTGTGTTTTTGCCCCACTCCATCTGTCTGTTTAACTTTCAGCAAGATGTTTTTAAAATGCTATGAATAAATACGCATAAAACATTATGGAAAGGTCGGTTATGGGGTAGGAAAGAAGTGATTTACCTCTCATATCAACTAGCCATGTGGAAAGTGTGGGCTTGGCTGTTGCTTTGGCATAAGAAGAGATAAATCCATTACTAATACCTCAGTCAAGCAATATTAAAGTGCCAATTTCCGATTTAGACACACTGTAACTGCGCTGCCAATTTTCTCCAAAACATGGTAATGTGTTTGAAGGTCAGCCGAAATGGAAATAGTTACTCAACAACTATGGAGCTGATAGATATTTGGCTAAAATGATGCATTAATCCTCTTAAATATCCATTTTCCACTGTTTATCTGAGTTGCAGCAGAGTAAGCAAACCAGTGCACATGTCCCTCTCCACAGTTACATCCTCCAGCCCTTTGCGGGATCCTGGAGAGCTACCAGGCCAGCTAACTGGGTCTTTCAACAAAAATGAACAGTGATTGAACACAAGCTCTTATTGGATGTCCACGTGCCTCACCCTGTCCATCAAAATGAGCATACCACAGATCTCCTGAACCACAGGTGGGGATATTGATGGTTTCATATCTTATGGGTGGATGTTAGAGTTTAGAAACATTCTTCTGCTATAGATTGTCGCAATCATGTGGCTATTTTTTTAAGCACGAAATACAGATGAGGGACAGGAAGTGATAAGTCCATATATTGCAGGAATTGGAAATGTCGGAACTTGACTACATAAAAGATTCGATGAACCTGCAAGCAGGTACCATCAGAAAATTGACACTCATGAGGGATTTGATCCATACAAAACAAAGACGAGTAGTTTTTCTCCTCAACTTGAACGATTTGCCCTCTGTGGACATAATCGTCATCACAGGTTACTTTGTTGTCCAGACCTCCTAACATTGTTATTGATACACAGCGAGCCAATGAAAGTGTACAAGAGTCCTATGGACTTTAATTATTTTTGCGTGCGATTGGGGCAGGCACCAAGGAAATACATGTCCTGAGTCTGTCATATGATGCAATTGGGCCCAAAAAAGTTTTTTTTTCTTTAGACTGACATTAGAAAAGAGATTTCTCTAAATCAGCAGATGCATTTTTTCGAGTGTCATAACGCCTCTGAAATGGCTATTTTCCCTATCGGGATTTAATACATTCAGTCCAATAACATGTGGAAAGTCTGGATGGGCTGCAAGATTAAATCATGTCAACCCTATTTAAGTTAGCTGAGCACTAAATCGGAAGTAGCTGGCTCAGCTGACTGAAGTCTAGTGTGATTGGTCTTTGGGCCCAATGATGCAGCGGCAGCACTGATCATCGGGGTAATTTCATGCCGCAGAAATAGAGCTGTTTTGGCTTCATGTTTCACTGAGTAACTTTCATAGTGTAAGTGACGTGGGTGTGTGAAAAGGAATACAACAATCCAATACTTTCTTGTTTTTCTCACAACTTTAGTGAAGTCTGAACACAGACCAATCAGGCTAAGTGCTTTCAGAAAAATCAAAGATTTCCAGTCATAATACGGACTTGAGTGTTGACGTGATTACTATTTATAAGTTGGAAACTGGTGATTTTCATAAATCCTTATGACTTAAGCGTGCTGCTGATAAATCTTCTTCCATAAACACTGCAGTATAATGTCCAAATCACTACGGACACAGCACATATCCCCAGTTGATCTCCTACTCCATCATACCCTCACTTAGATCCAAAATCTGAGCAAGAATCTGGCAAGAATGTGAACACAAATATCTCATGTCCTAATTCAGACAGAGCAATGAGAATGTGTCAGTCTCCTGGGACTTCATTTATAAAAGTGTAGCCTTGAAAGAATTCCCCGCTAACATTTGACTCGAAAAAAAAAAAAAAGAAACGCAAAAAGTAGGTCCAGACCTATAACTCTCTCACGTGTTTAACCCCAGATGAATTACGAGAGGTGAGAAATGAAAAGGGCTTTGACAGATATGGTTGTGGCAGGATTCCAACACGTCCTCCTGTCAAAACCTCAGACATTAATCTGATGAAAACATTTCCTGGGGGAGGAAATGGTCTCAGAGGCCACTTATCACCACAAGAAGTGATCCCATCTTTAACACACGGTTGAGGATTACATCCAGCAGGTGCAGCCGTTGATGAGCTACTGTTTCTTGCACAGAGTCTGCGATGGCATAAATCAATTTTCGGTGAAAAGCACGTTCAATTTCACAAGACTTCAACTGATGTTAAATCGTAATCAGCTGCAGCCATACAGCAGACTATTTACTCTGAGCTGAGCACGTTTGCTCTTCTGGTTTGGGCAGCGTTTCCCACGCTAAATGTGATGTAGAACAAATATGGCCGGCATATGAATAAAGTTAAGGAAGAGACAGAACAAACAGATTAAAGGTTGTGTCACACATAGACATCTCTGAGGAGTAAAATTAAATCTGCTGCAGTCAGGTGTCAGCGGGTGTTAAAACTCCCACAAGGCCCGGCGGCAGATCGGTGGGTGTTTGACAAAGTCGTTAAAAAGTGCTCAGTCTGGACTTTCTCATTACAGAGGGGATAGAGGGGTCAGGTTGACATTTAGATTGAGGCTAGGCAGGAACCATTAGGGCTGCTAGGAGATCCCAATAAGCTCGCCGTACCTCTGCAAACATGTGTGTGTGGGTGTGTGTGTGTGTGTGTGTGTGTTTGTGAGTGGGTGAGTTATCTTCTAATTTCACTGGGTTTGGTGGGATTTGATCACACACTCAGTTGGTCTCTGTTAGTCAGTGGCAACAGATGACGGTGGGAAAGTATAGAGGCATCTCTAGCACTTAAACTGTGGACAAAATAATGGGGGCCAGAGCACCCAAAACAGCAAAAAGATGCATTTCCAGGGCATCCTCCAGGAGCAGCAACACGGATCATATGTGTCAAAGGCCTTAAAACCACTGCAAATCCTAAATAATCATACACACAATATGGTGTAAAGTCAGAGCACAACCCCTGAGTCCTGTAGTACGAAGCCAGTTCAACATACCCAGGGTATCTTTTAGTTATCCGCTTAATCCTAAAATCGGTGGTCTTGATAACGGGTACTATGAAGATAGTTATCAACTCACTCAGTCGGGGTTTTCCTTTCCAACCACGAGTGTGTTCACGTGAAAGAAACGGGGAAGTTACGAGCGACATCAGACCCATGAATGAAGTAGGTCCTCTGATGTGATATGAAACGTGATGCTGTTAAAAAACAGGACATAAAAATGGGACAGCAAAAAGTCATATTCCTGTGGAATAGGTTAGCTAGTCAGCATAAGTTAACATAGTGATTTATCCCGATGAAAAAATGAAACAGCTAGTACTGAAAACCCAGTAAAACCCCCTCTGCAAGTTTGCATTTGATTAAAAACTGCAGCCTTTAGAGCACAGTATCAGCTGTCCATCAGTGTTGAAGAGCTGAGGGAAATCTGATGATTAAATCTGTCTGAACCCTAACGGAAAGTGGATTTTCACTTTCTTCATCCGTCAAATGACCGCAGGCTTTCCTTTTTAGAGTTTCATTCAATCATTACAAACAGTTCAAGATGCAGCACGACAGCAAGCCAAGAGGAAGAGGAGTGTAGTGTAGCGTAGTGTAGTGTATCTTTGCATCTTACTGACAATATGAATTTGTTAACATGTGTGTCCTGGACCTCCACGGTTAGAGACATTGGCTTGTTTTGTCTTTGTTAAGGATTGTTCTGCCGGCCCAATCATCACAGGAAAATGTTAGCATTGGATGTTTCTGCAAATCATGAATATGTTACATTTGCACGCTTCTTACGTATCAAATCACCGTTTCTAAAGTGAGATATCAGCTGAGCTTGTCATTGTAAAGAGGACGGGATGTTGGATGAAGTGTCACCTAGGTGAGATGCTTGCCAATCTGCAGACCACTATACGAAACCAACAACATCCCAGCCTTTGAAGCCTCCAAACCTGGGTATTTTTCACCAACCGGTCCATGCCTTTCCAACAGCTTTTGCGCCACAAAATGTGACGTTTGTAAGCCAAAATATTCTCGTTTTCTAACCATAGCCAAGTGATTTTGTGCCTGAACTTCACCATACCTTCACAACAGCCTTGTTTGGAAACATAGAGTTTCAACAAATCTGCTACAAAATGATTTAAAGTATATGGTTGGAAAAAAATATACAATATGATTTTTTTTTCCTGGCACCCGGACCAACCCCGTTGCCAGAATAAAAGTGCAACATTTTATTGTTGTATCATGTCAAGGTGGAGCTAGTTTTAGTAACTCTACACATACACTTAGCTTGTTTAGTCCAGTACAGTTCCCATAAGGGTCAGGGCGCTTTAAAATGTTAATTTCTTGAACCTAAAACTCTTGTTTAGATCAGTGGTTACCAAATGGTCAAGCGACTGGGTCCAGATTTCTCCCTAGTCATTAGTCCACACATTAGAGAAAATACCATAAATTCAGTTATATTTCATAAAATGTGAACGACATGTTGGCTTAGAACACAGAGAACATACAAGAATAAACAGAAATGGCACTTCAAAACAAAACCCCTGTGCCTTTTTTATTTATTTACAATTTATATTTAAATTTATAATTTATATTTAAATTTGGCACATTCACGAGTCACTTGTGGTCCATTCATAATGGATCTATGACCCACTTTTGGACCACAAACCAAAAGTATGATTAGGCTATTCCCTCAAACTGTTGTGCAGTAGAGGCAGCATCATTGCATTATAAAATGAAAATACCTAAGTAAATGTACTTAGTTACTCTCCACTTCTGTCAATGACACATGGAAAGACTCGGCTGACAGCTCCACACAGCTTTGGGTTTAACTCAGTGCAGAGGGAGGAAGTTAGAGCGACAGCTAGGTAAATTGAGAGTTGAGATTCACTCATAAAGAGATGACACAATTATCCTGTCATGCATCGCCGCCTCGCGAGACTTGCCCCCAAGTGAGCATCGAGGGCAGCAGTGCGTGTGGTCTCAGACAGAGAAGCTATTGAAAATATGGGAGCAATATTAAAACTTGCACATTTTTAATGACTTAATACAGCAAGATGCTAGAAGTTTAAATATAAATCACTTTTAAAAGTAAGTGCATGCCTGATGATCATGCAGTTATTACCATTACTTTAAAGGTTTGCTATTGGAGCGTAGTTGGAACACATTCTCTCTATATATTGGCAGCCATCCCATGCCATTGCTCAATCATCCGTGTGCAACATTAACCCATTTTTCTCGGTTAATTAAAGGCAGAGATACTTCACCCATGACTGAAACACAAAGCAACAATTTTCTGCGGATGAGTTCAATTAAACATTCATTTCCTGTCCCTGTCGTCCTTTCAGCATACCGCTCTAATTGAGTAAATCTTTTTAACTGGTGCCATTCAACCCATTTGCAATGAATATTTAACAGATGTCAACCACTTTGACATGTTAAAGAGGTCAAAGCACAATGAATCATGTGGTGATTTGAGAGTGCTCAGCAGATGTCATTAACCTGTTAACACTCAAAGTCCCTGACTAACATAATTTGGCATGAAAAGCTTATGTGCAAACACTCTTTAGATACTAGGGCTCCCTGGGATATTTTGTACATAATATTGTTTAAAAAAGGGAATGACAGGTGACACCGTTTAGGTTTGAAACAGGTGCACCCACTGAAGAATTCATGCATTTTACCATACAAGTTTGACAGATCATGTTAAGCCTGCAAGACATAAAACTTAGAATCAATAAGCAGCAAAAGGTCCACCTCTCTCTCACCTCTTCTGCTGTCAATTTGAAATTAAAATCACAGCTCCACGTTTCTCATAATTCCCCTCAAAAAGTTGCGTCCAGACGCTGTAACTCCAGGCGTTTCCTCAGCTGTCAAAGTGTCATTCAAAACTGCATGAAATGAAACGTGCAGGCAGAGTGAAGCGCTGCAGCATGCAAACACACACACATACACACACACACACACAGTCTGCCTCTCTCTGTGCTGCAGAGCTTTACAAAAGCGAGCACGCTGAGACATTTGGAGTAATATACCCACAACATCGTCATGTGACCATCACAAAACTCCAGCTGAAGTTTTTGCTCTGACTGTCGAGCAGCTGCTGCAGAAACTGAGGGAGGTGAAGAAGGGAAGCGCCGTCTGCTGTACGACTGCGCCCTCTGTTGGGTGTAGATGGAAAATTACTTGTACTAAAAGTTACAAATGATTTCGAGTCATGACGTTTTTGAAGAATTTCACTCTTAAGTTAAGACTTGGTCCTGATAAATATAAAAGTTTCCACGAAGCATCTCAGCCCTTAAGAAAGCTCCTAAGGTGAAAGGTGGACATTTAAGAGGCTTTAAGAGTTTCTTAATCAAAGTGGAAAACAGTGGAAAGACAAATAGGATAGATAAATTATCCACAACGATGGTTACATCACTATCTTCTTTTAAATCACATTTGCAGACTTATTTTTATTGAAAGACATTTCTATGATTTCTCTTTAAATGATTATTTTATGACTACACTGTAGGCTACATTACTCCTGAATTTCCACTTAATTCTTGCACTGGTCTGTTTTAAATTTAATTTTACCCATTAGTATTTTTTTGTCACTGTGTTGTTGTTGTTGTTTTTTGCTTGTCATGCTTGTCCAACACTGGTAATGAGGCAAGTGTTGACTTTTTTCCATTATATTTTCAGGTATTACACATCTACAATTTCAACACAGAAACATCTTCACATTTAAAACGCTTTGATTAATGTTCTTTATGTATGTACAGTATACATACCAATATTTCTGACAGCACCTGAAGGTATCACGAACAGCTGTGCAGCGGGAGTGCGGAAGAGGGTTTTGTCGAGCGCGTGCCCGCTCGGTGGGCGGGGCCAGGAGAAGGAATGTACCTACAGTAACACTTCAACAGGTACAGACAAGGATCGCCATTAATAGGCTATTCTGTCAAAAAATCAAACGGACTAGAGGTAAATATAACTTCTTACTCCACATAAAACCTTCATAAAGTTTACCAAAGATGTCTACCTTTTGTTACCTAATGTCTGTTATGGATGTTTGATGTTATGGAAGTACAGCTGTTGATGGGTTGTTGTAAAAGCCCCCGAGCGGGCTATCTCTCCTATCACGTACGCAAGGCAACAAGCCAAACTCTATTCATATTTTAGACATTTTAATCAGGGTTTATTTACTGGAACAAGTAAACATCTGCAATAGCACAGAAAAGACGTTTCAGAGTACCTGCTTCAATTCGGCAACAGCACGAGTACAAGAACATGCCTAATTTAGTCACACTGTCAATATTTACACCACTTTTTTTAGTTTCTGCTGTGTTTTTACATCTTAGTTGAGCACAGCATTGCACAGTGTCTGTAAGGTCAAGTTGTAAAGTTTTTATATTGGGCAGTGCAAGATGCATGAATAAAACTTTAAACAAAACTCTCCTCAAACGGTAAAAGTCCTGTTTGGTGAATTCACGTTTTGCTATTTGCTTAAGAGAAACACACAAAAATAAGCTGTCTTTGTTAGAACAGAGAGAAGGCCTAAACCGTTTACCATGGGAGAAACAGTGCATTAAAGGACAGATTGCATAATGTTAAGTGGACCAAAGCTGCAGATTAGAGAGCTAAAGTCTGTGTGAACTGGTTCTTGGGGAAGTGAGACTGTTGAGCAGTAAAACTTTGAAGGGTTGATCAAGAGATGATGTAATTCGGTAAGACACCACAAGATGGTAGAATTACACCTTGGGATGCATGAAGAGACCTGCCATTTCAATATGTATCCTGTTGTTAAAACGTGTAAAAGAAAATTACATTGAGCCACCTGACTGTTGGCTTAAGGGTATTTAATGTGTAAAAATGTTAACATTCAGCTGTTTTCTCGCTAGGTAAATTGGGACAGAATTGGGGTAATTAAGTATAATTGTCACAGTATTAGGGCTTGATGATTCTGAAACTCAGTACAATGTTTAGTACCATGTATTTCAGTAATAACTTATCAATTTCCCCAACTTAAGATTGTATTTTGCTGAAAGAAAGTTGTTGATTCTTGTGTTTTGATGACATCTACGTTAGACATTTGCACATTTTTTTAAATGAAAAAAGTTTTTTTTTATTTAAATGTATGATTACATTCCTCAACAAAGGTATCCAAAAGCGTTATGCTATCAAAACTACAACTCGGCTATCACATTGACACTTGTGTAGAAGCTTTAATATTATACCCATTTTTGCACAAAAGAAATGACAGGAAATTCAAAAGAGAAGGCCATGATGCCCTCCCACTTGCAATCCAAAACCATCCTGTGTCCCCTGGTGGGATAACAGGATATACAAAACTTGTCATATTCAAGCATGGAAAGAAAAAAAACGCCCAGGAGTTTGGGGAACTATTTTTTTAAAAAGCCAATCTGAGGCTCCCACGATGATAATAATGCACAACTTTCTCAAATACACAATTCTTTCCTTTCTGTGAATGCTCCTCTGCATTGTACTTAAAATACAGTTTTAGTTGTTGTATATTAAATCACGCTGCAGTCAAACCAAAACACAACTGCCCACACATTCACTTCAACCCTAAAGCTCAATCAAACCATCAAACAGAAGCAGAAGGTAGCAGCAGGAACAGATAGTATAAGAAGGGGAGGAAAGTATTATTTTAATAAGATGAATAGCACTTAAAGCACTTCAGTTCAGCTGTTGAACGTGTTTTACATTTTTAACACATCGATTTGGATGAAGCCATGAGTATAAGTTAATATGTTGAAGCTACATATATGTACATTGTTCCTGCAGCTTAATGCAGGATTAGATTTAAGACTTTTTGAAGATTTTTAAATGAATTCAATTTAAGACTGATTTCACAATAACCAAAATTAAAGGGAAAAAAACCCACATGAACACATGAACTGGCACGAGTTATATGGTTAGGGAAAAATGTTGCTGAAATGTTTATTGTAGCAAACAAGATGACTTTTTATTGTGTAGTGGAGACGAGGGTAGAACAGAGAAGGGGGAATGTCTGGTGTTTTTCGGCAGGTTTACTTAGCATTTTTGTGTTTCTCACTCTGCATGTGGGATTCTGCTGCCATGATTCCCGTTGCGCTTAGTCTGAAAAGCTTTTTGCATCATCATGCAATGCCTTGTAACAGTTTCAGCCATGCCATAAAATCTTGTTTAAGGAGCCAGTTTTCTTTTTATTTTGTTGCTTTTTTGCCTTTATTGGGATAGGACGGCTTCAGCGTGAAAGGGGGAAAGCGGGGATGACATGCAGCAAAGGGCTGCAGGTTGGAAAGGGCTGCAGGTTGGAATCGAACCTGCGGCTGCTGTGGCACAGACATAGCCTTAGTACATGAGATGTCTGCTCTACCAGGTGAGCTACTAGGTGCCCCAAGTAGCCAGTTTTCATTGAAACTGCACTACAATAAGTCATCCACAGGGTCTCCCACACATTCATTTATTTGTGGCGGCCTGCCACGATGAAATATCTGCTGCCACATATTGATTCTATCATTTTGGAGCTAGACCGTTCATTAGGAGCGCTGTTGTTGATATACCATTTGGTTATTTATTTCATTACAGTCTCGGGGTGCAGTGCATTGTCTGGGCGCAGACGGAGCAACAGAATGCCAGCCGCAGTGAAAGTTAAAGTTAAACATTAATTGCACTTAGTCTTAAAGTTTGCTTTCACTCACCTCTGCAGCAGCTGCTCGTCTTATCCATCAATCCAATCATTTCAGACTGGTTAAGAAAACCAGTAAAGGCAATACATAAAAGGCTTGATGGAATAGAGGCAAAGTGAGAAACATAAAAATGCCATCACAATCGCAGACAAACTGAAGACATTTCCCAATTCTGTTTACCCTTGTGTCTGCCACTAGACAAAAAAAAAGAAAGTCACATTTTATGTTACACTAAACATTTGGGCAAATATTAAAATATTAAATAATTTCTTTCAGTTCATGTGGGGTGTTTTTTATTTTTTTGTCTTAAATTCCTTGTGGCATTAAGAAAGTCTTAAAAAGTCTTAAATCTAACTTTAGCTGTAGGAACCCTGTTTTCACATTGATGAATTTGATGCCTTTTAAGACTTTTTAAGGATCTGCAGGAGCCCTCAAGTGAGTGGCACAAAATGCCAATTTCCCATCCTGCTTGTTACTGAATATTACTTTTGTTTACAAGTCCTGGTTCAGTTGTAACTGGACAACATAAACATAAATTAAGTGGCTCAGAGCAAATAAGACAAGCTGTATATGCAGTCACTTTATTCCCCCACAGATGCAGGTTGGGAGTCGTATAGTTTAGGAAATGCTGCTCTAAGGCATAAAATGAATGTTACAGAAACATTCTTTTACCCTCAGCTCACCCGACTCTGAAGACAAGTTTCCTCTGTATCTTTGTCCCGGTGTAAAGGTCTTCACTCTCTGTATGTCAATTACTCCGCCGGGACCTTGTTACTCCCCCGGCCAATCATGCACCCCCCTTAATTAACACAGGAAATTACATTGCTGTATTTATACCCCAATAACTAGACTGGCCCTCTGAAAAGGTCACATCAACAGTTTAGCAGTTTTTGCCCTATAGCAGTGGAGCCCAGGAGGATATGGCTGGGAGGAAAGCCAAAAGAACCGGAGGCGTAGAAGAAACTTATTTTCTTTTTTTAAAAACAGCAGAAGTTTTTTTGACCTCAGAGTGTCAGAGTTGGTTGGTTTCACCTTGCAGTTATTTTCATCTCAGAGGAATCCCTCAACTGACTATTTGGCATCATGTACAGGAGGTTGTTGAATTAATCACTGGAAAACAGGCTTATACTGAGGAAGCAGGCAACACCACATGAGAAGGAAATTTAATCCAAAGCGGCAAATATCAAGAGAAATAGACATTTCTTCACATTTGAGGGTCTACCGCAGACAACAATGTCCTCAGCTAATGTGCCCGCAGCAAAACTGCACATGAGCTGCAGCAGGGGGACGTCTGCTCAGTCACTGAATTTATCTGCTTACATTCTGGTCAGGTGAACTCTAATAATCACGGCAACAGTCTTTGAGTTTATTATTATTAACACAGTGCTGCAGGTCGTTAGTTAAGTAATCACTTAAGTCATTTATCAAGCAAAAGATGCCAAACGTATAAAATGTGATTTCCTGCTTTGCTTTGTTTCATTGCATTGTAGATGGAATAAACTGTAAATAAACAAGAACATTTATGACAACACCCTAGGTTTTTGGAAATTCAGATGGGCTCTTTTACACAACTTTTTTTTCCAGATATGTTTTAGATTAATTGGAAAAAAAACAACAGATAAACAGATCAATTGATAACAAAAATAACACTTAATCACAGTGGAACACACAGTAAGTGCTAACCTATATAATTTTATTTTAAGTGAGGGACATGAGCAGCAGAAAACACACCCGGTAACCTACAGCAGGTACAGCCCTAATGAGATACTCAACATCTGTGCTGTCTTGACATATTAAAGGACGATTTCAGTTTATTTAAATTGAATTTTGGAAATTAATTCTACTGGTTACTATAACGTTGTGTTAACCAAAGTAATAGTTGAGACCTGGAAGCACAGAGGCATCACTCAAAGAAATAAGGCTAAATTTTGGCTTTCATCAACCCGTCTAATCTGACTGTTCAAGTTTCTTGCCCTGATTTAAACTCTATTATTTGAAGTTAAGGTTCTGTAAATTACCCCTTCAAACCCTTTATTTTGAAAGGGTTGCAAAAACGGATCTCACATAAAATATTTTGTAATTATGCATCATCATCCGCAAGCACAGTAGGTCAGAGAGTCGCTCCATAAACAATAATGGGTGTTTATGAAAGACAGTTCAAGTGACAATCTGTGGCCCCTGCTAAAATTTTTCATTGGGTTGGCCAGATCGTGCCAACAAAAAATTTGGGGTGGCACACCAAAACCAAAAGCTGTGACTGAATTTTTAGGAACTCGATTATGCTTTTTGTAGTATGTAAGCTTGTTGAAAAGAATATTCAATAGGAGAGCAAAAGAATCACGCACTGCTGTAGTTTGGCTTCTTATTATACGGTTTGGTTTTGCCTTTTCAGGGTGTTGCTGCTGGTGTGGCTGCAGTGATGAGCCTGTCAAAGCGCGTGTCATTGTGGTCGGTGGAAGAAGTGCTGGAGTGGTTGCAGGACCACTACCCGGACTGCATGGGCACGCTCCAGAAAGCCATAATCAAGCACGCTATATCAGGTAGCTACTCCTCATGCGTCCACTTCGTTTTCAGTGTTAGATGTGGAGCTCCATTTGTCAAAACGATGTAAATATTTAAACCGGGGGTGAGGGGAAAACAACGATTCACACAAGAATCTCGATTCTCGTTTTTAACGATTCAGAATCGATTCAAAAATCCCAAACATCTATTCTTAACCCTCTAAAATTTTTATCATTTAAAAAAGTAATACTTTTGAGACTGTTTGTCGGATTATCTTACTTTTTCGCCGGTGAAAGCTGCCGTCTGTGCCGTTCACAGGGATGTCTCCGATGCATCGTAGCTCTTCTGGAAGCTTCAGTATCCAGTCTGGGAATTTGGATGTTGTAACGGGACCTTGTTCAATATCCATAATGATAGAGCCGATATTGGGTGTCTTCCGTCCATATGTTATCAATATTTCGATGATAAAAGTACATTAGCATCGATGCTAAACGCCATATTGGATTCCCTTGGTTCCTTTGAAGAGAGGTCAGAGGTTTGTTTTGGTCTTGTCCACCAATCGGAAGACGATCCGACGCATCCGCTTACGAAAGACATACGTCATCTGGAGCAAACTGCGCTGTGATTGGTCTAATCCAACTGTTTCTATCGCTCTGGGATATTGCTAGCGCCTTGTGCATTAGAAAAAACACTGGTAGCCCTGATAATTATAATGAGAGAAGGGTAAATCAGGAAGCAGCAGGGCCTCATATGGATGTAAACTCTGTGTTGACTGCAGGCAGAGCAGGCAGGAGAATCAGGCCCCCAGGAGTGTGATGTGGCCCTCTGCATCATCACAGAGGAGCTGCTTTGCAGAATGGCACAAATAATGGGATACACAAACAGCTGCACAAAAACCAATGGTTTTTGGAAAAGTGTGTCCATTTTTTAAACTATAATAATTACTATAATAATTAAAATGTTTAGTTTTTCACTTTCTGGTTCCCAACACTTGGGAGAAAGGTTTTCTACAACATAAAAGCTTGTACATAATAAAAGCTCCATTAGTCATACACACTTTGCTTTCATAACATATTATGCCACTGGCAAAACAGACTGGAGTAGATCCTGAAATTACACCGCCTATATTTTGAATCAGGAATCGATCTTGAATCTGAAATCGTTTTGAATCGAGGAACGATTCTGAATCGAATCTTGACCCCAAGAATCGAAATCGAATCGAATCGTGAGATACTGAAAGATTCACACCCCTATTCCAAACCTTTTTTCATTTTATTTTACACTCAGTACAAATTGAAGTTATGAATGAGTCAGTACTCACAACTTCTCTCCTCCAGGCCGTGCGTTGCTGAGATTAAAGGATCATCACTTGGAGCTTCTCGGGGTGGAGGCTGAGGAGCAGCAGCAGGAAATCTTGCAGGATGTCCTCCTCCTCAAAGTTCAAGAAGAAATCAATGACCTCGATGACATCTGCTCTGGTGAGGATGCCAAGTGACTTCATATTCAGAGCGTATCTTAACTTCAAACTAATACAATAGTAGCAGAAAGTAGCTGTTATTGTTTGTTTTCCTTTAATGGTGGAGTGGACCAACATTCATTTGTTTTAAGCATGTTAACTCACACAAAACACAGATCTACAGGAATACCACCAATACAGACACATTTCAGGATTATTTTAATTGTTGTGCAGCATTTTTGTGCAAGAGAGAAAGCAGCTGCTAACTCATATTTCATTTGTCCCCTTTGTCACTTTGCAGAGTGTTTTTCTCCATAACAGGAGACAAACGTCTTCAAGAGAAATTCAGCTCACTTTTTTATTTCCACCACTCATCCATCCATGTGAGGCAGACAGAAGAGGGAGTGATGGAAATAACAAGAGAGGTGAAAAAGAAAGAGGAATCAATGAAGAATGGAGAGAGAAAGAAACCCATTTCCTGTGTTAAATCTGACCTGTGCAGATGGATAAGATTAGTTTTTGTCTGAGCGTATTTTTCTGATGCCCACTGTCCATTAGTCTCTGTCCTCTGTTTTTCTCTGTAGTGGGTTTGCATCCTGCCAGTTTATCAAAAAATACTTTTAGCTCTCTTCAGACTGAAATATCCCAACAGCTACTGAATAAATTATAATGAAACTGTACAGTCGCTCATGTTCCCCAGAGGATCAGAACAAATAAAACTAGGTAAATATTGCAAAAAAAGAAAAATCTTTTAACCCATGGGATAAGTGGTAACGTTGATATGTCAATATAAAGTAAATGCTACTAGGTGCAAAGGAAACACATTGAGCGACTAAATGATGACCTACAGTCACCTAAATTTACCGTCTTTGCATAGGCTGCTGCAAGCTCTCTTCATCATCTCTGGATGGTTTTTTAGTGCTATTGCACACGAGTCATCTTGTTGTGCACTCTTCTGCAGTGGCAACTGACTTGAGAATTGGCACCACCTACTGTTCATTTTGATTAATCAACTCAATATTCGCCAAACAGCACTTGAAAGAAAAGCACATAAATTTGCATTTTCTTTTGACAGTTTTCTGAAAAGTGGTTTACATTTTTGTGCTACATTTGGATGAAAACCCCAACTACTGTAAGCATGTTGTCAGGCTAGTGTTACTGTTAAGCTCAAAGCACCAAAGTACCAAAGTAAGTAAGACTGGTGCATGCTGTGCACATACAGACCAGCGCCATTAAGAAGTGTCTCAGAATTTGTGCTTTTACATCTGATACCAACCGTACTCAAGTACACATGAGCTGTACTTGAGACCACCTTTAAGAGTAGACTTGAACATAGATTTCAAAACTGCGCCTTGGTACTGTACACAGTATTCACATTTATCAAAAATACTGGACTTTGAGGTCAAGTGTACTTAAATTGAAGCCTGGATCGTTGTTGTGAAAGTCTTCATCTTTAAGAAAAAGGGCTCAGTTCAGCTTTAGCCGAAAGCCTGAAAATAACCCAAACAAGGTCATACGTGCACAGTAGTCGATCATGGTCTCACACTTGTCTATTACAGAGTGCTCTACTGAGTGCTAAACAAGAGTAATACAAGCCAGGAAAACGGAAATTGTTAGGAGGTGCAGAAAGAGAGAAAATTCAAAAGTGAGAGTTGCTGCTTCTCATTCAAACGTTTTTATCTATCGAATCCAAACAGTAAAACTTCCACCTGCTGTTTGCTTCTCTCTCTCACACACGCCGACTGAAATTCATTTTAAAATCCAGATGTTGGTTTGAATCTCCTGTTTCTATTTGAAATGTCTGTGCTTGTATTTTTGACTGATAAAACCACAAGCAACATTTCTCTCAAGTGAATAATGATCAGAAAATCCTCTCAACTTCTCAGAATTTTCTGTTCTGTGTTAACAGAACCAGTTTTAACTGGCTGTAGCTGGTTCTTGCTAAGAATTATAACTTTAGGTCCTAAAACTTTCAGATGCCCTTTTTTAATGTAATGCCTTATTTCCATTATTTATAATGTTGGCCTTCATTTTAATGTGTCGGCATCAATACCACTCCACATTTGTATTATGTACAGGAAATGGTCATGTTTTTTCACAGCAATGCTACAATATGGTTGAATTAAAAGTGCTACTACGGCAACATAATTCTGCCATGTGTGGGTCATCTTTCTGCTTTCACAGCTGCAGCCTCGTGCCTCTCACACACATACCTTTCCCCTGCATTTAAAAAAAAATAAAATGTTATTATATACAGTAGGTACACCTCATACTCTGATGTCTTTGTGTCACTCTCATTAGTAACAAAGTGGCCACTTTTTCTTTGTCCTCCTTAATATAAACAGCTTATAGATTTCTACAATCATCTTACTGTATTTATCAGCTTGCTCAGCTCGACATTGATGCTATATATTTACACTAAGTGAAATACTGCATGTTTTCAATAGTTGCACCATTCTGTCAATGGAAATATTATATATATATATATTGTATAGCCAACACATCTGCCTCAAATGCAGCCAAATTCAAAGTCTAGATCTCAAATAGAATTTAAAATATTTTTTTTGTTGCAAGAGAAAAGGTAATGTATCATTTGTATGTAATTTGTATGTAATTACTGTCTCACACACAGTGAACAAAGCATACTGCTGTTAACCCTTTGAAACCTGGATCAACATACTACGTTCAGATACCTTCCACAAGCATTTAAAGCTTTGAAATGTGAGCGAATTGGTTTAATTTCTGTCAAAAATGTGAAAAAAGGCAATGAGGAACTTAACATGAAATGTTCCAAAATTGCTAAAAAAAATGTGAGAGGTGAAGAAAATGACCTGAGAGCCAGCTTTAGAGAAGAGAGAATAGTTAGAAAATTATCATATAACTAGGGAAAAATATCAAACAAACTATAACAGGTTACAGACAAAATATTAAAATTACTTTTATTATTTTTATTTTATCACCTTTTTCAGGCTATTTCCTGATTTTGTTCTTTTGCTTATTTATTTATTTTTCCACAATTTTCTTGATAATTTCTGGTCCATTTCTTGTTGAGTTAGTAATTGGGTTTTTTCCATGTTTTTGTGAGAAATCAAACCAATTGCTCAGGTTTCAAAGGTATAGGGCCAAGAACCAACATGCTTCTATAAATATGTGTGTGCATGAGAGTGCATATTTACAATACATGTTTCCAGAAAACCAAACCTCTTATCAAGTGACCTTTCGTCTCTGTTTTCTGTCCGATTGTGTGTGTTAATGTGTGTGTGTGTCTTAGTGTGATTAATACCCCAGGAGATGGTGTGACATTTGATTTGGTGGGGCGTGGCTGGGGAAGCGCTCACTCAGCACAAACGTAAATCCACCTCTCTGATAGAGTGAAGGGGAGGGTGATGAAATACACCAGTGACCCTGATGACTGAGCCAAAATGAAAACTCAGACGTTAAATACGCAAATGCAAATTCAGCTTACTCCAAGATATGTCCCTTTTTACAAAGTCTCACCTCTACATTAGGTTGTATTGTACAAAGGCAAATGTGACCTGACCCAAACAAACTACGTGGACACCTACTGTATACATTACATGATTATTAGGCATTTAATAAAAAAACCCACTGACATTAATCTGCTGCTATGAGAGTCTCCATTCTCTCAGCATTAGGGATTTTGTGAACTAATGTTCCATCTAATTTTAAAGGGGACCTATTAAGCTGCTCCATATTTTGTGTGTTATATTGCAATGTCAGATATTTATATCAAATGTGGCCAGAGTTTCATAGAATAAGGTAAACATATGTAAAAGTAATCCCTGTTTACAAAAAACTGTTTTTTCACTCTTCTGGTCATACCGTTTCTAATAGTGTGCCAGATATCTTTATATGGTCATTTGCTCCAGGCACGGCGATGCGACTGTAGGCCTATAAATAATGGATATAGCTGCCATGACGTCATCCACTGGTTTTTGGATTGCTGTTTTGAAGCCACGGGTTTGACATTTTGGCCGTCGCTATCTTGGTGTTTTGGAGCCATATTTGGACAAGAGATTGGAACTGTGGAGGAGCGAGGGGTGGATCTGACTAAGAAGTCAAGGACACTATCAGCAGACAGCCTGTCACTCACAGAAGCCTTTTAATATATACGTAACTTTGGGCCTTAAAGAAATGTAAACAGGTGAATATTAAAATAATTAACAGTTTTCATGAATGTTGAAATTAGCTATAGGAACCAAAACTGTTTTTTTTGTACCAGGTTGTAAACATGTTTATTTCTGCTGTTAATTTGGGCATTTTAATATGGGGCTTTATGGGGGATTTACTCTGTTTTGCTTTCAGTCTTAAGTGGCCATTCAAGGACCTGCCTTTTTGGCACTTTTGCAGTGGCTTATTTTTCCAGCCTCAGAGGTTGCCACTCGGTCTTTTTTTAGGAGGCACAGTTAAAAAATCTCATAATGCAGGTGTTCCAGCACAGACAGTATGAGAAAAAGTGATGTTTTGGCCATGAAACACGTTCTGACTGAAAGCTGAAAATGTGCATGGCCCTCTTTAACAAATGGTCAGTGGGATTGAGGTCATTTTTTTCACACCAAATTCAGAAAACCATTTCTTTTGATTTGAAGCACTTTATCTAAAAATATCACTGTACACTGTGGCATTAAGTTTTACCTAAAGAGGCCCAGTCCAAACCATAGAAACGAAACTGCTAATGTGTGCAGGGGTGTCCACATGCTTTTGTCCTGTACTATCGGTTTTACCATCACAAAGTTAAAGAGTTTGATATGCATCTTTCTGGAATTTGTGGCCATTTAAATCTCAGTTCAACCCAACATCTTACATATTACCAATTTCTTATTCCCGTAAAACAGACTGAGAATCATCAAATAAATAAACATACTGGGCAGATCGGAAAGTCCTCTTAAACATATCTATTTATTCCAAACAGGGAGCCATTTAGTCCTGTTTTCTTTCAGAGACACAGGAATAAATCCACAAATGTTTTTCTGTTTTTTTCACTGCTCCATACAACCAGTCCAACACTGCAGCTGTGATGGCGACCAGACGTTTTAAACAGGCCAGTTGAAAGTGAGCTAAGAGCCTCCTCCTCCCCCTCAGTCCTTCAGCGTCTGCCAGCCACAGCAGCCTCTCTGTCACTTTGTTGTGATTTATTCATGGCTGCACCAGAGAGAGAAAGATCAATAGTTTCTGAAAGAAAAATGAGTTAGCGTCAGGAGGAAAAAGAGAGAAGTTCAGTGCAAGTTCAGAGGGGACGTTAAAGTTTAGGAGGCCACGCCAGGAATCTGCTGCTCACTTCACTTCACAGCATCGCTGGCACTTTTGCCTCCTAACAGTAGTAATTTGAAAAGTATCAGGTCTACTCATGGCTCCCTGGGAGCTGTAATTTGTCACATTATGTTACTGTTACACCTTGGAAATTGGCTGTTGGCATTACTTTGAAACATCAGTTGGTTTCCTCCTCTGTGAAAACTGCTGGTGGTGACAAGGATTAGAGAGTGATGTATTTGCATTCTTGGCGTGCTACTTTGCAAATGTCAGCTAACGTTAGTGAACCGGAGCTGCTGATGCATCAAACTAATGCAACAGGGGCCAGGCCCCCAGGATCACCTGCTTCCAATTTTTCCAGGTGGCAACTTGCGGTATTGCAGCCAAAAAGCTTTTTTCCCCCCCGTAGACCACCATTATAAAAGAGACATCTGTAAATCTGTTGACAAACTCAAACTGCAAACAAGGTAAATTATCATCAAAAAGAAAACTCCAAGGCACTCTCTTAAGATGTTTAAATGCCTTTATTTCTGAGGCATAGTCATGATGAACCTTTAAAACACTCCTACGTGTTTCGGCATACAAGCCTTCATTTGACTCTCTGATGAAGGCTTGTATGCTGAAACGCGTAGGAGTGGCATTTTAACATTTCAAGGAGTGTCTCAGAGGTTTCTTTTTGATTGTCTATCCCAGTATATCCCCACCCAAAGAGCACCTCAAATAGACTGACTTCTGAATCTCGGGTTCACCAAGGCCAAAACTCAAATGGACTATAAATTGTCAACAAAATTTGGTACATGGAAATTCCGTTCCATTATTGGTCAGACAGTGATCATATATATTGATTAATTATGGGAATTCAGATATATGCTGGTATTGTTTCCATGCAAGAAAACATTCCAAATATCACATGGGTTTACAGCTGCTCTGCTTAGAAAAGCATTCGAAACATCTTACCACTCTCACACAGTCCAGCATATGCATATGTATGTGTGTATTTGAACAATAAGTGTGTGAAGCTCATGCTTGTACATACATCCACACTTCTTGCCACGTGTATGTGAAATTGCCTCTGCATGCAAGTATTTTACAGTACAAGTGAAACTGTCACCTGCGAGCAACCAAACACCACATCACATTTATTACATTCTCCCAGAGCCGGTGTTTGCTTGAGAATCACTCCTAGCCCGCCGCAGCCTGTAGGTAACAAACTGTAGAGCCACAAAATGTGAAACACAGCGCCTGACAAATATCTGCTCTCAAACATATATTTGTTTGCTGCTTTTGTTGAGTCAAGATGCAGAATGAGTAGGTGGTGGAGTGAGTTTAGAGAGTGAGGTGTCAGCTCCTGCAGCAGTCCGCCCTGCTGCAGAGTTCTTGAGCAAACATTGCATTTGGTGAGGGGACCTAATTGTGGAAAAGGTCAAAAAATGCGATAAATAGTTATTGGCAAAAGGTAACTGCACATTGGAGTTTTTGAATGGCCACTTGATGCTCCAAAACAAAGTAAGCCCCTTCGGCACCATGTTAAAATGCCCAGCTGTAAAAGCTGAAATAAAACATGTTTACAGCCTTGTACAAAAAAAAAAAACGGTTTGGGTCTCTTACATTTCGGTTAATTTCAACATCTATGACATCTGTATGGGGTTGAATATTTATAAAACTCATCCGTTCAAATTGCATTGAGGCATAAATGTATGCATAATCAAGGGTGGGGCTGTCTATGAGGTGTTGCTACAGTCTATGAGTCACATCCACCGCTAACTTCTTCACAGCTTCACTCTCTCTTTCAAATATGGTCATCTCTGACTCCAAAAACCAAGATGGCTTAAATTCCGATCTCAAGGCTTTAAAATGGCAGTCCACAAACCCATAGGTGATGTCATGGTAACTCTGTCCTTTACTTTATATAGTCTATGGTTGTGGACAGTGCAAATACACAAGAGTATAAAGAGAACTAGATACAGCATTGGAGGTAGGAAAGTTGCTCAGTGGTGCTTGAAACCAAAAAAACGTAATTTCCACAGCATCAAATTATCTGGATCTTCTGCATCTCGGGGCTCATGGAATAGACACATTAGAGACCTCTACCCACCAAGCAGCAAACCTCCAGTTTAGCCCACTGCTAACTTGACCAGGGATAAAAATGATATAATTGTGTGGCTCTTCTAGACCTTAAAAATTCTATTTCACAGATGGATCAACTTCCAATTATGAAATGTCATTCTGCTGGGGAAATTGTCTTCAAAGCCTGGCCATGTTCCTGAGGGCCACACCTAATGCTGATATGAAAAATCTAAAGAGAATGGCAAACAAAATTGTCATTACTAACTAGATTACAGTTTCTATGGATGAAAAAAAAACCCTTCAATTTAATAAATTGCACATAGAATTTTAGAAATATCAGGCTAAAGTGCTATAAGTGTATTTCTCAACTGTGTGACCCCAGCTTTAAGAGTGAATTTAGGTGAATTAAATTACATTTCACACTTTTCTTTTACTTTATTTATGATGATGGTGGTAGATGTAAAGATCTTTATAAGAAATAAGTTTACAGTCGCTCTCAGTAGGGTTTCATTTACTAAATAGATCACTGTAACACCCTTTTACTCTCTATAGAACTGCTCTGTTTTCCACCAAATCTCCTTTTCCATTTTTTTTTACGGTTTTAGCTTTCAGTACTGGTGCTGCTACAGCATACTTACTCTCAAAAGCTTTCATTTTATTTCTCTATGGTCTAAATCCTTGCTGAGAGTCAATGTTTCCAGCTACACTCAAACTGGATTTCTGTCATGGAGCTTCTTAGCAATCGAATTACATCGGAAAGAGAGACATCCAGCGGCCTGAAGCTTCTCCCCCCTGAGACTCTTCAATTCAGCGCTGATGAATGTGGTGGAACCGGCAAACTGTCCACACATTCAGTCAAACCATCCCTCCAGGTGGGAATGGATACGTATGAAAAAAAAGTAAAAGCAGGAAGAGCAGCGTGTATTTATGCCTTATAGTGGATACAAATGGGTATTAATTACAGCTTGCAAACAGCTTATTCTCAGCTCTACATTCTCTATTTTGTAGATATTCAGGCAGTTTACTTGATGCACATTTTTGGCTTACAGTTTGGAGAGCTGATGCACCTGGTTTTGAGTAAACAGAGGAAAGAAAAAGTGGTTGAGATGAGGAGTGAGATAATAGAGACAGCAAAATAAAAGCAGATTCAGTGCTCCTGCTGAGTTTATTAGCAGAGCGCACCTGTTCACAGGCCACAGCAGGTGCCTCTAGCAGACAAGGCCAGACTGAACGTAAATGTGTGGATGTGTGTGTGTGCGCGCTCCCGCACACACTCGTCCAATCACTATGACCGCCTGCTACCAAACACACCCATTTGTCAAGACAAACGAGTGACACAGGAAGGAAGGAGAAAGCTGCGGCCAAGAAAAGAAGGAACACAACACAGTGTACTTTATTACCTGGAAGTGGGAAAATGAGTTTTGTCAACAAATGGGTCATCCATTTCCCCTCACATCAATGGACTCAGGGCACTTGATTTATCTTCTCTGTATTGGAAGCAATGGAGTGAAAAAGAGAGAGTGAGAGCGATGAAGGTGGAGAGGATGGGCTCCTGCTGCCTTTAAGTCTTGTGGGAAAAAGCATTGCTAACAATGGTTGAAATGTTCTACTGAGTGATCAGTTAAGGGTGAAGCTCTGATCAGAAATATTTTGAAATCAGGGCATCTTTAACCACTCTGAACAAGTCAGGCAGTAAACAGACTCTGCTCGACGATGGCAGATGGTGGGGCTTTCCATCCAATAAACTTTATTTTCATTGCACACAAAGGCTTTTTTCTCCTCTGTATTCAATTCTGTGAATTCAACTGTGTGGGAAGAAGGCCACAAACACTAAGGAAGCACAGTTCAGTTGTTCAGACTTGCACCTGTTTGTGCAGACATGTGCTGCTTTATTTCCATGAGTCTATGGAGCAACGTGTGCAGGAACAGAGCTTATGTGACTTTATGATTCAGTTTCCTCGAGCAGAAGAAATGCATTTTGAAAAATCTTTTTATACACAGAAGATTGTGTAAGCATGGTGACCCATCGATCTCTCAGGCTGAGCTGTACTGAATAAAAATTCAGGACCATTAAAGTTAAAGAAAAGTTTTTCATCAGCGACAGGCGGCCCATCACAAATGCCAAATACATAAAACAAACATAAATGCTATATTTAAATCATGTTTTTATATTTCTTTCCCAACCATGTGGGGTTTGACCTATGTTTTTTTAATTACGTCATCCATTCATCTGCAACAATACCATGGCACCTGACTGGAGAGTTGTTGCCACATACTGCTTAATTTGATGAATCAACTTCTAATATTCATATAACAGTAGTTGGTGAAAATGCACATAAGTATGCATATTCTTTTGCTCATGATTTGGATAGGAACATAGCCGGTGTTTGCAAACTAAGGCTCAACCCAGCCGCCAGAAGATATGTTATATGTTTTTGCAAACCATTACTACCCATTTGCATGTTTCATACCAATCACATAAATATTTCTCAAGTGACATATTATAGTATGAGAAATTGTCATTGCAGGTGGAGGGTGTGTCACCTAGGCAACAGATTCTCATAGAACTGGTCATATGATATCCTGTGAAAATGCATGCACAAATACAAATTGGTGCCCTACAAATGACATCACGTCCTTGATGTACAGCTACAGAGGTTTGGTTCAGGCAATAAAAGTTCCTATGTTTAGGTTTGGGGGAAAAAAAACATGGTGAGGAAGGACATTTAAAGTTCACATGATTCTGAAAACGCATCTTTGAGGGAAAGTCCTGATTTTTGTGACCCATCCACTGATCACATGGTTGCAGCCTTTCAAAATATGTGGGATATGTACAAATTTGGGTGCATACATTTCGTAGGTAAACGTATGAACACTTTGTGAGAACAAAAAAAAAAAAGATTTATTGAGACATTGCTGTGTTTCCAGCCAGCAGGTATGCAAAACACAAAGTACAAATGAAACATGAATAAAAAACTAAACTGAAATGAACCAGGATCACAGGGAAGAACTCAGGTCGAGACAGAAGTAAAAACACAGAGGATCATAGGAAGAAAAATGGGAGGGGGGGGATCACAGCAGGGAGAACAGACAAACTGACAAGGGACAAAGAGAAACACAGAGGTATATACACAGGGAGCTTATGAGGACAACGACACACAGCTGGGGTAGGAGACATGACTGTGAACAAGGGTGGAGCAAACGAGACTAAAACAGAAAAAGTGTGAAGGGAGGACTAACAAAGAATGACAAACCAGACTGCTAAAAGACAGGTGAAACTAATCAGGGAAACATCAGAGTGGGAAAACACATAAAGACAGGGAGTAAAACCAGAAATGACACCTAGGGAGCGACACCACAAAATAAAACAGGAAACAGAGAATGAGAGACTAGAAAACATAACAGAAGGACAAAAACGAAGTCCACGATACAGCACAAAACCTAAGACCATGACAAATTTTAGACAAAACATGATCTTTCCCTAGTGTTTTTTGTGCCTACACCAAATCACACATTAATCACATTATTGTTGAAATGTAAAGTTTTAATTTGTCTGCTAATAATATGAAAATGTAACGAGTCTGTGTTTTGCAGAAATGTTCAATGCCAACATTTATTCTGGCGATGGCGCCAGAATAAACGTCACATCACCAATTAAAACTGCAAAATTTCAGACAGAATTCATGCCAGTTCAATCTTATTGCTGCAATCGTTGCATTCATTTTGGTAAGCAAAGTAAAATTGTGCAGTGCTTTCTCCAGTGTTTGACTGTTAGTTTTGATTCACAAATTTGTGCCCACCAAACCACCTGGCTCTGTTGAATAAGAATTTAATGCAAATAGAGCTTTGAATTGATTTATTTTCCAACCATTTAGCCATGAACACAACCAGCCATAATCATTGGGCCCACAAGGAGTCACCGATCACCAGCCCCGCCTTTGCAAGGACATATTAATAACTCATAAATAATCACTTGTTTTACCTTCTTCACCCTCTGGAAGCTGAGGTTAACAGAACTTGTGCACCAGGAATTTCTGTGCAGGTTTTTTTTTCTTGTAACATTCTGCAAAGTACCGTGGTAGAGAGAAAGTAGAGAAAGGAAATGAGAGAGAACTTGAGGAGGAAGCCAATTATGGTGGATTTTAGTTAAATGGTAGTTTCAGGGCCAGAACTGATGCTTATTTGTTTTTCAGACTAATGTATGGTTGGAGGGGCTGAGGTTGGAGATGTATTGTGTTTACGTTCATTTATTTTGCACACCTCCGCTGGCTCTGCAGCCAGTCATCGCTTTGTTCTGCTCACTGATCAGTCATTTTTCTTCTTTTAATTGCATCTGCAGTATGAATTACATCAAAGGTAACACTATATGATGCATGCTTTCATGTGTATCTACAGAGTTTTTCTCACTGTGTGATATCAGTGAGAAACAGGAGAGCCATTGCTGTTGTGGTTTCTGCAACTGGAGTCGTGTTGTTGTCAGCGGTTAAGCTGCAATGTCAGTCTCAGGAACCAGTCCAAGTCATGGGAGCACTGGTATACATTTAACGCTCTGAATGTCGCATACAGAACATTGAAGGGATATTACAGTGTGTACTCTATTTTGGTTTCATTTCCAAATAAAAGGGTTAAGATCATCATTTTTCCACCTGCTCCAGTCACCTGACTTGCTCATCTGCTCATGTGTTCTCTGTTTGAGTTAAACATTTACTTTCCTGCAATCTGATGAATATTTCTACACCAATTTGTTCTTTTTCTGCACCATTTTCTGGTGTTCATGTTTAATTTTGTCAGAATAAAAGTCCTCTGCATCTGTCGTGCTTTTATTGTGTGTGTTTGTCTGACAAATGTTCATGTTCTCAGTGCTGAGGGGGATGTGTCACTATGACCCAGCTGACCCATTCCCTCTCACTCCTTGTCAAATTGGGTTAGGGTTAGGGTTCTTGCTTTGTGTATTTGCTTTTTTGATTTGAATATCTTCGTATCTCTTAATGGTTTATTCTTCATCTTGATTATTATTTCATGAGTTTTCATTTTTATTCCAGTGGATCTGATTGGCTTTTATGGTCAGTTCATGGCTTTATTCTATGTCTGCAACTTATACCTCACCCTTTGGGCAGCACAATGTGCTTACACCTGGATTGAAACGTGCTGTATGAATAATATTTTGCGTGCTTGCTTGCTTCTACCTCTCTGTAAGCACATACCTTCATTATGGCAGTAAATCTTGAACTCTGCATTCTGCATTTCCTGAGTCTGACAAAACTTGTCTGTCTGATGTCCCGTAGTCTGACCCCTCAAATTTCTTGCCACTTTGTGGTATTGATGTAGAGAGGCCTGAGACTTTGTGGGACAAATTTCACCAAAGCCGAGCTCCACACAATGTGAGGATATGGATTTGCTTTGCCTTCTTCGCTTGCATTGAATGGAAGTTAATGCGAGGCAGATATTCTCCAATCTTAATTTCGTTCATTTGTGACTGTATCCTTAATCCTGGGGAAGACTGCAGAATGGTTGCGCCCTAAAATTAGTAGTAACCTCTGTATGAGTGCAGTACAGAATGGCAATAATTAGCTAGCTAATGGGATACACACACAAGATGCATACACCTACATATACGTACCTGCATGCTGTCCAACAAAACAAAGAACAGAGAAACTCACATTACAACACATACAGATGAAATGTGACAACGTTCTCTGGTCAGGACACCATTACTCCACTTCATCTTTGCATAGAAAATAGTTTGCTGCTATGTTAGCATATTCTGTACAGAACCTCTTAATAAAACTTGTTGATACTTTTTAAAATACAATTTTAGTTTATGTATAAATATGTGTGTGTGTGTGTGTGTGTGTGTGTGTGTGTGTGCGTGTGTTTGTGTAACATAACGTGAACTGTAAGTGGTGTAGATTCATGTGTCATGTTGATCAAGATAATCACATATTAAAGTCGACATCAGCGTCAGTGATGCCTGCTCCACTGAATGCCTGCTTGCTCCTCATCAAATGGATTACCCACTACAGTAAATTATCCCTCTTCACACACTCGCTTGAAAATGTATGAGAACGTCACTCATTTGGCTTCACATAAATATTTTACTCTGGTTAGTCACTGAGGCATAGCACTGACTATAAATCAAAACTTTGTGTGTTTTGCCTCGAATTTCTATATAGAGAATGTATTGTGTGTGTGTTTGCATGTGTGCTTGTGAGCAGGCTTTTAAAACAGAATATTAAAACATTAAAGTTGACAGAATGACAGAGTGTACTGCGCAGGGTGTTGTGGATAATTGAAATGCCAAAACCTCAAGATGGCCGCTTCATTTTAACATGAATTTACTGCTTCCATCACAAGCCATTAATGCTGAAAATATTTTATGAGGATGCCGCGAGGGAGTTCATTTATCCGAGAGAATATTCAGCGGATAAACCAGTCATCTTGACTATGAAAGAAACAGGCTCTCACTGTTTTTCCTCAGACATGCATCCATAGAAAAACAGCAGCAATGGACAGTTGGGATGAATTTCACCTGCACCATTATCGTCGCTAATTATGCTAAACCACAGCTTTTAGGGGTAGATGATAGTCAAGATGCCCCTTTCATTCCCTTATGCAGCTATTTTTAGTGACAAAACATACTCTATAACCTTCTGAAACCCAGTAGGAAAAAAAATGAAAAAAATGAAAAATGTTATTTATTTTGTTTTTATTTAAGTCAGTTACTTATAATTTAAGCAATTAAGTAACTGAAATGTAAGAAATACATCACAAAGTTTTCTTTTTCTCAAAAAAGTTATTTATTAATGTCAATCTTTTCTAAAAAAAATAAATGTGCAATTAATTACAGCAACCTACAGCATATTTACATGATAAAGATAAATTTATCTTTAAGAAATGTAACATTAAAGTTATTGTGCATGCTTGTGCACTCTGCGCTTATCCCTGACTCTGAAGTTTTTCCTTTTTCCTGAAGTATGGAAAACGGTTAAAAATGAGAACAGTAAATCCCAGTGTCCCTTACAAAGGACATCAATTAAAATGTGTATTTTGAAAGGTTTAAAATGTATGTACATGTCTAAAATCTTAATAATATTGTTAAGACTATCTTAAATGAAAAATAACATCCATATGACAAACAGAAACAATATATCATTGTAAATTTGATTGCTTATCTCCCAGAGAGGACAAATATGAATTGCCGAGTTTCAGAAGGGTAATATTATAACACTATAACAAGAGTCATTGTTCAATTCAGGATTTTTACTTGGAATGGAGTATTTTTAGGCTGTTGTACTTCTACTCAAGTAAAGGATCTGAGTATTTCTTACACGACAAGTGTTTCTAATCCTCCTGAGAAGGAGAATCAAATGTTTTTTAGCTGCATAATGGGATACAGACGCATTGTCTTTGTGTTTCATGAAGAAGGACAGGAATGGAAAGAGAGAAGCAGACAAAGAAATAATCATACCAACAATGAAATTATCCTTGTAAGAGGGAGGAAAATATTACAGAGTCAAAACAAGAGACACATAAATTGAAAAGTAATGTGACAGAGGACAACAGTACTCATGTTATTTCCTGAACAACATCCAACTGGTATTCTCGCACATTTTATTTCATTTTTTCCAGGGAACACACCAGACGTGCTCTTATCAGTTATATGAGTTATATCACCTCCACAGTGTTAAAAAAAGGAAAGGACATTGTTTAGTGGGAGAGAGGAAGTGAGACAAATCCCTGCAGGGGGAAGTCATCTCTTCAGTCTATTACATGCCATCTTGTTCCAGTGGTCAAATAGGAATCCCCTTTATTTGAAAGAACATTATAAGAACTTCAATTTGAGATAAGCTGCAAGCAGTGTGGTGCTTTTTTAGGGGAAGCCAACAAGCCTTAAAAATGATACTAAATCAAGTCAGTGGATTACAGCTCAAGGTGTGCGTCATGGAGAAGCTCTGCTTTACCAACAAAACTGAAGGACAAGTAAAGCAGCCTGCGTGTCAGTTTTAAAAAAATATATATATATTTTTTGGCATAAAAAATATATAAAATAGCCATTCACACACTGAATTTGATTTTTTTTTTTAACTTTTTATTTATTCAAAGACAGAACACAAAACATAGAGATGTTTACAATAATATTCACATACTTATCCATACTTTAAATCTTACCACAAATGTAACAGTGTTAGAACAGACAAGTACAATGATAAAAACAGTGCTGTGGAGAACAGCTCAAAAGATTCCAAGAAAGTGCATACGTCGTCATCTTCAAACCGAGTCTCAAGCATCTGCTGTGGAGAAAGCCACACCATCCACAAGTGCCAGTCGCTAACCAGCAAGCCAAAATAAAGGCTTAAACAATGATGGCTGGTATTTCTCACCGAGCTGAGAAAGTCCCACCACACAGGATGCGGTCTCCGTAACAACGGCCCATTCTCGACCTGATGCACTGTCATGACGTTTCAAGCTTCCTCTGACATTTCACTGTTTGGGCAAAAGGTCAGGAGTCCTGGGCTAAAGAAGGAGAAGAGGTGAAAGAAAAGAGAGGGAGGAGAGGATTCACGATTGTCTTTATTCTGATTGCTTTAGGCTCTCCCTTTAATCGATTGACCCTAATATGTTCCTACTACACACACATTTACACACACTGCCAGTGAGTGGTGGTGACGCGAAAAGTCAGTCAGCACTGCAGATGCATTGAGGCGCTGCAGGGTGATGCATTCACCTCACAGCTTTCTGTGACTCTCAAACATAGGTTTGGTTTATTTGTTCTACCTTACCTCATATAATAAAAGTTACTACTAAGAGAGCGAACAAAAAGAGTTTCCTTGTCCTGTTTATTGTCTCTTTTTCTGTCTTTTGCCCTGTATATAAAGCCCTGTCTTACAAAACGAGTAGGTATGGAAGTCCATGGTTAGGCATTTAATACTAGATTAAAACCACCAGACAAGTGAGTTGATTGGGATAAAAACAACAGGGCAGATTGTAGACGTGTATATGCGTGTGTGTGTGTGTATGTATTGTACATGACTGAAAATAAGTCTATACAAGGATCGCTATTACAGATTACCCTTACAAAAATAACATATTTTGCAACATAATCACACAAATTGCACATATAGCTTGATAACAGTGAGTATAATGATAAGTTATGTTTTAAATCAGTGACACCTAACCACCTGGAAACATTCTAAAATCCTAAAAACGTCCTAAAATCAGAGAAATGTCCTAAAATCAGAGGAATGTCCTTAAATCCTTCAAATGTCTGAAAATCCTAGAAATGCCTTAAAATCCTTTAACAAAAGTATGAGGCTGCCGTGACTGGTCCCTCCTGTCATTTTGCAAAAGTGGCGCTCAAGCAAAGCAAGTTAAGTATCCCTGTTTTAAATGCATCATAACTGACTTTTTTTCTTAAGTTGGCTTACTTTGTTATAATCTTGGAGTTGTTTTTAGGACCCACAATGCAGACTTGAAAAACAGGTCGTAGTTTAAATGACTTAATGCTCAGTTTGTGACGGTAAAACAGGGCGGCAATAGGATCTCTTCTCTCCCAATTGTGAGGGTCCACAGAATCTGACGGAGGGGTAAGAGGGTTGTTCCAAAGACAGAGAAAGACAAGGCTGGACAGGGCTGGACAGGGCTGGACAGAGCAGCTGTCTGGCAGATATGTAGCATAGAGACGAAGACAAGTTCAGGCAGGTTTCCAAAAAACGGGCTTAAACTAGGCAAAAGCGAGGCTTAAATCAGGTAGCTTGCAAACAGAGTAAATCACCAGCAGGTGTGTAAGGAGCTGCAAGCATGTGAGGAGTTCAGCTGGAGAGCAGAATGAAGTTGAGCCACAACCAGCTTAGATACACACAGACAGGGGAAACAAAGTGAGACTAACATTCACCAAGAAACAAGGGGAAAAAGACACAATGCTCACCTAACAAACTTTCTGTTTTTGTTAGAATGAATATTTTCATGAAAAGGTGAAAATTTTGGGCTTCAGGCCTTTGACTAACTGTTCCCTGAACATTAATACAAATGGGTATCAGAGGTTATATCAAAACATTTTGCTTATCACCCACTCAGAAACCCCAAAAATTATGTATTTCATTTTGTGATGTTAAGCCATATCAACACTTGGGCTCATCATGTAAGATTGATTTATTTGGTTCCATCATGAAAACAACGCTGTCTATTGATCCACTGTGTGTTGCTTCATGGACTTCATGTAGATGGAGTACGCTTTTAGCTGTCCCGCTGGTTTGTTATGATTCTCATGTGGATAATAATTACAGCCTCACTTTTTTGTTTTGTTCAGCACCAGATGGTTGGAAAATGTGGATTGTTTGAAAATTGCACTGCAGCCTCAAATCCTGAGCTGGAGCATCTGAACAGAACAGGACTAGATTATAGCAGCCAGTGGCCCAGCTGGCTTCCTGTGTGTGTGTGTGTGTGTGTGTGTGTGTGTGTGTGTGTGTGTGTGTATGTGTGTGTGTGTGTGAGAGAGAGAAAGAGTGTGTATGAGAGAGACTGTGTGTGTAACTCTTTGAGTTAGCTTGACTCATTAGATGAAACAAACAATCACAAGCCAGACCAGAGTTATTGATTTTTTGATTTTTTTTTTTAAGTGTGTATGTTGGAGTGTGTGTTTTGTGTTGTTGGGGTGGGCTTGGGGGTCTACATGTGCTCCCAACCGATGATGCGACTCTGTCAACATTGTTAGCATTTAGATGACTCCTCCACATGGCATACTGAACAAAGATTTAGACAGAGTCAAATCATTTTTCTCTCACATAGGAATCACTTCTCATCTTCACATCTTCAAAAACTATTCAAACTTTTTGTTTTAGTCATTGCAGCGGGATTAAAAAACTTTTCTCATCTGGTTGGTTGCATGAAGAAATTCACTTAGTGTTACTTAGTGTTAAACTCCAGTTTGTGTCCATATGATTTTTAAAGTGAGTCCTTAGAGCCAATTAAGTGTTATATTAATGTTCTCTCAGAAGAAAGGAACCCCCAGATGAGTTACTAAAAGTGTTGTTGATTTCCTTGAAATATAATTGATGTTTTTTAATTAGCTGCTGTGTTTTCTTTATGGGGATATGGGAGACAGCGTTATTTTCTGCTTTTATTCAACCTCATTTAGTCTAAAATAATATCACTAATGAGAATATCTGCACAACCTCACATAAGAGAAGTTGGAACCTGCAATTCTTATTTCATTCATAATTTAAACAATCACATTTAACATTTTCTGTTTAGTGACTAACTTCAAATAAAAGGATTAGCCTAGTGATATCCTATATCATTTTTTCAATGTAATATGTAATAACCTATAATGGTTTCGTATGCTATCTAAGTCACGTATGCTAGATTAGAGTTAGACCATAGACACACAGGGACTCATGTGCACTAACATGCTTGCACCACTGGACTAGCAACCAAAACTAAAAACAGAGAAGCTCAGACTTCAACACAGACAGAGGAAATATGACTTCATTCCCTGCTCAGGACACCATTACTAATCTATATCTTCCACATAACAAAAAGTTGTTTGCTGCAATTGATTTTAATGATAATAATGCTCTGAATGTTGCAGACAGAACCTTTCAATAAAAGTAACAGTACCACGCTGTATATCTACATTAAATGTAGTACTTGAGTGAATGTACTTAGTTTCAACATTACAGCTGGATCGCAGTCTCACCCTAAAAGCTAGTGCAGGGGAGAAGAGAGACTCTGCTAACAGTCAGCTGAATGATCCCATAAGCTTCCAGATTGATGGTGAAAATGAGGAAGTGAAGGAACTGAAGCGACAGACCGAGTCTAGAAACAGATCAAACTTTAGCTCCCTCTCTGCTACTGCTCTACGACCTTTTCAGATTTATCTTCCCCCTAATCGACCATGAAGCCATCAACGCCAGCCGATCCTTCAGAGTTATCACAGTACAGGTAAATGAAAACAAAACTGGTGTACAGAGAGAGAAAGTGACTGGTTGTGTTTTAGACAAATGTTGAGCTGTGCACTCATACAACCCAAAAACATGACCATGGATTTATTCTGCTATTGTGCAGCCAGAGATTAAAAACAGGAAAACCTCACTGAAGTGTTGTTTTTTGAGATCTTTATTGGTTTGCCATTTCTCAACCATTTGAACCCCAGGATTTATAACAATCCCACCCTCTGTGAGTGGTCCAGTTTTGGCATCTGGACAACAAAACCCCATAAAGCTGTATGAGCAGCGAGTTTTATAGCTATAGGTTTAGAGAGACAAAAAGGAACATCAGACCTTAAAATAATATGTAAATACTATGTAAAACTGGCCCCAAAGCCGGACACAATGGTGGCTTGATGACGACACATTCCCATTCCCTGCACTTCACTGAATCGTCTCGTTCTCTGGATAAGGTTATGGTTTTCTTGTTTCCAGCAATATGTCATCATTTCCTCTGTTATTTTGAATACTCACCTCAGCAATGTTTAAAAACAGTTCCATATCACAGAAATAGTGCACTGTATAGTGTGTTCACCATTTTGCATCCATGATAGAGTGCACAATAAAAACCCCAAAATGCACAGCAAATTTGAGCGTACATATGATGTTCCCCACATTTTACTCCCATATACCACTATGTACGGCAGTTTTGTATAACCAGAATAACAAGAAGAAGGAGAAGAAGAACAACAACAACAACAACAATGGAAGGAGCTGGCGCAAATTTTGCTTATAAATGTCTGTGCCTGACACGCAGCAGTTGTGCTAGCCGCAGCCAAACAACAGGAATCATTTTCTTCAGGTAGGCTAAACTACATTTTTTTCAGAAAGGGGTGCTAGCCATTACGGCGTGTACCCACCAAACGCGATGAAAAATGATCGCGCCTCAAGATTACATACAAAGTCAATGCAAAGACGCGATTTGACGCGTCATTTTGCCGGGCGTCGCGATGGACGCGATTGAAATTCGCGTCCAAATTCGCGTCCAACGCGCCGCAAAAATCGCGTCGCGTCCAACGCTCGAGTTGAAATAATTGAGCTTTTGCGGCTTCGTCGCGTGAAGACGCGCCGCGACAGCCTATCAGCGTTGAGATCGTCATCGACGTGCTGACGTATGGACGTCCTGGTGTTCCCTCGCAAAATCTAATCAAACCGCCAGAAACAATGGAGGAGCAGCTTATCATCGCCGTCATCGCTCACCCAGAGCTGTACGACAGTTCCTGTCCCTTGTACAGGGACAGGAACAAGAAAGACCAGGCCTGGGTGAGCGTGAGCGAGGTGTGTGGACTATCTGGTAAGTTCTGTATCTGTCTCTTGTTTGATTGCAGCTATTGGTTGACGTGTGCACTAGCATAGCCCCAGTTAGCATAGCTTGCTTTACTAGCATACTTGTCTGGTTCATTCAACCATAGCTGCAGTACTTTGTGAACTTCAGCCAGCTCCTGTGTTCCCTGTCTGTCATTATTGGACAAACCTGATTAATCCAGGTGTTTCTGATCATTGCTGTGAGGTCAGACTGTGTCACAGTCACGGTGTGTGAGTGCACCTGTGCATAAAGCCAGTTCTGGTTCAACAGTGAAGTCAGGTTAATTAATTAACGTTTAATTGATTTACTTGTGTTGTTTCAGTTGAACAGTGTCGTAAAAGGTGGAAGAGCCTCAGGGACACCTACATTAGGGAGAGGAGAAAAGTGCCAAGGAGTGGGGCAGCAGCAGGGACAGCCAAGAGGTGGAAGTATCTTGGGGTCCTGTCTTTCCTCGACCCCTTTGTCGCCCCAAGACTCACTAGTGGGAACATGGGGCAGGGGGTCGAGGAAGATGGGACCCCAGAGCAGAGTAGGGAGTCGGTGGAGGACGAGGGAGAGACAGCAGGTCCATCACAGAGAGGTTTGTTGAGAAATGAAGATACACACATAATGTAAAATATGTATATTTTTGATAGGAAGATTACTGAGTTGCATAGATGTCTCTGCAAATATATTTCTTTTTCACAGCCTCAACTAATCATCATTTTCAAAAGTGTTGTTGGGAAATTAGGTATTACTATGCCTGAACTGTATGATTTATGAGTGTATTTGTACAATGCTTTTTGACACTGAAAATGACAGTGAATACACCATATGTACAAACATAAAACTAATACATTTTTGTCAATAATACAGAAGAAGAATATCAGGATGAGGAGGAGGCTGAGGGTGAGGAGGAGGAGGAGGAGGAGGAGGAGGAACCTGCTGTCTCTCCCTCAGCTCCCGGCTCCCCACCTGCTGCTGCTGTCCCTGCTGCTGCCCCTGCTGCCTTGGCAAGACCACAGTTTAGTACATATATGACAAATGTTATTGTGATCACCTTTAATGTTTGACTTGACTTTTTATCTGTTGCCTGATCATTGCCTGACACATGTATGCACACACACACACATATATATATATATATATTTGTTGGATGCAGTATAATATAATATGGTGTTTCTATGATAAACAGGACGAAAGAAGACCCAGAAGAGGGCGAGGGAGGCAGAGGAGCAACGCCACCAAGAAATTGAGGCCCTGCTCCTTGAGGCCCTGCGGGCCCGGCCACCTCCACCCCCGGCACCCCAACCTCCCCCCCGCTCCGAGGATCAGTTATTCCTCGATAGCCTGGCTCCTTCCCTGGAGAGATTGGAGCCCCAAGTAAAGGCCTATGCTAAATTTCAAATACACAAAATTATTTATGAAGCCAGCACAGTTGTGCTACTTAGCTTGTTTGAGCGTGCTACGAGCGAGCTAAATAGCTTCCACAGACACACTTCCACATCATCGTAATTTCAACAGTTTATTTGGGATTTAACAGACAACTTGACATGCAAGACTGATATAACCTCTGTTCATCTGTCCTCCTGAGTGCTCAGTTTCTTTACGTGGTAGGCCTACTGGACATGCATGCTGCGTTCAGTGATGTTCAGAAAATTCCAGCGTAGCGTCGGAAATCTCGTTTGGTTTGGTTATTCCCTATAAATTTCACTATTTAATACACTTTGCATTGATAACAGTGAGTGAGTGAACTTTAGACAACTTCACTTCCTACTTTTGTGTGTTTGCTGCCAGTTTGATAACTGAGCCCGCCCTGATAGTTTCACCTGTCCCTTATTACCTTTCCCTAGTAAATTTACTTTGTGTTCCAAGTTCATCTCAGTTTGTTGTGTCTATGTTTCTGTATTTTCTCATTTGAAGCTTCTTTGGTTTTTAATCATCTTTTGTCATTTTGACTGTTGTGTTTTTGGACACCTGCTGGCTCTTGGTCTGACTCCTGTGTACTTGTGAAAGAAACTTCTCCTGACTTTAGCTTCTTTTTTTGTACTGAGTCATTCATTTCAGTCCTCCAGCGTCACATGAACTTTTCCAGACGTTTACTAATGTCCCTGTGATCTTAAACTGTATAAATAAAAAAAATAACCATGGGTAGATGTTTAGGTTCCAGGGAGGAAGTGGGTAAACTCTCCTGTATATTTCAGTGACTTTATGGATATACTCGATATACTGTAAATGGTGCGATAAAAAAGGTATGCCCTGCACACCAGGGATACTCGACTTGCTTTGCTTGGGGGCCACTTTTGCAAAATGACAGGAGGCCAGGGGCCGGTCGCACCTAACAATCTATCGGGGGCCAGATTTGGCCTGCAAGCCATAAGTTGAATATCACTGGTATATAGGACGGTGTTGGTGTAAAACATCAAACAAACAAAACTATGGTTAATACCAAGGTGGTTTTACTTTTGAAATGGCCATTCATTTTAAGAAAAACCTCAGTTCTTGTATGACAGTAATAGTCTGGATCCGAACAGCACATATAGCACCATCTGAACTAACTGTCTCACTACAAGCTGTAAGAAAAGTGTGGACCGCAACACAAACCAGAAGATGGCGCTGTTTGCTACGTGATGTGGCTGTGCGAGGCTCCACCACATCTGTAAACACCCTCTCTAATTTATGAGATAATGGCATCTGTTTAAATCATGAGCAAATTAATTTTATACAGTCAGCGGCTTCTGTACAAATAACAGCAACATGAGTGAAGGGCAGGAGAGATACGTGGTCAAAGTTGATTCACTGGGCCGAATATTTGAATCATTACCAGATTTAATGAGCTATGGCTTAATTAAAAGTGATTTAAGTTTGCAAAAAGAGTCAATTCGCTAAATCCCGACAAGCCACGACAAATCCCTTTAACATCATTTGCCACCGAATCATCATAAACCTTAAGGCGAGTCGACGAAATGTTATCAAGTGCAGCAAATGTGACAAATGACATGGAAATCACCAAACTTTCTCGAGGGCCCCAAAGTGTTGCCTGATCCAGTTAAAGGAAAAAACGCCAAACTTTATTAGGGACTGTTTGTTATTTATGAGAGAGGGGGGGCTGGTGTGAAGCAGAGGAGGCACTTCAGAGATTTTTAAAGACCAGCGAGGCAGTTATGTTTTTTTTTAAATTTTTATTTTTATTTTTTTTTTTAATTTGGCTCAGGTGAGGGACATTTAACTGTAAATAGTTGTATTTTGTATTTCTTTTAAGTAATCTTAGAACCACCAAAACCTGCAGGTGGGTGTTAAAGGCATGTTTTCTTTTCAAAATCTCCAAGCCAGAAACTGTGAAATATGGTTATTTATAGTGGCGGAACGGTAATGCATTTTTCTCAAGTCACTCGGGGAAGGTCTAGGAAAAATATATGTATCTCTGAGAGGGGGTCATGATACAAACAACAAACAAATTAATAAAACCCAACAATTAATAAGCAAACAAAAAAAAACCCCTAAGAACAATCGAAAAGAAAACGAACAAAAAAAACAACAAACAAATGAAAAAACATAGTCATCACATCCAGTCACTCCCTTCTCTGAAAAATAAATAAGTAAAAAAATAACAGTCCATCAAAAATCTGTTTAATTATATGCAGCATAACTTGGTTGAGTTCATATTGAGAATGTGCATCCAGTCAGCACTCATGACGCACCAAGCAAAAATTCATGAAAATATAACCTCAATGTTGTTTACTGGTGGGAGGAAACAAGACGAAAACTTAGCAGATTTTTGGATGGAGTTTGGTTTGCAAATGAAAAAGAGGTTTAACAGTCAGTTTAGAGGTCCTGCGTGCTTCTCTGGGGCTTCTTATGGACATAGTTTCCAAAGATATTTATAATAACATTCTTAGGACTTTACTCATCATTAATGATACAAACAAAGCTTCCGATGCATGACTTTAGAGATGCTGAATCATGGCAAGCCCCCTCATCAGAGCCAACTGACGCCCCATGCATGCTCCGATCCCCCCAGACTACCAGTTTGCTGCTGTCTGGTTTATCAGCGCTGCTGCTGCTGATGTTGCCGGATGCTGCTCGGTGGCGCAGCCCTGATCCAATTGAGGATTAGAGGATGGAAATGTGAGGACAGCCGGTCTGTTGGAGTCGAGCAGTCAGGATGAAAAAACCCAGAAGAACCCCAGTATGAACGTATGGTGTTAATGTAATCCATTAGACCGCGAAGTCGCTCCTAAAAGGATTTTATTGAAGCGCGTCTCTCCGGATCAGGTGCGCCGATATTTCCATAACTTACCTGGGATGATGATTTCTACTCATTTTCTCGGCGCGCATAGGTGGGAGTGTGGATTTAAATTTTAAAGTTACTTTGGATCTTCTCTTTCCAGGATTTTTATTTTATTTTTTTATTTTTAAAGGGCAGTCGATCATTGGAGATGCACGCGTCTTGTTTAACACGTCATTTAATCCTGGATGGATACTGTCGATGCTATCACGGCTGTTTTTGGCACATGATCGCGTGTCTACATTCACACCTTGGATACCTGCCGTGCTGACACAAAGCTGTGTGTGTGTTTGTGTGCTCGCTCGGTCAGAGTCTCGCGCACGTGAAAATCACTCCGTGGAGGAAAGTTTGTGACTGGGACGTGGTGGAGGATGAAGTCAGCGCACATTTTCGGGCTTCCCTACGAGTGACAGCTACTTGCACATGGTTTTAGCAGCTATAATTAATGATTTGTGGATGGATTTGTGATAAGGTGTTTCGGAGGTAGAGCTGGAGAATGTGTATCCGAGCTGTGGAGTCCTGCTCGGGCTGCAGGGGAGAGCAGCGGATGTACCGATCCCTTCCTGGGACCACAGGTGTTTCCTGTAAACAGGTAGGTCACAGAGAGTGGAGTTTGTGGTAGCTCTCTGATTTTGGATTAACGTGACCGAGAAAAAAAAAGAAAAATCTTATTGGTGTTTGGAAAATCCTAACAGCGTTTGCAAAGGCGATGCATTAGTGGCACAAATTGGCCACGTGCTGTTTCCCCGTGTGTCGCGTTGCAAACTCCATTCAGAAATCTTGCAGTTTCGTGCTGCAGTGTTTACCGAACAATATCTCTCTAATGTATCTCCGACTCTTTCATTTCGCACCAGCGGCCTTTTAAGTAGATTTATCCCGATGAAAATGTTGGAATATATTCGCACAAATTAACCCGGAAACACTGTTCACTATAAATTGCTTGGGAAATGTTACGATTTTGCAGAAACAAAGTGCTGCACAGACTTTGCCGAATTTGCAAAAAAACTATTGGGATTTGTAACATTTGTTTAGTTCTGCTGACCTGGATACAAATCTTTGCTAAAAGGCAGACCAATTTTGAATTGACAAACTTGTCAATGGCGTGTGTCGTCAAATTGTAGCGTGACATAAAGGTTTAGATTTTTTTTACTAAATCATTAAAATGTCTCACTGACCCAGGCTACCACAAATTTTTCACGACATATTCAATTTGATGCCACTGATAACATATCAAGGGCTGGGCAAACAGTTTAGATGGATCAAGTATGAACTTATAGCTATTTGATGCCTGTAACCAGGGGTGTTTCAAGAATTTGAGGATACTGAGGGCTTAGTCCCGACCTCTTCAGGGTGGGTTCAGGGGGGATCCTCCAGTGGGAATTTATGTTGATAAACATCAGTGGTAGCGCTTGCCATAGGCGATATAAGCGGCTGTCTGGGGTGCCATCTTGAGGGGAGTGCTAAAATTATGCCCAGAAAAAAAGTTGAAGTGAGTCATCACAGTCTGAGCAATGAGTGCACAATGTTATCTTTGGTTTGATTGGTAAGGTCAAAGTAATAGTGGTGTCAAGTGAACGTCAGAGGATTGTATGTGGAGAGACAGAAAATGAAAACAACAAATCCAAGTTGAAATTGGTAGGGGGAGATAGTGAGCTCTATGCTGCCAGTGGCCGAACTACCATCTCATGAAGGTTGCATTAGGTTACATTATGATGCGTTCAAGCTCTATTCAATAAAAATAAGTGTTGGTTGTTGGTTGCTTATAAAATTTGATGTGAAAATATTAATAGCTGTTATTAATTAGTTGGACTACTAAATAATTACATTTTTAATGATACAAATGCTATTATTAAAAAGGGATTCATAAGAGTTGAGGAAAATGATAGGTACTGAAGTTATCAGTTGTGGAATGTAACAAAATACATTTATTCAAGTATGATTGGGATGACAGATTATTACATCTTGGGCATTTAAAAATAAACAAAACAAACTTTATTAGGCCTACTCTTATTCTTGAAACACATACATAGCCTATATTCCTGCCATCTAGGGCTTTGTATAAAGCATTCAGGGCTTAAGCCTTGGACTCCCAGGCCAAACCACGTCACTGCATGTGACCATTTGTGTGTTTTATTGTTCTTTTTGACTTACTTTGTTGCAAACGACAGGATGTGAAACCTGAAGTTTGTTAGCAAAATGCTTGTTGGGTCTTTCCTTGCATTTATCTGACTTTTTTGAATGTTCATTAGTGTCAGTATGGACTATAATACACACTACTATATTAGAGCTACTTTAATCAGACATAGTCAAGTTTCATTTTGTTGAATAAATTCTGATTTGTTCTGTACTGATAATTTATGCACAAATTTCTGTTTCCTTTCAGTGACTCCAAATCCCAAAATGCTGAGCTCTGGATAGAGAGGCTGACCTGTGGGTCGTGCTGACCTGTGTGTACGTCCCTGCACCTCCTCTCCTCATCATAGTTCCTTTTCCTCCTCTCTTCAGCCTTTTATCCCCCCTCTTATTCCCCCTCCTTTTCTCCCCCTATCACTATCCCACCTCCTCCTCTTCCTCCCCCCCACAGCACACATGCAGGCCAAGAAGCGGTACCTGCTCGTGTCTGTGGGGGCCGGTCTTCTCTTCCTCGTTTACCTGTGGGGTCTGCAAATTGGGGAGTTCCAGCAGCAGCCGTACCAATATCACCAGTTTCCCCAGTACCCCCAATACCACCAGTACCACCAGCAAGAGTACCAGTCCTACCACCACCAGAGCCAAGACGTGTACCAGCCCCAGCCTCTGCCACAGAGAAGCCCGTCCAGACCACCCAGGCACTGGCCAGAGTCAACCCAGCTGCTGGAGCCGTACCTGGAGGGGGGAGAGCAAGAGGTACACTGTTTTTAAATTTAAAGGAAATTAAAAATGAAGAATCTTCATTATCACCTCCTGCATTATCTAAAAAAAAAGGATTTTTGAGATAAGTTTTCAAGCTGCATTTGCTAGAGGAATGTTGTCTCTGGTAGGTAATATTACATCAGATCCCTCTCAAGCTTTTTTTTTTGAAGAATATCAGATTCTGCAGTCACATAGAAGATTTAGAGTCCCACATGCTCGATTGAACCTATTTTGTCATCCTTTTTAATCAGTAGCATGTCTTATGCACAGTCTCAGTGTACCAGTGGTTGATCACCGGATGTAAGGGGGGATGATTAATTTGTAGCAACTTCTCAAAATGTCTGATGTTATATGCAGCATTTGTAGTATGGTTTTGTTGTTTGGTTACATTTTATTTTATATTTTTGTGTTTAAGTGAAACAGCTGACTTCATGGGATGCCAGAAAGACTTCAGAATTTTGTCAGATAATAAAATAAAATAAAATCACTGAACACAAAATAGTATTGCGATACCCTAATATAATAATATTTACTTGCAAGTCAGTCAGTCAGCATCCTCAGCAGAATGTACTCTCCTTTTCCTAGTGTTATTTTTAACTGTCAAAGAAATTAAAAATGAGGTGACATATCCATTCTTTACAGTAGTTGAAGTCAATAAATTCTCTAAAATGCGTGTTTTATAATCTGGTTAAATGCGAATGATGAGTTAGCAGCTGGTTGAAGGCCATGAGTGTCACAAGATGATTAATCAGGTGATAAAACAGATGTAGAAATAAGAGAAAAAAACATTTACAATCTGAGCAGAGAATGTCACCTTTTTTTGGGAACCAATAAATAAATAACCAATAAAAAAAAGGGCCATATGATCCAGGGAAGGCAGTTGGAGAAAAAAATGTCTGCATCTAGATTTTGTTTCTGCAGTGCTGTTGTCTCGACATATGCAACCTGTGACAAAGTGCACATCGCTTTGCCTTAAAGGGTCACAAGCCTGGATGGTTGAGAACATCTTGATTTAGGAGAATCATCGACAGTCACTATTCATCTTCTCGTGTTATCAGAGTCGCTGCGGCTCAGTCATGAAACAAAGCAATGAACCTCCAAGTTAGATTGATTTCCTCTATTGAAAGAATGAAGTAATTTTTAAAAATGTTACCAGAGTCTGTGTTGGTCCCTCTTGACATACATCAAGAGTATCAGGATTCCTGTGGATCCTAAAAAGGCATTAAATTAATTTATCTAAAAATAAGGCCTTAATTGGTGTTATAAGATCTTAAATTAATCTTTCAAAAGTCTTAAAATGCTAAGACATTGGGAGGGGGATATTGTGGAATTGTGAAATCTCAAAATAATTGGTAATAGGCCTTTTCATATTTTAAATTTAAATTCACAAATTTAACATCGCACATATATCCAATCAAATAAGAAAGAAGAAAAGAAAAACCAAACAGATACTTTAATAACAATATATGTTCATTACTTTCCACATATGCCACCATAGAGAGGTTCCATTTTTTAAGTAAGTGAACTTTTGAACTCTTTTTGATTTTGATCAAAAATGATACTTTCTATGCAAGTAAATATTTGGGCAAAATTGTCGCTAATTGTTTTTTATTATTACTGAATTTCTATCTCATATTTTTGAATACTTTGCGCTGGTACCTATTTCTACTTTTTAAAATTCTCTATACTTGGCATTAGAGTGACTGAACCACAGTTTCCGCCAGTGATCAAAAAAGTATTTCTCATTCTGATACTTTTGAGCGGTGTTAAAAAGTCGTAACAAGTACTAAATGTAACTTGCCTTTAGCTGTAGGAACCCTGGAGTATTCAACACAATATTTCACATCATTAATCTTTAAAAGATGTCTAGTTCTCCCTTTTAAACACCTCACCAGCCAGAAATCCTGAAGGTGTTATTTGTACTCTCACGCTGAAGAACCAATGTAATTGTACTGTATTTTGTGTGTCTGTGTGTGCAGGAGGACAGCCCTCAGCTCCATCACCAGCACACCTCGCCCCATGAACGCCGTGCGATCCGTGACAACATCTACAAGAACAAGCGCTGCCGCATGGAAACCTGCTTCGACTTTGCTCGCTGCCAGTCGGGCTTCAGGGTTTACATCTACCCTCCGCAGAGAGGGGACGAGATCTCAGAGACCTACCAGAAGATACTGTCGTCCATTGAGGAGTCTCGCTTCCACACCAAAGACCCTACACGGGCTTGCCTGTTCATCCTGGCAGTGGACACGTTGGACAGGGACCAGCTCTCAGCTCAGTATGTCCAGAATGTCAGGCTCCGTATCCAAAGCCTGCCGACGTGGAATGATGGCAGGAACCACCTCATATTCAACCTCTACTCGGGCACCTGGCCGGACTACACAGAGGATCTGGGCTTTGAGGTGGGCCAGGCCATGTTGGCAAAAGCCAGCGCGGATGTGGTAAACTTCCGACCTAACTTTGATATATCCATCCCTCTATTCTCCAAGGATCACCCCTTAAAAGGAGGGGGTATAGGTTATCTGACGCTCAATGATGCGCCGCCTTCCAGGAAATACCTGCTGGTTTTCAAAGGGAAGCGATACCTCACTGGCATCGGCTCTGAGACGAGGAATGCACTGTATCACATCCACAACGGGGAAGATATTATTCTTCTGACCACATGTAAACATGGCAAGGACTGGGAGAAACACAAGGATTCTCGCTGCGACAGAGATAATGAAGAATACTCAAAGTAAGACACACTTTTTGATCTCTTTACCTTGTTCTTCTCTGTTTCTTGTTGTGCTTTTATTTCTACTTGAAAAGAGCTTTGGTACTTTGAAGATCTGAAAATTAAGAGGCTTTATTAGTTTTTCAGTACAGCTCACACGCTCAGTCTCTGCTGTTTTTAGAAATTCTCGCTCTTCTAGGACTTCACTGCTTTTTGTCTCTGTAGAGGTGGTTGTTGCTGGTTTGTCAGATAGTCGACATTTTAGCAGACATTAGCTCTACGGTGGTTATATCATTATCTGTTGGCTCTATTGATGCATGGGTCATGTTTTTTAAAACCCAACCCAACCTGGCCTGCTTTGAGAGCCAACCTGTTCTGCCAGACCCATACACGTGCAGTAATTAATGATCCAAAACCCACAAACCTGAGCTGGGAGTTTCTGGTAATGACCTACTTGCTGTTGGCTATATTGTCATTTTCAGTAAATATCACAATAGAAAATGTGTGTTTTCTATTTTAAAAAGTATAAATGGCAGAAAGACAGCAAGTACTCACCCATTTTTGAAGTTGTTATGTCTTGTCTACGATCCTGGGTGTATAGCTGATAACCTACGTGGTGTGTTTACATGAGCGCAAAGCTGATGGGTACAATAGTTTGTTAACATAATGGTACAGAAGTACATATTTAACAGAGTCAGTGTGGACAGAAAGACTTTTGCTTACTGTAAGAACACAGTCTTAGACCTACATATTTACATAGGGGAATATTTTAACAGGACAATATGACCGGAGATATTTAAATATGTCTGGACCTTAACAGAACTTCCCGGTCAAAAGCCGAAGCAGAAAGCCCGAGCGCTGCAGCACTGATGAGAAAGCTGCTTGTTGTGTGACTATGCAAATTGGATTTTAGCATGTTTCTGTAAATTATAACAACTTACTTAGAATGCTGCTCTGTCATTTTATGACTCAAATTGACTGAAATGGGCAATATTTTCCAACGAGCTCACCCGAACTGCCTGACCGGCAGGTCAACTCACAGGGCTTGTGGGCTGTGGGTCCACCCGCTCTTCAGTATTCGCCTCTTTTCTGCTGTTAGTTGTTTCAGTTGCAGTGTTTTTTACACATCATGACAAAATCTCACAGGTTGTGCACGAATGTGCAGGAATGTGCATGCTACTGCCTGTCGATCATTACACATTTGGTTTATTGGCTGAAACCTCTCCCGCTTGAGAGTGTTTGGGATGAGCTGCAGTGCACGGAGCTCCTCTTCTTCATTTGAATGAAACAGGTTGGATGCTTTCATGTTCGTACTCCCCAATTGTCATGGGAGTTCAGCTTCACTGTTGCTGTGCTCCTGAGACAAAACGCTACTAAAAAATGCGTGTTTGTACTGTTGTGTGTGTGTGTGTGTGTGTGTGTGTGTGTGTGTGTGAAAGAGAGAGAGGGGAGCAGGAGAGCAGAGAGGAGGTGGCAGTTAAGAGAAAGAAAGTTTTGTCAGCTCAGCAGTTGGTCGAGAGAAAAGTGATATGAGCTGCGAAGAGGAAGTTAACCTTCTAAAAATGTTAGCAAGAGTTGACAGCCGATAGAAGGGAAACCATTGCGTGCGGAGTAAAATGGAGACATTTTAAAATTTTTCTTGCTTTTTCCTGAATATGTTAGCCCAAGAGTCATCTGTTGCATATTTTAGATTATAGATATTGCAGAGACCAAAAGGAGAACTTATCTTAGACAGCAGCTGGATTCTCGTGATATCATTAGATGATTGGAGAATCCATCTTGTCAGGCTTAAGTAATGTGTGTGTTCAGACCGAGTCATCCTGTTTGGATGTTTGCTACTGGCAGCTACAGGTGTGGTTTAGGTCTGTGTGTGTGTGTGTGTGTGTGTGAAGAGGTGACTGCTCAAAACAATAAAGGCGGCTCCTGAAGAGGTTAGCGCAGATAATGCAGTAGCATCAGTTACATCAGAACTGGAGAGTATTTCTTCATTGAAAAAAGAGCGAATAACAGCACTAGAGGCTTTTCTCAGTAGAACAGGTGTTTTTCCTTTTTGGTGACAGTGATAGACACTTCATCCAATCACCTTTTGCGGACGAACTCCCACACACTGTCTAACTTGCAAAAATAAAAAAATTATTCCGACGTTACAGTAACTAGACCATAAGGTTTGCAACATGAAGGTAAATGTTGCAATAAAGTTGTGTCCTGCTTGTCCCTCTCCTTACCTGTTTTGATATAGATGTGCAAGGTATTCTGTTGTTCTCGTCCATTCAGCTGCCAGGTTTTTTTTGAAAGGGTCCTTTTCCAAATAGTTTCCGATGACAGCTTCTGTGTGAGGTTAAAGGGGAACCAATGGGGAGCCAGGATCCTGCTAGGTGCAACCAAATAGCAACTGAATTTCGCAGGGAGCATGTGAATACAATGTAGTCTGCAAATAACAGGACCTTGACACGATTCTCATTGACCACATTTACATGCACAATATTTCCCATGTTTTGACCTTATTCAGAATAAGACAATATTCCTACTAAGCTGTTTACATGTCTAATGAAAAATAACATTTCACTAATATCCCTGTCTGCATACAGCTGTGCATTTCCTGTTATTGTGCCCTAAAGTGCTGTTTCTCACATCAAATTCAGAAATGAGGAATGGCTGGAGCTGTTTGTCATTTTGCTTCTTTGCACCAATATTGGATTTTTCTAAGTTTTCCACCAACCACAGACTTGTTGGACCGTACAAACACAGCTTCCTGCTTTCATTCCTTCAGCTACCTTTCCGAAAAGGTTGCAGTTGTGATATTTGTGCATATCCAAAAACCTGTTGATGTGCAAGTCTTTGTTAATGTCAAAAAGTAGGTGTGTTTCTTCTTCGAACCAGAAGTATGAGCTTTTCTATTAGACATGCTTCTTTGCCACAGCCTCGCAAATGTTTGGTGAGTTGGTTTATATACAATGTACAAAGCTGATTGTAAACAGACAAGAGGCCATGTGCTGCAAACTGCAGGATAAATCCCAGTGGAAACAGATATTCCGAATGTTCTGTGTCCAAAGAGTGCTCCTAAAATGCAAATAATGCTGACATATCCCACGTCTTATTAAGAAAATGCATTTGGAAGAAGGTCTTGTTCAGAATATCCGAATAGAAAATGCTGTTTAGATGAGTCAGAATATTGTCATTTACAGAATGAGAGTGCAGTATTAGTTTTTGTGTAAACATAGTCATTGTTTTGACTCCATTCTAGCACATTATATCTGAAATGAAACAATGACTGTGAGGTTTATGGTGTTTGAGAATGAACAGTGTTGTGCTCAAAACCCTTTTTATACAAAGTACCCCAATTTTAGGCCAATGCAGCAGGACAATAATCCCAAACATACAGAGAAGGCAACAAAGCGCTTTTTGGGGCAAAGCTGTTGAATGTTGACTTTACTAAACACAATCTGACTGATCTGACTGGGGCAAAGAGTCCCTACAGCGCAGGCCTGGCAGAGCATCATGGGGAAGAATCAAGGGCAAGTTTTTGAGGGTTGGAGACAATTCAATGTTTTTCCCTAAAAAATGCTAAATGTATCTGTGCCTCTAATAACTCTCTAGTCGACTGTAAAACATGGGTCCAGTGACTGTTCTCTTATAAAAACTCAGCAGGTAATTGGTCAGAGAGGCAGACCGTCTTATGAGTAAGATGTGCAAGTTTTATAGACTTGCACGTAAAAAAAAAACTTGTCAAAAGAAAAACTAAAAGAATCCTGCTCATAAAAACACTCTTCCTAATTGATGGAGTGTTTTCTTTTTCCTGACATTGTGACATGCTGCTCTGATTAAATGCAGCAAAGTCGGTGTTCAGTGTATTTGATCGATCACTGGGACCTAATGATTAGAATCAGACATATGTCGTCTTGTGAACAACTTGGCATCTCTGCTCTCTTCCTCTTTAGGCTATTATGATACTTACATTACTATTACAATTCATTGGTGTGATAATTTCTTGTGGTGTTTGCGGTGGCTCTGAATTTTAGTTCTTTTAAATTGTAGGGCCACATTTCTTCTTCTGTTAATGTAGGTAAACATCAGATTAAAGCAAAAATGGACCTGCTAATGATAAATGGACCCACACTTGTATAGTGTCTTTCGAGTCTTCTGACCACGCACTGCTGGACTGTAGTGTATTTCTGAAAGTGAAGTGACTATAATCACTGCTAGTGCACCTTTTATTTCTGTACTAGGGTTGCAAATTTCTCAATTGATTATCGATAAAATGAACAATTGATTAATCGATAAATCGTTACTTTGAAGGCATTGCATAAATCGATTGATTAAATTCCACAAATTCGATGAAATTCTTAACGACTGATTAATCGATCATCGAATATCATTGCATTCAAACTGAATATTTGATCCTGTGTGCTCTGAAACCAACAAGTGCACGTTAATATATTTTATTACTTGGTAGACTTGTTGCTGTTTATGTGAGCCTGACATTATAGCAGCAGCAACAATGAAGGAAAGCTTTTTTTATTTAACTGCAGACTGTATATTAACAGGCTGGTGGAGTGCATAAAAATGCACTCTCGGTATTAATGAATGTGGCTGTGAAAAACTGGTGGTTTTATGAGCTCAGCTTTTATGGTGAAGAAAAACAGTTTTGGTTTCAGTATGGGTGACATAAATTATGTAAAAGGTGTTATTTTGCCAAACTGAAAAAAGAAAATCCAACTGTGAACACTGTCTGCTGCATAAAACACAAAGGGTGATGATCAATAGAGTACATTAATGAACAGAAAGAGGCTCCTTCACTAAAAAAGATACTACATTAGTCCATTCTCTGTCTCAGTCTGGCATTCGCCTGATATCCAATAACAAAACAAAAAAGCTTGTTCTGACAGAGGCATTGAGTTTAGCTCTCAGTAGTGCTTTCATTTCTCTCTTCTTCGTATTCCCCATTGAATGACAAATGTAGAACTCTGAAGGCTGCAGTTTTCCTCACTTTTCACAAAAACAATATTTCTGGAGCTGATGATCTTTAAAAAAAAGCAGCAATTGATTTGCTGTCAGTCAATAAGTTGTACTTTGTTCAGTTCGTGAACTAACTTTGCCATCACAGGAAACAGAGAAGTTTTAGTTCTGCTTCAAACATACTTTGATGTTTGATATTAACAAATGGTTCCCAACAATCACGTTTGATGCTTAATTGTCCCCAAATGCTGCAAAGCCAGAGTTTTGACTTTTGCATTAGGATCGAGATGATGGGACAAAATACATAAAAAAACATGTAGATGTCCATCAATAAACAGCTTGCATTGCTCCAATTTATGTTGCATTTTTTTGTCAAAAATTTAAAAAATACAAATTTTAGTGAAACAATTGATGGAGAAATGAACACAACAAAGTCAATGTCTGACATCTAAAGCTGTGTTCACTGTGTGCAACACAATTCATTTTCTGTGGAAGCGACAGACTGAAGAAAACTTGTCACTATGGTAGTTCTGGTTCACTATGGTAGGGCGTGGCACATTTCAAATAAAACTTGAACTATCCTTAACTTTTTTCAGTGGTCTGATGACATGATGAAGCATTATCCAGTCATATGTTTTTGTTTCGGTTGTGGGACTGTTTTATTTAGCTAGGTTAGCTGGCGCTATGCTAACTTTATGTGTATTGCGGTTCTCGCATGGTCACAATTCAGGCGGTGAAATGTGATAGTAAAATGGAGCTAAACCGTTGATCAAAAGCATTGATTTTTTTTTTTTTTAACCAAATTCAGTTTTTAGACAATGTTCAGTCAAGTTGCTCTGCAATAAGTAACAGTAAGTAACAGATACAAAAAAGCAAATTACGATGTAACTACATCAACAAGCGTGTGAGCAACACTTCAGTGGCGACTCAGCGATAATGCAGCTGGTCATGCTGTTGCATTGTCTGTCATAGTGTGAACACAGCATTAGAGGGAACTTGTAAGAATTATAATGGTTAAGTAGTTGATTTTGTGGGGAGGCAAAATGTGACAAGTAACACCAAAGTTGTTGTTTTTACACATTGTGTATTCTAAAGTGGCTTTTTAACTGGTGTGTGAACCCCGCCATGCTGGCGATGTCTAGAAAACACCTCCAAAACATCGGCTGGCTGCTAGGTAAACCATAAAGTCTTGTTTGTCTATTCCTACAGGTGTTAAGTAACACAAAATATGTGATATGTAGTTGAGGGAAATTTGTAGTTTTAAAGTGTTAAGAAGGTAAAGTAACCAGAAATGTAACCACTTACTTTTGCTGTTATGAAGTGATGTAAATTGGTTACTTAACCTGCATGACTGGTGTGCATTTTACACTGTGGGTCTTGCAGAATTAAGCAGACACCAGATGGGCAGAGGCTGAGAGGTCAGTTCATACAAGTCATGGGACGATAAGAAAATTCCGTGTCACGATTATCCCAAAATAACTGTGATTTTTGATATCATCCCTAAAATCATAATAAATGTTTAAAACTTAAAATCAATGAATGAATCAATCAGACTTTATTTGTAGAGCAATTTTTATACGAACAGTGCTTTATACAGTTAAACCAGAATTCGCCCCCCAACGCACACATACGCGCATGCACACATGTATCAAAACAAGAAAAACAAGACTTTGTGATTAAGCACAAAACAAAACAAAAAAGAGTACTCATTAAAACCAGGAACTGAGGAAACTCTACCAGTGAGGAAACACCAGAGAAAAAATAAAACCTATAAATAAATGAGTAAATAAACCAATTTATTTGTAAATAAACAAATAAATAAATATATAAAATGATAATAGTAATAATAAAAGATAAATCAGTATAAAAACTCAAACTGTAAAGAAGAGGTTAAATGACACGATAAAGTGCAAAGTACAATAATAAATATGTTTTAAAATAGTAAAATGATAAATGAAGTAGTAAAACTGTGAAACAGGCTGAAAATGTATAAATAAATACTAAAAAGATAAAGTTCAATTAAAAGTCAAACTAAAAAGGTAGGTCTTGAGTTAGCATGAAAACATACGGGAATGACGTTACCTCATGTTTTGTAAGAAATGATCTTTGCATCACAGATAGGACACACATCTTCATTTGTTGTACATTTTTTATAGTGGAAAACAATATGCAGGCTTTTCAACTATGCCATCATATATTTCGATATACAATATGCCAACGCTTGATTAAAAAAAAACCAATATGAAGCCATCTCAATTCTCGCTGTGATCAATGCTTGGTGTCAGCTGAAAGAACGATAAGTTTAAACAAAGCTATCTTATGGTCTGTTCGAACATGCAAAGATCTAGACATCCATTATACTTTTTCCAATCAATATAAATGTACTCTACCTTTTGTAAAACTTTTTAATTCATTCAATACTTTCTGGCAAACATGGCTACATTTAATTTCTTTGCAGAAAGTACATCCTGCGGCCTTAAAAGGCCAACTGTTTGAGCTCTGCCACAGGGCCTATAAGTAAAGTTGAGGCACGGAAGAGAAAAGAAGGAGCTGAAATAGCTTCCAAGGTCCTATGGAGAGAAAAGAAAAGGAGGAGGTCGATGAGCAGAGAGGAAAAGTAGAAGTAGGGAGATGTTTATGGATTTACTGTACAGTCAGCAGGACACCTCACATCACATTTGACCATCCTCTCCACTCTCTCTTTTTCTCTCCTCTCTTTTGACCATGAAAGCTATCATGAAAGACGTGACAGCGATCTGAATTTAGCGTTTTATCAGCCGCTCAGTGAATTGAGCCCTCAGCCTCCGGTTATCAAACATTCTTTGGAGAGACACTTCAGTACAGCGAGCCTCTAATTGGTGAAGCCGAGCTGTTATCTATGTACAGTAAAACAGCCGGAGTTTAATCCAGCGCTGCTCAGTGGGAGGTGAGATCTCTATCTATCCCCTTCATTCACAGCTTAATTCAATTGGAGGGCAATTATCGACCGCCCGAGGCTTCAAGATCCTCGTCGGTTTCTGTTCCCATCAGGGAGGCTCGCTGTGTAGGATCCCCCTCGACTGCACCGGGTGATGTCTGTATCGACGTGCTGTGTGTAAAACACCAGAGCAGGCGGCAGCAAATAGACAAGAAGGCTTTCTCAGTCACAACCTCAAAAAGATTGTGAAGCTGCTAAGTTTAAAGATGGACGAGGTTAGACTTCATGTAACTCTCGGGAACAAACTTTTGCCCTTGTGGGTGAAAAACCATCAAAATGAATCACTCCTTCAGTCTGAAAGTAGAATATTTTCCACATATTGACCAATGATGGGCAAGTTATTTGAAAAAAATGCAGTAAATTACTCATTTAAAAAGTCAGGAAATTGCTGACACACTTTGGGCTCACTTTGCCATCTCTGTATGATCTAGGAATGAGCTGATACCACGATGGATAACTCAGCAGCCCTACTGGGCACAGGCCTAGGGGCCCAAGCTGTCAGAGGGCTCCCTAGCCTTCATCTGCAAAATGTCTCTCAAATTACCAGTCAGGATGAGACTTAAAATTACCACAGAGACAGACAAAGACCACAAAGAGATACAAAGGAATACCAAAGAGACACAAAATGACAAAAAAATGATATATCAAATAAGAGGAGACAAAAAAAGACTACAAAAATGTCAAAACAACCACAAAGAGACACAAAATTACAACAAAAATGTTAGATTAGACAAGCACAAAGTCGTACAAAAATAGGCTGCACACGAACCACCCTCAATGAACACAAAAGATCTTTATTTATGCTAATATGAAGAGTTCATGTGGATTTTGAAAATGGATCATTTGAAAAAAAAAAAAAAAATAAATAAATATATATATATACTGTATATGTGTATGTATATATATATATATATATATATATATATATATATATATTCTGTATATGTGTATGTATGTGTGTGTATATATATATATATTAACTTTAAAATTGCATGCTCAGTTGCGTTACAGACTTACATAAAGTTTTGAATGCAGGACTTATAGTAAAGTATTTTCAAAGTGTGGTATCGGTACTTTTAAATTAAGTAAAAGTTAAAGTGTTCAATTTCACCTCTGCAACCAGTAGTGTGAGCAAGGTCTTGTTTATTTATATTTTTGCACTCACTGCTCACCCAGTCACTTTGTCATCATTTCATTCATGTTTCCATCACTTATTGTTTCATAATAAGCAAAGTAAAGACATTGAATGAATTAGTTATAACGTGCTCTTTCTAATTTGATGCATCCCAGAATGCATAAAGATCCTCAGATGGAAACACAGCTGCTGTCACATCTGTGAATGTCTGGCAGCTGCAGAATTCAATATGTATGATGGGAGGAAAGGGTCTGACAGCATTAATTAAAATGTCAGCTGTGGTCATGTGGGTGGCCGCTGCTGTCGATGTGTAGTCGAGTAAGTGCAGTGTGCATGTGTGTGTTTAGCTATTTTTTCCCGGCCGTGTTGTGAGATGTTCTATTAAAGCACATCAAAAGTCAATGTCCTCTTTCCTTGTTGGCGCTTATCTCCCTCACTCCCCATCCTCCTCTTTTCACCTTCATCTCTCTTATTCTTCTCCTCATCCTCTCCTCATTCATTCCCTTATCTGTCCTCGTCCTCACTCTCCCTCTCGTTCTCCCCCTTTTCCTCCCCTCGTCCGTCAAGCCAAACTAAACCATGGAAACGCTTTTCCTGCTGTCTCGGTGCATCTTTGATGCAAGTCATGATGAAGAGCACCGCGAGGAATAATAAGAGAGTCTGCCAGTTTCAGAGAGAGAGAGACAAATTCAGGACTTTTAAGAAACTGTGATGTGTGACGGATTTAGCAACCCCATTAATGAAACAAAAAGCAGGATGAACCAGAACTTGACATGTGTTCAGGGTTTTCTTGTAATGTCTGCATACTGAATATACCAAATACTGCACTATCCCGTACACACACAGCATATTTATTGATTTCTCCCATTTGGTTTATGCTTATCTTAACCCGGGTGTAAGGATAAATGGTGTCAGACTTTGCACAAATGTTGGATTTGGGGCTTTATAAAGAAAACTGTCGGGGCGTTGGGAGACTCAGTGGATAAAGCAGGTGCCCCATAAATGAAGGCAATATCCTGCTGCAGCGACCGCAGGTTCAATTCCAGCTCACGGCCCTTTGTTGCATGTCATCCCCTCTCTTCCTCCTTTCACACTATCGATCTTCTCTCCTGTATAATAAAGGCAAAAACGCTCCCAAAAAAATCTAAAAAAATAAAATTGTCTTGAGTTGATCATTCATAATTTAACAAAAATATATGGTCTCCTATTACAACAATTTCACCACAAGGTCCATTAAAAAAGTATTTAACAGATATAAGAAGGGTCATAATAACCTAAGGCCTTAATAACCTCACTGAAACACTTTACCTTTTCATGCAGGCCTCTCTGAAATGGTTAATTTAGCTTTTTCTTCTTTGGATATCAGACAGCACTCAGCTGTAGGAGGCTGAAAGAAAATTGTTGCTAATGTGCTGACCTTTGGCAGCAGCTGGTCATTAAATGCAGTAAAAAGTCTTCAAATGAGAAGCATCAGGAGTTATAAATAACAGTCATATCATACTGTATATACAGATGAAAAACGTTTTGTCATGAAGCTGTTGTTTGTTTGCAGAGATTATTCTTTACAGGATCTTTTAAGAGTTTCTTTTGGGGCCTTTAAGCGCCTGCAGATGTCTCCGCCAGCAGCTGAACTCATCAATACATCGAAGGCTTCTGCCAAGGCTGGTTGGAGGGTAAAAGGAAGCGTTATTGATCAGGTTTGACTTGACCACGGCAGCCAATCGGCAGATGAACAGAGGTTAATGGTTAATGGTCCTGTGAAAGCCAAACATAGATTGGCATTTAGTGCGATAAAACCTTGGCATTTATTTCAGCGTACCCTTTGTCGGTCCTAACGGGAAAAAAGAAGTTAATGTATCAAAGGGTGAGCAGTCTCTGTGAAGATCACAAACCGAGATCTCAAACATTTGTTGGATTGATTCAATTAACTTTTTGTCTCTGCTCTCAGAAGTGTGCAGAATAAAAGAAAGTGTTGGTTTAATATATTACAAACTGTGCATCTAATATTCACCACTGAGACTTAAAATGATCAATTTTACAGATGACTGTAATGCACAAAATAGTACTTTATAGATGATTTTGGGGCATATTTTTGCCTTTGTTGATAGAACAGCCAAAGAAAGACAGGCAAAGTGTGAGAGAGAGGGGGAATAACATGCAGCAAAGGCCCGCAGGCAGGGGTTGAACCCCTGGTAGCTGCAGCAAGGACACAGCCTCTGTACATGGGGCACCCGCTCTACCAGGTGAGCTGATAGATGCCCCCGTCTCCTAGAAATTTTAAAATGCAACAACTACCTGCGAGATATTTTGGATAATGGGGGTTTTAAAGTTAATATGGTCACCTTGTCTCCACCTTTCACGCTTATTCTGTCCTTCACAATAAAGGCAAAAAGCCAAAAATATATATCTTAGAAAACTAACAAAAATCTAGAAGACAGGTTTGCATTCATTTGCTCCATTTTTACAGAACTGTAGATGTTCAAACTTTCCATTTTTTTCTGAGTACATTTAGGCCCTCTCGTAAAAGTTGGAAAACAACAAGCCTTTTTGATGCTCCACTCTTATGGCTTTTTCCTGTAACTTAAGTTGATCTCTCCTTTTCAGAATAAAAGCTAAGATTTTGATTCACTTCAAAGAAATTGGCAGTGCCCTGTACTCACCACATGTGCTTGACAGTCATAAAAGCACACACTGGAGGAACAATCTCTATCTTGAAAGACAACAACATGCAATGCTATGTTGTCTTGTCTGCAAAAAGAATGTAATTTCCTGCGGTTGTATGAAATGTCACCAACCTGTTCGCTCAGCCCCACATCAGTAGCTTTCCTTGTGTACCCAGAAAATGATCCAGGAACACAATCCAACTCAGTCACTATTTTTTTCCTCCTCCTTCACCGCCTTCTCATTTCCACCTCTCTGCCTACCGCTCTCTAATTTCTCTGTTGTCATTTGCTGCCTTCTTTTCTTTCCTACCCCTCGTTCTCTCTGTCCATTTATTGGCTGAGAGCTGACGATCAGTTGATTTGAGGTAAAGGTGTGCAGGTCGTTCCAGGATGTTTGTCATCCGTCTGTTGCTGAGAGAGACAGAGGACGGAATTAGAGAGGCGGTAAAATAGTGGAAGCACTGCATGGCAGGATGGATTGCAGTGTGAATCCATCACATTCTCTCTCCCTCTCTCTCTCACACACACACACACACACACACAAACACACACACACACACACACACACACACACACACACACACACACACACACACACACACACACACACACACACACACAGAGAAAAAAGGAAGTGTTGTTCTTCTATGACTTTTCATTTGCTGCATGTCAAGGTGCATATTTCCCTCTTTTGAGCTCAGAGAAATGGTCCAAAAGCAGGCATTTACATCCAGAACACACATGCATTACAGAAGATGCATCAAATTTTTCTCTTGTACCCGTGGAGACCCAGATAGGACAATTTCAGTTGTTGATTTAGTATTGAGTTGTTTTGTGTTGTGGCTCCCCAGAGCACTTCTTTGAAACCTGCTCCCATTTAAAAAAAAAAACAAAAAACTGGACACAGTACTTGCATTGAAAGAGAATCAGATGCGGAAAGTATCAAAGTACACAGTTTGCAGTATGTGTACTTGAGTATTTTCCTTTTTATTCTACTTCAAACTTCAACTCCACTACATTTAAGAGACACTACATTTCTGCTACAGCTGAAGTTAATACTGTGACAAATCGCTTTTTAGATTAAGATTACATCAAAAACATACAGTAGATTCATGAGCAGGATACATTATTAAAGACTGAACGAGTGATTTCCAACATGTTTGGTTCCTGACCTCCTGTCTGGTCAGATATCCTTGCCATGCTTCAGATGTCAATGAGATGTTACGGCATGTTCAGACTGGATGCCAAGGGCGCTGCGAAGCACCCTGATTTTCACGGCGCTCATGTTAACCATGCGCCACCGCCACAATCTCAATTGCCAGCTCACGACAGTTTCAGCATCTATTTTTTTCAGTGAGATATGAGGAAATCTGGCAAAAAAACATGCTGTTATCTATTATGAGTGATATAAAAGATAGATAAGATATGATTTAGCTCGGTAGGGTACACTTTCTAAAAAAAGACAACCTCATCCAAAATCTGTTCATTGTAAATAACTAACATTATTATTTTAGAATTATAGCAGCAGACTTGATGAAAAGCCATTGATCGACCACAATACTCTATGGTTAAGGCTTGTTTATGTCTAGGCACCAATGTGTTGGAGATAAGGGATTGTCATCTTTTTTTTTTTTAAAAGGAAGGAAAAAGATGGAGCTTGTGGTTAAAAGAGGCTTAACTTTTAAGGTTGGTAGGGAATGTGATATGAAAAGCAGTCTCCAGTGAAATGCTTTGGCTTTGCATCTTCAAAGAGGCATGATATTTTACCATATTTTGGTGAAAATATGAGTGTTTGACACATGACATTCATGTGGATTATACTTCGAGTGTTGTTTAAGAACTTTCTTTGGATGTTTTGATGCTTCTTGTCCTCTTTAAAAACCATCATCATCTAAGATGACTACAGAGGGCGAGTGTTTGATACTCAACAGATCGATTTTAAGGCAGATTTTTGAATTCATTTTCGGATGCTGTATTGATCACAGCCAGTTCAGTCACACATGAGTCAGACCACAGCCTAATTATTGTAAATACTCTGGAAAAACTCTTTGTCACTCTCAGTTTGGAATATCATTCTTTCCTACTGAAGTCCTGCTTCGTTGATTTTGTGTGTTTTTTTCAGTTTCATGGTAAAAAAAATAAATGTATGTTTGCATTAAACGTCAGCATTTAGTGGCAAGGATCCAAATTTTCTTTGGATCTTCACAACAAACTCTGTAGCAGGAAATGAGAGAGCAGCATCATTTGCTTTGATCACTGGGGAGTTGATAAAAGCTGAAGAATTGTCAGATGAACTGTTGTGTTTTAAGTGTTGTGTTATATCTCATGCGATAAAGTGTGAGTAAAACAACATGGGCTCATGTGAGGGTATGCTTATGTTGCTGTGTTTTCACTCTGCATTTTCTGCAGCGTGTTGTCATTGCGGTGAGGTCAAGGTCTGGTTAAGGTCTGGTGTAAAGCATGTGCTGGTTATCGTTAAGGTTAGGGCGAGCCAGTAGAGAATCAATGTAAGTCAATGCAATGTCATCAGAATGTTTGCATGAAAATAAGAAAAACATGCTTCAAATCACTGAATTTAAGATAACTCTTGATATACTGTATATCATGAGTTTTAGCTTGTAGAGCATGTGAGTTTACATAATACCTGACATGCCGTGCCCTACAACTTGCCCCAGTGGGTGCTGTCAGTTCTCATTAGCCTAAGGCCCACACAGACACACATACATACCCTTCTGCAGACTTAACCAGCAAGAGCTGAGAGTCTCTTTGTAATTAATTTGTTTTTAGGGGCTACATTTATTTTGCTTGTCTCTGATTGAGCTCTGAAAACATCGCCTGCAGTGAAAATCCCCCGACCGTGCTGAAGTGTCCTTGAGCAAAACAATAAATGGCCTCCAGCTCCAGACGTTCTGCTCGACTGACCTCCTCACCTTCCTGCAGAAGACGACACTTTGATTTCTCATGAGGATTAATTAAATTCACATTATTCAATTAATTAATTTGTGAGCTGATCCCATCTTCATAGTCTGATGCTGGGGCAGAGGCCTCTGGTGTTATAATAATGACACCGGGGCAGTCTTTTGCGATGTATCTTGACACAAAAGGGGTTGACAGTTCGGTTTTGGCAACAAAACTACTTGGTTGGAAAATACTAACAATATACGTGACTCAATAATTTAACATTGACGTTTAATTTCACCGAGATAAACACCGGTCTCCTGAGTCAAAGTCCTGTCTCTGCTGGGCCAACTCACCACCATATTTGTTCTTAAAGTGTTTTGAATATTTGAAAATACTGCTTTCTCAAAGTTGCATTTTTATTTGTTTCAGTTCATTCTAATAATGACACCAAGTAGTCCTCCAGTCCATCTGACCACACGAGAACTTTGATTCTATCTTATACAAAATGCAGGAGCCTTTCCAAAAACCCCTACCAGTGTTATACTTAAATGACAGAATAGGACATATTTGACCATTAACTATCACTGTTTTATCTCCGGTAAAATAAGTCTGTTTGTTACTAAGGTAACACTACATATCTTACTTGTAATACGATGTGGCACATTACACTACGTCATCTTACTTCCTCCTTCCTAATATTTTTTTATATAAACATAAACATTTTTTCATATTTTTTAAAATCCTGAAAGCTTACATCTGTTTTGCTTTTATAGCAGTCGTTCCTCGGTAGATGCTGGCAATAAAATCCATGAAAACACTGGAACAACAATAAAAACAATAAAAAAACAATAAAAGATTTATTGTCCCATTAAAAAATGCTGCTTTGTCCATATTTTTGTTGTAGTTTAGAGGCATTACTCCTGTATACACGCACACACACACACACACACACACACACACACACACACACACACACACACACACACACAGAGGCAATGTGGGATCACCTTAATTAAAAAAATGTAGCTTGTAAACCAAGAGAATCTAAGCGTCACGATGGGAGTTTAGCAGCGAACCGCCACATGCAGCTGTTTCTCGTTAATGCTGACAAACACACATATATAAATATACAGTATGTTTACAAATACACACACAGCACCTTGTGCCGGAGGGAGGCGACTGTTAATAGTTTCAGCATCGCCACCATAAGCTTTTCTCGCTCCATAACTCTGTCAGCAGGGATTTACAGCTCATTGGCTCTCATTATGAAAATGTGATATTGCACTTGAAACCCCTCTGGCTATTCTTGGCCTATGGACTTCTGCAGAGTCATGGTTTAGAGACGGAGAGGAACACAGCCGCCAACCTTCTCATCCTGCAGGGCCAGAGCGTTGGAGACACTCAGTTTATCCTAATCTTTATTCCCGGAAAGGAGTTTCTCCCCCAGATTTTTAGGCTGTCACACATTTTATATCACGATAATACCATGGGGTTTTATGATGTCAGGGTCTTCAGTAAGTTTTGATTTTTCTAATCAATAGTAACCGCAGTGGATGTAGTAATTGCACACATACAGATTTGCTGATTTGTAAGCTCATAGGTCATGCATGATGATTTAAAGGATGTGCATTGAGTCTTCAAAACTTTTTGTGTTATACATAAAGATCAGAAGCAGAGAGGGACATTATGCTGTTGATGTGATTTTATTTTTTGTACTATTTTGTCCAGTAATTCTATTGGAGTCGTTCAAAACTGTGGTGGTATCAAAGATATAGGTTTTGTTTTATTATTGATGGGGGCACGTAATGAAACTGGGGGTGGGGGGAATCCTCTGACAGAAAATTTTGAGTGTGGAACACTTCATGCACCACTTTGTGTCTTTTCTGTATCAGTTGTCCTCTGCTACTTTATTTTTTTCAGTGGGGTGGATAAATGCACATATTCTCAATATAGAGCGGAACGGGTCCCCTGTGTCCCCCGAAAATCTATAGCTATCTTTGCTATAAACATCTCACAGTCACTTGTTAAGTCTACTATTTTTGATATTAATTTGGCTGGAAAATCACTTTTAACTCAGCCAAACTTCAGATTAGATGATAAAGACAAAAATTTACAACAATTTCTACAACTAATAACTATTTACATTGCTAATAAATAATAATGAAAAATCTGCAGGTTGTCTAAGTTACGGAAGAAGTTTAAACTTAGATGAGTCAACTAGTCTAAAAGTAAGAAAACAAAATTGCACTTAATTTTGACTGTTTTCTATAAGATTAAAGTACAAAAAATATTGCATTTATTAAGAACAATTTGAAATAAATCACAGTTACAACCAAATCATATCTGTTGCTGCTGCATTGTCTTGCACTTTGCACCGTGTATTGAAAACTGAACACATTATCCTACAAAACTCACAAACTATAAATAAAGTAATATAAGTAAACAAACATTTATTTAAAACAATATTCTTTAGGAAAATAAAACTTTAGGAAATATGTCAACAGAATTTTGAATGGGTGACAAGTCGCATTAAGTCCTAATAACTTTATTAAGTTGAACTGATTAGTATTTCGTGTGCAGAGTAGTGAGGGTAGTAACATTTAATTGATTAATCACGCATGTCCCAAGTGTAAATCTTAGTCACATTCCTGTGCACTCTGACTTGACCAATAAAGCTGTTTCTGATTATAAGTACTTGTTTTTTTTCCAAATTTTAAATTATATTAAAATTTTTTTAGGATATAATTGAGAATATGGCAGCAACACATTCATTGCACCTTGGCTTGACTAAAATGATTGGACTGATTAGTAGTTTTTTAAAGAACTTTGGGGGCATTTGATGCATTTATTATAGACAGTAGAGACGTGGAACAAAGGTGGGACTTGAAGATGTTGCTCTGCAGAGTCTTCCTGTAGCTCTGCATTTCATCACATCAGATGCACAGACACACATGCAACTCACACACTTGAGCTGTGTCAACATAAAGTGTGTGTTTGTGTGAGTGTGTGTGTGTAAATATGATCAGAGTGGAGGAGCTGTTATCTGTTTCTTTTGGTGGGCAGATAGAGCGGGATAGCTGCTGTGTATCACATGCTTAAACACTCAACAACCAGCACTCTGTAGCTGCTATCTCTCCTTCTCTTGCTTTCTTCTACCCTTGCTTTTCATTTTTTCTACCTCTCTCACCTATTTTCCTCCTCTTTTCTGTCTTTGTTTTATTTTTCGTTCTCCTTTTCTTAACCCTCCTCTCATCTTCTCCTCCCATCTCCTCATTTCCTTGTTTCCATTTCTTGATTTTTCTTTTTTCTCCTTTCCTCCTTTTTTACTACCCTCTTCATTTTCTCCTTGTCATGCCATTAATTTTTCTTCTTCTCCTCGTCCTTTTAATTTCCTCTTCTTCTCTCCTCTCGTTATACTTCCTCTCCTTACCGTCTTCTCTAAAGTTTTCTTGTCCTCTTTTCCCCTCATTTTGTTAATTCTTTTCCCTTCTTTGCATCATTCTTCTTTTCCTTCTTTCTATCATTTTTGTTTTCCTTTCCTTGTTCTTCTTCTCCTTTCCTTTCCTTTCCCTTTGTATCCCCGTCCTCTGCTCATCTCTTCCAACATAGGTCCTCCTGAGTCATTTTCTCCTCTCGCCTCCTCACCTTGTTTCCTCTCTGTTCATGTTCTTTCCTTTTTTCCCCACTCTCTCCTCCTCTCTGTCCTTTCTTTTAATCAGTCATATTTTCCTGTCTTTGCTCTTTCCCCCTTCTTTTGAATTCTTTCAAAAGATTTCAAAATGAATTCTCCTTTCCTTTATTTTCTTTTCATCATTCCTCCTTTCCTCTACATGCTACCTTACCTCCTCCTCTTATTCATCTCAATTCTTCCATTCCTCTCCTACATCTTCCCTTCACTCCTCTTCTTTTATTTCTTCCTCCCACCTGTTATTTCTTCACTCTTCCAAACCAGTTATCCCTTTTGTGCTTTTTTTCTTCCTGCTTTCCTCTTTTCTTTTATTCCCATCTCCATTTACTTACCTGCTCATTTGTACCTGCTCACTGTGGGAGGTCCGGTGTCGGGCTTGTAGCGTGACAGCCCTGTTGAGAGCGGGTCATTTCAAGGTCGGGATCAAACCAGAGAAGGGCCGTGTGATGATTTTGTGTGTGTGTGTGTGTGTGTGTGTGTGTGTGTGTGTGTGTGTGCGTGTGCCTGCGTGATGCCTGTTAGTTCATCCTTACATGCTGAGAGTTTGATGTGCCTGAGGCGAGAGCTGCCTACACACACACACACACACACATACACGCACGCACATCAGTCATAAATATAGAGCAGAAATAGCCTTGGGGTTGGCGAGGTGAAAATGGTACGAGGCCCTTTGACTCCTGACAGCTGAGTTGTAACAGACCATTTCTAGTCTGTCTGCGCTCGTGTGTTTTTATCGAGTAAATACATCTTGTGCTGTGTTCAGAAACACTTTTATGCTCCATATTGCTCATAATGGATTTTTTTTTAGCTGTTACCCATTCATTTTGTTGCTCCACTGGCACAGTTTGTGACATGATATTTTTAAGTAATTTCTTAACATTAGGAAGAGAAAGGTATAAAAATTTAGAGTGTTTTTACATATACAGAGGACTCACTGCGTAATGCCTAAAAATGTTTTTATTCACTGTGACTGTGTGCACATCCACAGACCCACCCTTGTATCCCTATGGCTGCAAAAAATATTGATTTGAATTGAAATATTCTAAAACTCTTTTATATTCCTTTTGTGAACACAAAGGGATGTACCTTTTTTGCACAGAACCAATTTGTTAAACCTTTAACGATGAGATTTTTTTTTTGGCCACTTGGGGACAGCAAAAACAAGATTCGATGATAAAAAAAACAAACAAACTTAAATGTCCCTGAGGCCCAATTTGCTTAACAGATGGTAGTCCAAACACATCCAGTACAATAAATACAGCACAAGATCTGTATTGCCTGCACCGTCACTATGAATCATGGGAAAAAAATGAAGATGCAATGACATAACATCCAGGAAACTGTATGATATCAAAACAAAAAAAAGTACCTATTTACACATCAAGCAGTTTCACGCAGCAATAATTATTATTGATCATTATTCGCTTTCTCCTTTTTTTAGCCCTCTTCTCATCCTCTTCTCCCATCTCCTCATTTCCTTGTTTCCTTTTCTTGATTTTTCTTTGTTAATTCTCTGTCGGTATATAACGTTGAGTGACTACCTTCACATAATTATAGGAAAAATATCGTAATATCATGGCTGCTTTAAGCGTAACGTATATGCAGATACTGACTAACAGCTGCAGACCAAAGCTACAACTTGAAAATGGAAGGTAAAATAAAAAACAAAAAATCGGGGCCAAAAATTAGTGAAAAAAAATAAACACATACAGAATTGCAGTGTTGATTAATATTGAATATGTAGTCTAACAACGTGGAGCTTCTTGATTAGATTACAGACAGTCTTAAAATTAAATTATTGATAGGATATGATCAAAAGTTAAACCGGGAGAATGTGGCTCCTGAAAATGACAATTTTTCACAGCAGACATTTTGACGTGTCAAAGCAGGAAATAATCAGTGCATTCAACTCAGATCAGCCAGTTCTCGGGCCTTGGTGCTTGTGCATGCTGTCACACTGGAACACTGACTGAAACTGAGCCATCATTAATGAAATTTGCTTCCCCTGCATGCTTTTCACGTCAAAATGCCTGCTGTGGAAAAGGTCTTTTTGGGTGTCAAAACTCACTTGCACCGGTGCACCCATGTAATTTTCCACGATCACACGCTTAATAGATGTATGAGCGAAATTCATGACTGTAGAGCCGGCTGTCTTTAAGGTGAGCAGCTTTGCAACACCAGCAAGCTATAACAGACAGTCGAGTACAAAATGTCGAGGATCAAAAGTTAATGGTTCTTTTAACCTAGCCTATCATTTCCAGTGTCCATATTTCTCCACAAACATCGTGCAGCAGCAGCAAGTTCGGTGATAAAAGGACATTGTGAGAAAACTGAATAAATGTGGAGGATATTTTCTCTCACCTGTAATCCAAGAAAATACAAGAAAAATGGTCCAATATTCATTTATTTGCATCAGGATTTGTTGTACAATCCGTCTCAGTTTTGCTCGATCTGCTCTGTACACTGACTCATAAAAGTAAAGTATTGTCGGTGGTTGTGCTGCTGTGTTGGCAGATCTAACCTGTTCTAGTAATTGAGTTGTGTTATTTTTAATGGAGCCATATGTTGTTCCTGCTGACTGAGGCACACTCGAACACATCACACACAAACTGTGCCGCTGCTGCTGTTTGACACCTTGTCAAACAGCAGCAGGATATTTTGTATCCGTGGCTACTTTCTCTGACTCTGCAGCTCAACTTTTGTTTTCCTCTCAGAAAAGAAGCTAAAAAAGAAATAGAGGGACGACTTCTGACCTCTGATATTCTAAAATGGCAAAAAAAATAACCACAGAATATATAACACATTTACAGCTCGCTGAGGCACGACTGACAAAGAAAACACATAACTGAGACCAGTGAGCGTCAGTGAAGCACAGTGTGTCACTTCATCTTCTAGTTTTTCTTAGAAATATGTGTATAATTGAGTCGCTGAAAGCCTCAACCAAATTTGAATTGAATCAGCTTCAATAATGTCGTAATGTTTGTATTGCAGGGTCGTCAGAGTGGATGTAATTGGGTTATACAGTCCATTATTATTACATGAATGAAATGAGAACCGGATCTGCCTTGAAGCTTAAGCAAATTAAACAGATGCTGCAACCATATCAGTTCCCAGTGAGTGGGCATCATAAGCTTAAGAATAAGAAAAAATGGACATTTTTTGCATGGCTTATGTTCAGAGGTGAGAATATGACAACAAAATGTTTTACAATAAAAAATAAATCTCTGTCTTTGAAGCCATAGGGCAGGGGTTATTAACCATAACCATCAAAAGAGCCACTTTTGGGAAGCGGTAAATTTAATGTTAGCTTTACAATGAGGGTAACATACTCTATTAAGTCGAAATTAGCCCATCAACATTACTAATAGGTCCAAATTAGGATTCCTTTACATGCTTTACCACAAGGTGGCTAATGCAGTGGGCTACTATTATTATAGCTATAGATTATTTGGTACTTTAACTTGGCAGTGTTGTCGCTGAAAGCAAAAAAAAAAAAAAAAAAAAATCTGTCAACGCGCTATTTAATTCAGTATGTCCTCTAAGGCTTTTACTATTTTGGATTTGGGATCCATAGCCAGCCCAGCAACAAAGACACAAAACTAGCAGCCATTTGTGAGGTCCAGCAGCATTTAACAGAAAAATTGCCAGATTATAGACATGTGACCTAAGTTTAGTTTTTTTAATTCTGTGTATAGGCTACACATTTTCTACAACTGGGGAACTGAGGAATCACTTTAGGGCTACAAAAAAATAATTTAAAAAAGGTAGGCTTTATTCATTTCCACAAAATATTTTTTTGTAAGTAACAGGGAGCCACTGTAGGAGCTGAAGAGCCTCACGAGGCCTACCCCTGCCGAAGGGATACAAGTTAGATAAGTCTGTGTCTTTGCATTTTTGAAGGTTTTAAATTCAACCAATACAATTTTTTAAAATTATTTAATTAAATATTACATATATTTACTTTCAGTGTCTACGATAATCTGCATTGATATTTATTGTTTGCATTTCCATGTTGTATGTTTTCCTTAAAAATAGAAATAAAAGATATACTACTACTACTACTACCACTACTAATAATAATAATAATGATAATAACTATTATTATTATCCCACCTCAATAACAAGATAAATGATTTGTTTTAATTATTTTCTTCTAAATTTATGTCTTTTTTCTGATTAGATTTGGGGTCCTGGAATCATCTCACTGTTGGACCCCAAAATCTGTCTAATTAACACCAACTGTCCATCCAACACATTGTCATTGCTACACTAGTTTGGAGGAATGTTTTTTATTTATCAAAGCTATAAATTGTAAAAGTTTTTTCAACAATTAACAGATGTGGAGATGTCTACGTTTTTGAGGCCCAAAGGAACCCATCAATTTGTGGAAATTAAGTGATATTTAATTATAGATTCACAGGAAGGTTCCTGAAAAAAAACAGCATGATTTTGTATTAATTATTGATCAAAATACCTCCAGTTAATTAATTCTAATTACTTTGCTTGGAGTCTTTCAGTCAATCTACAGCAGTTTAGCAGACCATGCAAAATTGCAAAATAAGTCTGCAACCAAGTGTACAGTTTAGCATGTATTCCGATATTCAGTTAGGAATAATAAATAAATATCTTTAGTGGTTTAAATTAAGCATTGATCTCTAGCAGAAATTAATAAACGCTTATCAGTTTAACAAAACTAATTAAACATAATGAAATAGTCTCTTGTCCCCCTGTAATTTGTATCAGTGTAGTTCTGAGACACCAACTTTGTTTAATTATCAGGTAATTACAGATCCATTAACAAAGAGATTATATTTAATCATTTAATTTTAATTTAAATTCTGAAGTGAAAAACAACAATTAAAAACGATATCTGCATTTATCTAAAGATGAAATAGGTCTGCCAAAGGCTTCCCAACCTTTTCCACACTTCTGCCAAGTACCGAAAGTTAACCAGGAGTGACACAAATCCTCTCTTTGCAAATCTTGAGGTGAAAACATGTCAGTGAAAACTTGTGGTAAATTTCTGCCATTTGAAAGCAATCGGTGAACCTCCTCCCTGCTCACAGTCTAACGTGTGTGATGTGATGACAGCCGTTTGTCTTTCTACTAACTTCTGTTTTCAGTTGTGACCTGCTTTGTGTGTACATATGTGTGTGTGTATGGGAGCACAAGCGCACACCATCACCACCGTCTCCTGTGACCCCGTCTGCCATCTGCTGACAGCTTTCTTGTTGTTTTGTTTATTTCCCGTCGCCATGTATTTGTTCCATATGCATATGCATGAGCAAACACACACACACACACACACACACACACACAGACACACACACACACACACACACACTAATGCAATCTTCTCTCCCCTGCACAAGCGATGACACATTCCCCTTTGAGTGCTATGGCTGCCGATTGGAAACTCAGACACACTCTCAGAAGTGAGCGTTCAAAGTCGTTTCTGTTTGTAAACGCTGAAGGCGAATTGGCCACGGCCGCTTCTCAGACGCTCCGTGTCAAAGCTGTTGGAGGGCTGGAGAATAAGAAAGCAGTTTAATCGAAAGTCTAATCTCCATTCTTATTACCTCCTACTTCTCTTTCTAGCTGTGGTGTGTGTGTGTGTGTGTGTGCGCGTGTGCGCGTGTGTGTGTGTGTGTGTGTTTGTGTGCGTCAGATAGGTTCTGACAGCTCAGAGGGATGTTCATCTTCACTCCTGTCACATCTGCATTGTCACACTCTTACACTCATTGGGCTGGTTTCTACCCACATGAATACTTCATGTCTATTTTCAATGTATGCATGATACTTTATAATTATTATTACTTATTCATGTCAGAGAAATTATTTATGTTTTATTTGTATGATTATGCTGTAAGCAGTGTTGGGAAGGCTACGGATTATGGTCAAATTTTTCTCATTGGCTTTGCTGACCCGTGTTGCCTGAAATTATGCCAAAAGAAGACTTTCCTGTATGGCAGAAAACTGTGAAGCAACAGCATAAATGTGTTTTTCAGCACATAAACTTTTTACTGAAAATATTTTTTTCATTTGTAACCAATTTGTACTCATCAACATTTTGATTAGTAACTGCAATTTAGTGACATATTTTTTTCTCAGTAACTGCAGCTGATTATGATTACATCTATTTTGTGATTTAAATACTGTAACTAGTTGCATTTAACTATTTACTCCCCAACACTGGCTGTAAGCATTAAGGTGTTGGTATGTTTGGTTACGGTTGGACTCGTCTCAGGAAAGTGGTTGCAAAATTTGCTTCCAGAGCTGTTGTCTTCTAGAAATCTAACACCAAATAAATCAAAGAAGTGACAGGGCTAAATATTTTGTTCTATTTTAGCTCCGTCACCTACTCCTCAGAAAATTACATGGCTCTCTTTGGCTTGTTGGATGTTTCAACTTCTCAACAGACATTTTTTTTATTTTTACCTCAGCTCTATGCCATTTGGCTCTGAGCAGATAATGTACAATCGGTTTGTGTGCTGGGAGCTGCTGTCCACAGATTCCTGTGGGGGGCTGGTGGGAGCCATTGGGGCTCAACCAGATGGTGTGGAGGACCAAAACAATAAGCTGCTGAAGGCTGCACAGAGCTGCAGGCTTCACTGTTAATTCTCAGTGGGAGCAGCAGGATGAGAAACCTTTTCACAGTTACGGGAGGTATTTAATTCAATGTTCAGGCTGTCGTTATTGCTCAGGGAATGTTTGGAGCCAACCAAGTCGGCAGAATAAATGTTGCCATTGCATGTTTCTGCAAAACCACCGATATGTTACATTTGTACATTGTTATGTAAAGGGTGCCTTCAAACCTTTCTTTAAGTTTCACCAACACTGTGGTTAAAGCTTGTTTATATTCAGGCACGATAACCAGTTGGTTATGATGAGTGAAAGATCATGTTATGGTTTTGAACACCCACATTCTTGGTCACAATTGCCACCAGAAATGCAGTGATGACTCACTAAAAAACACACATGGTCAGTGGCACGAACATCCCTGAACATGCAGTGGCATCTGGTATTCAATGACACACCTTGCCAAAAAATATCCCCACAATTTATGAGCACAAATGCCACTGGCAATTCAGTGAAAACTTGCTAAAAAGCATCCATATTTAATGGCACAATCTCTGCTGGAAAGGCAGTCACAACCTGTTAAATAACACAAACAAACATTGCTGGAAACATTAATGTCTTACTGAGAAACAACTGGTGGTGTTGTTTGTTGATCGAGCAGAGGTGTCACGCCATCCCTCATCCCCGACACCTCCAGACGACAAAGTCAGCTCATATACATGTAATTAGAACTTAAGAAATATTTATATAATATGTGTGAAGCTGTAACATATCTGTTGTTTGCAGAAATGTGCAATGCCAACATTGTCTTCTGGAGACTGTACTGTTGCAGTATGTTAAAACAACTACTTATTCAGCAGTTTCCTGTGTCGTATTTGTTTTTTTATCCGGTAAAAAAACACACACACACACAAACACACACTCACCCTGTAAACCCAGCATGTCTCCAAAATAACTTCCAAGGGGATATGGCACGCAAGTGTTTAACACGTAACACTTTGAAACAAATGCTGTGTGCATGTAAAACATTTGAAGCATCATAGTGTTGAATCAACGATCCATCATGCACACAGCAGTGTACACCTATTGTAAATATCACACATATCACAGGTGTGATATGATCAGCTCAGCTTGTGACTTCACCTCTCAGAATTAGGTTTGCTGCCACATAGTTTTTCACTCACAAGAAATTTGCCTACTGTAAACTACTGCAAAAGCCAAGAACCACAATATACAATAGAAAAAATACAATAAAAATATGGAAAACTATAAAAAAAAATACTGTAACTTACAATAGAGCTATTTTAGAAAGAGAGCTGTAGGGTTTGTACAAAAATATTGATCAAAATATGTGCAAAAGTTCATTGTATATAGAATATGTGCATTGTACAAGATGTGCATAAATATAACCTCTAGAGACAGAGGTCTATGGAGGGAGATAAGAGTCTATTTCAGTCCTGAAGCTTTGGTTGTGATTGAATCTGGAAATGAGCATCAGTGCCAACTGAGCTTCAGATCACAGATTCCCGTATGTCCAAATATGTTTACATCATCCCAGTTATCCTCCAGTGTGTCCCAGGCTTTAAGCTATGAAACCACCTAATGGGAATCAGATGGGATACAGACTTACTTTAAAATTCTGTGAATGTTTTCTAAAAGGATTTCTCTGCCATTCCTCCTCTGTTGATATGAGCTGTAAGTACACAGTCTGACCCTGTGGTTTCACAGATATCGAAGTTTAGCAGCTTAAAATTGTGAAAAATGCTGCAGGGGAAGTATGAAAGGCATAAAATGGAAAGTGGAAAGTGTCAGTGTCAGCAGAGGGATCATATTTACATGCAAACACTCGTACAGCACAAATAGCCTCAAGTTGGGTTTTGCCTTGTATCTGCACTCTCACACTACACTGGACAAATATTGCAATATCAAAGAGCTGATGAGCTTTGGTTGTACTGGTTTTACTGGACATTCAACTATTTTGGTTACCCTAAATTTGCAATGTCTCATAGATACTATAGTATTTTAAGCACTGGTATGCTTCAAACAAAGTGCTTCTTGGTTGGTTGGACAGTGTCTGAAACTGCCTTTCGTGGTGGAGTGAATGGATTTGGGTTGGATCTTAGATTTCTTTTCACTTTTTCTCAGAAGCATGATAAACGTGCTAAACTGTATGACATTGTCGGACAACATGGTATTTAATCAATACTATTATAATTTTGGGATAATACAACTGTTACCAACAAAACAAAATATATAATCAATATATTTCCATGCTGATTAATAACCTCGCTTTTTGTGACTGTCATCTCCATTTCCATGAAAAAACACAGAGTCTGACTTGCATCTGGAAAACAATCAGTCAGTCCAATCCAATATGTAATGAAGCCTAGGTTACTACTCAAGAAAGTAGGTTTGAACCTTGGTACAACCTGCAGACAGGTTTTCTAGTCTCTGTTGAGTCCGCCAGCCAACTTGTACTTTTGCTTTCTATACATGGTAGGGTTTTCCAAACTTTATAAATACCCCAGATATAAACAGAAAAATGCTTAGCTTGCTCAGTCCTGTTATGACTAAGATATCTTCTGAAAGAGATTTTTTTTCCACGTACAGATTTAGCTACTACATCCGTAAACTTTATCTGTATTTTTTAGCTAGTAGTACCATGTTAGTGGAAGGATGCCAGACATTTCCAATCAATCAAGAGGGAGGTGAAGTCCAAAAGTCCAAATTAATGAAAAGAAAAGATAGATGTCATCATTTCCAAAATTCATTACATGTTGTTTTCTAACTAAATATTGTTATTCAGTCCATATCTTATGGCATTTAGCTTTTCAAAAACTATGTTTTCACTGTGATCACAATCACTTAGGTAACATAAGTATTGTAGCAACACCTACATTCCCATCATGCCTAGATCTGGACTGTGTGGTTTTTAGTTTGCAGTTAAGTTTTCTGTTTTTTGTTCCAAAACACAAATGTAACTTTTTGTCAGTGTTTATAATGTGTCCATTCAAAACATGATGGTTTGTGTTGGTTATTGCCATCTTTGTGTTAGTTTAGGGTTTATGTAGGGCTGTCAGTGGTAGTACGTTATTCCAGTGGTTAACATCTGGCGGAGTAATATTTTTAGTGATGAGGGACGTGTGCCGTCGTGCTGATTTCAGCACATTTTAGATGCCTTGTTGACTAATCAGATTGCTTGGTCAGAGCTATTTTTTGTATAATGTTGACTAATCCAGGAGACTTCTGTCTGGAAAATACTGCAAATAAACTTTTCAGTAGCTTTGTCACCTCACCACTCTACTGTGAAAGTGTCATATAGTATGAATATGAATCAGAATTTAGCTCTGCAGTATTTTAAAGATCAGTGACCACTTTTCTGTAAAATCATTAAAGGGTTTAAAAACACGTGCACATATAAACATATACACAGACATACACAAAGTCATATGTAATTATACACACACACACACACACACACACACACACACACACACACACACACACACACACAAAAGACAGACACACTCAGACACAGACAGACACAGTACTCTGGATGTGTCTGTGCTGATGTTGTCCAATTACAGGCCAGGATCAATGGCCTTGTCATGCTGCTGCAAAAGGTCGCTTATGTGAGTACACACACACTCACACACACATACACATACTTTACCGCCATCCCTGGCAGTGCGAGGTCAGGACCATCCATCAGGGTTCGTGTAGAGTTTTGTTCAGTGTCAGAGTAAAGATCGGCCATCTCACCACTCAGCAGGCTGACTTTTTAAACGCTCGAAAAGCAAGGAGTGTTTGCTTTACCCCTAAAGAGAGAGGGAGACACACACAAACACACACACACACACACACACACACACACACACACACACACACACAAAAAAAACAACAGGGAAATAAGAGACACGGGAGAAGCAAGTGGAAAAGAGGTAAATAAATCAAGTCAAGGTTGTGGCCTTCTGGTGTGAAAATGACGCCCGTCTGCAGTGTGAGGGGTAGAGGTGGGAACTTTTAATGCTTGTGAGTTGTTGGTTATTACGGCCAGACACTCCAGAGTCCCTGTCACACATGCACTACAACCCTGAACTTACCTACACATTACCAAGAGGAGCTGAATGTGAGAATGCAAATGTCTGGATCAGTTAGACTGCATTAACTTTACCCCGCCTGCTCCTTAGTGTGAAGTCCATGTAATGTCTGGTGGAGTCCATGTGTGAATGGAGGAGGTCATTGCTGAAGAATTCACAGGAAGTGAGTTGGACATTTCTGTCCTTCGACTGGCATCAAACAAATACGAACATCCAGCGGTGAAGATGACTAGCAGACCATTATTACAGTGTCTGTATGTGCGTGTTTGGGATTGATGGAGGAGGTGAAAAGAGGTGAGGAGTGACGCATTAAAAAGCCTCTCCAGCTGTGCGTTGGGGAAAATTGAGCTAGCTGTCATTTGCTTTCGTAACTGAAGGACGAGAGTGACATTAACCGAGCGTAAGGGATCATTCTGACGGCACACACTCTCTAATACACATACTTTTTTGTGTTATTATACAAATAAGGACCTTCCTCTGGCTTTATTCAACTTCTAATGTCCAAAGGTGGATTTCATGAAGTCTTAATTCTAAAGTAACCAGAAAACAGAACAACAGTGAAAGAAAAATGCTTTTATGCAGAACATGAACAAATGGTGTTAAACTAACTGTCCCCAAAATGCATTTAAACCCCCATGTGGCCACTTTATGAGCGAAGTGAAGCAAAATAATAATGTGATTTTCCAGAAGAAAATGGACCATTAACCCCAAAAGCCTCCAAATTAGCCTTTGGTGGAAGTGATGAACCCACTACATTTATGCTTTTTTAACAAAAAAGTCTGGCTCTAAAACCGGTTCTCACAAAAAAGAGATGCACTAAAAAATACAGAATAAACACATACATTTCACTTTTAATTTAACTTATTTTTCATCAAATATCATCACTCTAATACAGTTCTATCCATACTTTAATATCCAACTCTGTGTCTTATAAGTACAGTCTGTTCCTCAGCAGCATAACAATGGAACAATGTATTGTCCCAGCGCAGATGTGTGAGCAAATTCTTCAAGCAATGGGGAAGGTTGAGCTAATTTTGAAAATTTATATTAGGGCTGTCAAACTATAAATTCTTAAAATCGTGATTAATCACAGAATTTCAATTTTTAATTGCAATTGATCACATTTTTTTTTAAATCAGTTGTTTTCAGTTCCACTACAATGAAGTCCACATTGACATGGTAAAGCAATTCCTACCAAATTGTCTTGATTATGGCAGCAAAATATTGCATAAGACTAGCATAAAGTGGGCATGAATGTAAAGGGGAGACGCATTGGTACCCATAGAAACCATTTTCATTGAGATATCTTTGAAGTCAGAGTTAAAGGAACCCCTGTAAAACAACTATGCTGTTCTTCCATTGCCAAAATTTAGCCTAACTTTGGAGCATTGTTCAGGCCCCTCACTGAGAAGCTGGCATGACATGGTACCGCTGGATTTCTCAGGTCTTCTTGTGTTTTGATTTTTGAAACTGTCATATCAATATTAGTTTCAGCGACAAAACATCCTGTATCATAATTTCAATATTTAAGAAATCTGCAAAACCTTCATTTTTTTAATTTGTTCTCCTGCAATTTGCAGTCATGCAGTCAACTAAACCAGGAATCATTCTTATGTTTTTGTTAATCTAAATCAAAGCACTTTGTTAAGGTTAGGTAAATGTGATTGGATAAATGTTGACCAAGTCTTTGCTGACTTAAAGCATACTTGATTTGTCCTGAACTTTAGAACTTGCCCTTTTTCCAAGTGTTTTAATGCCCTAAATAAACCATATTCAGGACGCAAATCACAAACTCCAGTCCAGTCTCTTTTGGATGTCCAACCTAAAAAACGGTAAAACACATTTTCTGTTTTGTAAAAATGATGTCAGTGAACATATTTCAGGGAGCTATAAAGTTTCCTCCAAAACGTATTTTTGCTATGAAAATGAGCAGCGTATAAACATGATTTGTACATGACGGCGTTGCAGTCCCACAAACCTGACTCACCTTAAGATGAGGCAACCAATCATTTCAACATGGAGGTCACCTCGAACATCATTAGCAGTAAAAGTGGAAAACACTTGCTGATATTCTCCCTTTTGTCAGCCCATGTAAACATTATTTATATCCCACATGATGCACTAAATGTGTCACAAAAAGCGCCATGCTATATACAATATAGAAGGAGAAACAAGCAACAAAAACTGTGTGTGTTGAGCTGAACAAAACTTGTCTCTTTATTCAAAACACAGGATCAGAGTTCAGTTCAGAGGAAGGCAGAGATCAGAGGAGATTAAGAGAAACAGAGAGAGAGCTGGAGAGAGCTTAACAAAGTGAACATTAAGAGGTCAGATATTGTATAATTAATCACAGCTCTGCAAGGAAGCGACTGCTATGTACCAGTGTCAGAGATGATAAAACATTCACACACACACACCCACACACACACACACGCGCATCACTTCCTAATAGGTAAAGAGCACAGAGCTTAAATCCAGCGTCGTTCCTGCCTCAAGGTTTACTTTGCACCACGGACAATTTAACAACAATTTGAACATTCCAGTGATTAATAACAGCGACCAGGGACACGAGTGTCTGCTCAATTGCTTGTGTGTGTGTAGGGGTGGGGGGTTGGGGGGGTGTATGAGTACAGAAAGGCTTAGTCAAGGCTTTTCCTCATGAGAAATGACAATGTCTTGTTCCTCTTGCTTTGCTGACTTATATTTATAGGACTACAACAATTTACACAAAACTGTTCTTAGCTAGAATACAGTAAAATGATGAATGCAGAAACCAGTCTTCCAGAAGAAGTGTCATCAATTCAAAGTCTTTAATATGTCAGGATACAGCCGGGGAACCAAACAAATCATTGAACTCATGTTTTACATGCTCTGGCAGATAGGCCTATGTCTGGTCCCCCCTTCCTTTGCGATAGATTCCCAGCCAGCCAATCACAACTGCTTATCTAATATAGAGGGTGTTTCATACAATCACTGAAAACTTGCAGGGTTTTCACACGCACGCAAAATGCATGATAATGTCATTTTTGGCTTGTGCATCCTTGTGCTGTTGACCTTATGGCAAGCAGAAACTTTGCTGAGTAACAACGAGACATTTAAAAAAAACCAACAAAACAAACAAGATGGCTGTCGCTGATGTGAAACCCTATGTTCAACTGATCTTTATGCAACATTTAGAGCAGTAAACAACTGTGCTATGTAAGCACATGGTGGAGTAAGAGAGTGAGCAGAGAATGTTGTCATGCTCATTGTACAACTGTGTTGTATTAGAGCTTCTCTGTGGTTTGTTTTAATACGCTTGTCTGTCTGTGTGTGCAGGTTAGTGCATGTGTATGCCACTCTCTAGCTCATCTGCGTGACTTTGCACTGCGCTCATAAGGCTGTTTATTTATTTGGATCCCCACTACCAGGATAGCAACTACTTTTCCTGGGGTCCACACAAGTAAACATTACATTATATTAAAACAAGTGCATAATTTAAAATCAAGGCAATGCAAAAAAGAAAAGAACAACAAAAAAAATACAACAAAAAACAACAGTCACCAAAAACAAAATTCAGTTACTACTGATAATGGGATAATGTCCCAGTAAGTACTTCAAAATCAAATGGCTTAATTGACAACTGTGTTTCATATTAATACTGTAACAGCTAATTTCTGCACGCCGTAGTCTGTTGGCATTTCTACATCACTCGGTGCTATATCACATGTTTTGTTGCTCTGGTTTGTTGTAGGTCTATCCAACTGCATCCATTTTGCATTTTGCTCTATGGCCACTGATAAAGTGCCTTGGAAATCAAAATGAACTCAGAGGTTTGAGACCAACTTGCATTTGAGTATAATAAAATCAGCTATTGTCCAATCAGTGAGTTCCTGTATTTCCGTTTTCTTGGTCGAATATTTTGTTTTGTTCATTGATCATTGTTCATTTACTGATCAGTCTCTAAAACCAAAAAATTATGCAGGAGGCCTTCTTTTTTATGCGAAATGTGCAAGAAAACGTGAAGTGCAAGACAGAAAGGTGTCTGCGCTCTAGTGCTACTGACAAGGCAAGGTTTATTGCTGGTCAGTTGTGCAATTTGGTGTTTCTAAATTCACCAAAGTTAAACTTTATGCAAAAGATTTGCCACATACCTGCAAAACATTTCAATGAATTGACAGTTGAACAACCCAAGAGAAGACCTAACTTTGATACTCTGTGCAAATGTAAACAAGGAAACTATTTTCACTCTACATTTCTCGCTGTATCATCACAACAATGTTGTAGAGAAAACAGTAAAGGTAAGCTCTTTAGGTAAATGAAATTTCAAGGCATATGCTAACCTGACCAGCTCAGCCACTTTCACTCACCTTAGACAGCACTTCTCACTAATTACTTATGCTGTCTTAGTCTACGTTGGACTATTATGCGTCTCAGGTCTGTAGAAAGACGGGTAGATTCAATGTAAGAAGTTTGGGTGGGTTGCTGACTAAAATGTTTATAAATCAGTTACAGCAAGTATGAGCAAAAAGTTTATGTCTCATCTGTCTCGAGACTATTTTAGAAGACAGGAGATGCAGGTAAAATGTAGGACATCTACAACATCCCCCGACCCGCAGACTGCAATAGACTGTAATTTCACAAAAGATAGAAGACTCTCGAGTAAATAGGCTTAGCACTCACAGTGGCTGAGAATATTAACTATCCTTTAATGGAAACCCCACTCTGTAAGTAACTGTTTAAATTGATGATTTCAGCAAGTGCAAACTGCAGCAAAAGTGCAGTTGTGTGTGTGTGTGTGTGTGTGTGTGTGTGTGTGTGTGTGTGTATTCCAGCCCTTGTGACAGCAGCATTTTCTTTTGCCTGAAGCTAAAGTCTGTAATGTTTTTTTCACCTCCCCATCTGAGCTGTTTGCCTCTGTAGACAACATTAGTTTATGATACAGTGGTTCTTAATTGTCTGCCCAGGTGGGCTATTTATATCCCCAGTACTGTACCAGCACAGCTGTGTAGTTCGTTTACACTATAACTTTTTCAGCTGATAAATATTCAGCGCAACAAATCAAATGCCAAATAACTTGTTGAAATTGAATTTTACTGTTTTTATTCATTCATTACCAAGGACGTCAAATATGGTAGCACTTCGCTTGCAGTGCTAATTAAGCAATATCAGGAGAGGGGCTGCTGTTGTACTGTATATCATCATGGCTGTGAAGTTCTTCAACAGTCTGCCTGCAGCCTCGTGCCTACAACCCAATCACAGCTGTGTTATTAACGTAAAGTACAACAGCATGACCCCGAATGTGATATTGCTTTTATACAACAGTTCTACAATTGAATTGAATCGAATTTATTTATTTGATAGGGATGATGCAGTTAAACATAGTTTCATACAAAGCATGAAGCTGATGTGCTGCACAGTGAATTTATAGCTACTGCTAATTTCCAACTCGTATCCATAGCTGGGCTTTTAGTATACAGTGAGGAAAATCTACATAATTCAATCACATAAAACTTGACTATACTGTACATAGTCAAATACAGTACAACAAGCGTCACTTTTTTAGGCAACAGTAATAAGCGACAACGGATTATGTTTTTTTCATTTATTTTAATGATTTTTAATGATTTTTTTTGGCTCCGCCATCACACATAGTTCTGCAACTGCTGGAACTGACAGCAGTTGCCTAGCAGCACAAACATTTTCCTACGCACTAGCTTCCTACGTTGTGTAAGCTCGGTCTACATGTTATGCGCAGACCATCTACTTGTGTGTGTTTCTGTTAATTGTGGTACAAGTGAAAAACAGCCACTTTGGCAGCTTGTGTGATTCAGTTGAGTTAGTTTGATGAGCCAGTATGCCGCTCCAGCTCGTGCCCACTCACTGAATCCTGTATCAGACAGTTTATATATTGCGGTGGCTTTCAGGCTGTGGTTGGTGTAAGATGAGCGTGTAACCTGTCTTACTGCACATCCTTGTAACATCTTTGACAGCTGGTTTACTCCTAGGGAGCAGAGTATACCAAAAGCTGGCCGTCACAGCCTCTCTCCTCCTAAGCTGCAGGTAGAGGGCTTTTGCATCAGGCAGAATTTTGCCCAGGTATTTTAAGAGCGATGCTACTGGTCAGAAGGGATTTCCTCGCTCTTCAAACATTTCTACAATCTATGGTAATGTTAGAGTTTAATTGCTGACTCTTAATGTATGCCTAATTAATGGTTTAGAGCACCTGTAAAGCGGAATAATAAGTGCATAGTTGAAGACCCAGTGATGTTGTACTGTATATCAGCACTCATGGAATGCCTTTTGACCAATCAAATGGCTTGGTCAGAAGTAACTGTTGTATAATTCACATTTTAGGAATCTTTCCTGCTTCCTGCCTTGTCTGTAAACTATTAGAGTCAGGAAATTCAAATTGGGTTAAAGGCTATACTGTTTAATTCTGTCCTTGTTTTTCTTTTGTTGGTTTGATTGCAAGTAGTTTTTCTCTGGGAGAACTGGGGAATTTTCCTGTGCTTTTGTTGCTGTTGTTTGTTGGCGACAAAACCGAGTTGGGGAGGAAACACCTGTCAATCAACCAAGGTCTAGCCACAACTTTGGAAACTACACTAAATCCAAATAATCAAAGACACCCTATTTTCTCCACTTATTGATAGCAGAACAGCATGTAGCCTTGCAGGTACTTTCAGTGTTATTTGCCAAAATGAAATGTCAGAACTATTTGTCTTTGACATTTCTTTCACCCCAGAACAATTCAGGTGAAAAGAGTTTCTGTTATAGTATTGTAGTATTGAAAAATTATGTTGAAACAAGACTGACTCTACAGCTGTGCTGCTGCATTGGTTCTGAATCCCAAAAGTTTGTTTTCAAACCAAAAAAAATTTCCTTGACCTGAAGTGTGAACTGTGACAACATCAAAGGGCGTGTCATTTTCTACAGGTTGTAAAGAGAGGATGGACCCTTGCATGTGATAGTCTTCTTATGTCTTCTTATCGCTAACATTGGTCCATACTTGTTTTTTGGAATAAAACTAGTATTGACAACAGTACAGAAACTCACAGGTACTTAATGCAATCCAACCTCTTGCTACAACGAATTACTTCTGTTCACTTGTGCAGTGATCTCTGTAGATGGCACTTATTAGATAACAAAGACTGTTTAAAACTAGAGGAAACACAGGCTGGTATGGTAGATAGCACCAAGATTCCAAGAAACCTGAACAGCATGTTAGCGTACTAACATTCATAATATTAACATGTTGGGATATAGTGTTTACCATACTGACAATCTAAGTTTTGCATTTTACAAAACTGACATTTCCTGTATTGCACAATGTGCAGCTGGGAATGATGGGAATGTCATTAGATTTGTCAGGAATTTCACAGATCAAAAATATTGGACCAATTTTGCCCTTATGGTGGCGCAAGACGAAATGTCTGGGGAGTTTTTTTGACAGTTTATCCTTAAGGGGACATGAACCAAAATTCACCATCAGTTTAAAAGTTGTTGAGACATTTCACTCAAAATCAGAAACATTCATGTTTTGGTGGTAAAAGGTTAAAAGTCAGGGGATCCCAAAAGTCATTAGGCTACTTTTTTTCTGGGACACAAGTGTGTGGGGGGGGGGGTGTGCTGATTCATTGAGTATATTAGTGTGTATCTAGTGGATTATAAATTTAGCTGGATAAGTAAAAATGTTGACCAGATTGTGGCACTACATAAAAAGTCAAATGATCACCAAAGTCAGCCTGATTCATCCTCAGGGGAATATGCAAGTGCGCACCAAATTTTATGGTAATCCATCAAATAGCTGTTGAGACATTTCACTCAAAACCACTATGTGTGTCAACCTCATGGTGGTGCTAAAGGTAAAAGTCGAGTATTAGGATTCATCCTCTGGGGAACATGTCTGTACAAACTTTTGTGCCAAGTGAGATATTCACCGGATTAGTGAAAACTTTGACCTGTTGATGGTGCCAGATGACAAGTCAGTGGATCACCAAAGTTGTTAGGATTCATCCTCTGGGAAACATGAATGTCTGCAATAAAATTCATGGCAATCCACCCAAAAGTTGTTGAGATCTTTTTGTCTGAACCAAAGTAACTGACCTGACCTCAGACATTTGTGTCCCTAAATTATTCAACAACAATGTTTATTTCGAGAACATAAGGTCCCAAATCAACAGACCTCATTGTGTGAAAAGATTTTACCAGGAAATACTTCCTTTTGAAGAAAAAGTCACACTGAGAACCAAATAAACTACCTCAAGTATTCTTGATATAAGTGCGCCCATATATGATGTTCACAAAAGATTTCTGCAACAAAAGTCTGACAGCTTATCAGTTTATATCAATCAGCTGACAGCAGATTCGTGTCTGCCAATATTTCATCCCTATATGGAACTTTACAAGGATGTTTTAGAGTGTGAACTGCCAGGTCCTCGCAGCAGTTCTGAGTGAAGTAGAAAATAATGACATAGAAATAATGATAACAGATATTCTGCAGGAGCAGATCCCCTTTTGAATAAAACTTTTAAAAATGCTCAGACTAGGAAACATAAAACAAACCTAATATCGAAACAGAGGAAGTTTGATTGTGTGAGTGAAAGCAAAGAGGTTAAAGGTGAGGACTGGACAACGAGACAGCTCTGTCTGGCTGTCTTCCCCTCACCATCTAACACCCCCACCTCTGTCTTATTTTAGCCTCCCTCTATCCTGCAGCATCCCTGTGTCTGACTCCAGCGCTCACTTTCCTTGTCTTTCCCCACAATGCCGCCAGTCTCTGAAGTTCATTTATTCGGATCCTTCTTTTCTCCTCTCTTTCCATTTGACTTGACTGTCTCTAGTCAGATACCTAACAGGCTTTCTAAGAGTTGCCTGAAAGCAAAAGTACCACTTTCATGTCCTGAGAGGGAGAAAGAGACAGAGATGAGAAGACAGACAAAAGGAGAAACCGATGCCTTGCGGGAGTTTCCTAACATTGCTCAGAAACACTGTCAGGAATATCTTTCGAGAGGAGTGTCTTGCAAAGCCGAGCTGAAATGAAGAATAGGCAGATGTGCATTTTGATTGCATACAGTATAAAGCATGTGTATAATTATGGCTTTGGAACCATATTCTTGGACTTAAAGGTTGATCTATTTTATTGTCACAGGAACACATAAAAATCAATCACACATATGCACTAGAGATCTGCATAATCACACTGTCAAAATAATTTTTTTTGAGAGTATATCTGACCTTGACTCTCTTCAGCTGCTGTCTTGGTTGTGTCTGTTTACCTGTTGACATCACATCCTGTCTGCCATATCCCATTTCTTAGTTCAGGACTAATGTGTGATTGATGTTTTAAAAGCCGGAGCAGCTCATTGTTTTGCATATATTCATTTTCAGTGATGGAGCGCAAGGGTTTGTATTTCCTGCTTGATTTGTATGTAGGGCCCTAATGGACTCAACGATGTGTGTGTGTGTGTGTGTGTGTGTGTGTGTGTGTGTGTAAATCTATATGTAGCTGATTTAGAAATGCCTCCGGTAGCTAATACAGAAGCTAATGGCTGAAATAATGATTGTTGCAAATGGAACTGCCGAATCCTGTTCTTGTGTAAGGAGAGGAGAAGCACTGCTACTGTTACTGTCTGTGATACTACAGCACATAGAGAACAGAGTCAGTCATTACAGCTTGATTAATGTTTCATATATGAATACGCCATGTGCATTACAGCTTCATTTAGAGCCTACACTATGGGCTCATATTGTACAAACAGAATCATCAGATCAGCTACAGTGAGAGTTGGTGAACAGTTCTCTCTTCTCTATCAGTTTGGGCTGAACAGATCGATACCTACCACTGATATTAAGCCTTGTTTTGAATATCTATATAATGTCAGTAGAATCAATACCAAAACTAGAAAAGTGCACTCAGTAGAGTGCTGATCTCTGCCAGGTGACTGCCCAAGCTGATAGCAGCCACTCGTGACAATTCTAGCAGACGTGTTGCAGCGCGTCAGAAGCGTCATATTTGTCATATTTGTGATGGAGCAGCTAGCTGCTTGTGTTCTCCTGCTAGCAGGCACAGTATGTGAACTATAGATATTACATAATTACAAGGATGAATGCATTTTTAAACTTAAACACAGCCACAAAACTTTGATTCATGTATTTATAACTGGACTTTTAACATTATTATCTCAATCTCTAGGCTACAGTACACCAAAGTAAGAATTATCAACACTTAAAACAATTAAAACAATTAAACATGAAAAAATAGGTAGAAGCAAATATAAAAATAACCAAATCTACAAAAGCATGCAGACAAAATGCAGCACTTTTGAAATGCTCCAGGTGTGGCATGACCTTATGTGGCAAAAAGAACAAAATTGGGTCGCAGCTGGGCTCTGGCGTAGCCACACCTGGTAGTACGGCTACTTACAGTCATGACTGCAACAAAAATGACAAAAGAGTGGATAATATAGTCTTTTGATGTGAAGCAGTTGGGGCATGTAATTTCTTTCTTGTAAAGCACATTGGGCTGCATTTCTTGTATGAAAGGCACTATAGAAATAAAGTATATTATTATAATTATTATTATTCATCTTGTGTTGTGCCTATCAATGTGGATTCTAACATGTCAGATATGGAATTAATCTGCAGATGCTGTGGTTCAAAATGAGACCAAACCTTTCTATAGATATTAGTTTTTGAGCCATGACAAAGGCCAAAATGTGGCCTGCAACAGAAAATAAGGCTTGTTGCTTTTAGCCGAGATGGTTTCCGGAAAACTTGCGCCCCCTCACAGATCAGTTAAGAGGAGTAGGGAGTCAGCAGTCAATGATGGTATGAAAAAGTAAATAAAACAGTTCAATAATTTTGAATAATCCCAATTACGAGAGGTTCTTAAGCATACAGTCATTAATGTGCACACAAATTATTTGGCTGATTGGTAGTATCTGAGATTAACTGCAGATGGATACACACACACACAGACGCACACAAACACACACTACACTTGACAGAGATAAAAGTTGTAGGACTGGAGATTTTCTTAGTGTGCATGTCAGCCGTCACATCGTTAGTTCAGATAACTCATGCAGTAACATTATTTATTTTCTTCTGTAAAGCATCTTGTGCTTTAACATGCAAGTGATTAATTAATCAACACTGGAAGAAATTCTCAATGTTTGTTAGAAAAAAGTGTTGGCTTTGGCGTGGATATTAGTGGTTCTGGCTACAATATTACTTGGTATCAGAACAAAACAAAATTTTGTGGCACTGCTTCCCTCAGTAACTACAATCAAAACCTCTGACTATGTAGTCCACTGCTTGTTCTACTTTAAACTCACACATTAAACAGCAACATGCAGCTTTTCATACTGCAAACAGTAAATAGATCGCACAAAGTATACTGTGTGTCTTTGTGGCCTGTCTGTGATGTTGACACTTTGGGACTTATAGGCATGCAGTATATCAATATATCACCTCCTGCTGATGGTATGAGTTGTGTATAACAACGTGAGCTTGGTGGCCACAGACGCAAAGGTGGAGCAGCAACAACATTACAATATTAAAATCCGAATGACCAGTAGAAACTGGAATCATCTGCAGACACGATGAAAGAATGAAAGTGACACAGAGCATCCTAACTTACTATTAGTCATGGCTTATTGTGGTTACTGTTTTTTTTATGGCAACATCTAAAAAATGAAGACAGCATAAAAGTTCCAAAAGCTGCAGTTCATTAAATGACCACTTGAGGCTGGCTCCAAAAGCAAGTCAATCCCCAGGGACCCCCCATGTCAAAATGCCCAAATTTACAGCAGAAATAAACACGTTTACAGCCTGGTACAGAAAACGGTTTCGGTGTCTTTCGCTAATTTCAACATCTATGACAGGTTTACGGGAGGTGAATTTTTACATAACTTACCCATTTACATTTTGTTAAGGTTTAAAGTTATGTAAAATCACAGGCTGGCCTCTTTGAGTGACATTCTGTCTGCGAGGCATCACCACAGTCTATGAGTCAGATCCAAATATGGTCAATTCTGGCACCAAAAAGCCAAGATGGTCGTGGTCAAAATGTCAAACTGGAGGCTTCAAAACTCAATAGTCTACATTCGTGGCTGCATGACAGTACATGAGAAAAGTTGGCACCAGAACTTATTATTGCAATTTACTTAGCTGAATCACACCACTGTTTTTGAGATATTAGTATTAATAAGACATGTACCTTTTGAAAACAGAAAAGTTTACGGGTGCGAGCAAGGCAAAATTCCCTGCTCTGTGAAAAATGTATATAGATTTAGCAAAAATTAGCATTTTCATGGTTGACTGTAGTGTACCTAACACATTTTATAAAATGCATTTTCAGAAAATGAAAATAAGAGAACATTTATATGTACAATATTAGGCACTGAGAGACTCAACCACATTGTCACTTTATCCATGTGCAATATTGCATTATTATTTAATTCTCTACTTAATTACTATTAATATGTGCAATATTGTTATAGAATATTATTTATTTATTTCACTATACTCATCTGCTTTCGGGCAACTCACAGACTTATATTATTTGTCTTATTTATGATTGTGTGTCTGTCTTGATTGCTTTTGCACCAAAGTGTTGCAGCGCTCCTGTTATTGTTGTATGTAGTAACAACAGCTCTTTATCCTGGTCTATTCTCCTTTGACTAAAAAGGGAAAGTAAATGTGATTTTAGTCTGACTTTAACTTTCAAATAAATTATGTAAGGAGGATTCACGTGATACGTTTACACCTGTTTAGTACAATATGATGTGTAATAATGGGATTAACACAGTTTCGTTAAAAGAGAGTTGATCTGCAAAAGAGTTAATAACGCCAGATTGTTTTTCATGAGGGATTGGCTCTGGACCAATGAGCCCCAACATTGTTACAAATCGCTGAGAGGTTTTTCTCACCATGTGAAAAGATTTATTCAGCTGTTGTATTGTACTGTATTTCTACTCCACCGTGACAAATACACTGCCCTCATTCTTTCAATATTCCAATTTCTTTTTTCGCTTTTTGCATTTGTTGGACACAAAGAAAAACAGAGAGAAGAAAAAGAGAGATCAGTAAAGAGGGATGGAATCTGATTGGCTAAGTCCCTGGACCAAATCGACATATAAAGTGTCGTAAAGACTAAAGTTGGATAACCAATCAGATGACCACACAGAGACGCAAAATGATCACAAAAAGACAACAAAAATACAAAGAGAAACAAAACACACACAATGAGAGAAACAACCACAAAGACACGGAAAAACAACTATAGAGACTCAAAATGACCATGAAGATATGTAAAAGACTACAGAGAGACACAAGACAATCATAAAGAGACGCAAAACAACTGCAAAAAGATAGAAAAAACAACCACAGTCTCAAAATATCTATATCAGAAAAACAATTTTAGAGACGTCTGATGCGCAAAAGGACCAAACAGACCACAAGGAGATATTAAACAACTACAAAGAGACACAAAACAACCATAAAGCAAGAAAAACAAAACAGACATAAAATGACTACAATAAAGATGAAAAATCAACGAGAAGACAGCCACAGGGAAATGGTAAAAAAAACTGTGAAGAAATTCCAAATAGCCGCAGAAAGAAGCTGAATGGCCACAAAAAGGTGTAAAAGTCAGAAAGCAATGCATTGTTCACATCTGTGTCCAGGGGCCCGTCCTCCAAAGCTATCGGCTAGTTGAAGTTACAAATAGCAGCTATTCATTATTATTATTTCATATTAAGTGTTTCAAAATGCTTATTTGGTTTTCCCATAATGCGCAGAATTTACTACTAATAATGTTTAATTTATTATTGTAAAGAAACAGGGCTTATAATGTGATTCTTAACTTAATTTTACTCATTTTACAAACGTGAACCCGTCCATGAGTTTTTTGACCTGTACAACAGCCCGGTTGATAAACTGTCCCACTTCAGCATATCTGAGTATCTGAGCCCAGACATGGCAGGCGTCCATGGACCTGCATCGACCCACCACATGCAATCGACCCCAGCCGCAGTAATGGAAATGGCTGTGTGTGTCTGGGTGTGGGTTTATGTATGTGGGTGGGGTGGTGGCGGCTTGGCGGAGGCAGAAATTAGTCACCTTTGCTGCTGAGAGCATAAAAAAATACAGCCAGAAGCTAATGGCACTCCAATTAATGCACTGGTACTGTGGTCTGAGTTTGTGCTCGCCGCCTGTTTAGTCTATCAAATGTTCCTACTCTGCCTCTCTGTTACTCTCTCTGCCGAGGCCGGTAGTATTTGTGACAGAAGGAGGTTAGTATTATTGTAGGCAAAGAGCAGCAGAGAGATGTGAGTGAAAGCAGAAAATAAGAAATGAGAAGCAAGGAAAATGGCTAAATGGATGTAAACAGCTTTTGGCTTTACTTTTCCTCTCTGGTCACAGAAGTGCCAACTGAAGCTTTTCCATGAAGCTATAACTTAAATAGTGAAGTGTTTTTCAGCATGAAAACAGCACATTTATGAAAGAATAGTCAAAGCACATGAGTCGTTCAGAACGACTCTTTTTAAAAGAGAAAAAGGAGGTCACTGGTAAGACTTCCACTAGGTTGTACAGACTGTTGTTTATTATCTGTTTATTTTTCGGTCGTGTTGGTCTGCATTTCAATAAGAGGTTGACTGATATTGTTTTTTCAGGGCTGACCAACACCGATTATTAGTAGTTAATGAGACCGATAACCAATGTTTGGAACCGATATGCATTTACAATAATAATGAAAATCTTCCTGTCAGTATTTATAATGTGGAATATAACAAAAACACAAAACTTTGTTTAAATGCCGGGAAATTATTGACAAAAATGTATAAAGAGCCATTTTGCCTGTGCAAAAATGTAAAAGCCAACATTAGCAAACCTGTAAGTGTTTAGTAATATTTTATGGGTGTTATTGCACCAGAAAAGAAATAGAAAATGCCATCAAATGCTTGGTTAACTGAATAAATGCAGAATTCACAATAAAAGCAGTAGGTGTCAACCAATATTGGTTTTTAAGGGCCGATACTGATTATTAGCACTTAATGAGACAGATAACAGATATTTGGAACTGCTACGCATTTACAATAAACATTTTTCTGTCAGTATTTAGAATTTGGAATATAACAAACTCCAACACAAAACAAATCTTTAATCAAAACTGAAACTTTCAACATCATATAAAGCAAGATCCCTGCAGCTTTTTAAAAAAAATAAAGTTTAGTGAAAATTAAATAAAAATGAATAAATAAAAGTAGCTCCCTGAGGCTTTACAAAGTAAAACTTCCTCCCACACGACACTCTCTTTGCATGCATTGCAGACAGCCTTCTCTGGTGTTGGTTGAGTGTACTATGCTTTTAATTTAATTAATTACTTTTATTGGGGAGCATTAAAATAAAACGCCTATACAGATAATCAACAAAATGCCAAATATCAGCTGTGATAATCGGACAGGCCGATAATCTGTCAACCCCTACTTTCAATCTTTGCAGTAATCTCTGTCTTTCTACTTAAAAAAGAAGGGAAGATATGGAAAAGATCTGGGCTCTTGTACCTTGTCATTTCCACCGTATCACCTTAATGAGAAAGAACATGACATGATGAGAGAAGCAGCGCTTCTAAAAGGTAGAGGCATGTCATGAATATTACACTTTACACAGAGAAATCCCTTCACAGCCAACACCAGAGGGAGAGAATAGAATCTGGGCATGGAGAGATTATATACACAGAGGATCTACGGGGGGTGGTTTTTTTTTTTTTAATGTAAATCACATTGCACAGTATGTCAGATATTTAATACACTTTGGCTTAAAGGAATAATTCAACATTTGGAGAAATCTCCTTTTTGTTGAAAGTCTAAGTGTAAAAGCAGTGGTACCTTTCTTAATGTAAAAATCTATCATTTCCTTTAAGTAAATCATTTTTATGACCTTAATCCGGATTTACAAAGTTTGAATAGTGTTGCACCTTAAAGTTAGAACTTCATTTATTTTACATGAGAAAAAGTGTCACTGCAGACTAGCATTGTAGCTTTCGTGCCTATTTTGTTATATTGTAGTTATGATGTTGCACATGTTTTTCTTGTGTTTTTCACACACTTTTTGGAATTCAAGCTCTTCACTTTTTTTCACTCCTCGTATTAAATACATAGTTGTCCATTTTAACTGGATTTTCAAGAGTGAGTACAAAGTGACTCGATTTTGATTGTTATGAACTGTGTACAGGTGAATACACACATTTCTACTGTTAAAATATTTCAGTTACCTTGATAACATTAGTATTATTATTAGCAGTAGAAATATTGGTGGAAAGAGTATATATATTTCTCTTTTGCATTTTTGGATTGATTTACTTTAGAGTTTATTTTTGAGACTGGGTGATACTGAGAAAATCAAATATCACAATATTTTTTTGACCTAATACCTTGTTTTAGATATTGCAGTGTTACTGCATGGTTGACTATTCATGCTTTCACAAAATATCTACACAATGAGATTTTTGATGATTAATCATAATGTGGATTAATGACTAAGTGGGTAAGGTCTGGTAATAGAACAACGAGCACAGTCTGATAAGTTCAGAAAATGACATCACGTCACTGTAATGCGGCTTTTAAAGCCAGAAAAAGACAACATTTACAATAATATATCACAATATACAAAATCTCACACAATATTTAGTCTCATATCACAATATCAATAATAATGTTAACATATTGTCCAGCTTCAATTTGAATTAAAGATTTTGAATAATGGCCTTGAGCGTGGCTCAGTGTCTGAGGGAGCTTTACAATACCTGAACTTTGCTTTCTACAAACATTACAGTTAAAGTTATGCATATAAACATCTATAACTAAGAAAGTGTGAATATTATATTTGAAATATTTAAACCTGTGAGACTCGCAGACTTGTGTGTAAATTGTGCAAGACAATCAAGAGACGTGCAGCTGCCACCATTTGAGATCGGTGTGCAAACATTGCTTGAAATTTGCTTTTTTTAAACAACACCCAGGTAGCTTCAGGTTCCATTCATTTCGTGACTGTATACAAATGTCCCTCTCTAAAGATCCTAACTTAAAGACATTTTTTGTAAATTAAAGTTAATCTTAATACATCTTTGCCATAATGTGCACTACGCTCTACCCCTCAATATGCAGACTGATTCAGTTCCATCTCAATATGATGTTTAATCTTTAATGGGGATCTCACAGCTTGAAGAAGTAAATTCAGGATGAAACAGCCCACAGTAAAGACTCTGTATCCTCTGCAGACGTCTCCAGACCGGGCCCTTGAGGGCCATTATGTCCAATCAGACGGGTGACAACATTGAACCAATGAACAGCAACGAGACAGGGCCCCATTTAGCGTAATGAATATCTACACGGTATCCGAGCCCTGCAGACCAAGCCCTTCAGCCCCGAAACTAATTGCTGGATGTTGATTTTTGTTGTCTGGAGTGAGTTAACAGGAAATCGAACTGACGAGGTGGCAGTTCGTTAAGAGATATCAATAGTGATCTCGTTTGCATGGTAACTAATGAGGCGAAGCTTCAGGCTCTTTGTTACTGGATAAGTGGAGGCTGACAGGAAGACGTATTAACCTACAGCTTCAGCAACAAGGTTAGAATAGAAAAGAATAAAATAGAACAGAATAGAATAGAATAGAATAGAATGGAATAAAAGGGTTTTGCATCACGACATATAATGCTGACTAAGTCATGAGATATAAAATATGTCTTCCTGAGAGAAGTTATAATTGTTGACAAATACCATACAATAATGAACTTTATCTTTATATCCACTTCTGGCTACATTACAGTGTTATACATCAGTGGTTCCCAACTGGTGGGTTGCGGTACAAATGTGGGTCGTGGGTTTGATCTGAATGGACCTCAAGTGACTCACAACCTTTTTTTTTTTTAAGTACATTGAGGTGCAAGGTTTTTTTTTTTTTCTGAGAACAGTAACTGTTTTATAGCCCTGTTCTTGGTATAATGTGGCCTGTTTTGTTTGTTTCTTTTGTCCCCCTCAAAGCTACAAATAATGTTCCTTCAGCCTTCCAGAGTGACTCCAGGAAAATGCATAATGCATTCGTCCTATGTGATGTAAAGACAACAAAAATGGCCAACGTTTTTAAAAGAAAACATGCCAAAAAATTGTCAGAGAGAATAACCCTCATTGTTGTCAGGATGCTTTGTCCTGTATGTTCTCCTCTCCAAATACCAACCTATTGTCTCTAACATTTCCTAATACCATTATCTCGGAGAAGAATATCCCAGTTTCCATCATTGTCTAGACACAACAAAACAGTATCCGTACACTTCAGACCAAATCCTTTTTGACAGGGGAAAAAAGTTCTGTTGTGTCTTTTTTCTGCATCTTTGCTGTCAAAAGTTTTCTCCACCAACCATGCCAACTTTCTGTAAGGGCTGCTCACCGAAAACAAGCTTTGCTCTCCTCCCACCATCCTATCAAAGAGAAGTTTTCACATTGTCAGTTGTAACTTGACACGTGAATGAACAATATTATTAAAACATGTTTGATTGGATTGAATTGGAACCACTATTTGATCAAATCGCACACTGGCAGATGTGCCAGTCAAAAACCAAACCAGCATCAGCTCAGCAATCTGCTTGTTGTGTTAACTGTGCTGACTGAAGCTGAAGAGGCTGAAACACCATTATAGAACTGCCACTGTTTAAAATACTGTTTAGACCACCTTTATAGTAACTTTTTAATTATTGCCCCTTAATTCCCCAAATATTACACACTGTTTCTTTAAAGGTTAAAACCTTTACTGGGTGTGATGCATTATCAGTAATCAGACGGGATGGGGATATGGTATGTAATCCCATGAAAACTGAATCAACAACACTTTTCTTTTGCTGCATTCAGACACCTTTCATGAGCATGTAAACCTTTGAAACCTGTACCAATTGGTTTTGATTTCTTTAGAAAACATCTAGAAAAGGACAATGAGCAACTTGGCAAGAAATGTCTGACAAAATGCAAGAAATAAGTAAAAGGCGACAAGAAAATTAACTGATATTTTGCTTTAAAAATTGGTAAAATGTTGAGAAAACTTATTCATAGTATTTTTTTTCATAATCTTTAACTTTTAGATATCATCTTGCTATTTTTGAGGCTATTTCTTAGGTTGCTTGTTGCTTTTTCCCCATGTTTTTGAATAAATCAAGCCAGTTTGCTCAGGGTTAAGGGTTAACTAAAGTATTTTTTGTCTTTAGCAAAAATAAAGAAATATTTAATTAAACAGGATTAGATTTTCATGTTAAACATCTTTCATCAACTTTCATCATCTTTAAATCTCCTTTTTTATGTTTATCTCAGGGAGTTCCAGCTTATATAATACCAGAGTAACAACAAGGAAAAAAAAAAGATTATTATTATTATAATTATTATTTTTTTTATTTGTCCTGGCTTGTTGACAACATCTATATATTATTTTCATTTTAAATACACATGTAAAACATGACTTTCACTTTAAATATGTCACTTCTTGAATTTAAAAAATGTCATCCTCTGTCCCAAATCTGAGTATTCACACTTGAAAAATGTACTCAAAACACAAAATATGGAGTCTGAGTTTGTTGTAGAGCAAACTCTTCTCACACAATGAAATGCACAAGGGAAATGGGAGCAGCTCAGGGCTGAACAAAGAATTTGAATGAATTATGATTGGTGGCGAAATAGCTCCAGAAGATCTCGGAAAACAACAAGCATTAATTAAATTAAAAGAAAATATAAATTGTATCATGCCATGTTAGTATAAGATGATGCTAACTGCTAAAACATTATACCAGGACAATATGGGATAAGTATGTAATATGGATTTGAGACATAGCTTCAGTTTTAGTTGTCTGATCTTTCCTTTTTCAACCCATACATTACGCTCTGTAAAAAATAATGCAATATCTGTACATTAAAAGTGTTGCACAGTGCTGAAATCAGTGCATGTGATGATATGCACCCTGAGGACTCCTGGCTCAGAGACCAGCTGTCTTACCCTGTCCTCCTGAGCCTTATATCAGGATGGGATCGGACAGGCGTGCACAGGGACGGTTGGGGAACACTCTCTAATGTTGTGGAGATGTAACTGACAGCAGGACAGCCCTACTGTACCTAGAAATCCCTGGACGCAGTCAGGAGCACTTAGCCACTGTTTTATTTACATGGCCAGCCCTCATGCCATAATATTAACCAGCCTTCATGTTGAATTAGTGACACAGGATTGGGGCTATGCTGGGTCACCTCCCACGCATTGCGTTTATTTTCTCTTTATATCATAACTATGGACAATATTTGCTTCTGACTGGCTGGCAACACTAGTCTGAATCGCTGCATGAGGCACACAACATTAAGTTGTTACAACATGTTTCAAGAGAAGGCCAAACAGTCCTACTGAAAAAAGTGAGAAACTAGGGTAGAGGTGGGAGAAAATAAAAATGAGAGGATGAAAAATGCAAGTGTCATGATGCAAAATCTTAATAGAAAATAAAACAAGATTGATAGAATTTAATATTGCGCAAACAATTAGACAAAACAAAAAACAATAGGAATAAAAGCAATAAAACCCCAAATAAAAGGAAATAAATGAAACAAAACACAAATAAATAAATAATAAATAAATAGGTTAAAATAAATTAAAAAACAGTTTTCTAAATCAACTTTTTTTTTCTTTTTTTGCAATTTATGGAACATTTCTTACCAAGTTGCTTATTGCCTTTTCCCCCATGTTTTTAAAAGATATCACACCAATTTGCTCATGGTTCAAAGGTTTCAAAGGAAATTTGCTTGATTTCTTTCAGAAACATGGGAAGAATGCAATAAGCAATGAAAGACGAAATGACCCAAAAAGTATAAACCCCAAAACAAAAACAAGTAAAAAAAAAAAAAAGGAAATGCGCTGGACAAGGGGCATAAAAATTCTAATGATTCTGTAACATAATTGCGAACGTGTAGTTGTGATAATTATAGTTTTTTCCAAGTTTTTTTCCTTTTCACTTGACATTTTCCCCTTGCTTTTTAAAGCATTTTCTAAGTCTATTCTAATCTATTAATTTGTTACAATTTGTCATATATATTTCTTACAAGTTGTGCATTTTTATCTTACCTTACCCCTACCAAGTTGTCTTTTTTCTTCCCTGTTATTGACAGAAATCACACTTGCTCAGTTTACAAAGGTTTAAATACTTGTTAAAGGCGTCTGAAAGCAGCACAAGTAAAGTGATGTGACTCCAGGTTTCAAAGGGTGAAGAGTTTGATTTGCCGCACTGATGTATGATCTTTTATTCTAAATAAGCGAACAGAGGCAATGGTTGTAGAGTTTTATTGAGATGTAGTAGTGAGTTGGTAAGTTGATGTATACGGGGCCCGAGAGAGAGATGCTGAGGAGAATTTCCATAAGAGAGTGAGATTGAAGATGCAAACAAAGAGCATCTTTAGTGCTGCAGATTAAGCTGTCAAGCCCAAATCCTCGGCTATCGTCATCTGAAGGGATTCAGGGTCTGGCCTTGTTGGGTTTGACTGTCTGTCACTGGAGTAAATCTTAGCGTTGAAGAGCTGACAGATGGTGACAGTAACCGAGGCGTTTTGGTTTGGAGTATATCCGAAGGGCAAAACATCCAGATAAAGTTGTTAGTGCCAAGAGCAATTTTATCTGAAACTGTAGTTGTCAGCAGCGTCTTTACAGCCGGGCTGTCTGAATGAGTGAAAGCCCACAGCCAGCTCAGGGGAAGGAGCTGTTCCGGATACATGCTTCACGATGTAAAGATGTCCTCGACACAGTGCACTACATAAATTACAACATCAACTATTTCCTTCATGGGTGTTAATCATGGCCCGACCCTCAGCCTGAAGTAGAAACAAGTGTCCTCACTACAGAAAGAGACAACACACAATACTTTTTTATATTCCCTTTACTTTTTCTTCTTAGCATTCATTTAAACTGAGAGTTGAGAGCGCTCGTCTTTAAATTCTTATGATAATATAAGAAAAAAAACAAACTTTTATGTCACTACAAAGTCTTTATGAAGGGGTGTCTGTTAAAAGCGCTTCAGGCAGACAGTTTGAGTAGTGCTGGATTAGCCGGCGTGTCAGCTGACCTTGTGTAATTGCTGTCTCATATAGGGCGGTCTGTTTAAGCTGTCAGACTGGCTGCTCATTCTCTGCTGCTGCCAGTTCATTCACACCCAGCAGCCGTCTGGACGCTCTATGTTTCTCTATAGCTCCCTATTGGCACTCTGCATTAATTTTCTCCTGCTTCCTCCCTCAAAATTGTTCTTTTTACTTCAGAAGAAAGAAAAACACACATGACAGAACACTCCAAGAAATCCTCATGCTGTACCTAAATGACAAAATACTGTTGGCTGTGTCAGTGGCTTGCAGAATGAACCACATGCCAACTTAACGTATTTTCTTCTGCCATTACTGCCATGACAAAGGTTTTAAGAAACAAACACCACATGGTTAAAAGAAACCAGTTTTGACCCTGGAAAGGGACAGGACATGAACTGTGGTTTCTTTAGAGTTGTCCAGAATGCTGACTGACAAAACCTTCTTCTAACCATTGCCATGGTAGTCCATGTCCAAAAAACAGTACTCAAGTACTACTGTGTTTTTTGTGTGTTTTTACATGCATTACCTAAAAAATCCCAAATAGCCCATAAAATTAGAAATACACAGACAGTTGAACAGATACCACAGTGCCTTTAACAGTGAGGATTCATTCACTTTTGACTGGGTAACAAACAAACAGCTCTCCAGTTCAAATATTACTAATATTTACAAGTCGCACTGGTGCTCCATGGTTGCAAAATGTAACTAAATAGCCGTGATTGATCGGAGCTCTGCAGATCCAAACACACTACTCACCTGCTCACACTACTGCCACTACCACTCATTAAGTTAGGCTGTTACCCCGGCGCTGTTGAACTTGATGACTCATTCTCAGTAAGCTGGAAACAAACTAACATCTCTTTATTTCATATATTAACAGTAATTGCAAATCCCAGTAGTGCTCCATGGTAGCAAAATGTGACTAAATAGTTACCGTCTGTAGCTCTGCAAAAGACCTGCTTTGTGTGTGTGTGTCTGTGAGTGGCGAAGAGCCGCAGGACAGAGCGAGAGACCTGAAATGCCAGTGGCTTATAAAAACAACTTCATAATATATACTCGATATTTGCGATATAGTCATTTTATATATTGCATGTGGAACAAGCCATGATAGCTTGAATATATTCAGTATATCGCCCACCCCCAGGTCCAACACCGCTAACCAACAAGCAGTTAGTTGGTGTTTAGTTTGCAATGGAAATGCAAACTGCAAACCTGCTTACGTGAATACTTATGTTTTGGTGCTTAATTTCAGTTTTTGGACATTGACATACCAACTTAATGTGGGTGACAAATGATCCTCTGATTTCTTTTTTTCTTTTTAGCTGAGCTCAAAGAAAGTTGAAGCACCTCAGAATATTTTACCACTCATACAGTATATAGTCACTGCTTTAACCACTTTGACCCATCTAAACCCAGGCGTCCTTTTGCATACTGACCCTGCCATCCACAAGATATTTTGTTATTGTTTCTCTCTCTCAGTCCTCACTGCCTCTCTTTCTGTTGCTCGCTCTCTCCCTCTGAAGAGAAGCGACAGGCACGAAGACAGTCGAGATAGATAGGAGGAGACATGGTGAAGATGGCAGAGCTGTGATGTGAGCCTATTACAGCAGCAGCACCATGTACAGGCAGTAACGTCAGCCCACCATCCCCCTGCACCTCCTCCTGCCCACTCTTCATCCACCTCTAACGCTCTCTGTCTGCCTCTTACTTCTCTCTTCCTCCTGCTCCTCCCTTCATCTCATTGCCTCTATCCATCCCCATACGCCAAACAGAGGTGGAAAGTTAAAAAGAGCCTGCTGCTGTCTGAAAGTACCTGCTGTATCTGTTGTGACTCATGTTCACAGTTGTAGGATGAGATATCACACAAGCAAACGGGACTTCTCAGATAAGCATTATTAGATTAACAAGTTGAGCAACATGACATTTTTGTGGATGAAGCTGAAATAGCTACACAGATAATTTAAATAAATATTCAGTAGATGATGCTGTTATATGCAGATAAAGTAGAGATGACATTCCTCCCAACATTATGGCACAGAATCCAAAAGATGAAAAGACTAGCGAGAAGCTTCATAAAATTCGAAAGACTAATTAGTTTTGATGACTGTAGTTGTTATGCCCCTGCCCATTTGCCAGAGGAAAATATTTGCATTGTACATTTCTGCAAACCATGACTACACATATTTCTTATGTGACGTAATGTTTCCCAAGCTGCAGTCCACTGTTCGAAACCAACAACACTGGTTGTTGACCTTCACAGTGTTTCTAGGGGTGTTTGAGCCACTGAACTTGTGTGGTTTTTTTTAACAACCTATCCCTGCTTTTCTAGCCACTTTTGTGCTGCCAAATATGGGTGTTTTAAACATGATCTTTTCTTAACAACAACCGGGTGATTTTTTATTTTTTTTTTAGCCTAGACCTAACCACACTTTTACCACAGTGTTCTTGAGAAATGTTTAGATCCAACATCTCCACTATGAAGTAATGTACAAATGTAACGTATCTGGGGTTTGCAAAAATGTACAATCAGGGTTCCCACACAATTTCATGGAAAATATTTCAGAACTTTTCAATGACTTTTCAAGGACCCATAATAACGTTTCCATTTTTGGAAGAGCATATGTCTGCAGCAAGTGGTTAGGGTACTTTTCTACATAGAGACACAGGAGAACAAACGAGGCCACGGTATGTCACATATACTCGTAAACTGTCTGAAAGGGAACGGCTTAGCTATTATTAGTCATAGAAATTGACTTATACCAAGTTTTCCATTTGTAGCAATATTTTTTTCTTTTACACTTCCCGGATGAATTTCTCTCTTAATAATGCACTGTTTGCATCTGACTGAGAACGAACCACCATCAGATGTGGTCTGTCGCATCACAATGTGCTCTGTTCACACATGTTTATTTTGATATCCTGACAGGATAATTAGATACAGATTGCATGTTAATACTCACTGTAAATAGGTAGGGCTATATAAAATGGTATAGATTTACATATTGAACATTCTATTGAGGTTTTCTTGTAAAGTTTTGAAAAGTGGAATTCAATGCTTAAGTTCCCAGTTTTTTTTCTCTTTAAATGATTAAACCGGAGACCTGATAACTTGGCATCATCCTCAGACTCATTTCATCATTGATTCCCGTGACCCAGCCTCTGCCTCCTTTTTCTTTTTCACACTGTACTTGATCATAATGCTACATGTCATGCAGGAATTTCAGGGTACAAAGAGTATTTGCTTGTACTGTAGTACTTGTTATGCTCTGAATATTCTTCATGCATTGCTTGTCTTGCCACAGTGCATTCTGTTCCAGTAATGATAAATGATCACAAAGAATTCTGGGCTAAAATGGGGCTCCTGGAGTTTACATCATTGTTTACTCTCTCTCTGTCTTAGTGCTTGCAGGGTCTATTTTAGGAAGTTCACCTGAGTTATCTCAGTAATGGAAGAGCACTTAAGACAGCGGCGGGGATTCTCCTGAGGGAGCTAGAGGGAAATCTGTGAGTGCATGTCGGGGCACAAAGGACTCATGACTCATGAAACAGGGCCAGTGTTTAGAGTAAGTTTGTGAACTGGCTGTTGTGGTCAGTTATGTGCAATCCAGCAACAAAAGTGACACGTATTTATATGCAAATGTTGCAGATTGCATTTTAAAATTAACCGAACATTGCCACAGTGTCGGTGCAAATGTACACCATTTAGTCAGGATGGCAGAATTTCTTCCTCCACACCTGAGTGATTTCAAAGTTTATATTGTTTCTGTGTATTTGCAAAGGAATTCTGTCTGGGCCTGTTGAGATAGGCATCATGAAAATTATACATAACATCATTCACATACAACCAAACCGTGTTAATGTAATTGTTTTTTACATTCTGCTTTCAGATCACAAATCTGTTTGTTTCCTTGTGGTCAGAAGCCATTTTTCTAATTATCCCTGGAAACAACAGAATTCGCTCTTTTTTCAAGATCACTGAATAAGACAGCAAATTCATCATGGCTGGTGTAGCCTCTGCCTGGGTCATAGCCCCCCCAAAAAAATGTTGATCAGCTGTTATTGTCCACTGTAACTGTCAATTATACTTAAGACTGTCCGCACACTGGAAGCACTGACAGGCTTACAAGTCTCAGCAAAACAATCAATTTGTTATGTGGAGAGAAAGAGACCGCTGACTCTGATTTTAAAGGTGACTGTGCATCCATGATTGAAATGCATAGTTAAATACCATATGTCACAATAAATCAGGGGTAGGCAACCTGAGGCTCTAGAGCCACATGCGGCTCTTTAGCCCCTCTGAAGTGGCTCCTGTGTCTCTGACTAAAAATTATATGGAAATGAATTGCGATTATTTGTTTTTTAAAGTTTTCATTCAATTTTTCAATTGCAAAAATATGTAGCCTGTACACAGAATATGAAAATGTATTTCATTAACTAAAAAATGCATCATATTTCTGTGGCCTTGCTGCCTTTTCTGCTAAATTTTGCCAAATTTAAAAAATGGTGGGCGGTCCTGGATCAAAAAAGCCTGACTAGCTATGGATTCCAAATCCAAGATAGGAGAAGTCTCAGAGGAAAATGGAGAAGTTATTGGTGCATAGAGATAATAATAACAGTGCATGGATAGATCTTTTAATTTTTACCACCAACACTGCAAAGTTAATGTAACAAAAAATAATAAATAGTGGTCAAACATTTTGATGAATGCTCATGTAGACCCGTTAATAATATTGATAGGCTAGTTTGACTATATGTGTTGTGTTACCTGCGGCTCTAGACAGATTTTTTATTTTGTTTTGGGCCAGAAATGGCTCTTTTGATAGTAAAGGTTGCCGACCCCTGCAATAAATGATTTACGCACACGCTACAAATGAAAAAAATTAAGCAGAAATTGAGGTATTTTAATCAGATCATGATTGCTTCTTTTTGACCCTGGGAATTAAATATTAAGCCATTTATGAGGCAAACTGGATTATGGCTGAATTACTCAAAATTTATACGCAAAGACAGATTTTTTACAGATTCTAGCACTGATTGTCAAATGTGGTCGACTGCTTCCTAAAGTTATAATGCTGTTGGAGGGCCCTGTGGCAAGACTGAGTGTGTGTCCCTGGTGATTCTCTCACTGCCCTCTGTGCATTACACATGAATATGTTGCCTTTACACATCTATTAGGTACCGACTGCACAACAGACAACACATAGGGGTAGTCTGATTGATTTGTTTAAAGACAACTTTATTTAGGAATATGCACCATGCAAAATATCAACTTAATAATAAAAGGTATCAAACTATATTTAACAGGGACCCCGGACAAGACAGGGCCTCAGGCTGGGTATCGATACTTGAAACTTTTAAGGCATCAACCAAAAATACCCAGTACCAAGTAGCACTGAAACTCCTCCAGTCAAATGTACCTGCATTCAATTCTTTTTGTATCCTATTGTATCTGTTTGTATGGTTTTGATTACAGCCGGTCACCACAAGTGTTCTTCAGTTTAATGCCACGTGTGATTGGTCGGCATGTTCTTATGCACTGTCCGTATAGCTATTCCAATAAGCACACATTTTTAAAAAATGGTATTGGTACCTATTGTAATCTGGGATTTTGCAGAAAAAAGGGTTGGTAAAGATCAGGAAAAAGTCTACATATTTCCAGACAAAATTTTAATTAATTACCTGCAGTTATCCACAGTTTATATAGACCACAGTAAGGGATGAAATGTTAAAACAATAACTTGATTTATTCTTTTTTTTTTTGGTAAAACTCAAATATCCTTGTTGTAATGATCTTGTCCTGGGAGTATTTTTCAATCTTCTTCACTTGCAAAAGAAAAACAAAACCCTCTATAATAACAGTGTAAGCAGGTAACTGACCGCATTGATTCGAAGTCCTTAATTGATTCCACAAATAATTTGCTCGTTTGTTTGTGTTTGCCCATTTGTTACGTGTGCCTACCTGTTCTTTGAATTGACATTGTGGGAATCGGTTATATTTCTCCCTCTCTGCTGAAAGCACACTGATTAATGAGCAGGCGCCACAGTCCTACAGGGCCATAATTCATATTAATTCATAATTCATATTTTGCTGAGAGGATTTTTGTGGGGGCTTTGTGAATGCATATTAGGCTGACGCTCGCTCTTTGCTGATGTTTACTGTTCATGTTTAATTTTCAAGCTGTAAATGCTGTGTGTGGATGCAATGAAAGTGAAACTACTAGCTACTGTGTGTCTCTCCCCCTCATCCCACTCGCACTGCCAACCAGAAACTTCAAGCAGCAATCCCATGTTGGCTTAACTACCACGGACAGTGTTTTTTTCCTCATAGAGAGTGAACATTTTCCCTCTCCTGCCCATTCTGTCTCCCTGACAGCCCTATTTATTGGCCTCAACAGCTGAGGGAAGGATTATGGAGGGATACAAATGAGAAGAAGCACACAGAGAGTCCTGCTGGGACTTGAACTCAGGAAAAAAAGAGAGTTTAAGCTCTTCCAGGAGGGGGGGATTGCCTTTGTTTTGCTGCTACATGCGACTTCTGCTCTGGCACGCTGCACAAAGAATATTACCACAAAATACTGATACTAAAAAGTAACACTTAAACACAAGTGTTTTTCTTGTAAAGAAACAAGATAAAAGCCTCTGCTGTTTGCTCCTTACATTAGATAGATTATCAGGTCCAAGAAGAGCCAGCTTGACTGACTTGTAAAAGAAAAGGACAACAAAGAAGGAAAACATGCGGTTCCGCTTCTGCTCAGTTTCTTAATTAGACTCTTTAATTAGACTTGTGAATTACAGCCATGATTACATGGGCTGTATCTTTGGATAATTTAAATATTTAGCACATGATTTATTATATTAATAACTGAAATAGCATGTACCCTTTGCCTCCTAAGAAATTTATTAGCTTTTTGATTATATGGACTGTTTTTTTTTTTTTTGTTTCTAGTTTACCAATTAACGTAATGGCAACAGCCTAGTCAATGAATTTAAATTATGGCCAATACTTAAATCAAATCATATTTGCCAGTGAAAAAAAGAAAAGAAATTTAATTCATTATTTATTTTGAGAAGCAGGACCAATCATCAGTCGATTTTAATCTGATCTGTTAAGTTCTAATTTGTGGGTATAATCGACCCCTTTAGCAATGACACTGATGGGTTTAAAGGGATATTTAACAGATGTTTTACCGGCTTTGTAGGGTTAGTAGTAAACTAACTGTAAGTAACTGTAAGTAAACAATGGTAAACCTCCCTTACATCTTACTAGTGCCCTGATTTTCCTGTACATACGATTGTTTGTGTGTTGCTAACTAGCTCCATGAAGGCAGAGGCCACAAACAAACATCAAACTAGCACCTTAACCCTCCTTTCTTAATGGATTTACTGGTGTTCACTACTTTATTTCAACAAGGTAAGCAACTTCTAGTGCGAGTGTGAATATTAGCTTTGTTAATTTACTGTTTCTATCTTTAATAGTAAGTTAAAAGCCTCTTGAAGTTGTCTGTAATGTAATATCTTATGATCTATGATATGACCTACTCTTTTTAAAGCAATGTTTTTTTGGGAGTTTTGGAAAACATTGGCAGTCGAGTCAAAAGTTTTAGTTTTAGTTTTAGCAGCTGCCCAAAAATGTTGATGAAAGCAGTGACTCTCACCTGGTCCAGCCATGGGGTCCAGGTTTCTTCTTAGTCATAAATTCAAGGTCTACACATAAGATAAATGAGCACATATTCAAGTTTATTTCACAAAACGTAAACAACACATGGGCGTGGAACAAAATGAAATATAAGTATTGTAAGAATAAAGTGCAATTACTTAAAACGTAGTAAATAAATAGCACTGCTGCCAAAAAAAGTGCATATTATTTCTTCAAAATCAGTGACAAAAATGCTGCAAGGCACAGCATGTTAACCCTTTGAAACCTTGAGCTAGATCACTTTCACTTTCACTTTTTAGAACTGCTTTCAGGTTTGTCTCATATAGACCTTTGAACCCTGAGCAAATTGGTGCGATTTCTTTCAGAAACATGGGGGAAAAGGCATTAATCAACTTGGGAAGAAATGTTCAAAGAAGTTTCATGAAATTAGCAGATTTACAAAGTTATTTAAAAACAGCGAGGAAAAAAATGTCTAGGGAAAAAATGCTCAGGGAAATCTTTATTTATATCTATATATAATAAAATTAAATTAAATTATGTAAATTATGAATTTTTAAAGCACTTTTTCCACATAATTTCCTTGTTTTTCAACTTTCTTTATTACATTTTAAGTAATTTCCTTGTACTTTTTACTCATTTCTTGCTCATTTTTAAATCTCATCTTTAATTGCTCATTGCCTCCCATGTTTTTGAAAGAAATCAAGCCTATTTGCTTAGGTTTCAGAGGGTTAATAGGCTAAATAATACCAAAACAGAGCAAAAAAGTGTATTTTTTTCCAAGCATATTTGCAGGTCATTTGCGGTCAATTTAGAATAAACCTGTGACCCACCATTTGGGAGGCGCTGGATTAATATCACAAGCTATATATGGCTCTTGAATGTTTCTTAAGAGGGCAATTTCTCTCTCCCTTCCTTAAATAACCTGCTCACACTCACTGGTCTACTTAGGCAACTACTGCTCACTCATTCATCGAGCTGCTCCTTCACCAGCTTCCACTCCTCTTTGGCATTACCAGCTTGGGGGTGCAGATTACATCATGTTTGCTTCATTATCACTCAAGTGTGTCTGGCTTGAGATTTACTACAAAGTGTAATTAGTACCAAAGGCAACAGCATAGGGCCAGGCTTGATAAACCATGGTGTGTCATTCTCAAAGGACTAATATGTCTTTTTATTTCATTCTGTTGCTCTTCAAACTCTCTCGGCTGCCTGTGTGTTTATACCCCATTGCATCCTGTCTGTCTGTCTATCTGTCTCTCTGTCTGTCTGCATGTTTGTCTGCACTCTCTCCCTCTCCTTCGCTCTCTCTCAGGGTTTCTAAAAGGGACTTTGATCATTTTAACAGCCTTATAAAGCTGACAGGTTTGCCAGGGAAAACGTCCTCTTGCACCAGAGTAGATGTGGAGAAGTGACGTTGAAATGACCTGACATTTATGGGGTCGCCAAGGACTGGGATGACATGCGAGCCAGATGGGGGAAGAATGCCTGTACACAAAAAAAAAAGTGAATTCAGCCCGTTAAAACCAAATGGAGGTGCCAGTCAGTCAGCCTCTAAAAGCTGCATTCACATTATCACGAGGGGAATTTGATTTTTTCAAACCTTTTCTTCTCTGAAAAACGTAAAAATAATTGCACCAGATATTTTCATGTTGGTTGACTGACAGCTGAAATGTTTTTTCAAACACAAATGAAATATTTGAATGTTTTTAGATTTGAAAATTTGCATTCTGTCCTATAATTTTGGGGACAGCCCATTGTATCTGGGGGCCAAAATTCCAAAGCACATTGTCTGTCCGAAATGTCCCATTGGATAGAAGCCATTTTGCCAAAACAAACGGCCATTGCTGAGAAGTCCCTTTTCTCCAAAAATGCACTTCCCCTGTGGTTGGACAACAAATAGCAAGAAAGTAATGTTTGCATTTTACGTTTTTTGTTAACCATGAGTATGTCGCACTACTCAATGTTGTGGTAATTGTGTCGTTAGTTTTGGGCACAAAAACCACTTATGGACAGAAATGTTCTGGCTTAAAACACTCAGGTGTGGTGAAATGTTACAAAGGGTTGCTAAAAACATCCGAGATCAGGGAACGTTGCTGATAAACTGAAACTAAAGGCAGGAAGTGTGTATTTTCAAAGAAACAGGGCTTTGTTTTTGGGATAATAGCCTGTCAGAGAAATGGGTTTTCAGTTGAATGGGACATGTTTTTGGACTAATACGGCTTTGGAAATTTGGGCCTTTGGAGTAATGGCATAGTCCTTCCGTAGTTCCGTAGTTTTCCAGCTATACATCCTTGTAAAATGAGTCCTTTGGTTTTTTGTATTTTTTTTGTATTGCTGTCTGAACAAAAAAAAAAAAAAAAAGGCAATTTAAGTCACATTGAGAATTTTTGTGACTTTTTCACTTTTTTGACATGTTATACATTAAAGAATGGATAAACTGACAAATTAAGAACCTGTTAACTGCAGCACTAGCTCACATAGCAAATAGGGCTGTGGAGCTGAAACAATTCATAAGTTAATCAATTTGTTGATTAATCAAGTTCAAAGTAAAACATTACTCAGTCGAAGCTTGATAGTTGTAAAGATTTGCTGCTTCTCTCTGTCTTTTGGACTGTTGATCGGACAAAATAAGTAATTTGTTAGTTGTAATAGGCATGACCCACCGTTTTGTAAAGCAAACAATCTATTAATCAAGGCAGTAATTGGCAGATTAATGAAAGTAATTGTTAGCTGGAGCCGCAGTTGACATTTTTAGCAAAAAGGGGATACATTTTCCAGCTGCTTTTCTTGCCTCTATTTTCCAGAATAGCTTCCTTTTTTTTCCCCCTTACACCATACAGGTTTTTAACTCTGATCCTTGTTTGCTTGTCAGGGGTTATTCCAGTTCTTTGCTTGACTTCCTGTTTGTTTACAGACTGAATTAATAATTTCTGCAGAATATGACTCATCTCTAAATTGGAGCAATTATTCAAAAGTCACACCACAGTTACTAGATACTGTTAAACTCAGTCTGTGGCACTTTGCTTTATTAGGCTTTCAGCCGTCGGGCCAGACAGTCCATCAGTCTCTTACCTCTCTGCTCCATCTTCTGTTGACTGACTGACTGACAGATTGTAACTGTGTGTTAGAGGAAATGCATGGCCAGCCAAGCATTGTGTGCCTGTTGAGGGTGAATGCATTTGTCTGTCAAGTGTGCGCTCAGTTGTGTATTTATTTGAGTGCGTGCGTGTCCGGGAGAGAGGGGTGAAGGCCGAGCTAACCTAGGGCAATGAAAAGTGAAAAGCTTACAGACCATACGACAGCTTTATTACGGTTACACACTGAGGCAGTGTTGTTGTGTGCGCGGTGGTCTTGCCTTTGGGCACTTTTTCCACGGATCAAGGTTTCGGTCTTTTGCTGCAGGCCAGAAGAGTTAACGATGCCTTTAAGAACATCAAAATATCCACAGAAGTATGAATCCCAGCACGCACTGGATCAGAGTGTATGTTCAGGTTGTCTCTTTGGATTCTGCGTGTGAAACAGGCCCCTGGCTGTTCTCTGCAGTCCCTCAGGGTTTTCCTACAGTGGACACTGTCCGTCCATTTCCTTCAACCTCGGTGTCTGCTGCCTTGCGGCTAGCAGATGCTTAACTGCATTTACCACTGTATCTTCTTTTTTTTTCTCCAAAAATTGTAAGATTTTTTGAGGGGAAACATTAAACATGAAGTGAAAAGATATGTTTTAAGGGAATCATTTCCTTAAACCCGCTGGAAGCAAGTGCAATTGTTTACAGTGAGCGCTTACAGTATGATCCTACTTAAATTACAAACCAGCCAATGTCAGAATATGTTGCTGTGATCAATTGTCATGCTCTAAGAATGTGCTTTTAGTGTCATTTGAGCATCATTTCAAGTAAAGTGCCACACTTTTGTCAGTTTAATGACTAGGCATACTGACATATTGTGGAGGCTTCTATGATTAAAGGATACCCCCCCCCCCCTTTTATTCCATATGTTGAGTGGCGTCACTGTAATCTATTTCTGCAAATTCAAATATGCTGCCACACTGCATCAGATCCATGAGCCACCTTCTGAATATCTGTATTTTGTCGGGTTTAACAAAAAGTCAGCTCAGGGTTCATTTATGCTCAGCATTAGATATATTTACGGACAGGGATGGAGCTTTCTTTCTGTGCTCTTCGTTTATTTTATCTGTATTTCTGAAAGCTTACAGATAAAGACAAAATTGAGCAGTGCCACCGGGGATCGTGGGGCAGTGGAGCATATTTCATGCAAGATACAACCATAGGAGATGACGAAGACATTTTAAAAATTGTGCAATGGAAGGAATCTGTAATGTAGTGAAAAAATTCTTTGAGCACATGTTGCCATGTATTTAATGGCCTCACAGACCACCGCCATCTACAGTGCTGCGTCCTTTAATAATCATATATTTGAGTGATTTCACAAATTGAAATTCATTTTTAGCACTTTTCCCAAGTCATTTTCTTTTCTTTTTTTTGTTTAACTTATTTCTTTTCATTTATCTGTCAATTGCTTTTTTCTTAATTTTTTGGGTAATTTCTGCTTTGATTTCTCATTGCCTTCCGCCCATGTTTCTGAAAGAAATCAAGCCATTGTGCTCAGCTTTTTAAAGGGTTGAGTCTCAAAAATTGATGAGTAATTTATTTGACATTGAAATTAATTATCAATTAGTTGGTGACATCATCGGTTACAGGGTTAGTTGCTGCCCGATAACAGGAGTGACACTGCTTGTTGCTGTGGCACACACACTTTCATAACCAAATTCAAAACATATCATTTTTAGATCAGCCAAAATGTTGTCACTTCAGACATTTGTGGTCATTCTACCATGTTTAACTGTGGACAGAAGGACAAAGGAACAGAAGTACAAGAGCACAAACAGACAGCTCCTCCAAGTGAGTTTTACTCTGCTAATTTAAAGAGGAATCAAGAGAAGAGTTGCATTTGTGGAGGAAACAAGATGAGAGGTCTCATATATTTGTCGCAGGTTCGCTTACAACTATAACTTTAGTGATTTTGATGCCAAAGTGGGAGACGCAGCGGAAAAAGTTTGTGACAGTTTGGGGTCGCTTTCCGATGACACAACTATGAGTTAAACAGCTGAATATGCACACAAAATTCTGCAGACTCGTTATATCTCCGTGTTCCTCTTGAAAACCTTGTTGTGCTAATTTACTACTAATAACTTCCAACCAAAGGGCTGGGTTAGTTTTGGAAGTTTTGGAAGCTTATTTTTAAAACTTCCTAGGAGTTGTGTACTGTCAATCTAAATCATGAGATTTTGATCACCAGGGTGTTTCCTTCAACTTAAATTTGGAAATGTGGCTTATACTTCATGAGAGTTTATGTAGTATCTGTGTGGTTGTTTGTCATTAGTACTTTCTAAATCTTTCCCAATCTTAAAAAAAAGTTCTTCACATTTTGCAATAGTGTCAATACAACTATGATTGCTAAATGTTAATTAATGATATTTTTTTTATATACATAGGCCTGGTTGTTTTATTACATTTCAGGCCTTTTTCAAGCACTGTTTGTATATTTTCCTACAGAAAGCAATGCACCAAAATTTGTGCATATCCCACATAATGATGAGCCAGTTATTTGTGGATACATCACACTGTGGAAGGCTGTGATTACGAGACCAAGATGCTGATGGTAGTTAAAAGTGGCCCCGAGCAGTCCAGTTAGGATGCAGTTTGGGGACTGGATGGGTCATATAACACAAGACTTTCCCTCGGGACTTTCTCCAGTAGACAGCTGTTTGGAACTGAGTGAACTCTGAGTCAACTTTGAGTCATTTTATGGTACATCCTACTCATATTTTTTTCCCTAAACCTAACCACAGTAACAATACTTTACATAACCTTCCTTAATTTTTCATTTACTATGTAACTCTAAGTGATAATTCTTAGGATATCATATGAACTTTTGTATGAAGGTATGTTGTACATGTAAAAAAAGAAATTATGAAAAAGTCTATTGTCTCTCTCCTCATTTCCACTTTGTTTCTCCTTTCTCACATAATTAGTAAACATCTGCACACTGCATGGATTTTTATTTAATTGTTTAATATTTTGGTAATTTAGTCTAAATTAGTTCTACAGCTGTTGTGTATATCACCTTGTTCATATTGTATAGTTTAATTTATTTATTTATTTTTAATTTGAACTCATATGTCTACTAATACTACTACTATTACTACTACTGCTGCTACTAACTACTGACACTGAACTACTATGTTCTCTTTCTCTCCATTTGTTCTATTCTTAACTTAACTCTAAGCTTTGATTGTAACACGTGACGACCCAGTTTCCTCACTGGGATCATTAAAGTTTCATCCTTATCACGGCTGCAGTAATGTGTAAGATTTACCTCGTGCATTTTTTTATGTGTGTGTGCCGTCTCTATCTATGATCCTGTCTCTTTTCCCTCAGTGACTCAGACTGGCTACTCTACATGACTTTGCTGAATATTATGCATTTTTAATAGGGTGTGCTTTCCAGCTTAACTGACCCATTAGGGTGAGTTTCAGTTACAGCTCATTTCGGCCTTCCTCTGTGTGTAGTGTGTGTGTGTGTGTGTGCGCAACCCCCCACATACCTTCTCGTTCTTTGCCTATCTGCCTATAATCAATCTTTCCTGGTCTTGGTGTCATTTGTCTAATGTTCTTCATGGTACTTTATCGTAAAGTCCTTCTGTAAATCAAAATGCACCGCTGACGATTGAACACGTACACACACACACACACACACACACACACACACACACACACACACACACACACACACACACACAAACAAATGTACAGATGTAATGAGGTGTATCACTGACTGTGAAGCTGTCTGACATACCCTCATCCATTCATTCACTCATGACAGGTCCCTGCGCTGAATCGATCGAGCTGTATTTAATTTCCTCTAGTTTCTCTGTTTCTTTTGCTTTATATTTTTTTACAGCTGTAAAAAGCTCGTTTCCTCATCGTTAAATCAATGAGATTCACCTAATCCTGAGTTTTAGTTGACTTGCTGTTGTCTCATAGAAGTTTTCTTTTTGACAGATTTCTTACATCTGTTAGAAAATAGGTGTGTAGAATAATATTTGCATCTTTACGGTATAAAAAATGTGGCTCATGAAGAGATTTGGGGGGATTTAGTGGCATCTAGCTGTGAGAATTGCAGCTGTCTGTATATTTCCATATTTCCATAGTTTAAAGCCGTAACACAGTGTTATAGTTATTAGTTTAAACTGATATGGTTGGATGTCATTGGCAGAATCAGTAAGAAGCGATATATGTATTGAAAAGACTGCTCTAATATACCATGTTAAACTTGCTTTTTCCTTTATATTGTTTTCCTGTATTGTTGTTTTCCAAACGTAAATTCTATTTCTGTACGCATCGATTTTGTCTGCACAGATAAAACTGTTATCTGCAGACACAGGTGCTTTATGTCATGCAGCTGTGTCGCTGCTGAGTTGAGGTTGAATGTCTGAAAGGTTTTCTTTGCAGCTACAGGTGTTTTGATGAGGTGTTGTTCTGATTTTGCCAGAAACAACTCAAGCCTGTAGGGAATGTTTTAGATTGAAATTTTATAAGCTGTTTGAAAATTTAACCCTTACTAGTCCCGAAAAAGCTTACAACATTGAAAAGCATCTGATTTTGCATTTGAGGGAAGTCTGGGCAGCATAATTCTGGATAATCAATACTGAGCAATAATGCTAGTGTTGTGCATTCCTGCAGGTATTTTAAGTAAGTGGCATAAGTATCAAGGACATAACCTAATGACCTGACGCTTTTCAAAGTGCTGGGTTAGCATGCTCCCATGCCTTTGGTGTGCCATACCAAACAAAAAAAAATTGTGTAAGTAATAAGTGTTTTGAGAAAATTCCATGGGAGAAACAACCCCAACAGTAATACAATCCTATACGATACCACCACAAACAAAGAAAGGAACATTTGAATCACCTCTCTTTATTCTTAAAAAAGGTAAATATCTGACACACACACACACACACACACACACACACACACACACACACACACACATGCACACCATGTCAAGGCTGGTGTCTGACATCATTAACCATAAAGTTAAAGACTGCCCCAATTAGCTCTGGGCTGTAGAGGAGCCTCCATGTTACAGTGTGGTGACTCCCCACTCATTAACCTTTAGAACAGAGCCAGACAGCAACACACACACATTCGCGCACTCAACTACACACACACACACACACACACACACACACACACACACACACACACACACACACACACACACACACTGAAAAATAGTGACCACAGCCAACCATGCAGATATTCATGTACACGCATTAACAAACACATTAATCCTTGAAATGCGCAGAGAGGGTTGGGTCATTATAGCAAATCATTTTGAAAATGTTTTGGCTCAATGTAACAGAGACTCTGAACTCATGCTGATGGTGTTCTGCGGATTAACAGTAAAAACTGTAAAGGATTGCTCTGAAGCAACAAGGCTACAGCTAAGATAAAGATTGATTGTCGTACTTAAAACTAATAGAAAATCATGCAGACCAATATTTAGAATACAGATGCAATGACATAATTTTCCAAAATGTCAAGGGGCCATTTGTGTTTGGGGTAAGGTGGGGGTAAAGTGGGGGTATGATTGGTTTTGGATCTTCAAAAAAGCATGCTTTTTTAGCTCTTTAGCTATATCAGAATGAAACAACTCAACAACCACAGGATGGATTGCCATAAGATTTTTATACAGATGCCATGGCCCCCAGAGGATGAATCCCAGTGACTCTGATGATTAATAATATCTCAACACCTATTTCAAATATCAGACCAAAATTCAGAAATTCAGAAAGAGCTTCAAATGAAGACGCCAACTGTTCCTTCACTGTGAGGTTGATCTTTGTGATATTGAGCAAAATATCTCAACTGTTGGATGGATTGTCATGGATTTAGTATAGACATTCATGTTTCTTTAGGATGGACAAACTTTGTTGCTCCTCTGAATTTTCACTTACAGTAGTAATCAGCCATAATCAGATGAAATTTTTAATTTGAATATTACAGTTTTTCTTCACTTTATCATATTATCGCCTTCTTGGCAAAGCAGAACTAAATGCATTTACGCTTTTGCATTGGTATCACACATTTTTCACATCCTTTTTCAAGGCAGTTAACACAGATCTCTTACTGAGATCCAAAACTCTATTGGATGAACTGTGAAAACATCTATTCACAGTTGATAAAAATTACCTGTATAATCTCTAATGCCTGTAAAAAACAACTTTGCACAACTGTGCACTGAGCAATCAGTCTTTATCTATGTATGAAAGATGCTCTCTCTTTGTTGCTACTTGCAAGCGTGGCTCAAAGAGGCCAAAGGCATGTAAAAATGGATAAACAATGGTATGAAATAAAGACATATTGACAGTTATTTCACCAAAGCATCTCAAAAATGTGTTTAAAGTACAGAGTGAAGTAGATTTTCTATCAGCTTTACCTGATTTTTTTGCCTTTTAACTCTAACATAACTAACATATTTAATTTTCCATAAATAATTTCTTGTGCATTTATTATCAGCATTATCAGTGTTAAATGCATCCTAATGAATCTTACATCATCTTGATCGAATAGCATCAACTCTCTGGATAAAAAAAAAGTCAAAACTGACACAATTACCAGCAAGAGTAACCTGGAAGTTGAGTAAAATCCGTCTAAAACAGATTTGGATTTATTCTTATTTATTAAGCCAATCCTCCTGTAACTGCAGATTATCCCTGTGCTTCACTGCCGAGTACGACAAGAATTGGAAAAAGGTCAAGCGGGTTTGATTTTCACAGATGGACAGATATTTGTATTAGAGGAGCTTGAATTGGCTATAAATAGGCGTGTTGAAAAGAGCCAAACTGAGATCGCCGGGAATCCCCTAAGCCAAACTTCTGGCAACCTGTCTTTTCAATATCCCTGACCTTCTGCCAGTTTACCACAGAGGAGATGTGAAAAGTGTCACATGATAGCAATCATCAACACCTCACACTGTGCTGTGTAACAGGATCCTTCTTCTTTCTGGTAAACAATCTTTTATCTTCGCCATTGACCCTTGTTCCTCGACTGTGATGGAATTTTTTTTTGCGATTTTGGTGGCAGACGATTCGGGAGCAGAGGTGAAGATGAAAAGTGGTGTCTCTCCTCTGTACAGAGTTAAGGTTTCTTGTTGACATAGAGACACATTTTAGCAGTACTCGAAAACCAGAGCTGCATTTGGGAAGCTTAAGGGGTTGAAGATTATCATGGGGCCTCTCATATTTCCATAACGTGACCGTAGACCCAAGTTGCGCCAGGTCCGAATTAAATTGGATTTTATTGAGTTTAATTAGGTCAGACATGGTGCTGTTTTAACGCTGCAGGTCTCAGGTCAGCGTGTCAGTGTTTCTCATAGCTTGTTGGATTTCAGTATTCTAATCACATGAAGCTAATTTCAATAACAAGCAAAGTTTTTCATATTTTTTCATGTCTTTTGCTGTAAGCCTACTTAGTCAAAAACTCAAAGCAGTGTGCTATGATAGCCTGTATCTCAAAAAAGAAAAAAGTTGAACTTGGAGGAGTGTAAGCTTTCTTCTGTTGAACATAGAGAGAGCAGCAGACACATCATGTGACTTTGCCATTGTTGTTGACCCATTCATGTTCTGTATTATTGCATGCTCACACTGTGATAGAGCTGTGATAGAGCTGGTTAAGCTGAGCCAATCATAATTTTGCACCAAGGAAAACAAATGCTCAGGGTTGTTTGTATTTCTTTAAACCAAAGCAGTAACACAGGTGACCAATGACTTTACACCCGCAGTCAATGTATGTACTCACCCCTGTCCACCCCTCTTCTTGTTGTGTCACTTTTACTGTAGTCTCTTTGGAAGTGATGAAATCATAATAGAGAAAATTCAGATCACATGGTATGTAATAATAATATAAAAATGAAAAAATATTTTGATGCAGGGCTAAGAATGTAAAATGTCAAGTGCAGAGTAAAATTATTTTCTTGGTTAGGTTAGATTAATTTTTGATCTTGTCTAATAATTCTGAAATGGGATCGGTTCTGATTATAAGAGGGCCCCTTTTAGATTGGATTTCTTGGCAAAAATAAATAAATGCATCTAGGCCCTGCGATAGTCTGGCCTATCTAGTCCTATCCAGGGTGTACCCCGCCTTTCGCCCAATGACAGCTGGGATTGGCTCCAGCCCCCCCACGAAACTTACGAGGACAAACGGTTTCAGAAAATGACTGACTGACTGACTGACTGCATCTAGGGTTCAGACAGGTTTTCCACAGATCTGTTCTAAATAGGGCCTCAGATTTTGGACCAGTGAAGACACTTCTACCTTTTGCATGATATGGCATATATTACATGATTTTTTTCCTCCCTGTTAAGTTTTTTTTGGTTCTGTTGGGAATTGAGAGTCTGAGGGTAGAGGGTGTCATCTGCAGTACAGATTGTGAAGCACCCTGAGGCAGTTATGTGATATTGGGGCTACAGAAATAAAAATTGACTTGATTTGACTTGGCTATGACAGATAAAATGAAGCTTGGTTGTGCCCTGTTAGGGAATAGGCATATCATAGTTGAACAAACAGTCCAAACACCACTTTCATGAACGAATGTTTCAGAATTAGCCTTTTTAAAATGTATTTGTGATGACTGAAACACTGCGTTGCCAAAAAGACGACATTTCATCAGTTTCTGTAGACTTTTGATGCTTTACATTGGCTTTTGTTTATTTGCATTTTTAATGAGACAAATGCAAAAAAGGCCCCAAAAAAGAGTTCATGCAAATAATTGAATTAAACCTAGTACAGATTATTTGATTGAACTTAACTAAAATGAGTAAAGATCAGCAGTGAATGCATGGATTTGTGCTTTGGCAGTGTTGAAGCTGCAAAATAAAAGAACTAACTCTCTGTAAGGTGCTTAAATTTAGCTGAACTTCCACAGCTAACGTTCACTTTTTGAGGTTATATGGTTTTTTTTATAGCGTTGAAGGAGTTCTAATTTCAAAAAATGAATTTGTGATAAAAATTGTTATTAATGTTGATCATTAGGTTCCTTGGTTTTGGTTAAATCACAGAATTCACTGTAAGAAAACAGGTTTCATTCTCTAACCTGTCGTTGACAAGTTATATCTATTTGATTCCTTAGTTTTTTAGCAGACATTAAAGCATTTATGTGCCATTCTGCTGTCCTACCATCTGCATAAAATGCAGTAAAATGCTCATCACATTCCAAAGTCAAAAAGACAGTAATGGAGGTTGATGACTAGCAATGGATGCTTTAAGGATAAGAAAAGGATGTTGAAGAGCCAATCCTGAGACAAACCTGGCTCAATCACAATCAGGATAATGGAGGGAAGAGGACATCTGCATGAATATAACAGATGGGACGAGGAGAGCAGAGTGTAGAGGAGAGGACGATCAGACAGCACAGGGAAGGCAAGTCCAAAAATGACTGTTTGTGTAATAATGAATAGTATAAAAGGCTAATCCATCCAACCCACAACTGCATTTCAGACTTTTTGTTCAACTGTCAGATTAAAGTGCAGGTTATGAAAAAAGTGGCATCTCAAAACAAATCTGATTCAGTCTCTCTGATTTATTTTCTCTGCTGCTGCTTGCACAGGCTAAAACCCAATGAGGAAACAGATAAATATAAGCTTCAGACTTGAGACTTCACTTTGATTTGTTAATATGATGAACAGCCCACCACTCTTTTACACCCATAAATCATTGTATTTTATGTCATTTCCCATAGTTTGGTTCAGTTATATTTTGCTTCTAATGAGCCACACCTGGAAGAGCTCTATGACTTCAGGTGTTTTGTTTAATGCCACTCCTGTTCAAATACCATAGTCCAGAGCTGATCAAATCAAAATAAAGGGGTAAACCCACCACAGTCAGTTACAACTGTCACACGTCTCTAGTGTAGTATGCTCATACATACTACCACACTAAGTCACCATCAAATTACTCAACTGACCTTTGGTTTCACACGCGAAACTCTACGGACACATTTCCGTCATTACCAAAAACAACCACCAAAAACATTACGTTTGATACCAAACCTTTGTTAAAGGTTTGAACACTCCTCATGCGTTGCATAATGTGTGTGTGTATTCCCTGCTTTGAAATGACAGTCCAACAGATCCAGTCAATCTCCTGTTAAATCTCCTCTTTTTTCTTCTCCGCTCATCCTGCTAAACACTATTGTACAACAGACAATAAAACCTCTTTTTATCTCTATCCCTCTCTCTTGCATTCCTCTAAAATGCCATTGTATCACACACAATAAGATTCACTCGCTTTCCTTCTGTCTCTGTCACCCTCCTAATCACTATTGTATGGCAGACAATGCAGCAGCCGCCTCTGCTACACAGCGATGGGATGGCTGACTGTCAAGCCATTCATCAACACACACACACACACACAGGCTCACAATGATGTTTCATTTAGGGACTAAGTGTGTGTGTGTGTGTGTGTGTGTGTGTTTGTCGACAGGTTGTTACAGCGTACATCTAGCTCTCTCTGACCCTGAGGTTTGAGCCCTTATCATTTACTCTTCTGTACACTGAACACAGGGTGTGTGTGTGTGTGTGTGTGTGTGTGTGTGTGTGTGTGTGTGTGTGTGTGTGTGTGTGTGTGCTGCTTCCTGCTGTTATGTTCTTACATTTACTCTCTGGTTTTGTGCACTTTGCTCTCTTTCACACACACACATAAATGCACGTGTGTACCGTATTTTGCTCAGAACTGCAGCAAGTCTCATTAAAGTGAAAAAAAGTTTTTTTTTCCCACATAATGAACACAGGTAGAGTGGAGCTGTGTGCTATTTTAGATAGCTAGAGACACCGTATGATGGCATCATGTCACATAGATACAGAGCATCATGGGGAGTTCTTCTGCCTTCATCTGCTTGAAAGTGTTACAGAGCCAGGAGCACAGCATGTAGAGAAAAAAAACAACAACAGTAAATTATACAGCACGCTCTGCAGGAAAACTGTGTTTTCAAACTGCACTTGCATTGTAAGTTTCTGTAAAATGTCACTTCAATGTGGGCAACTTATTTTGAAATTAAAACCAAATCGTCCCCCAACAGCTAACAAGAAGACTGATTATTTTTTGCAAACTGTGATTTGTCAGAAATCAAAATTTTCCAACAGTTTATACATGTACAGCTGCAACAGTGAGTGTATATATCAATTAAATGATTAACAAAAAAATAATTTGCAACTATTTTTGATAAATATTTAAGTTGTTTTCTTTACTTACCTACTTAAGTAACATTTTCAGTGTAGGACTTTAACTTGTAACCAAATATTTTCTTATTTTGGTATTTTATTTAAGTAAAGGATCTGAATACTTCATGCACTGCTGGTTGTATTTCACTGTAAACTGAGGGGGATTGTCCGTTGTCCCAAAAGCCCAAAACTCTATTGCCATGTTAGTATGGAAAATGTCCCATTGGACAGTAAGCTCATTCTCTAACAGCCTGCATTCCCCAAAACAAATGCCCAACACTTCGAAGTCCCGTTTCTCTGAAAATACACACCCCCTGCAGTTACACAGCCCCGTCACCACAACAAAATGTTCACATTGTACATTTCTGTAAATGATTAATATGGCACATTTGCACACAAGGCTGTGGTGGATGTGTGGTTTGAGGATAAGATCGTGTTTTGGCTTAAAACATCCAGTTTGGTGGCACAAAAGGAAAAGCTGTGATGGGTCGGTGGAAAACACCCGGGATCAGTGGCTCAGATGCCACTGGGAAACAACACAAAGAGTTCTTAAAAAAGCCTGGGATCAGTGGCTCAAATGCTCTTGGGAAACTAAATCTAACTGCAGTGAATGCTTATTTTTAGAGAAATGGGACTTTGCAGCACTGGGTGTTGAAAATGGGCTGTCGTAGAAATGGGCATTGTCTGATGAGACATTTTTTGGAACTGGGGCTTAAAAATTTTGGGCCTTTGGAACTATGCCATGGCACCGATCTAAAGAAACAATGCAAGGGCTAACTTTTGTTCCTAGTCTGACCCTGTAATAGCAAGCTTACAGCGCTTCAGGAGTAAAGGCCTAACTCTCACTAACATTTTAACATTTTAGTGTCCTACTAAGCTGCTCCCATGCACTTTTCTGTCTTAGTTGTGATCATTTTAGATATATCATACAGCTTGAGATAGACACCATAGCTTTTCTGAAAAGGTTTTTAACCCTAACGCTATTTTCTAGAAACATTTGGAGCAGCTACACAAAAAGTCATCACTTTTGAAAAAAGGCCCTGGGTCCATCACCTTCTCTGCATACACTCTTACATATTGGGGACAATTAGGAAAAAATGGTTGTAGTCAGGAAAAAAACTACTTACTACTTAACTACTCGCAGCCTTACAGTGGCAGTCGGCTCCTTATTTTTTCCCAAATCCTGTTAGCAAAACGAGCTCTAATTAGCCAAATGCAAGGAAGGACAAAAACATGAAATATGAGCAAAAAACATAATGTCTCTTGTTTTTTTTTTTTTTTGTTTTTTTTACTGAAATAATGGAATAACACAATTAGAACAATTTCCTACCCTCTGGATTGATGCAAGAGACCACCATTCTTACAATTTTAGAGACAGAGAGGATATGTATAAAACTGTCATGGCTGCACTGTTATTCACATTAGAATCAACTGTATTTTGAAGTATTAAGCATTAGAGCCGTCAGTATTCTCAGGACACATTTGATTTTTAAAGGCTACATTGCCCTATGATATTATACCTTTGTCTTAGTTAGTTGAGACTTGTCCAGTTGAGTCGGTGAAAGCACTGGTCCATCAGTGAGCTGCGTTGTCTTTGTTTTGTTGTATTTTCGGACTTATCTGATATCTGAGGAATGAGAAACAGGCAGTGAGAGAGAAAAGCAGTGAATAAAGGAAGGTGACACAGTTACGCACTGTCTTGTGCCATGCTGGGCAGCGAGAGTGTGTTGTGTGTTTGTGTGTGTGTGGCTTAGTGTGTGAGTGTATGAGAGATGAAAAGACAGAGGCAGAGAGGGTCCAGATGAAGGGATTATATCTTAACACACTGTCCAAACAATTGTTCCCATCGCTCTGCCTCTAACAATCGTGTTTGGCCTGAGAGTCAACTGCTCTGGGAGCTCGGTGTGCATTTGTGTTTGTGTGTGTGTGTGTGTGTGTGTGTGTGTGTGTGTGTGTGTGTGAGTGTGTGTGTAACAGCAATTCCCTATAACACACACACACACACACACACACACAAAAGACCGGATCTTGAGCGGACTCCCTGTGGAGACATGAAGGCATGCTTTGTAAAAAGCTGATCTGCCCAGCCCCCTAAAGGTTTGGTCTTAACTAATAAGTCATTTTCAAATATATAAATAACAGTTTTACCAATGGATGATGTAACACTGTCATTAAAGGGACAGTTCCATTTAAAAATATCTTTTCATACATATTTTTCGCTCTTTGCTAAAGCGCTATTTATTAATCTAGATCGTTTTAGCAGAGAGTTGGAGATATCGTAAAAATGTCTGCCTTCTATCAAATATAAAGCTAGATGGCACTCAGCTTGTGGGGTTAAAAATGCCAAAAAAATCAGTTTTAAAAACTCACAGCAATGTATCTTTCCAGAAAACATGACCCAGTTAATCAAGATAACCCACAGACCTTGTTGTGAGCAGTTTCCTTTGGGAACTCTAATGTTACAGCTCAGGTGAGGAGGACGCTAAAGAGCTCTCATTAATGAGTAGATGCACACTTGCTTCTGCACAGTGCTGCGGATAACTGATGTAGCTCTGTATAAAGGCAATAGTTCCTACATGAAAAGTCTGCAGTGATATGATTTTAATTAGACTTGATTCAATATGAAATGATGTCATTTATCAAAATCTGTTACAGAGGAGGCTGCCACCCCTTTCTTTTTTACTTTTGGCCATAAAAGATAAAAACAACACATAAATAATGTCAACAATTAAAACTGATTGATTCTGATAGAAAACCTGTTCTTGGAGAAATGTTTTCATTTTAACCCAAATGATGATTGTTTCCTGTAACTTTAGGGCTTTATGGCTCAAAGGCAAACTCCTCCCAACAGCCATCAAACATTGATTAACAACAAGATCACTTAAAAAACACATACAAAACTTGTCTCAACAATAACTGTCAAGGTTCTAGAAAAAACAACTGTCTTCTGCAAGTCACATCTCCCCGACACATATACAACATGCTAACACTATTAGCAAAAGCTTATGGCATTTTTCATTGCTTAATTTGCCAAGCGGCTTACAATATTTTCCTGTACTCATAGCTTATTAACTTGCATGTACTATTTATGCTTTCACTTACTTACCACTGGTTGAAGCCACTGTTTTTTTCAGCCTAACATTGTTGAAAGTGAGCAGCTCATGTTGCTGTGAAGTTAGCGGAGTGTGATGCCCGGCAGGTGCGTCATTTTTCCTGAGTACGGCTTTTCTTTACATATAACATGCAGTTGAACCTTATTTTCTCTGAAAACAAAATTCTTCTACACTTTGGATTTATTCAGGAGTATATAACTTTATCCTCAAGGTTTTTCTCTGCTGCTTTCCACTATCTGCTGTTAGACCAATTTTAAACAGAATAAAGGCACATTCAAGAGAGGATGATATGGATAAATGTTTTGACTTTGCATCAACAATACTGGATCTTTGCTCATTTCTTATTGGGTCCAGCTCATTAGGTCAATTAGTTAATTGTGAATTATATTTAATATCAGGTTTTAATGTTATCTCTTTCAACCTCAACTCTGTCACGTACAGGATCAAGCTTTGAGTATATTCTGCTTCCTTATCTGGCAGTTGAAGTGTATATGCTTTCTCAGCAGTGTTTGTCTCTGCAGTGATTGAATAACATCTACCAACCTTGTCAGGACAATATGCCATCTCCATTTCTATGATATTTGTTGTTTTTTAGCCTCCACTTCTTTCTGATACCTTTTTCTAGATTATTCTCATCAGTCTGTCATTTACTTAGGAAATTTGAGAAAAGCTTGCAGGAAAAATACCAAATAGAGTATGTTTTTTTCCAGTATGAGTGTTTTCCATTGAGGTGTTTTTCATAGAGCTAAATGTGGCTCCATCCTTCCGCTCCTCTTTTTAGGAAGATGAAATCTGACTTTATCTGACTCAGGTGCTATGCTCACCAACTCTGCGCTCACTTTATCTGATAGGACTGGCCAGTCAGAAGGGTCTGAAGATACAGCCTTTATATTCTTACTCAATGAAGGTTGATCTTGTGCTTGAGAATACATGTCCCCAGCCTGCATAGTACAGGGAGGACGCGTGCAAGGACAAATTACAATTGGTCTTTCACATGTAGGCATATCCACACATAGTGCTGTTGATTCTTTTACTGTATTGCCTATTTCTCACCTAAAATGTCTCCAGAAAAATATTTTAGTGCACTGCAAGGCTGTAATATGAGACTTGCTTACAGGATCTAGGTGCCACACTGTTTCCTGTATTGTAAAAAACTGATATCAAACAGTAAAAGTAAGCAGTGCTGCTCAAAATAAAACAAGCTGCTGCTACTGTGTTGCATATTTCTTCCTCATATGTTCTCAGGCACATATTTTAGCTTGATGTTTAACTGCAAATTGAGTTTTTTTTGTTTTTTGTTTTTTGTTTTTTTTTTTACCAGCAAGCGGCCATATTGTTTCTTGTTTTGAAATGGCCAAGGTCAAATTAAGTCAGCCACCAGAGGGAGCATTTAGTGGTTTGCTGCGGTGCACTGCATTCTGTCAGTTGGATGCTTTCTATCTTCAGAGCAAAAACAAATGTCCCAGCCCTTTTTCTCTGTTTCCTGTGGTCTTGTAGTAACAATTTCAAAAGTATTTGAGTGTTTCTACTGCATAACCAGGACCGTTTTATGAAAATTCCATCTTTCCCTGCAGTAAAATACAACTTTAAAATAATGACGTTCTCCTTAAATTATAATTCTCATTTCAAAAAGCCAGCTTTGAAAATATTTTGTGTGCAAGTAAATCCATCCAGCATGTTTGTCAGGGCTCAAGGATACACACATTCTGCCTCATTCATGAAATACTAGTAAATCCAGGAGTAGATCTGTACATAAAACACTTTGGTGCTAAAAACTTACGCCGGATTCATGAACCCTGCAGGAAAATCAGATTTGATTGTACACGTGTGTTTGTTTATGAAATGGAGCTTAGAAAAAATATTTTTCCTTTCTTCTGTTTGCAGTGGTGAGACAGGAAAAATGTAAATGTAAATCTAACATATATTATTAACATATATTATAGATATTATACATTGATTGACTGATTGACTGATTTATATCATCTCCCGTTTCAGCAGCGAACAGCAGCTCCCTCTTCTAACCTCTCTGCAGGCAGGGGCAGAATGAAACTGCTGGGCTCGGTGCTGGGCTTTCAGTCCTTCCTCCCAGCTACTTTCAGTAATTTTGTTACATTTATAATCTTTTGTCATGTTTAATTTACATGTATCAAAGTAATCTGCATATTATGAACATAAAAGAGCACAATATAAATAAAAATTTTGATTTCTAATAACGACAAGCAATATTTATGTGGCCCTGCGATAGTCTGGCGACATGTCCAGGGTGTACCTCGCCTCTCACCCAATGACAGCTGGGATAGGCTCCAGCCCCCCCGCAACTCTTTGAGGACAAGCGGTTACGGACAATGAATGAATGAATGTAATGAATGGATTAATATTTATGTGCATTCCATATTTACACAAGCACCATGAATGGTCAGAGGCAGGTGTAGATTTTGTTATTACCTGTGAAAAGATTGGAACGACTCACATATTGATGAATGCTGAAATGCACATAAATTTCCCTCTGCAAACAATTTACACTCAAGTTAGTTTTGCTCACGTTTCATGAATGAGGTAGTGTGTGTTGGTGAGTAACAGTGAATGTAAACAGAGACTGTCTAAACAAAAAGAAAAAAAAAACCCTCCACAGGCCTTCTTTTACTGTTAATGAAGATTCGTGTTATAATTTAATGCAACAAGTTAGTTGATAGAAAGAAATTTTTGATAATTGATTAATGCTTTATTAAGGAAAAAATACAAATCTTAAATCTTTGCACTCATTTTAAACTGAATGTCTCTGAGTTTTGTCAGACAAAATATGCCATTTAAAGAGTGTGGGCTCTGGGAACATTTGTAATGACATTTTACAGGTTGTGTGATTTATAAATTAAAAAGTAATGAGTGATAGAATTTTGAGCAGCACTTAATAAATTAGTCACCTTTTATAAATTGAAAAACATTAATGTCGTGGGCTGAAGACAATGTCAGAATATCCAACTATTGTATTTCTTTACATTCTCAAACTTCATCCAAACAGTATGGTCCACTTTGATCACTTAACGCACATGTTTTATCATCAGAAGTTGGGTGTTTCAAAACCACTTTGTGTCCATTTTCTAGTGGCTGTGTTTTTTAAGCTGACAGGCTGTGTGTAAGGTTAAGATAGCAGAGCTGAGGCCGTATGATTTTATTTGAGATGACTGCCGGCTGTATAGGACTCCAGCGCCCAACAGTTTTCACTGCTTATTAGTGTCAAAGAGGAAGAGAGGAGGAGAACAGAGAGGAGCAAGTTAAGATGGACGGGAGAGAGAGAGAGAGTGTGAAAAAACAAGTGCAGTAAGTTACGAGGTGAAAAGTAAGGCGAGTATTTTCTGCATTTACTTCAGTTTGAACCCATAACTGTTTCGGAGTTTGAACTGTTTCCAATGTTTTGTCTTGACAAATGCTATCGTTTACAATGCAGAAAAATTACTGGGAGCAAACTTGAGAGACAAACACTTAATGAAATGAAGAATCTGTCTTACAGTTTGTCCATCTGGAGTGTTTTTAGATGAAACACAAAGCAGATTTTATATTTTCTCTCTCATCTAACTCAAGAATTAAGAGATGATTTTTGACAAAAATAATAACATGATCCAGTCAGACTTTAAATAATAAGACTTTAGTTTACATGCATGTAAAAACTGCATTCATGACTGACTTTTAATGTATTACATGCTTCTATAACATCCCTAGCCAAAATTAGAAGAAAAATGCTTACATGCAAACGTTCACATAAGAAACAATTAATACTCTCCTTTAGCAAACACAATACAACACAATCAACCTGTTCACTGCATTTAAAAGTCCAATGTGTAAAACTTATGGGGACTGCAGATTTCAACCAGCTGAAACTTCTCCCCGTTTCCCCGAATTTCTTCAGTATTAAATGTTCAGGGTTTTTTTTGTTGTTGTTTGGAACCATTTTATCTGCAGAGGTCTCTTCCTTTTTGGAATAACTCTTTAGACTTCCTCTTTAAATTTAGCCAATTCCTTTTGGAAATTCCAAATTATGTTTCTGTCATGTAAATTTCACTTTCACCTGCAATGACACGTTAACTCGTGTTTGAAATGATTACACGCTACTGGAATTCAAAAACATGTCCTCTTGTTGAAATTATCAAATGCTACAGTAACAGCTTCCTTGTGCAGCTTTAAAGATGAGAATGTTTTGCGTAAAATCAAATTGCAAGACCTCAGGCACTTTCTTAAGCCAGCTGTTGTTTGTTGCTGTTACGAATGTACTTTTGCCTCAAACAAAGTTGCATCACAGTAGAGAAATCCTGGTGACTTTGGCAATGTTGCAGCCTGAAACTGATTTGTCAAAAAGCATTCAAATGCTGTCATCCTTAAATGACAGGATTGGTTGATTTCCACTGACTTACGGAAAATGACTTATCTAACCAGACCCCAAATGACATAACTGTTCATTGTGATGAAACGTGCAATTTTAAAAACATTCATAATGTCATGAAAGGGTCACAGTTCTGCTCCAAAACAACTTGGTTTAAGCAGCTAAACTGCGTAGTTAGGTTTAGGAAAAACACTATGGTTTGGCAATAAGTTCTTTTGTCACTAACGTTACTTGATGTATTTCACGTTACATATGTCACAAGCGTAGCAGGCTACACATATAAGCATTATAGGCTACATTGTTATCAGAAGGAGTAAACAGTGACTTTTGGATATGAACACCAGTCTACTTTGTGGAAGTCCTGTGTTTATGTGACTCACCTCTCCTGCCCACCTTTTAAGGTCTTCTTTGATATTTGTGCAACAGTATGCGGACATTGTGGCTTTTTGTGCTACTCCATGTCACTACCTTCTTTGCTCCTGTAGTAAAGCCTCTAGAGTGTGACGCCCGAAAATAAATGTTATTATAGGCTGCTTGCACAGTCCATTTCTGAGTAGGTTGTTTCTAACTGGTTGACTGCCATAAGCAGATGTGAATTTTATTTTCATTGAAAAAAAATATTAAAGCCTGAAAAAAAAATCTTCAAAAAAAGATTTGAAGCTCAATGGATGTGGAGGTTTTCATGTTCTTCCTCACTTGTACTGTTCATCATTTCTAAGTTCCCCCTGCTGTCTTACTTGCAAAGTTAATTTATGTAAGGTCAATCCAAATTTCTTTCAATTATCTATGAATTAGTGTCTGTCTATATAATTGTGATACTGTGTTGAATACATGGCATGTTATATGCCTGTAGGTATGTCCTCCTCTCTTTTTCACCCCGGCTCCACACCCTCCATATTAAACCCCACCAGGCCATTATGGCTACAGGTAATTGATGACAGTGTAAAGTTCATTAGCTGTGTTAGCTGATATTTAGGGGGATGTGGGCTGCAGGCTAAGAAATACATTTCATTTCATAGCTCATTAACCTAATGGTGGCTGAATTCTGCTCTCTCTCTCTCTCTCTTTCTCTCTTTCGCTCTCTCACTCCTACCTCAGCTGATGATTTAATTTCCTCAGTTTGCTCTAAAGGTAATCAGACCCACAGTGTGAAACATCACATCTCCAGCTCAGGTAAATGCAACAAAGGAATGACTTTGGATTTGTCATTTTATTGTAATGAGGATGTTGAGGTGTCACAAATGTCTGAGTGTGTGTAGCTGAAGGAATTGGTTCTTTGGAAACCTGTCTGTGCTCAAATAATGGCTTTATGTAAAACAGTTGTGGCAGCAAAAGAGATTAAAAGGTTAAGGTTTGAGTGTTGGTCATTTCAGTAGTTTTTTCAGTGAACTGAAGTGTTACACTGTCCAATAAGGGAAATGAAGTCTTCTCATTTCTGCTCTTAGAGCTTATGGGCTCCAGCTGCATTAGAAGTAAACTCCTTTAAAAGCTTCATTAGCTAACTTGCCAGTGTTTATGCAAAGTGACATAACATTTAACTACCAGCCATTATCAGTTATCATTACTTGTCCCACGTATTAAAAATGTTTTACAAGACACTGATGGGTTACTTGGCAGATACTATCTCTATTAAAGAAAATAAATCATCATATGATGTTCATTGTGTTTAAGTGTTATCATTTTTCAACAAAAATAAGTCACAAATATGACCCATTTGGTAATTTAGTGATGATGAATTAAATGTTTCAGTTACATTAAACTTTGCAGTATGTGATGCTGGAAAAAAAAGTCAAAAAGACTGACTGACACAATGTGTATTTTTATTGGAATAGTGTCTCTAAGGTAACTTTTTCCTAAGGTCTAGTGGTAAAAAAGCAAACAAAAACTGCAATAATTTCAGCTTATCTCAGCACTAATTGCTAGGCATGCATCGTGCGGCCCCTGCATTAATATATGAAATGATGCAGTAAACTCATTGCTCTGCACAGATCTGACACGTCAGCCAGCTCACCTTCATCCCAGCTTTCTGAAGCATTGTGCGCCAAAGCAGCAGCTGGCGACACAGTACGGAGGTCCCTGAGGACTGCCAATGGACAATAACATTAGCATTTTAGGTTCATGGAATGTACCCGAAATCACAAATATGTAAAATATTACTAAAAACATTCCTGTAATGTTATGTCACAACATCTGTTCTGACAACATATGCAATATTGACTCATGATTGATTTGATTTGATAGATATTTATTTTGAACATGTAAAACAAAGAAACAGAAAAAGATAAAAACATTAACAAAATGACAGTAAGATAAATGGATGAGAACCTAAACACAAACTCAATTAATAGATTCTAATAAGCAACAAGAAATTTAATTTAACACGTTCGACAAGGAGTGGGAGAAAATACAAACTTATTATCTCCTAACTCTTCTCAGCTAATAATCAGTTAATTAGTTTGTGAACTGCATCTCTAACATACATATACATACACTTACAAATTTACACACACGCATGCATGCACGCACGCACACACGCACACACTATCTATCTATCTATCTATCTATCTATCTATACACATATATACTGTATGTATTACCCTCTAAATTTACACATAAACACATATGCACACATTAAGCATATTATGCATGCATACATACTTGTATGTACCTGCACACAACGAATCACAGAATATACAGTTAATAAACAGTAATTCAAGTTGTACGTACAATGCACATGTCATTCTGTGTCATAGACAGACATGATGGTCTTCAAAGTCTTTCCTCATTCTTAAACTTCTCTAAAATAATGTTTCTGTGCATTCTCTTGAAATGAGTAATGTTTGTGCTTCACTTGAGTTTCTCATCCAACTCATTCCACGGTTTTACTTCACAGATTGAAATACACATACTCTTCATGGTTGTATGAGCTTGAGGTTTCTATAAGATAAGTTTTCCCCTGAAATGATAAGCGCCCTCTCTGTCAAGAATATTTTTTGTATATTGCCTGTTAGCAAGTTATTTTTTTTGCTTTATACATTATCTACACTGTTGACGATGACCCAATGATGCTTCACAGGGGTGTGCAGAGCTAAAAAATATTTTACAGCAGCGGCCTCATCTCAGTGAGTGACAGGATGACATAAAAGCTCTTCTCAGAAAGAAAGACGATATATTTTTCAAAAATGTTTAACTTAAACAGTAGTTTACTTAAGTTTTCATGGATTATCACATATTACAACCATATATTACATTTGATTTTCTTTATAGTGGTTGAGGATTTTTGTGCTTTCTATTCTCTACTCAAGGTGTGACATTTGTATAATGTTTTGTATATATACTCTATGTAAATATACATATACAGACTATGGATTTAAATACTTTCTTTTAGACTTGGGATTTTATTAGTTTAATTTTCTGATACATTTTCAACATACTTTATATAACCATTATTATAACCATATAACATTAAAATTAAGTTTAACACCACCATTTTACAAAAGCACAAAATTTATAGGGGACCCACCCAGATCAGCTGTGGGTCCAAACAACTTGCTACACTGAATACCTATCTCTGACCCCCTTATGGTATGGTCCTTTATCAAGTGGAGCAAGTTATAGAATAAAAATCCATTTTTATGTGGATAAACCAGAATCTGCAGTTTACATTCGTATTCAGTTCTTCAACAGTTTTCTGCAAGTTCAGGATAATCCACACAAACTACTGTATCATCCACATTTACATTCAAACTCCACCGTGTCTGCCTCTCCTCAGCACACTGTCCTGGAGCTATACTCAACACTCCTCTAGTCATCATGAATCTGTGATCTCCACAGAAGTTACTTATCACTGTGAGAGCTGCAGCAGGCGCAAGCATTAAGGGAACATTAGCTGCTCGCCAACCTGAGGAGCGTGTCTGCATGTGAGAAGTGCTGACTGCAGGTCTGGCAAAGGTGAGCTCCCTAGATCACATTCAAATGTTAAGCAATACACACACACACACACACACGCACACACACACACACACACACACACACACACACATAGGTGAGGTCCCATACAAATGTTGCTAATAAGCAGCACCACTGGGCCAGATCCTATTTGTCAAACCCTTGGGCATCAGCCGCCAGATGGGGAGTAACCTGCTGAGCTCACATTTCTGAAGTATACACACACACACACACACACACACACACACACACACACACACACATATGCAGACACACAAACTCCCTGGCTGTCTGCTTGTCAGTTGGGTGTGACAGTAAATTTACAGTAGCATATATTTTCTTTTATTAATTCAAGTTTGTTAACTGTCTGGCAATGAAAAGAAATGTTGCAATTGATCACCATAATGATCCCCTTGTACTGCATGTACATACATTGCATTTTTCCTGTTTACTTGACTTTCAGTTAACTTATCCAAGCTATCCACATAAATAAAATCCAGCAACAGAACATTACGTTTTGGACAATGTTAATTTTACAAATGCTAGTTAGTAGTGTCAGTATTATGCAAGGCCCCATAGTATTCTAAAAATGCATCATTAATCTTGCAAAACTAATGCTTACTTTGATTTCATGTAAATCGGCTCCTTCTGACCAGGACTGTAAAATCCAAAAGGAAAAAAAAACAAAAAACTTTTGTGTATGCAATGGTGGAGGAAGTACTCAGACCAATAACAGCAATGTAAGGACAAAAAGAGATACTGTTTAAAAAGTAAAAGTTATGCATGTAAGTAAAATGCATGTGTACTAGCATTAAAATACCTAAAAGACCAAAGTAAAAAATACTTATTATGGAAAATGTACATTAAAACAATAATATATATCACTGGGTTATAATAACTGATGCTAAACATAGCTAGAAATACTGTTTCAGATGTTATTCGCAACCTGGCAAATGGAATCAAAATAAGTTAAAAATACTGCTAAAAATTGTGTGCAGGGGTATAGTAGTATGCATTACATTTGAAACTCAAAAGTTCATACATGGAAAAACAACTTTAGTTTTCACTAACTGAGATACAACAGTTTTGTCAAATGATAAAACACACTTCACACATTTCTTATAATTTCACTTAAAGTAAATAAATTAGAAGGTTCAGTTGTCATAAAACCATAAATACCTTTACTCTTTCTTATTATATGAACATAATATAAATTCTCTGTATGCATTTCAGACAAACATACTGTGTGTACTAAACAATACACATAAAAAACAAATAATCCTCAACACAAAAAAACCCACTCACACATACACATCTAGTACACAAACCAATATCTAGGTTTTATGTCAATGCTTTGTTTTTGAGATTTGTCCCTGATTAAATGCACAGCACAATACACAATCAAGTTTCGTACCAACTCTTGTGTGATTTAACAAAGTCAGCTGTAATTTTCTCCCTGGTTTCCTAAGGATATGTGTATACTTGAAATGAAATATGAGTCATGTAATCACTTTTACATCAGGCCTTTGTTTATGAATACCTCCTGGTTGATGTGTGTCTAAATGCAATGCTTTCAGTAATACATTCTGCTCATGCAGAGCTGTTGGCAAGTGATGCATAGAGGATCATTTGTGATACCTTTTTGTTGCTGGTGTTACCGCTGGCTGCAGCTGCAGAGGCGAAGCAGGGCCTCTCTCGCCCACAGCGAGTCCATGCTGCCTCTCAGAGTGGGTCGCCAGATTAGTGCAGCTGTCTGAATATTTCACTGTGGCCCTGCAGGTTTTACCTGAGGGCCTTCTGCCACACTTTTATCATGTTCCCTAACTTTAATGTGAATCCTTGTTTGGCTTGATACTTGGGATTTTTGAGTGTTTGGTGCATTTCTGACTTTTTGCCAATGTTACAACACAGTAGGAGTCTTTTTTTGGTTGTAAAGCAGCTGTATTTCATTCACAGCTCCAGCCTGATTTAAGCAGTTTGAATATTTTAGACTCATGATGAATTGATTGCAATTAGTAAATTGATTCAGCCCTGTTTGCTGGATGAGCATGATGTCTTAGCACCTAAAGTAATGGGACATTGAAGTCCCTTTGGTCTGGCCTCTTAACACCACATCTGCTCGCTGCATCAAAGTGCCAGCAGCTCAGGGGAAAAACAACAGCACAGAGAAAGAAACAGAGACTTTGATGTTCATATGAGGAGGAGGACAGTCCAACATCCCCTGTCATGTCAATAATAGCTTAATGTACCGGCATGTTGTTGTATAGATGTATTTATTGGTTAATATTAGTGCTGGGCCGTTAACGGCGTTAACGCGGGATTCTTGTCGCGCGATAAGCAAATTATCGCGCGATAAACTATTCACTAAGTTGGGTCTATACAGTGAGCAAGGCACCAATTTCACTTTGTTGTTTAAGCGCGGATGTATACCTGGTCGAATTACGCGGAGGGGGCATGAACAAGGCGGAAGCTGGTCTGCCTGAGTGACCGGAGTGATTGGCTCAAGCCGTGTCACAAAGCTGCTGACTGTTAATGGTCTTCTTCATGACCTCTAATGTAGGCCCACAGTTCAGTTAGGGTCATGTTATCAGAGGCTGCGCCCTCTGCTGTTCATTCCAGTTAGCAGGAAAAAGCTTTTTCCACATGGAGACAGAACCTGTGTTCCTAAATGTCTGTGTTTAACAAAATAAAAAAAAGTTAAACACCAAAGTAAATCTTATGGAACATTATTTTTCTTTACCAAATATTATAATAGAACAGCTTTCTCAAGCAGTTTGTGATGCATTTTCATCATTTAGATAGATAGATATTATTTTGAATGTCTTTGGCAAAATTCAAATCTATAATTTTAATCTAGATTAATCTAGATTAACTACAGGATTGCAGTGAGATTAATCTAGATTAAAAAAATGAATCTATGCCCAGCACTAGTTAATATACAGAACAGGTCAAGAGAATGATGCAAGTTCCAGTTTCAAATTAAAAGCCCTCGTTTCAAAGCAAAAGCCCCCGTACAGTCCAGCCACACTCTAGGTTTTGACTGAGTTTTGGTTTTCATTTTTTATTGAGAAAGTATTTTAAGTATTTCAAAAACACAAAATTCCTCCACTGTGAAGTATCTTTTGAATTATATTTGATTTTTTTTTTAACAATACAAAATACTCCAAAGTAACTGAAATACATATTTCAAACACATGTAACAGAGAGATACCGCTGTCTCTCATGTGTGTTTGCATGGAGGCACCATACACAAAGTCAAGGTAAAGCATTGTGTGTCTGAAAATCTCAGGTTGACTTTGACTAAAAGTATTAGAAAAAAGAAAAAATGGGGGAAAGAGATATTAGCCGATTAACCCGCTATCAGCTTTTCCTGTTTCAAACTATCTTCATCATATTGACCTCCTCCACAATTGGTCAACCAATAATATATAAGGTAATAACACAGTTTTGTGATCATGCATTTCATTAAATAGTATAAATAGTAACAAGTAAGAGAAGTACTTCCTAGTATGTCAACAGAATATTACATGCTCCAGTTAATGTGAAAATTGCCCCATCATCCCCAAAGTAGATAAATCCTTTTGTAATTTGTAAAACTATACTGCTACAACTGCTACAATCTCACATCTTATAAATCTTGTATCTGAAGCGCTGATTGTGTGGCTGCTGGACTCTAAATGTTTCTTGTTCTCTGCTATCTCATGAAAAGAAATCTCAATCTCAATTAGACTCCCTTATTAAATAAAATTACTGAATAGATATTTGCAGATATATAGTTTATACTAGATAGGATACAGAGTAGGCCCTTCTTACTATTACTTAAAAAATATATAAATTAACTTAAGATTGTAAGTTAACTTATATTTTTTTTGTGTTTTTGTGTGAGTGCTCCTGCTGTTATATTTTTAAGCTGCACTTAAGCATGTGCCAAAAAAACACAGAGACAAGAATGTCACAGCAAAAATAAATCATAATCACTGCCACGAACATGGGTAGGAGCTCATGTATGCATCATGGAGTTCCTCTGATTAGAGGCTGCTGTGTGTCACTGTGTTTACACCTGCTGCAGGCGTCTGAGATCTCTGCATGCATTTCTTTAATGGATGCTTTAAACTTCTGCAGTTAGGATGTGCTCGATAGGGTCCTATTTTTAGAGAAGTAATTTAGGATTTTCTAAACTTAAGAGATTTTTGGCAAGATCTGACATCTTACCCTTGGGATAGATAAGATTTCAATCCCAACTGCTCTTAGACGCTGTCCTGTAATGACAGAATCCTAAGTGACGGTTTTTAATGAGATAAGATGTTAAGATAAGCAGCTTGAATGACTCTGTGGTTCTAGCTGAAGAATATATTAGAAGTAGTATGTTCACACTGGAAGCCTCAGTGCTCAATTTGGATGTATTGCTCAGATCCAATTGTTATTTTTTTTTTGATTGTGTATGTTGCTTTTTAAATGTAGCCAGTATCCGGTGTCAGCTGGTCATCGTCCTCACCTGACCCACATGTGCAAAAGAACAAGGATGTCACAGATAGTACGCTGTCATACCGTAGTAAACATGCACTACGGTATGACAGCGAACTGACTACTGAAGTCAGCGTTTACAGATTCATTCATAAGTTGATGTGCAGTGGAAGCCAGCAAATTTGTGAGCAGATGATAACGAGGACGAAGACGAGGAGAAAGAGCCAAATTTTTAATTAGTATGGCTTTTTGTAGAGTAATGGCTGCTACTTCTGTACGGAAGTGAGCGCGGATGCAGGGTTGGTGGTGAGATTGTGGCATGAAAGGTTTCACTCAAAAAGATAAAAAGAAACAAAACAAAAAAACTCAATGTCCTTCCACGGACTAACTCTATCACAGCTGTCTGAAAAAATCAGATTCCTTGTGATCTGTGCTGTTAACAGTGTCATGAAAAAACAGATTTGAGTCGCATTTGAGCAAAACAAAATCGTGTTTGGGTAATTTTTCCCAGCAGACTGAACATAGCCGTAGTGCAATTTTGAATTTCCCTTGACAGATCACATGTTTAGGCTCACACCAATATCAATATCAGGGTTTTAATAAAAACCCCAACATATTTGATAAAAGTTGTCTCTTATAATAAAGGCCTTCTTCTATTATGTATGGAACAGAACAATTCACAGTTGAAAATAACTATGGAGTGGAGATACTGTTTCTTTTGGAGCAACTAAACAACATCCAAAAATCCGAATGAATTCCAATGGTTTAAAATTACTTTTATTTTTTAAAATTTAATGAAACGGGTTAAGTCTTATTTAACTGGAAAGCTGCACAATCCTTGCCCTGCTATTTGCTCTCTCTCTGCTTGTGTTGACGTTAGGCTACTGCTGCTGGAGTGTGAGCTCTGCGTCAGAGACGTTGAGAGTGTGCCTACCCTGCACACACAGTGACAAGGGTAACTGTTAGCGTCACAAGGCCAAAGTTATCCAACAGATGTAACAACAGAGTCAAGCCATTTCTGTGTTGGTGTGAGTTTGCTGATTGACCGCGCAGTGTCAGATGTTAGCCGATGCTGCTGTACTGTACTGTGTTAGTGCTTACAGGCAACTGTTCTGTGTTATGGCACAACTGAAATTTGACTGATTGTTTCCACTAGTGAAGAGGATTACAATTAAGTGAGGGTGATTGTCCCTCATAGGTGTCCACCTCTGCCTCTGGGTCATCAGCTTGTTGGGGTGCTGTAGTTGTCTCCCAGTAGCAGCATCATGGCTTTGCCCAAATTTGGTTGAACGGTCAATTATAAACTTGTTTAATGTTTTCACTCTTTGAGTCTGCGTTTGTGTGTGTCTGCGTGACATCTATTGTAGTGGGAACTACCACAGAGGCAATTTTGAGTATTTTGTCAGGTGTCTGTCTCTTTGTGGACAGATTTTTTCACCGCAAAAGCAGCACAACTGTGGAAGATGCAGTCACAAAACTTAACAGGGGGATGTGGAGTAGGGAATGGCCTCTTGCCTCCTCCCCCATCTTGCGCCCCTGGCTGTTATTCGTTTTAAGTTGCGGATCACTGTGTCACAGCTGGAGTGATCTTAGTGCAAGATGGTTTTCTAGTTTTGTTTTTATTGAGACTGATTAGGAAACTGGATCTGTAGAGATCACTGTGGCCTGACACTCTTGATAATATTTGAGACACCTGTGCTGTCTCTATTTTTAGTCGTAGAAAGAACCCACGTAAACAACAACATGGAAACTCCACTCAGACAGAAACATGGCCAAGACTCAAACCCAGGACCTTGATGCCCTGTGAGTGAATTTGCATTTTCCCCAGTTATTAAGATGGATGTGAACACATTCACTTGTTTTTGTTGCTTTGGACAGATTGAGGTAAACACACAGTCCCACAGCCCAGCACAGGGTTCAGCATTTGGACGTTTAACCTGGTCCAATCCCAGGGTTCCCAGTGACCATCTGGAGGCCCAGTTGGCTTTGCTGACTGGAGGAGCTGGGACCACTCAACCAGAAAACTGTGTCAGCTCACACACACTTACACACAAGCTACTTCACTGCCAAGTATTCTTTGGCTATTTGCCAATATAGGAAATAACAATCATGGCAATGAATCATGGCGATAACACATACTAGTGATGACTAAATCCACTTTCTTGCATTCTATCATATTTATATATATATATATATATATATATATATATATATATATATATATATATATATATATATATATATATATATGGTTTTGAGTTGTTTTCAGACATTTTATAGACTAAATAATAATTTGAAAATGAAAATATATATTGAAAAAAAACCTTTTCTTTCCTACAAATATTTTGGATAAAGGATTTACCACAATGGAATGTATTTTAAAAAATAAATACTAAATATATAAAAATAACAAATCTTGTCGTCATACAGTTATGAGTTTTAAAGAGGAACAGTTTCAGGGGTTGGAGAAAAAAAGGCAAGCACCTTCTATAAATCTCAAGAGCATAAAAGTGACTTGAATTTAGAAGAGCTACACTGCTCTTTCCACATGTTCCCCCTGGAGGCATAAACATGCAAACATCATATGAGCCTCCATGTGTAAACATACTCACACTCATTTTTTTTTTTTTTTTTTTTTTCACTCATACACATTCATAAAAACACAAGCTTGTTTGGAGGCTGAATCATCTCGTCCTCAGCCGTGAACAACACAATATCGCTGAATAATTGAGGAGGTTGAGGTCGGGTGCTGCTGGAGCTGTTTGGTAATTGGGCCTAATTGATGAAAACATTGGCCCCAGCAATCAGTCATCTCTGACTGCATAATCTGATATAATATGCAGCTGGAAAGGGTAGGCCTCTATTGAATTACATTCTCTATATGCTCATCGTACACACACATACTGTCTTGACATTTAAATATCAGTTTAAGGTTAATGCGTCTCCCTTCCCAGATGGATAAAACGCCTTTAATGTCATTCAGGTTGGTGCGTGGAGCTCTTACCACATAATAATGGAAATATTGCCATGGAATGACAGCAGGTAATGTTTTTTTCTCTATTTAATATCATTGTTTATTTAGATTTCTGCCTTTGAATAAAATACCTGTTTTACTCTGCCTCAGGGCTGGTAAGCTCCAGTCTCTGTGACCCTGAACATGACAAAGAGGCAGAAAAAAAAGCAATACACAGTCACTGCAATCGTGTCAATATCTAAAGTGATACAGTATTTGAAAGTATTTGGTATCTTTAGAAAAGATCAGACCCCCTTTCTCTCCTTAAAGATGTACTGATTGGCACTTTTTAGCCTGACTACACACTACAAATCTGTGTATCATTTGTAAATTTTATATTCGATTGGAAATCCAAAATCAGAAAATGAAATCATCCGTCATCACTCATTTATGAATCCAACACAATGAAAACCAACCAACCAACCAACCAAACAAACAAACAAAAAAACACATTACAGCTGTTTTTGTACTCTGATTTTATGCTGGAGTCAAAAAAAGGAAATGAAAAAAAACAAAACAAACCAAAAGACAAGCCAAGGCCAAAATTCAATTTTGATGTGTGATGTGTTCAATCTGTGTTCCAGGTAGTTACTGTCTTCTTTGTGTGTTGCACCACTTGGCTGATAGCACTTACTGATTAACTGTAATAAATATGAGCTTAAACATCAATATCATTTTTTATTTTCATGAAAAAGAATCTGGATCTTACAATGGGTACTTTTGGTTTGAGCTTTATTGTATGCAATATGCTGAAGTTTGTCACAGTGTTGGAAACATGGGCTGTCTGAGGCGAGACAGACATTAAAATACCTTGTGACATGGTAGATGATATTTAGTGAATTCTGGTATGAGTTTTGATTGTGACAGATCTATGTACCTGTTTGTATCAGCCTCAACACAGCAACAGATAAATTGACTTCTCATCTTTGAGAAAGACACATTAACAAAGTCAGCTCACATATTTTGTCACTATAGAAATGTTGTTATGATGCGTATGAATTGTGTACTGTACTGGATCTATGGTTTGCAAAAACATAGTATGCCAACATTTTTCTCTGGCAACTGGACTGAGATACCCCATTATTGTAATCAAACTACTGATTCAGAGCACATTTTCACATTTTGAAATTTCTTATTTAGAATTAAAAAAAAGCAAAAAGGTTAACAAATTTCAGCAAGTCCAACCTTCTGGCAATAGAAGCTTGGCAATATTTGTTGCTATCCAGCGTTGCAGAAGTTGTGCTTGTGGTAGTTTTTGAAGCCATGACACTGTTTGTTGGTCCTATTGATTAGTATAGAGGCAAAAATCAACATCAAGTTGATGTCCTTATGTGACATGAATGCCTTTGGTACAGAAACAATGTAAAGACGGGCATATGTCAGCAGTGTGCGTTTAACCAATAGACCCAATACATTTAAAGATACAACACACTTGGGTAGTTTGTAGTTCTGCAAAGAACAGCATGTTTTGGGATTGGTTCAACTCTTTTATAAGATTTGTTCCTAAGGGGCTAGCCCATAAAATATGCTCTCTTATTTTAAAGGCTGCTTTTATCATTCTGCTGTTAAATAATGACACTGACATAGACAATCGTTTGTCTCTGTTGAAAGATTATTTAGTGAGATCTGTTTTTTATAGGGCAGGATGAAATAATAAAATACTTCATCATGAATCAAGACAGATTGAGGAATAGATATTCACCAACCACTTTTATTAAGAGGGCTTTCACATCATTCAAATTTCATAAAGTAGTTGACAGATTTCTTGTTTTATGGATAAAAATCAACTTTTCCCCAGGAACTTCTTTTTCATTTGTGTTTGTGTCCTCAGAAGTTAACACTATGTATGGCATTTATGCATAGTGGAGACAGTATATCAGGGTTGGCTGGCTTGATAGTCAGTGGCATACTGCTGTTTGATGTCAGTCTTCTTAATGTCTGTGTCTGAAAATTGCCACAAACACAAAAGACATTTTTGAGAGCATAACAAGCAGCTAACATCAATGGCGAAAAAACTTGAACAAGAAACAATTCACACATTCACAAAGGAGCCCTCTCTCTCATAATCTCTTCAAATCTCCTCGTGTTTAGTGACATTATGAAATATCAGAACCTCCTACAAAAAAAAAAAAAAAACATTGCAGTGCCGCATATCATCATACAATAATTTGAATGATATTTAACAAATAAGCGCCCCAGGAATGACATTACATAAGCATCAAGTTATGCACCTAATGTAAAGTAACACACGTTTTGTTTAGGAAAAGAAACATGTTTTGTCATCTTTAGGTTTAAGCAAGTAAAGATACATAAGTTAGCTTTAGAGTCATGAGACATGGCAACACCCAACCTTAAAAGGAGTTCACTCAAAGTTCACACAGTCCTGAACATCTCATGATGAAGGTAACTCATGATTATGTGGGTTAATATTTGAATTTTAGTGCATTAGTTTTCATTGGTGTATGTTTAAACTGTCAGTGTCAGCAAGGGATGGTTGGATCCTGATTTTCCCCCTAATGGTTTTTACTATAGCTTTTAATCTCATAGTACACACAAAGTATGGTGGCAAGTATGTGAGCATTGCTGTCACATTGCAAGTACTTATCCATCATCATCCCCAGGCCGTCTAATATGGCAGCCTGGTCAGTGGATTTCAGAGTCTTATTCCAACGCACCCTTTAGTGTCTGTATGAGACACAGAGGGCTTTCAACTACAATATAAACTCATCCTTCTCAATGAAATACTGCAGTGTAACGAGTGAGAAGGTCTGAATAGGGTGGGAGGGGTGATGGATGGAACAAACAAATGCAGGACTTTCACTAACCCTACACTTTTTGTTACCTATGAAAAGTAGGAATTCATATATAACCCACATAAACGAGAAGGCTGCGAATGCAATCAGGTGACCAATACACTGACGGGAGTAAAAAAGGAAGTAGTATAAAGAGTGAAACTCTGTGTAACGAGGCCGGTTGGGGTGGCTGATTGGTCAATCAAAAACAGGACTTTTCCCCAGGAAAGCTGTGATAGTGCCTCGTATGAAACCAAGTCAGTTTAAGTTATTTTAACGTATATCATCACTGTTTCTTTTCTCTGAGCCTAACTTATACAACCTACATAACTACTACTTGCCAAAACCAAACCCACATTACTTTGTGCTAAGTATGTAACTTTATGTCAAGTATGTAATGTGACAACAGCATTTTTAGGGTACTTCTTTGTTAGATATGATACAATATCATGTAGCATTTTTTTAAGATCTTATACCAACGCTTGTATGAACCCAATCCATAATCTTTTTCTAAACCAAGTACTGTTGTTGCCTAAATCTTAAGTAGTTTTAGCGATGAATCCTACGTTTCTTGTGAACATGGAGGTTTATTTTGAAAAGACACTTTGCATGAAGCAAGTAGAAACTGACATACTGTCCCTGAACATCCAAAACTGATGCTACAAGAGTACCAAGACTTTGAAGTGTAGGACCACTGACTAAGCATTTGTATTTGACAAATTAGGTGCAAGGAAGCGTTGTCTGAACTGAGGCATTGTCAGAATCAAGCCTTGCAGAAAACAGCTGCCCGTGCTTCTGGACACAAGCTTGATGAGAGTGAACCCCAGCAGCTTTTGTTACCTTGCACACACAATATATATATATTTTTTTGTCATATTAGCTTTTTGTCACACTAAGTAATTGATTTTTGCCTTCTAGACGAGCCTTGACATTAGATTTTGAACTGATGAATAGAAGCAATGAGGCCTAAAGTGTGTGATAAATGAAGTAGGAGAAGTAATATTCATTCCAACTGAACTTTAAATAAGCTTCATATTTTTTCTTAGATATAAAAAAAATGCTTAAAGAAATATTTAAACAATTGATTGCAAGTAGAAACATAATAAGTTGGCAGGAGACCCAATAGTCTTCTTAGAAAACTCCACATTGTGATGCTGCTTGAACATTTGGCACTGTCAGTTTCACAATCAGTGTCCCATAAATAAATTCCTTTTCTGAGGTCCACAACCTCAAAGTCTCTGCGCAGCAGGATCACCGTCAGGATGACTGCTATCACTGCACATTCAGCTGAGCAGACTTGCAAATGTGAGATAGGAGACCCTGCCAAGGATATATCTCTTCCAATTTCCAGAGACTTAAATCATTTGGAGGCACTGGCTGAAAAGGTATTTGATTATTGTTTAATGACAAAGTCAGCTTTTATCAGATTAGTCTTAAGCTCAGTGTGCCTGGATGTGGTGATGGAGGGAGGTTATTTGGGTACACAGTATTCTTTTGGGACACAGTTTACATAGAGTGACGTATATAAAAGCACTTTGGAGTACTGGAGGAGAGTTTTAGAAAAAGAAAATAAAAAAGTTAAATCCATGGCTCTGGCTTAAATTAAAGTCAGTAATTACAAATCTAAAATTTCACCTGTATCTTAATTCATACTTTGTGGCCACCACTTCCTCTGGATGTGGAGCTTTAAGATAACTGCCCTCTGGTCTGACATCATTACTTTCTTTTTCACTCATTCCACGCTTCAGCACATCTGAAAGTCAACATACACTTTTGCCAGGGAGAAAATACTGCACAGCTTCAAACATCTTCATCCACCTGCTGTACTGAATCCAAGCTGGTCTGAACACCTTTTTCACAGGATAGATTTCAGATTGATAATAAGGAGTGCTGATCTGAAGTTCAGACATGTGATTTCAAACCAGAAAGTCACAGTTCGGTCCAGCTGGGAAAAGCTGAGTGGGGAAATTGGTCACTTCCTGCACAATTTTTGCAATATCAGTGTGCATTCATGCAGGACATATAATCCCCACCTCACCAGAGCTGCTCGGTGGCCAACAGTTTGAAGCTGGTTGTACTGGGCAGTTTCCAGATTTGAGAACCCTTTGTGCATAAATCTCTCACTCCCTTGTTGCTTTAAATATGAAGATAAAACATTTGCTGTCATTCTTTTGCTCATTCCAATGTTCAGGGTTCCAAATAGCCACACAAACACACACACAACAGTTGTGGATGGAGTGGCAGCGCTGTCTTAATCTTACTTGCCAGTTACATTGTCAACTCATGCAGAGAGGCTTTCTTCTGGGAGGAAAGTTTTTGTTTTAAGTAGAAGTTTCTCTGATTTAACTGTTTAAACCTTAACTTAAATTATTCATCAACCAAAGTTGCGGGTGCTTAAACTTTTAAGAGCTTTTTGCAAACTATGTTATCTAATAAACGCCACATGACATACATTTGATGTAACACGTCACATCATACTTGTTAACGGTTACGGAAGTGACCTGACAAACGGACTTATTTCAAGTCCAATAATCCAGTATCTTCCAAATTTCTAATGCCAATGTCATTTTGATGCAGAATAACAACATTTGGTCCAAAATTATGGAGAACAAAACCCATCGTCTGCAAAACATCATATTAATGTCCACACAACATGAAATTCTAATGTAATTGGATATTTAAAATTTGTTAGGTTTAACATATGGGCCCAAATGTTAAGCTGAGTGATCACATTGCAGTATTACAAAATCCTGTGGTGAAAGAAAGTAATTTACATTTATTATTTATTACACTTTACAAATGCTGAGTCTGACTGCTGTTTGCAGCAGCGTTTATAAACTCTCAATGGCGATATAACATTACAGATGAACAGCAGAAAGTTTTGTTTCTTTAGTAAGTTTTTGCTTTGGTGGCAACCACGTTTCCAGTGAAAACACTGGTGTGCTGGGTGGTGCCCACTTTGCTACAGTCCAGTCGGCCCTTTTTTTGGCAATTTTGGCAGCATCTGTCCTGTGCACCGTGCTGATTATGACACAGCACTATCACATCAGGGTAATGCTGCAGTTGCAGTTGTAGCAGAAATCCACAAAATGCAAGGCTGTTCAGAAAATACTAAAAAGAAACTCCTTGTTTTGACTTAAAAAAGTTACTGTCCAGGCTGCCTTCAAATTTTAATGACATAATTTGAGAAGAATAGTGGAGGTAGTTTTGTAATGATTCAATTTGTCTTCGCAGATTCAATCAACTTAAAAATTTAGGGCAGCACGGACACTAACTTTTTGAGTTTAAAACAAATAGTTTATAGTGTTTTCCATTATGACATCCATCAGAGTTTTTTTTTAGAGCTGGAGCTGGGACAACATTGATGCCTGCCTCATAATTCGCTATGCAGACAAAAGCCTGCTATTGCCTGTTCAATATGAATGCTTTATTGACTGAAACTAGAAATCTGGCAGGTAGCCCACTACATTTTCTCCAGAACATATGTAACTAATAATTGCTGTATATTTAGTTAGGTTTAAGAAGAAAAGTGTTGCATTATGTGCAGTGTATGTGCATCCACATGTTAAGGGCACGCTCTGTTCCACAGTAATGACTAAACAGCAGCTGCTGTCTTTTTAAAATAGAATTGGTGAAGGTTGCACGTCCCCTTAGGGTAGTTTAGCTGCATTTTTCCATTTTCTTTGTCCTTATGACCTCTCCGGCTCTCTATTTCTATCACTAACATGTTTCAGGTCACAGTTACTTCGTCCCGTACTGCCTTACGCATCGGCGATGTCCACTAATGTTTTGATTTGTGGTGTCACAGATAAATCAGCTGAACAGATTCATCTCAGAGTTCTGTTGTTCCAGTTTATTGAAGCATATTGCTGTATTATCCCTGTTGCCTTGTTTATTCCTCTTTTGTCATTGATAGTGTAGCTTCTCAGATTATGTGCTGATTGATGGCACTGTCCCCTCTGGCATGTTTGCCCTCCCCAGACCATTAAAACCAGTGTGTCCCTGCATTGCTAGAGGACATTAGTCAGATACATACAATAGGTGCCCTCCATGATGGATCAGAACTATTTTCGTTTTATTCACAAGGTTGAAATACCGTCCCGAAATGCAGACACATTACACAAATATTCTTTTTTTACATCCTCAAACTGCCAGAACAATAAACTTTAGAGGATATTAGTAGGATTTGAATTGTACAATAAAGAGTGTATGTTTAGGCATTTTGATGGCTGCTGCTGTGATGGATGTGTGTGTATTTATGTGTGTGAATATAACCACCTCTCTCAATTCCTTAACAATGTTGATATTTGTGATTTTATGAGATATAAGACAGATTTATTGGTTTTTTTTTTTTACAGCTGAGGTTGAATTTTACCTTTTGTTGAGTAATTTTGTCTTCCAAATGACGTTTTTTGTATGACAAATACATAATTCATCATCAAACTGCTCTCGACCAGTGTGCCATCAGCATTTAGACATTTTTTAATAGATCAAATTAATCTTGTCCTTTGGCTTAGCTGAAGAGTGTGCATCAGAACGCACTGATATTAAAGTGTAGTCTGTACATGCAGTGCAGTTTGGAATGTTTTTTTTTTTCTTTTTTTTTTGATTAATCAATTGGGAGAAATTTAATGAACAACAATTTTAAGAACCGATTATAGTAATTTTTCTAATTTTGGCTCGGTAAATACGGGGGGGGGGTTATCATTATTTTCTGTCAGGTAACAGACAAACAATGGAGGGAGAAAATTATTGGCACTTTAACTGATGATAAAAGTGTTATTTTTATATTATATTATATTAAATAAAAGATAAGTAATGTTAGAAAAATGAACACAACAGTTAAAATTAGAGTAAAAAGGTCACTCTAACCCTAGAAAGAGGAATGTGCAAAAAAATTACCAGAGGAACAGGAATAAAAGAACACAGTAAATAATGCATCAGAATCAGAATATGTGTGCTTTTAAAGGCCAAATTCTGAAATGCAAGTTTCACCTACAGCAAACACACACACACGCACATGCACACCCACACGCACACATGCACACACATGTTGTCTTTAATGTCAAGTAATTTAGGAGTCACTGTGCAGGGTTAGGGGGAAGTATCAAAGAAGTTTGCTGGTAAACTTAAGTAATTAATACATCATGTTGTTGGGGCTGCAGAGCCGACCTGAGCCTCTCTCTTATGAATGAGCGTACAGCAGCTCTGATGATTGATGGTCCTACCAGACAGATTAATAGAGCTGCTATTTGCAAACTAGTGCTTGAGAATTAGGCCACTGATTTGCATGTTGCTCTAAAGGGTAACAGCTAACACCAGCTAATGCACCCAGGTCCCTTGTGGATTCATAGTGTAAAAGAAAGTGATATTAATGTGGCTTTAAGCTACAGGGGAAATTAATTGAACGCCCCGCTGGGGATTGGTCTGCTTTATATGCTATATATGAGAAGTGTTCACCTGATGAGGATATTTTAAAATCAGATTACATGTCCTTTCTACCAGATTTGATCTCTCTGTATTCCTGTCAGCAGCTTGTCACCATGTTCTCTGTATTGTGAGGAGCCTTACAAAGTGTGACTTGTTCACTTGTCATTTTCACATCAAGTCATATGTTCCATATGTAATGAAGCGTCAAGATCAAACTGTGTAGCCCTGATAATTATGTTATGTTGTAAAATTAACACACCAGATGCCCTGCTTTTTTTTTTAGCGAGAAAAGTAAAAGTATGGTTGTTTTAGATGTAGCGTTTTGGAAGGACTAACCAAAGTGCATAACGGAAATGGAAATAATGAGTTGATCGATCTATTCTCTCTCTCTCTCTCTAGCTCTCTCTCTCTCTCTCTCTCTCTCTATATATATATATATACATATATATTTATATGTAAGTTTTCAAACAAAAATGCTAAACATAGGTTCATTCACACTGGATGAGAAAAATGTAACATTTTTATCACTATTTTTTTACATTAATGAGTAGTTGTAATTGAGTTAGTTGTGCTATTATACATATAACAGGGTATGTAGAAATCCTGACGGTAGGATATTTATTAATGTTTAAATATAGACACTTCTTTTTCTATTAAACTTGTTTGGAAATGCTGTATTGAGGATGTATTGTGTGTAGTTCATATCCTAACTGGTGAAATAGGAAGTTGAGTTGAGAAACATGCTGAGTTCAATTGTTGGGGATAACAACACAGGACTGTAAACAGCCAACCACCAACAGCAAAGGAAGACTGCAAGAAAAACAGTAAATTCTTGCATCTAACTCTTTTAATCGAGGGTTTATTTTAATCAAATCAGAGTTGATAATTGTTGGAACAATGGACTACTAAAAAGACAGTTTGGGTGAATTTTTTTTTTGTTTTCCACTGACTTTAAATGTATATTTTGCGGTAAATTAACAAGGCAATTAAGCTAATCTTTGTTTGGTGAAAAGAGAAAAACTTACATTCAGACACTGTACAGTTGCATTTCTTAACAAATTTTCATTGCAAAGTGAAATACATAAAATTCAATTGTTCCAGAATTTGATGACAACTTATTAAGGCCGCCCCAAAAAAAGAAAAAAAAATCCCTCAATGACTCAAATGTCTGTCCCACAAGATTCAAACCCTATAGCCTCTGTCTGCCAAAACCTAAAATCTTCATCTTGAGTTTGCAGCACAAACACTTATATAAAAACGTATTTACTAATATAAAACGTATGTAGGCAAACAAATATATCTACTCGGAACAAAAAGTTTTTATTGAAAAGTCTACACCAGGACATTGTAGAAACAGGTATTCTTTTAAGGATTGAATGTTTTTTTTTATTCAGTAGAGAAAACATAACAAAAAAAGTTATTGACTGTAAGTCCCCAGAGCAGTCAGTGTTAGTTGTTGACCACTGCTGAACTCCCATAAAGGCATGTGTGACAAAGAAATGTAAATATTGTGCACAGACCAAAACACAAGAGGTGCTTCACAGAAATAAAACCTTCCACTATGTAAAAACATGCAAAAACTGTGGAAAGTCTGCTGAAATCTTAACTATTTTCAGACAGAAAACAACCATTCTTGACATTGTTTTATGTTTTGATTGACGTAACACAACTGGGATTCTGGTGAGTCTAATCTGGTACATAGAAAAGGGATGTGTGTTTTCTTTTCAGTTTTAATTAAAAAAAAAACATAAATGAAGAGAGAACAAGGTGTTTCTCTACCAACAGTGATGACAACAATCAAAAGAAAAAGATGCTGCAGTTTGATTGACATGTGATCTTTGTAAAGTATAGTTTTGAAAGAGCATTTAATATCTACGATGGCGACGTCATATCAGCAATAATATGTGAATTTATGTCTGCTGATGTTTGAGGAGAAATTATTTAAATATTAATGTTTCCTTGTGTGGTGTCCCTCTATATGTACAAAGGAGTTTCCATTCATCTCCCTGTGAGTTGTGACAGATTTAGCATATTAAGATCTGCTTGTAGCAAGGTGTTCTGACTTGTATGAGGTACTCTCATTCCTTTTGATTTTTTTTTCTTTTGCTCTGACTGTGCAGACTGTCTGTTTGATGGATTGTCTCTATTCTCCCCTTTAGTTCCTCTGTCTACTCCAGACTGCATACTTCAGAAAATAATTGAAAATGCCTATTCCAGCCCGTGCACACACACTGCCTTTTCAACTTTCTTTTAAGGAGTTCTCCCCTCACTCCCATTTTCTACAATACATCTTAGTTTCAGATCACTCTATGCATTTCTTTACTTTTGTGACATACATCATGCTGCATTCACTCAACTCATTAACACAGTAGCTTGACTTGATATTGAAAAGCCACAGCTGGGAAATAAAAGCACATTTGATTAAAATGTTTTGGTTTTTTTTGAATATCCAACCAACATATGCTGATTGGCAGTGGAGCTGTCATCACATATGCAGCATTACTTTGACACATTGTCACTAGATATGAAATAAAATCCTTTCATGAGTAGAGTTTGTGCTTAATCGCTTGGCACATACAGTGTGTATGTACAATGTACATAAAATAACCAAAAAATATAGGTTTAGTATAGGTAAGACTTTCAATTGCATTTCACTTGATTTATATCATTATTATTATTATTCGCTCTGACCAATAGGGAGTGATGTATCTGTCCTGTCCACATCATTTTCAGCCAATACATAAGCTACCAAGTTATCTGTTAATGTTTTCTTTTGTGCTATCTATTCTTCAGGTGTGTAGCAAAGCAACTTAAATGAAGGCAACATCTTTATTCTTAAGGCGTTTGTATTTATGATTATTTAACTGTGCCCAAGTGTGATTGCTTCCCCTCTCTCCCCTCCCCTACCACTCAGCCTCCACATTAGTAATGCTGTTACTTACCAGAGTATACTTGCATCATCATCTATGTGACGTTGGTGTTCACCACCTGATGCATACTGTAGCAGAGTACACAAATGGCACTTGAGATGGGTACAGTTCACAGAGTTCACACTAAACAAATTAACTGGACTTTGGTGTCAGATGTACTCAGACCTGGGCCCTGGTCCCTGATGATAACCTTCTTAATTCCCTAGAAAGATCTGATCGGTCCATCTCCATCCAGCGGAAAGAAACATTAACGGGCACAACACCAGACATATAGCTGAACAAATTGTAGACATTTGCAGTGATTTGAGATCCAGAGGTACCATATCTGATTCTGGCAGCTTCCTCTTCAAAAAACGTTTCTTGTTAGTTTGTGTGCACCAACCGCACCATTCAACCTCCAGAAGCTATTTAAGTATAATCACCCTTGACTTTTAGCACAAGGATTGTCAAATTGTTTACCTTTTTTATCAGTTAAATTTGAGTCACACAGTCGACAGACATCTCTTAATGTTTTGGTGGTGTTTTCTTTTGTGGTGTTTTTTTAGTGACAGTGCTTAACTTCACATATGTAGATGTTCCCCCAAACAAGCTTCCTGTCACAAAACAATTTTACAAGAACATGGTCTCTACATCCTGTGTTGACTGCCACCCAAGACGATTGTGACTGTTTTTTAAAAAAAAATGAGTTTTTTTTTTCATCTACGGCAGAATGATGTTGTGCTCTTCCAGACCTTTCTCTAGAAGGTGCTGTGGAAATAGGTCTAGCTACCCAAGATTAGAGGTATTGTTGTGGTAAAATCAGCTCCAGTGTTTTTTTTTTTCTCTACAACTGCACTACTAAAAACTTTGTTGAGCTGTGCTTGTCAAAAAACAACCTGCTTTGCCAAAATCCAGGGACAATCAACTTGATCTGCCTAGGGGCACTTTTGCAAAATGACAGGAGGCCAGTTATAAGGGCCAGTTAATAAGCAAACAATAATAATATTTATCAGTAAATGACCTTTTGACATTTTCAGTCCTCACTTATCTTTGCCAAGAGGCAAATCCAGTCACAGTAGATTTAAATCAACCCCCAAAAAGATTTTTAAACTGTTTGTCTGAAAAGATTTTCCTTGGTTAGGTTGGTCCCCTAGTAATATTCATCATTTCCTCTGTCCCTCAGTCTCCAGTGCCATATGCAGCTCGTTTATACTTCAATCTACAACTTTAATTTAAAAAAATGTACAACTACAGGCATCCATATTTTAACAAATCTCAACTCAGAACACAATACAGGTGGCGTAGGGATTGAAAAAGATTATAGTTTTATCATCTTGTACACCTCCTGCCTCATTAATCATTCCTGTCATTTCCTCAGGAATCCCTTGCAGCCTTTTATATGTCATCTGTCAATTCCATTAGGTTTTATCTTTTTCTGTTGTGCCATTTAAGAAAAAAAATCTTGTCTCATTGTGGTTTCTCGCTGTTTTTCATGTCTCCCAAAAAGTCTAAATTATTGGATCGAATCTCAGAAACTGATGGTGATTGCTGGTGTTTCTCTTCTTCCATCACTATCTCCTCTGGGAAACATAGATAATGCAAACATAACCACAGGTGTGAAAACAGACAGCTATTACATGTAAGTGTTCTGTAATTGTTTGTATGTAGATGACAAATGAGAGAAACCTTAAGGGACTACAGTGATCACAGGTTCAAAGAATACAAATAGACGCATTAAATGCTGTATACAGACCTTACAGACCTGTTGTCTTGAGACGTAAAGTGCTGTGAGTTCATGTATGATGAATTGTGCTATATAAGTCAAACAGCAGCGTGTGGTTGCCTGTCTTAGTGTGGCTTTTTTCCCCTTTAAATTCAATTCAAATCAAAAGAGGTTTAACAAACATAAAAGTAGCTGTTACTTAAAAAATATTGAAAAGGTCCACAATAACAGAAGTATAAATAACTCAAAAGCCTGCTATGCTATGACAATTTTTTTCTGACCTAAATATTCATTATTAGTGAGTGTAAACATAATCTTAATCTAGTGAAAGACATTTTTGCTTTTACTGTAGTACTGTATGTGGTTTGTACTTGTAGTGTTGCCGTAGACGGCAGACACTATTGCGCATGTGCTATCTGGCAGTTCCTTCTGTCCTTGCCCAGATACAAAGACAACAACCAATCAAAAAAGATGGTTAGCTAACCAATTATTTATTATATAGTAGTTAGCAGTTGTTCAGATTCTGCATGCACTCAAAATATAGTCAGGTGACAATGTGGCTCTTGCCAGCAAAGATTTTCTGCTTGCGATTATTGATAGTGATATACCTTTATAAGCTGTTTCCCCTGTTTCCAGTGTTTATAAACAGCGAGGCTAACTGTCTCCTGACTGTAGATATGCAGGCAGTTCTCACACATGGTTCGTGCATATACCTATGAATAGTAATACACCCCAGTTTATATAAAAACCCATATAATCATGTTACGTCACGTTATCAGGAAGGCTGTGATCATTTTATGAATGTGCTGATGGAAGTAAAGAAGGAAGAAGTACAAACCAGAAGTCGGTGTAAGAAGAGAGGTTACAGCTGTAGATGGGTCAAACAAAACAGGACTTTTCCTCTGGAGACTGGTGTTTGTGTCCCCTGTGGAATCAAGTCAACTTTGGTGTGTGCCTCAGGACTACAGATGAAATCTCGCAATTGCGCTAATTCCAGCATATTTCCATTGATGCTTACTGCTGATGTGTTGATTAATTTGCACTGTCCTAACTCAATGAACTGAATAGATTAAATTAGAATTAAATTAATCAAATTAAAGCACATTTTCACTATGTTTCATTTATGAAACTTAACCTGTATCATGGTATGTTAGGTACATAAATTAACTTTACAAATGTAATGTCATTCATAAGAGCACTAATATGTTAGATATACAAACCATTGTATGGGATAAGATGGGATATGAAAGTGGAATAATATTCTCTCTAATTCTTGGCAAGAAAGAAAATTTCTGTACTTCCTTTAAGGTAAGGGGACACTGGTATATTGATGACACTGTTCCAGTCAGAGACTGGTTTGGAGTTTGGCATTCATCACCCTGACATGTGAAACCCTTGACTCCAAAGGACACATTTATATGCATTTGTTGTACAGTTTTTGAGTTGGTTTCTTTGAATTCTGTATACTTGGTGGCAGCAGCTTCCACATAATCCAGAGGCTGCTGTCATGTACGTTGTATGTAGGTGGAGTGTGTTTGGTGGTTGAGCAGGAAAAGAAATCTGATAAAGGCAGAAGTGTGAGTGGTTCTAACTCAAGACTCTGGAAGCATATTTTTGCTTCAGTGAATCATTCGTGGAGAAGAGATGCTTAACTTCAGGCACGCTTGTGTTACTGTAATGATGTGAGCCTATATTCAGCGTGTGTGTGTGTGTGTGTGTGTGTGTGTGTGTGTGTATGAGGTGAACAAGCTTGCCTTGCGATCAACTGGAGATGACAGGCTCTCCGCCCCTCTCAAAAGGATTAGGGTTAATCCAATAACACTTAACAGGCAGAGAGAGAGAGACAGAAAAGTGCATATCCATCGCCTTACTTTTATGCACATTTTCAGTTTTTACCTGAGTGGAAATGCCAGAAATTTGGAAAGAAAATCAAAATATCATATGCCTAGCTTAAGTGGAAACGTATGCTTAGCTTAAGTGGACATTTTGAAGCATGTGACTACATTTTTCATGCCCTGCACAGACATTTTGATGCTCAAGTGATAAAGGGCACCCCTTCACAAATATTATTTGTTCACAGGCTCTCCTCTTCTCAATTTTTACTCTCCTTATTTTCTTCCCCTCCTCTTTTTTTCTCAATATTCATGTACTAATTCTTATAATTATCTTCTGAATAAGTTTTAAATATTCTTCAAGAGTCTCAGAGAAGACTCCTTTCCTCTTCTGTTTTTTTGTTTTTTCCAAGGTATTTTTGTTCAGCATCGCATCTCATGTCAGATATGTTTAAATGAATTATCAGTGTCCCGGTGTGGAGGACATAAGCATTAATTTTAAGTTCAGTTTTTGTTCACGAAGACAGGTGGAAGTGTTAAACTAATTCGCCTTCTGTTTCCACTTGCACAAAGTAGTTCATCAACCCAGGTGTGACGGGGAGTTGGAGGGGGAGGGTGTGATTTTACACCAGACTGACTTCCTTGTTGTTAAGCTTAATGGTGTGTTATTGGCTAAGATTCGCTGGCTGTATTGAGATGTTTTAACATAAGTATAATTTCACAACTGTGACAAATGATGCAGAGGCTTAGACCAAAAGCATCATAACTTGGAAATCAATATACAGGGTGCAAACATCCTCAAGCACTGATTATTTAATTCATCATAAAGTTCATGTGTTCATGCTGTCAGTTCAGTTCCTTTCAACATTTGAATATTTTTTTGTGGTCTTGTTACAATTGGCTGTTTTTGACTCACAGTGCAGTTATTGAAAATGCTTATTCTGCTGTTTGTAGAACTTTGATGTTAACGTTTTTATCTCTGTAGATCTGTTAAGCACTTTGCTAATATTTATTTTATGAATTTACTTTATTCAAAGGGGATCATGTCTGCTTTAAAACAAAAATGTTACCGTTTGATGCTTTTTACCAGATTACAGCTTGGAGCTAATTCACATCTGCAGTCCCTTAGCAGGTCAGAGCAAAAACACAGCATAATGACAATACAAAATTGTACACGAGAGAGAGAAAACACACACAAAACAAATAATGCACACAATAGCACATGATACAAAAAAGACGACACAAGAAAACAACATAAAAACTACACAAAAAGCAAATCACATACAAAGCACAGGGTAAAATACTACACACAATAACACATCACAAGTGAATGCTTGTCGAATGAAAACCAAGTCCTAAAGTCTATAGTTCCTGGTTTAGTGAGTGCAGAGCTGAGCACAGTATACAGTACATACAGCTGTGGAAATAACTCAGATCAGTGGATGAGAGATAGATGACTGAAATGCTGGCTGTGTTCCTCTGTTTTTCGTAAATCCAAAGTGATCTGTGATTAATTGCAGGAGAGAAGTGTAAATTGGCAGGGAATCATGGGAAGAGCTTCACATTACTACTATGCACAAAACTTTCCACACACACTGCAATTACCTCTCCAGCGGTGAGAGGTAATTGGCATCTCGGCTGTATTTGGAACATCATTTCAGAGTTGTTAGGGAGGGCTGTGTGGAGCCTGCTGATTATTTCAATCAGCCCTTTCAAACCTTGAAAAAGGTACCATATAGTGAAGTGTGATACTACTGGGCTTGTCCTTGTCTTTGATTTGGAAAAGTACAAACACTTCCTGTGTGCTGGCATTTTCAGCGAACACAGCCTTTCAGGTACAGTTGAACAGGATGGGGCTGACTTTACAAACATTTTTTTTGTGGACCAAAAAGGAAAATAAAAACACAAAAATATCTGTAATATTTAGAATTTGATAATTTGTCCCCAAATCCAGTAAGCGCTTCTCCTACACTACAAATAAAGGCTTCATTCTGAATTTTTGTAAGAACTTTGTAAGAACCCCTTTTTTAAAGAAAGTGTTCTTTATATGACCTAAAGTCCCACGATGAACTAAAACCATAATTAGTGGCACACATATCTATGGGTAATGTAATCAATGAACAAGATATACATGTTTATATCTTCAAGTGGCCATTTGATTAATAGCATTTTTCCCTCAGTTTTTCTGTCTCTAAACCAGGTTTTCAGCATCTAATCGTGCACATCCATCTGCATTTTTGGAACAGCTGATAGGAGCGCTGTCTCTCTCTGAAATAACCTATGATTGGCCAAAATCTCAAATCACAGAATTTATTTTTTAAAGCCTGGAAACAGAGTCCATAGGAAGTGCAGGAGCCTAGAGTTATCTCTGTCTACAGTGACAATAAAACCCAAAACTGCCTACCCCAGTTTTAATGATATGCTTCTTGGCCTTGAAAGTAATGCTAAGTTTTTCCTGTAGGCAGGTAGTCAGCCAGGTATGCTAAGGGTACCATATAAGAGCAGAAAAACATACTGTTGCATTAATTCACTCTCACACTTTTGCTCTTGTGATTTTGGAAAGGCTAAAATCAGATTTGCAGTAACTGAGACCACATACATGTATGCACACACTGGACTTCCATGCCAAATTTCAGGCTCCTAAAGCAAAAACTGTGCCTGCCAAAATGTGGGGTTTTTTTTGTCGACCGACCGACCGACCAGAGTGAGCTATATTGCTGCCGGTTGCAGCTGAAAAGTGACATGAAACGCAAAACTTTCAAGTAAAAGTATTTCCCTTAAAACTGTAAAATGTCCTGCTCAAATCACTCACAATTCCCTAATGATTACATTTATAGGATCCTTGTTTCTTATTAAAAAACAAAAATAAAAAACAAATACAGACTGAAGTGTTATTGATGTTAGCCCCAAAATTCTAGTGTTGCTCAGGCTCCAATTTTAGTATGTCCTCTTATGCAGAGCTGCTTACGAGTGGAGGTGTCACACTGAAACATGTCAGTAGCCACCACATAATGGAAAGAAACCTGGTGAGAAACAAATTACTGCCACCTAAGATGTAGAGACGAGAAGCTTCTTATGTTTATCTTTAGGCAGAATAAAGAGAGAGGGAGAGCTTCATTTCTGGTATTTACTGTTGTTACTCCTGTCACTGAACTGAAAACACCACAATTTCACTCAGTGTGTTGTTGAATTTGCCCGTTAGGAGCAAAGGCATCCTCGAAAAAAGGCTTGTCATCCGTCTTCATTCATCTCACTCCGACACATGTTAGTGTCCAATTATCTCTCTGCAGTTTGTCTTCATTCAACTTGAGGAGATTTAAAGGATGTGAGGAGAGAAAAAGGGAGAGTGTGTGTAAAAGAGAGAGAGAGAGAGAGAGAGAGAGAGCGAGAGAGAGAGAGACGGTGACATTGACTGAGTGATTTTAGATAGGAAGCAGACAAACAGTAGCGTAAAGGAGTGGATACAGATTCAATGAGGGAATAAAGTGAGGAGGAAAGAGTGTGGGCAGAGGAAAGAGGGATACTGAATACTCCAAACTGGTCTTTTTACTGCAATATTTTCTGCCAGGTTTTATCATGGCATATCCTTAACAGATCCTCCAAAATAAATGTCAAAATATAACTTATATGGTGCTACACCATTCCACCAACTTTCATAAAAACTGGGCCAGTAGTTTTTCCTTTTTTCCGCCGATAAACAAACAAACCAAACAGAAAACATGACCGCCTCGGTGGAGGTAATGATGAGATTGCTCTCCCCAAATTGACTGGATCTAGGAATTAGGCAAAAAAATGAAACTAGAAAAGCCAACCCAATTGCCAAATAAAAACAAAAAAAAAACAACCAGATATGTGTTACAATTACACGTCATTGTGAAGCACATATCTTGAAACTTTATGCTTCAACAGTGCTGTGGTTCAGCTTTGGTTAGGTTTACTTACAAACTAAGAAAAGATCATTTTTTGCCTTAAAATACCTGCTTCTTGAGGCACAATCCCAGCATGAAAAGCAATGATCTCTTGTATCACTATCCTCGCCAACAGGTCACTACAAAACAGTACGATTAAAGCTTAAAAAGCAGATGGAAACACAGCAATGACTTGTTTGTTGGTCTTAAACACTGGTCTACAGCCTAGCAGATGTCTTGCCAGCCCATTCCCACTACAAACTCATCATTTGTAAGTGATCTTGGCACCAGACACTGACACACAGAGGCACTCTTTGCAGTAGTACGATAAACACTGGGTGGAACCACAATGATACCACACAAATGTAAAATAAAACAAACCAAAAAATTAAAATAAATGAAAAAAACGGAGGTATTCGACATGTTGGGATAAGAATGATCTGGTCTGGCCTGCGTCACACGCCATCATATATCATATATCATATATCGTATACTACAGCACTGTAGAAACATTCATATAATCCGTATAAAATGTGCAAATGTAACTTATTTGTGGCTTGCAGAATTGCATAATGCCAGCATTTTTTTCTGGCAACATGGCTTAATAATGCAGTGGTGTGATGCAAAATACTATTCACATTATCAGATCCATTCAATTTACAGTTAAGTGGTTTGTACACCACATCAGCCTTTTGCTGTAATGGAGGGTTCAGGTGTAGCAGCGTGCTAGAGTTACTGTCTACAGCATATAACAGGAGGAACGTGAAGATGACATTTCCCTGCGGCATGTCTGCCCTCGACGGACACTGTTTCACTAAGATCAGCAGATCGAGAGCTGATCACTTTACATAGGGCGGTATTGTAACTACTGTAACGACACACACTCCCACACACTTGCGCACACACACACACACACACACACACACACACACACACACACCTATAGCTAGGTTCAGGTCAGATTCAGATATGCAGGAGTCTGCTGCCCATCATAGCTGCATTGATTTCCTTTCTCCTGCGTCAGGCTGTCTTGTCAACAGACTCCACGGAGCATGGAAGATGAATTATTCACAGGACAGCTCTGCCAGGATCTGTAAATAAATACTTAACTAATATTGGCCCCCACAACCCACAGGTCTCCGCTTACTGTGAAGGAAAATGAGGGGAGCAGAAGGAAATCTGCCCTAAATATACATCTTTTTTCATCCATGTTGTAGTCTGTTGAATAACTGGCTTGTTTGTGGTGACTTTAAACCGCACTAGTGTTCCCTCACCTCATACTGTACACACAACTGCAGTCTGGATGTTATTTCATTCATTTAATCCCAAACTATTGTATTAAGTACTGCCAAAAGATTGAATTTTCCTCTGCAAAAACCAGAGGCAATTTCTTTGGCCTGATTCTTATTTTATCAACTGTCCAGGCCTAAATATGATAAACTAATGATCTCTAAAATCTCAAATGGCTAAAGTCTTCTTTTTTTATTTTATTTTTTTTCAAAGATGATGTTATTTCACCATTGTTACAATGTTTGTTCAAAACCTTAAAAAACAGGCAAAAAGGCTGCTTTTTTCCCCTGTGGAGAAGCTTGACATCATGACGTACAGTGTTAAGGCTATAAATGTGGGTTATTTTTTACTAAGAAGTCACAAGATGACATATTTTGACTGCTAAATCTGCACTAGTGTTCTTCACACAATACTCAGTGACCACACAGAGCAAAGTGGGAAAAAGAAAACAGAAATCACAAATGTGCTCATTCCACAGGATTTTAATCCCACAATTGGTTAGAAACATAATATAAATAAATATTTAATATGATATAAATATCATATTAAATCCCTGCTAAAGGCATTTTGCAGTGCAAAACCACGCAAGAACAATAAACTGCAAGAAAATAACATAATTTGACTGTGGAGGAGCTCTTAATAAACTAACAGACACGATTTGAACATATTTCTTCCCATATTTAGGTGGTTTTACTGTGAAATCGTCAGAGGGTGTTTATCCAGCAAACCTGAGAATGCAACAGCAGATCATTCATGCAGTTTTTACTTAATCTTTGCACTCCATGATAACCAAAAAACCTAAGATAACACCTGAATAATAATATATAATACCCAAGTTTAATACTTATTTTAAAATAGAAATATAGTTTCTTATCAAAGTGATGGAAAATGATAAATTATTATTTATTCACGTACAGTGCCTAAGTACATTTTTTAGGTACTTGTACATCAATTTTTCATTTACTGCTACTTTTTCCGTTTGCTACAGATCAGAAACAAATATTGTAGTTTTAACTCCACTACAATTATTTCATACTTCATAGTTTATAATAATATAATAATAATAATAACATATTAATATTATTATTCTGAAATGGACCGCTCTGCATAATGAGTACTGTTACTTTTGCTAGAACTTTTCGCTAAAACATACTTTATCATAGTCAAATTTTGAATGCAGAAATTTTACCTGCGACAGATTGTTTCCACATTGTGGTACCATTCAAAGTGCTGTATGTAACTCTGGGAAAGATGGTTGAATGTTGAGTCTAACCCAAAAGCGTCTTTCTCAAAAGTTACATACAGCACCTTTAAAGAGTAACTTAATAACGGGCTTAATAGCAGTGTTTTGTTACCCTCTCTGGTTGAAGGTTTTAAGACTCTTTCACCGGAAATGTGCTTATGCAAGCTGTAAAGTTAAACCACTGGAGGTCAGCAAGTTCAAGATTTTCACCGGGTGTTAACTTACTCTTTGGTGAAAGATCTGACTGCTTCTCTCACCACTGCTTCACCTCAGCTTTAAAAGATCACTCTGTCCTGAGCCTCACATACAGAGATATTATGATGGGATGTTTGTATACACCAGCAGTCCAGTGTTACCAGTTCACATGCAGCCACCTTCCCATTTATAGGCAGCTCTCTGAAAAGGTCAAACAAAGTGTCAGGGCCACATGAATTCTTTCCATCTATCAGTCTCTTTTGCACTTGCGTAATTTGTATGCAATCACTCAACTTCTATGTATCCAAAATGTCATTCTGCTTTATTATAACCTGCTGCCCAAATCCTTCACACCAGTGTACACAACATTGTCTCCTATGAATTATATCTGCATATAAACAAACTTTTTTCATATTTATGTTGTGGTGAACACATAATTGCTACTTGGGTTTGTGTCCAGACTCCTGTCTAAGGTTTAGGCAACAAAAATACTTTGGTTAAGTTTAGAGAAAGATTGGGATTTGAGTTTATTGTTAATGAAAAAAAGGCAATAATTTAAAAAAAAAAAATGCTGTAGTCACTACAAGTGGATAACTTATGGCAGGATTTCCTAGTTGAATAGAAGATGTAATTTGCTTGGCTATGGCTGGGTGATACAGAGAAAATCCAATATTATGAAATATTGTTTTACCCCGATATTAATATTGTGATGATATTCAGGGTTCCTTCATAAAAATACCAACATATGTCTAACATTATCCATCATCATCTACATCCCGCATTCTGTTGTAACATGCAGTAATGTATAACTTAAAAGTAACAATAGCAAGCGCCGGCAGTTTGCTTATTCACAAATGCCTGCATAGTGCGTGTTTACGGGCCTACCCATTTTCAGGTACTGAAATGGAGTAGTGGAAATGGATTGAAATATTATGGAAAAGTTTCAGAATAGTTTTGAAAATTCATTGATAAAATGCATGAAAACTGAGGATATTATAAGGTTGACTGTTGGTCCTTTCACAAAATATTTACTTACAATATAACCTTATCCAAAATCTAAGATGTTATCTAGTCTCATATTACCATAATAATATGATGCTGATATATTACCCAGCCCTACATATATAAATATATATACACACACACACACACACACACACACACACACACATATATATATATATATGTATATATTCTAGGAGACAGGGTTGCTGGTGTATGAGGTTAAATACTCATATTTTAAAAGTATTAGAGAAGTACAACAGAAATGAAACTGTACGATGCATAAGCAATCAAATAGAGAACCTCACCAGCAGACTTCCTCCTGAGCAGTTGTTAACTGACTGGGATAAATGATTTTAGTACAACAAAGGAGCGGTCATATTATGATTGCTACGCTTCATAGGTTTAATCCTGTGGTGTGAAGCAGCAGGTCTTAACCCCGATTTGTGACTGTCTCTCATTTCATGGGCTTTGGATTTAAAAAATCTGACATGTTGCGTTTTGCTCTGCGTAATGAGGTTTGTAATAAGATCAGCCTGCATGACACCAGGATCACAGTTATTTCTCTGTTAGCAAGCATTGGGTTTCTGTTAGACTTTGATCTGAGCAGAAAGCTCTTCCTCTCTCTGTATGGATTTGGTGGATTGACAGAAGAAAAGGAGTTAGTCTTGTTCTTTCTGTCTGCTCAGTGTGTCTCTCTTAATGTCTCGCTCAGCCACTTTATCATTAACTGGGGCCACTTTGGAGAGGGGGAACAAAGATTCTTGGTAATAATGGTTAATCGCCATCAGTGTGAAATTTTGTAAGCATGTGCATCTGTTTGTGTGTCTTCTTATGTCTCCTCAGTTGTGTATGATAGGGCTGCTATTGTGATTTTGTAATATATTAATCATTTTGTCTCTATAAAATGTCAGAAAATTGTGAAAATAGGTCCATCAGAATTCCCCTTAACCCAGTGACATCTTCAAAATATTGTTCACTTTGTCAGACTGATAGTCCCAATTCGAAACACATTGAATTTAAAGTGATGTAAAATTGAGAAAAACCATAAAGTTTTTTTTTGAAGTTAGAATTTACAAATGCATTTTTACTTGAAAACGACTTAAATAGCAAATTTCGCCAGCACATCCACTTTAAATCACGGATGACCTGATCAGAATTTGGTGATCAAAGGTCAAGGTCACTGTGACCTCTTCCGTCACATTCTTGTGCAATACAGTAAACACTAACTGCAACTTGAGAGGTTTGCGGTGGTAATTGCAGTTTTTCTTAAATCTTCTGTACAATTGGTCCTTGTCGATCTGTGCATCATTTAGAAGCCACACAGTTCACTGTATGTTTCCCACATCCTGTCCACGTCACGCTTCACAGTTTTTTGGTTGTCTGTTTAAAGGAACAAATATTTTAATCCAATGCAGCTGTGTACACCTGCTGTGTGATGGCATGCATTTCACCTGCACACCTGCTCAACCGGAGGTGTCTCTTTTAGGTTTCGGGTCAATATTTTCTCCAGTGCATCCAGTGTAAGCACCAGAGGGCTGAAGCTAACGCTGATGTGTTGTTTTCACTACATGGCTGCTATTAAAACTGTCTCTTCAGATGTGCCACATGAATACACATAAAACCCCCATACACATGAAGTATTACACAGCCCTCTGCTGGCTCACTCGGTCATGTATAGCGCCGACAGTGCAGGATGACACAGCTGTACACGGGCCTCCTGCAGTGATTTTATGAAGCTCAGTCAAACCAGAGAGCAGAATCAAAACAGCCTTCAACTTTTAATGGATTTACCAGTGGGGGGAGGCTGCATATCTGTTTATGTGTGTGTGTGTGTGTGTGTGTGTGTGTGTGTGTGTTGCAGCACAAGGAGGTTTTTGCTTATCCTTAGCTCAAGAAGAGTGGACATAACAAAACAGAGAATGCTGCTGTCAGCTTTGCACATAATTTCCCTTGAAAGGTTATACTAGATAGTAATTTAGATGTCATTTTTAAAGATAAAAACACTTCTACCAGAGTGCACTAGTGGGTCTTTATGATGCATGTCAAATACCAGTCAAAACAATTTTTTTGGCTAAATTTTAACTACATAAAATGCAGTTATCTAGACAAATGACCCTTCACTTAGCTTTAGGGCTGCCCCCTAAAAGTTGAAGTTTTGAATCATCCGTCGACAACTCTTAAGTGAACTGAGATTCTTCCAGTCAAGCAGTCAATTTTTTGTTCTTTTTTGTTTGTCTGTCAGTGTGCAGTGTACTTCTAGTTACATACCACTCATGCTGCTCTCTGGTGCAGGCAGCTGCGTCTGTGTCTGCAGCTCCCTGAAGGAAGAGAGGCCTGGTCAGGCTCTAAGATGTTATCTTTTTACTTCTGCTTGTGAATTTCCAGCTCACAGCAACTTATTACAATACAGTCTCTGGCTTTTGTTTGATATCGTGCGTTGGTACGCAGTAGCTCAAAGGGCTAACTTAGCTTCTGTACTATATTATGTGAAGGTTGCTGTCACCCTGATTGTCCTGCCAAACCCTGTTCAAATTAAACTCTACAGCATAAGTAAATATTCAAATATCAAACAGCCAAATCTGATTCCACTGACATAATTCTGAGTAGCGTGCCCCAGGGATGACGTTTTTCTGTAGGCTAGCCCAGAACCTAACGTGGCCTTGATTCCCTCGTTAAAAAGCCTATAGGATTTTTCCATTGGATTTTGGATCATAACAGAAAATAAGCTCTGTGGTAAACAAATGTGTATGATACTTACACATCACTCAGCAAGATAATTGCCACAAATTACCAACACTTTGGGGATTTTTGAAGCCTAAAATATAGTCACCAGAGGTTAAAGCTAATGCTAGGCTATAACAAACTACACTATGGTTGCATTGCTACGAGGCTGTCAAGCTGTGTTTGGCTTGATGATGTTCTGTAGTGTCATTTAGCAGTTTGTTAGCAACCATCCTTTTTAAAACACACAAAAGCTTCAAAATTCACTGTGGGGTATTTACTGATGTGTTTTATGTTGTTGAACAAAATGTGAAAGTCTCTTAAGCTTGTGTTAACCACAGATCTTATTTCAGGCTTCTGAAGAAAACCTTTTCAAAAAAGCCATTGATTTTGAGACGATGAAACTGGAGGTGCTGAAATGCTAACTGATTTCTGGGTTTGGGGACTCCTTACTGGGGTTCTCTATTACCAGTACTCCTACCACGGACAGTACTGCTTCAGCGGACCGCATGTCATCTAAACAACCACTTTTTTTTAACCCCAACCCCCCACCTGCAGTTTTTCCTTTACGAAAAGAAAGAACAGCCAAATTTTTCTATGCTATCTGAGCTTTTCCTGTGTCTAAAGCATAAACGCTAACAAGAGAACATGCCCCTTAGTGGGGCAGCAAAGCCTTATCTTAATTCTGCTGCAACACAAAATTGCTCATGCATGAAAAATACCAGTATTTCTAAAGAAAATAATGAAGTGAGCGGTTTTTATTTTGCTCCTTGAGGCAGCGAAACAACAGAAATTGTGAAGGGCCATGAAAACATATTTTTGATATGTTTATTGATATCCACTGTGTATATCTGTCTGTTTTTCTGCCTATTTGCCTCTCTGTTTTTTGTGTCTCAGTCTGTTTGTCAGCTGTCTACCTGTCAAACTGTCTATTTCTCTGCTGCTCTGCTGAAAAGAGCAAAGAGTTGAAAAGCAAGAGCAGGCAGACAGAAAGAGAGAAAGAGAGAGAGACATAGAGAGAGAGAGAGAGCGCAGTAATTGCTCTTGGGGATTGTATCCACATTTGGCCACTACTTGGGAGATTGGTGACATCCACCATATTGATCAGTGCATTTAACACCTATACACACACACACACACACACACGCACACGCGCGCGCACACACACACACACACACACACACACACACACACACACACACACACGCACGCACGCACACACACACACACACACACACACACACACACACACAAGCACACATCTATGTGCTAGAGCAGTAAAACTTGATCCCATAGCCACACTCCTCATTTCAAACCTGGCATGCTTCTATTGTGACTCTTTCCCTTACCCTAATCCTCCTCACAACATCTTTATCTTCCCATTTCTTGCTCCACTGTACATTGTTTTTTGTGGACCCTCCTTACATTCCACTTGCACTGTATGTGGCGTGTGCACATTTTTATTACGAGCAACTCTGAGGGAGACATAAACGACATGTGAACCAGCTCTACTGAATAAAAGGCGCATTTGGTCAAACTGTATTGTATTAATTATTATAATCCACATACTTTATTCTTAGACAGCAGGGTAACCACATTATGTTAATTTGGCCACCTTGTTGCTAACGCACAGCAACAGGTGCTAACAAACAATAAAGATCAGGATGCAAGCCATCATCCCTCAAACTAAATAATAAGTCTGACTCTAAAAATAAAATTACAAAGTGCTTTAAACTGAGAAAAAAAATCATAACAATAATTATTATTATTATTAGTATTAGTATTATTTCACTCTATCTTCACCAGTTGGCTCAACAGCTTATATGAATGGTGAGAATGTGTAATGTGAGTAAGTGAGCGTCACCTGACTCTCGGATGCGGCTAAAATCATATTGACTGAACTGTCATCAAGACATACAGACCTCTCATGCATTTGATAAGCAGATGTCAGGACCCACGCTGACTACATGAATTCCTCCCCCCTCATGTATTAATGACGTGTCGATAAAGAGCTCTCCTATTACACCCGCACCCATCTTTAACCTTGATGCTGTTCTGTTTGTGTGTGTCTGCCCTCTGTTATAGCTCTTCTATTATTTACCACGCTCCTCTGTCTGGGTAGGGCTTGTGTGTGAGGCCAGCAATCGCCTCAAGGTAAACAAGCACTGCCAATGACACGGGTGACCCTCACACACACAAACACACACATACCTTTCTAACCTCATCCGTCCTCTGACCACATCTCATTTCCAATCGATATGTTTTAAGCGAAGCCCCATCCGCCCAAAACAAACTTTGCCTGCTTGGGTTGGTGTGTGTTTGTTTTACTCTATGGGGGAGATTAAGGTGTCATTTCCAGGGTTGGTCTATGATGCTCTTTAGGTTGTTTTCAGGCGACAGTGAGAGAGATCCATCATCCCTATCTTTGACAACTCAGCCTGCCTGGACTCCTCTCTCTGAGGCTAGTGTAGGAAAGAGACAGGACGGGTTTACACACATGCAAAGCTTTATTGTCATAACGGCACTTAAGAAATTCATTCCAGAGGTACTTAATTGGATTTAACAAATCCTCATATCCAAATGATGAACTAGATCTTTTGGCAGTGCCAAAAAAGCTTATTATTTTATGGCCTTACTGTTACCATAAAGTACACTACACACTGGTTGTTCACATTTTGGCAAATATGCACCATTAAAAGTATGCTGTATTAGCTATCATCATGAATGTACAATAAACTATTACTGGTTTACTTTGATACTGAGGGAGACTTAAAAACGTGATATTAAACTTGGATAATGTGAGTATCTCTACGTGGCATGGCAGGAGTACCAAACATGTTATAAGTTCATGTGACTTTGACCGTCGCCATGTGACGACTTTGGAGTGAGACTGGGTTGCATCAGAAAGCCAATGGGATTTTTTTCATAGGATTTTTGGGTCTTTGCAGAAAATGAATTCTGTTGCAAACAAATATTTATGATACTTCTATGCTGTGTTCAGCAAGATTATCTTCACAAATAATCACTACTTTTCTAGTTTTCAAAGGCTAAATGCAATGGCTATAAGTAAAAAGCCAATAAACATCGCAAAAGCCGTTAAAAGCTGTTAAAACATTAAACACTAAATTCACATGACCTTTTAGGTCTTATTTCCTGGGGCTGTATGCCGCTAAAGGGAACTTTCTGTCAAAAAATTCCACCATTATAAACATCCTAAAATGTCCCCATTGCAAGCATCATTTTCACAGTATGTTACCATAGAATTCCCTTAAATCCCTATTGCTGTTTTTTTTTTACAACTAATATACAATATTAACTTCTTCCATAGAAATATATGTTACTTATGAATAAATGTAATTTTGACTAACTGTTGTTTCACTTGGGGTTTTTTTTATTTACCAAAACAGTTCTGAAGCAAAACTGTTGCACTTTAGGTAGCATATTCACACACAAATAAAAATTAACAAAAAAACAATATAGGCACAAATATTTATTTTATTAACAGTACTTTTACTGTTAATCGTCTGAAAAGTGAAAAACTGGGGATATTACTTGGTGTCATAAACTTTCTGTAGGCTAATGCTACTTTAAACAGACACAAATGCTAATTACAAGAACAATATACCTTTAGATATATCAACATTTTATACTAAAAGTTAAGTAAAAATAACTATTTTCTTTTATTGTCACTGCACATTGCAGTAACTTACTTCCTTGACTGCTAACACAGATGATTCAGAGTATTTTATTTGTAGTTTTACTCATCAGGACAGTTTGCAATATTAAGCCGTTTCACATTTGTCAAAACCATTGAATTCTTTGCTTCAGCAACCAGATACTTTTTATTAAAGGTTTTCTTATCCATAGCAAAGCACAAAACTATAGAAGCTGCAAGGCAATGCATGTCATCTCATAAACTAGAGTATAGACTTTAAAAACAGCATCTTTGTACAAATTCAGTTCTGCAAAAGTGGACGTTTAGCATTTTTTGGAGGTGGTGGGACGGGTCTTTGCTGTTGATTTGGTGGTCCATTCCTGGTTAAAAGATGGAGTCAAGATACAGATTTGAGTTTGTGGGAACATGATTCAGCAACTTCTGTAATTTATACTCTATGCTTTTCTTAGTTGTTTTGACAATGTTGTATTGTTTGAAGGTTGTTTGTCTGTCTTTTTGATATTGACAGTGAGTATCAGTCAGAGGTTCTTACCCTTGAGCCCCCTCATCATTGGCAATGCGGTTTTGGTACTCTAAATAGACAAAGACATGAAAACATGTTATCACTATAATCTTTAATAATGTTCAGAATCAACTGGACACTAATGATGATCTTCATTGTTATTACTGTTCTGATTATTTCCGGTATCAAACTATTGAACTGGCAAATACTGAATCTATAGCATTCTTCAGTAACAGATAGTACGTTAAAGGGGAGCTTCACCCATTTTCAGAATTCATGCATTTTATTCCTATTGTCCTATTGACAGTCCTAAAATATTATTAGAAATGAACATCTCTCTCACAAATCCAAAGACTAAGAGAGCTGAAACGTGTGCAATGTCATACTGTAAAAAGTCTGGAGTAATTTTTAAAGTATTTTACTTAACTGCATTTATTGAGTAAAACATACCAGCATGTAATATAATAAACATTGTAAATATATATGCTTTTTAATTATGCTTTTTTCACATATTTGCTGTTTCAGATTAGTTGATTGTAAACTTAATTTCCAGAGCTTTTCCCTGAAAGTTTATTCATGCATGATTTCTACCAAATTGTTGTTTATGTAAATCAGATGTCTAACTGTTAAAGTCCACAGAGATTTACCCTTCCATCCAGCTTTGGCACCGTGGTATATGGCCTTGGCCCCGTTCCATAAGTTTTTTAAGTGTTTGAAAATACACTCCCCGGGCTCCGCCATGAGGACAACCAGCGACAGCACAAGAAAGATCGTAGCACACTTCATCCTGAAAAACACATCACATGTTGCTCAGACGCATTCATTCATCCAACAATAAAAGAGGGGCACAAGTTCCAGTATATGTTCAGTGCCCACCCAAATATAACCCAAAGACAATAAAGTTAAAAGAAAATAGCTTTACCTGATTGATCGTCAGAGGCAAACAAGAGAAAAATGAGCTACTGACAGATCCTCTGGTGATGTGAATGTCTGTGCCAACCAGTTGTGAGGCACTGGTGTCTTTATAAAGGCATGAACTTGCATCCACAGTGTCTGGTATCATGGCATTAGTCATTGTATTATGCAATGTCAAGTTCTGTAGAAAGATGAGGAGATGTTGTAAATTCATCTTGTTTTTCAAGCAGTAAGTGATTCGACTCTTTTTTTTTCACCTGTTTAGAAACACCCTTGACTTTAAGTATAAAGTAAAATTGTTCTGATTGTTAACCATGATAAAGTTAGGAGGTGCTAGTTCTGTTTTGTTAACATGTTTAAGGAAATACAAATATCACTGACTAGTTTTCAATGAGCAGAGTACAGATTGAATTTTTGTTTGCTGAAGTTGATAAAAATTGATTTCATTAAACTTGTTATGGTTACGTTGCAACAACTTCACAAAATGAATATTTGCCAGATATATGCCAGATTTTGCATCTTTACTAGCTACTGTAGTAGCATAGAGTTTTGCACAATTCCCGTGCATGATGTTTCTAAACAGAAGAATTGTATCTCCTTATCTGCAACATCAGCAGTCAGCATCCTGAATTCCGTGTTTAAAACAAACAGTGTTAAAAAGTAATATAATACATATTACACAGTGGTCTAACTGTAAATTCCTGTATGACTGAATTTATAGTGATTTTGACAAAGAAACTTTATGTAATGTGGATCTGTGACTTGCTCTCCCTTATATTCACTGAAATACTACCACTAAGCACAATCTGACTTTTTGTACTGCAGTTTTATTCGTCATCACAAAGCATCATAATGGGCTCTGAATCCCCATTCGCATGGCTTAAAAATGGCACATGAACTCTCAGAGCTGGTAATCTGCAGGAGCTTGACCGTTGTCTGAGTTGTCAGAGCCTTCTTGCTGCAAGCTGGACCCATACCTTGGTGGGTGAAGAATTTAAGATATAGATTTTAGTTTGTGAAATCCTGACCAATTCAGCTCATTCACCATTCATACATATTATATTTCTGTTGAATATTAAATCCAAAACAGTTCCAAAGGAGCCCTTACTTTCTTGCCATCTTCCGCATGTCATGGGCCTTTCTGTGCGCTGAACAGACAAGGAGATTAGAGTGAAAAAAACATCAAAATACATATAGCATTATATTATAGCATTACATTATTAGATTAATTAGTATAATTATATTAGTATATCATATATTTTTTTAAATAGTTGAATAGGCCTGTCCAACTCCTCCTGAGGGCACCAGAAGGTGGAAGATGCTGTATTAACAGATCAATAATGGCATAATAAAACACAGCTGTAATTCATCTTTTTACAAATGCTAACAGCCTTTTTGTCAGATATGTAGTCACATTTTAAAAACTCTTAACACAATTAATACGTGCTTTTCACTTATCAGAGGATGGTGGTGGCTGGGTGTAACCGTATTGAGTCTGGTTTGCAGTTTGTTGATAGAGTATGTGCATGTGGACAAAGTTATTTTTGCCTTTTGTAATGTAGATTTGGAATTTTTTGGACAAAATGGAGATTTGTGCTGAAAATGAACTATTTGGCTAATTGTTCGATGTGGTGTGTTGCTATGTTAAGAGTTTAAAGAAAGTAATTTAAAAACACACTTCTGGGATTTTCTTAATAAAAATAAAAAAAAATAAATATTAGACTCACACAAAAGTAATCTCTCTCAGTCATCTAAGTGAACCTGCCCTCTGCCAGTATTTTTTATTCAACTTACTTTGGTTTGTTCAGGATGTTTCTGGGTGTTACCCTTTGGGAAATGTTTTGTAACATTGAGCCAATAGCAGCACAAGGTTGGGACACTAGCTGCAGGTCTGTGTGTCTGTTTGATCGAGGCTGAGGTTGAGCTGCACTCACAAGCATGCACTTCAGCTAAATTCCCTCAAAATCCTGCATCACCTTACTGCACGGCTGTGCTGTGATTTTGCTTTGTTTATGTTTGTACTTTAGAACGTATACCGCTGTGAAACAATCAGAAAACAACATTTTAATTTCTCTGATTCGCAGCTTTGCTGTAGTGAATACAGCTCCTTCTCTGTATTCACTCTCTAGCTCGCTCAACCAACATGTCGTCGAGGAGAGGGAGCCAAGTTTGAATGTGTTTGTATTGTGTTACACAATGTGTAACAGTAAGCAGCAAATCCTGCAGTGCAGGCAAACATTTGTCAGCATCTGTAAAAAAAAAAAAAAAATTAAAAAAAAAGAATTTAGACTATGTCTATATAGGAGAAGTATAATCATTGTTACCAAATAGTGTACATTAATAAACATTTAAAATGTCCTCATATCTGCTCACAGATGCATTGTATTTGGAAAGTATTTATTAGATTTTTATATACTGCTTAGAAATGATATTTGTATATAACTAATCTGAAACAGCAAATTCATTCTGAGGGAAATGTAATATCGAGCACATTATGTTTTCCATTTACATGATGGGGAAATTTTGCTAATCAACGAATCTGGCAAGTCTTAAAAATGTTGATAGTGAATAGGGAGCGTGATAATATTGGAACGTCATCGACATCGACAGATATTGGCTTTAAAAAGAAATTTGGGAATTTTTTTATATAAAGCGATTTCTGCTTATATCACAAACTGGTATATATTTTTATTTGACAAAGTGAATATGTGCAAAACATCAACAACAAGTATTTTTCCTGTTTTGCACAATGAATGAACATTGAAAAGCATCGTATTTTATGCCTCCATCCACTGGTGGTCCATCACTATAAGAGTAAGCATAACACAATTTTAAATCCAGCACATACGATAACTGATGATCACTCAAATGAGTTTGGAAAAAAGTGGATATATCAACACTAGTATCAGCTATTGGCAAAAGTAGTTTTTATCAGCTTATTGGATATCGGCAAAAAATCCAGTATCTTGCATCCCTACTACTGAACATATCTATGAGATACATGAATGAAAAATTAAAACTCCAAATGATTTTTAGCAACTTTCACAAAAATTTATTTCAATGCATTTTTTGCACATTTTATAATACTGCTTTGTTCTCAACTGTCTGAATTAGCCTTTAGTGTCAAGTTGAAACTGATTGTATGTTCAGTTTTGATTTACCTTTCCATTCTTTCTTTGCACCTCTCCACATGGCTTTTATGCCTCCAAACAGCCCACACTCCCACAGAAACATCACAACATACTTCATCCTCAAAAAACAAAAAGACATCACGTTGGCAACATTGAGAACCAGCGCGTTTTATTCATTACATTTTTTTTTTTTTACCTTTTTTTTTACAAAGCATTTGCTTTTGTCAAAATAGCATGCATTAGGATCAAGTTTTACTTCTTACCTTTCCACAGATTGTGTTTGAGAGAGCGCAAAATGAGCAGGGTGAGATCTATAGGTGGTCAACCGCTTAGCCTGACAGTTGTGAGGTACCTGCCTCTTAAGAACAGAGATCTATTGTTTTCCTCATCTTAAGCTCCAAATTTAGTCTTTTGCAACACTGATTTCTCCAGACATGACACGATATTGATCTAATCTCAATTTCATATTCTACTTCCACAAATTCAAAGTTTTTTCAAGACGTGAGAAAATAAGTTTTCTTGTGTTCGTCAAAAGGCTGATTTAACTTTTTCTAAATACATTTGAAACACAGCCTAAATGTGATGCTATGTTAACAGTTGCACATAGCGAGTGAAGGCTCAATATGTTTCTCTGTTAAGTGATTTGACTATTACAAGTTGTCTGCATGAAAGGATAGGAATGTAGTTTTGAAAATTTTAAAATATTGTCAGCTTCCCATATGTATATTGAAACAAATTTTATTTAAATAGTTTCTCTTGTCCATACTTGCTATTTCTTCCAAAAGTGAATTTAATGTATTAACTACCCTTGTTTTGTAAATAAATATATGTCAAAGTTTATCTGGAGTTAATAGGATGCTGTAGCAGATTTTGAGAACTCTTAACTCACATTTAGGCTACATTCACAAGCAAATGTGACGCAGATCGTTGCCCGTCTGTGTGTCCGTTCATTAGTCTGTCCAAATCTCGTGAACAGGATACAACAGCAACAACAGCTCTAGGGAAATTCGTCAAATTTGGCCTAAACATGAACTGGGACTCAGCGATGAAGTAACTAGATTTTGGTAGTGAAAGGTCAAGGTCACTGTGACCTTACATCCTTCTAATCCTAATGAATGTGATATCTCAAGAAGGCCTCTAGGGAATGTCTTCATATTTGGCACAAATGTCCATTTGGGCTCGACGACAAAATTATTGGATTTTGGTGTTTAAAGGTCAGGTCACTGGGACCTTGCATCCATCGCATTTTTATGAATATTATATTGCAAAGGGTATAACAAAATTTCCCCAAAACTGGCGCACGCACGCATGCACACACACACACACACACACACACACACACACACACACACAATAACTGCTGAGAGGAAACTGACTCACTTGAAACACTCACTCCTGATACTAATTAATGTAAATCAGTATGATTATAAATGTCATTACATACATAAATTACATTTTTATTTTGACAATCTTATTCTAAAAGGTGTTGTTTTTTGACTGAAGCACTTCCCCCTAATTCCAAAAGACTAATGCTGCTTTATCAGAGGCACAAGCAAAAGAAAGACATTTGAAGAGTAAGTCTTATATAAACTAATTAGCAAGAACATATTTTTTCACATCAACTGTAACAAAGTTATACATATACATTTACCCAGAACCAAATAAATTATCATTAAGCATAAATATAAGTCATTTAAATAAAACCACACCGCACAGATCACCTTTTTAAACAGCTTTATTCAGCTAGACAGCTTGCAATGTTGTGCAATTTTAGATTTTCAAAACCAATCAAAGCTGTGCCAAAAGTAACTATATCTAAAGTATTTCATGCAAACTTAAGAGTACAGTTATGTTAACTCGTGTTTTTTTATTTTTTTTTTATTTGTTTGTTTGTTTTTTTTGCTTTGCGGAGCGGAAAGCTACTGCTCAAATCATTTTCATAGAATGAATAGATTCATTTCTGTCCACTTGGTTGATTATTGTCCACTTGTCTTCTGCTTCCATCCCTAGAGAAGGCAATCAAAAATTTTAATAAGTGAATAACTTTTGCAATCATTTTTAAGCATATATGACAGTTATTTACAGATTCAGGAATTTTAATTGAGTCAACTTAAGTCTCTGTTGTATCATTCTGAAATTACACATTTTTTTCATGTTGACATTTTCTATACCAAATGATCAATTTGAGACAATAATCTAATGAACCAGAAGAACTGATAATAGAAATTGCAGATTTTATTTATCAGCAAGCCCTCTAAATTAATACAATACACACTTTTCCTTGATTTGTTGCCTTGCCTCAGGTTTGAGGTTTTTTTTACCTGTCTCGCTGATATCAATTGTCAGAAGGACTTACCCTTCACTCATCCTGCTCTGTGTTTGGTGTGCTAAACAGACAAAAGATAAAGATGACATAAATTAACAAATGTGATCTTGTCATCACAGTTCAGCAATTTATTTATATTTATATTAACATAATGAGGAAATGAGGTCTATCTGCAAAGATCGAAACAAAGGAACACTTGTGATTTACCTCTCCATCCCTCCCTGGCACCCCTGAATGCGGCCTTGGCTCCTTGCCAGAAATTTTTTATGTGTCTGAAAAAACAGTCCCCGGGTTCGGCCATGAGGACGACCAGCGTCAGCACGAGAAAGATCATAACAAACTTCATCCTGAAAAAGAAAAAAAAGAAAAAAAAAAAACACAACTAGAGTCATTTTTATAACATGATAACACCAGGCAGCACTACTCTGCACCTCATTTGTACTCTGTACCTTCATATATTTTAGATTTTTATTAATTTTGTTCATTGCAGTTTTTATTTTATTTTGTATACTGAGCATATTTCATAGAAAAGATTTCTCTTGAATAAAAAGAAAATTATTTTCTTTGAATATATTTTCTTAGCTATCACATATCTTTTCATTAGCTGTATGAATTTATCCAACAATATAGCAAGGCTACATGTCATGATAAATCACATATCGTAATGACTCTGCATTTAGTGAAGTAAAACAAAGATGAAATATCGGCTTTTTTACCTTCCCACAGACTGATAATCAGAGTCAGAAAAGTTGGCAAATAAAGTGAAGTTGCAGTTGTGGAATCTCCAGTTGGTCTGAATTTTTGTACACCACTGTTGTAAAATACCAGTCACTTTGAGTGGGTGGGACAAATGTCAGATTCTCAGTACTAATTAGCAGTAGCGTAATATTTTTTAACACCTTTTTTTTCACATTCTAACTTCACAAATTCTTCAAACCATGACAAAGTGGTTAGTCTCAACATTAAACTTCCATCTGTGAAGTGAAACTAAACAAACTGTAATGTCACGTAAATTGCAATTATGTTATTGTTACAGTGGTGCACACAGGGTCGTATCACAATGAACTCATAGCTAACACAGACAAAGTACACTGAGTCTAAGCCTGCAGAATGAAATGTATTATTTAAATACTCTGACTTGACTTTAGATTTTAATGCTTCCACAATGGCATTAGTTGTAGGCAGTGTGCCTGGACGATTTATTTATTTATTTATTTATTTATTTTTCAAATTTGGCATCCACTTGGACACCAAGATGAACTGATTAGACTTTGGTGTTACAGGCACAATGTCACTGTGACCTCAGGGAACACGTTTTTAGCCATAACTCAAGAATGAATCCGCTAGTTATGACAAAATTTGATACAAATATCTAATGATGAAGTAGAGACATTTTATATCCAAAAGGTCAAATGTCAAACTGTGACATCATAATTTTTTGCAGAAACACTTTTCTGGACAGTATTTAAAGTCATAGACAGTATTTGGATCTGAAGGGGAAACATTTGGTCAGATACTGAGTCGGTGACACTAAACTCAGGTGTCGACCTTGAAACTGTGCTGGTTGTATCGATCTTCTTTGCTGCTGGGGAGAAGATGTGTGTGAAGCACATTTTAGAATATGCAGCTCCTTTGCAGCGACACCCATAAGGTGGTTTAAGTCACAGCTAAACCTTTTTGTTTCATCCGGCTCCTCCACCACATGCTATTTGGTCTTGCTGATCACTAGCTTCAGGTGATTGTCATTGTACCATGTGTTGAAGCTCTCTATCAGTCCTCTTTACTCAAAAACTTACAGATAACTCTTTAAGTAAAGGCAGCATGTTTCTTTCTGAAGGTTTTTTACTGTGCCAAATTTGAAGAAGCTCCCTCAAGGCCTTCTTGAGACATTGTGTTTATGAGAATGAGATGGATGCAAGGTAACAGTGACCTTGACCTTTACACCAAATGTTGATCAGTTTATTGTTCAGTGTAAGTTGATGTTTGTGTCAGATTTAAAGAGGTGTTCTTGAGATTGTGTAATGAGAATGAGACTGACTCAAGTTACATTGACAAGCAGAGTCAGGGATCCAAACACCAACCCTACAATTACTGGCCACTTAAAGTTGGATTGGCACTAAACAAATGCAGTATTCACTTGTGATTTACACTCCCATCCACTTTGAAACCCTCTCCAGAAAACGTTTAGGCCTCCAAAAACACACTCCCCAGGTTCAGCCATGAGAATGATGAACTTCGACACAAGAAACAGCAAATCACACTTTCTCCTAAAAACCCCTGAGGCCACAGTTCTCTTGCTTCACTTCATTCGTGCATCCAACTTCATAGCAATTGTAAAAGTCACGATATGTGTCAACTGCCAACTTGTCACGTACCCAAAAGACATTGCATTACCTTTTCCACCTCTTGATCTTTAGAGCAACTAAACTGTTTGCTCAAATAGAGCACAGTAAGCAGGCATAAGACCTACAGATGATATGAATCTCTTTGACCGTGTCTGTACCTGTCCCTTTATAAAGCCAGGGCTGGAAAAAAATCTTCACTGTTTGTGCAGTATTCAGTAAAATTATGTTTCTCGTAGCATTTTGCAACAAGTTCTGTGCACAGATGACAAGATGTGGATTTAACACGATCTTCCAGTGTCACTTCTATAAATTCAAGTTTTGCAGGAGAATTGTCTGCTCTTGTCATGTTGTGAAACCAGAATGACTAAGGCCATTTGAGAAAACCAGTGAAGGGGAATGGTCAACATCTTCATCATTGTGTTAAATGATGTGAATAGCTTGACTGTGGCAAGTGTGCAGATCTTATCAGATGTCAAGTCACTGTGATTGTGCAAAAACATTTATCGGCAATCAACACATTGAACATTTTGACACACAATAACAAAAAAGTGAGAAAGAGACACTCATGGGAACTTAATGTGCAGTGAGGACTAAATCATACCTTAAGTATCATGTAGTTTGATCACGTAAGAGGTTCATCCGTGTTGAATTCTCACCAGCTAACTTTAAAGAGTGAGACCTGTAGTTTTAGTCAGTCTTTTTGTGTGCGTTTTTTTTGCTCAATTTACAAACAAACTGGGTGTTTTCCACCTCATACTTTGTTGAATGAAGTGTCATCAGGGCATGTATGTGTTACTGAACAGACCTACCGGGCACAAGCCCAGTGGCCCTAAGAGCCAGAGCCCCCTTGGCCTTTACATACAAAATGTCTCTGAAATAGACATGCACTGTCCAGGAGGTGACAAAAAATTGCAAAGAGATCCAAATGAATTGCAAAGAGACACAAAAATGGCAAAACAGCCACAAAGAGACACAAAATCACCTTAAAAAGACACAAAATGACCTTAAAAACACACTAAAACAACCCCAAAAAGATACAAAATGACCTCAAAGACACACAAAAACAAAAAACAGATACAAAATGACCTCAGAGTGATACAAAACAACTGCAAAAGACACAAAATTGCCTCAAAGACACTCAAAATTACCACAAAGACACAAAAAGAAATGGCTCAACTACAATGAGACATAAAACAACAAAGAGGAAAAAAAAGGCGAAACCTTCACAGAGTCTTGTGCATTACTCCTATGTACTGAGTACTTTATGTCACACAAAACTTTCGGATGTGTTTCAGAGCACTTGTGTCTCACTGCTGAGGTAAAATGCAGTACTGTGGTTCACATAACCTTTGTAGTAATTAATTTATCCAAATACCATAATCACTCGCTAAAATAACTTTGATATAAAATATTTGTTGTAGACACTTATAAATTCACTTTGATGAAACTTCTGTCCGGAAAACACAGAACAGAGACTTCAGAGAGCATTTTTATTACCCCACACCTTATGTTTTTGTGCAGCCTTTAATAGAGCCATTTCCATGACCGTTTTCCTGATCCTGCACCTGCCCACTCCCCCTCGTTTCCTGACCAGTACCAGCTGCTTCTGTAGAGTGTGTTATCTATTTCTGCTCATTACTGCAGGATGTCTGCTCACACCTGCAAACATTCTGACATTCGTACATGCCGGCACAATAGATTGATAATCAATAGAATAAGTCTTCTCTTGCCCTGCAGAGAAAACACATAATTTTACTGTGGCATTAAGAGAGAAATACTGACTTGTCAGTAATGAGAAGTGAAAATACATTCTAGTGCATAATTACTATAATAATTGCAGTGATTGTGGTGTCTCTGGGATTCAGTTTAATTCTATTTATCATGGAAGTTTTTTTTAACTTGGTAATTTTTCCTTGATACTTGTGCTTATACCATAAGTAAGCAGGCTATGTAGATAATAACATAATTGTACTAATTACATGATTGTTGTGCAGTTTGTATATGGTTTTGTTTTTTGTCTGTATGAGTTGTGTTTATTGTCGTTATTTCCTACTTTGTTGAGCTGTAGCCTGCACACAAAGTGAATATCGACTAGTTCAGTCATCTAAATCCAGTTTAGTCAGGGCTCCATCAAAAATAGATGAGGCATGTTGTATTAGTGTTTGTAGTTTTGGGAACTTCTGGAACGCACTTGCTGGAATTTATATAATTGTCTATTATAGAGGCAACTACCAGCCCTGGCAGTCACTTTGCCTCCTGGCAGAGTTCCACATTATACTGAGTGCACTTTTCTGGTTTATATGTTATACTTCCAATGTGTCCATATTTATGGGTCTCTTTGTGGTTATATTTCAGTTCCTGGTCTCTTTTAATAAGGGGAAGTCCGTTCAGAGCAGGGGATGTCTCTTGTTGGACTGGAAAATGTTTGAGGCCCAAAACACAGCAGATGTATTAGTGCGTGTGCAACTACTCTTCCTTTTGTTGATCATGTTACGTAATTATTGTGCAGTTTGCATGCATGCTGGAAATGTAATAATGGGTCACACACAGAATAACACAATACTTCAATAGCACTATTTACCACAAAATAGTAATGGTAGTCATGGTTTTCGTGTGTGCAAATACTGAGCGAGTAAAGATGAAGCTGATTTATTTTCCTAGCCATTATAAATTGTTGGCACTTTGCTGTTGTCTTAATACTGTAAGGCAGTTAATTAATGTCACTGTGTTTTGCTTTTTAAGGGAAAAGGCAAATAACAATTCTGCACGTTTGAGAGAAAGCAGGAAAACAAAACCCAATTCAAACTTCAGTCTCATTATTTACAGCTTGTTTTGATCATTTGGTCATTTGGTGTTGTTCATTTGCAAAACACAGCGTGTAGAGCACACATATCCAAAATTTTAAAAAGAAAAAAACACTAAACGCTAGACAGCAACACTCGGAAAAAAAACAACTGTAGCCAAAAGTCAGTTTGCTCATTTATAACAATTCTTTTCTGTGCTGAACAGCCGCCCTGCCTTGTGCTCAGTTACCTCAGTGGAAGCAATTAAATTCAACACAATGTTTATTTTATTTTTACAAAGTAACTTGTGTTTAAAATTCCCAGTTGTGAAGCAGTTTTAGAGAAAATGCATATTCGCATCATGACTTAGATATTAACGTATAGTATAATTACACTGTGCACCACGTCTCTTCCACATTAATCCTACAGCAGTAGACTATAAAATGCAAATCTGCACAGTGTTTAAGATATCATCACTTACTGTTGAAGAAACATTTCATTTGGAGGTTAAGTATTTCAGTAGCACGTTGTGTTCAGATTAGGGACTGGTGGCATAGTGTTCTGCACTGTTGCCTCACTGCAAGGACGTCCTGAGTTTGAAACCCTCTGGTTCCAGATGGAGCTTTCTCAGCTCCACGTTCACATTGGTTTCCTCTGGGTGTTCTGATTTCCTCACAGGTATTTTCCTGCAGTTGCCCTTGATCAAGGAACTGGCCTCAAACCTGGAGTTGGTCTCTTGGCAGCCACAAAACTGTGGCTTCCAAATGCTCTTAAATAGGGTAGGTAAAGTGTATAGGACAAAATCTAAGCTATTGCCCAAGTATAACAAACTTTTTCAACAACAAAACATATACAGCAGGGCACAAATAGAGTTTGCCTTTGGCCCCAAGTTGTATTGGTGTATTGACACCAAAACATTATTATTAGTATGATTATTATTATAAAAGAAATAAATGAGTTTGCAGATTTCTCATGTCTCCATGATTGAAATCAAATGCCAGTTATCTACCTGGAAGTGATTGTTGTGACATCACAGTAATTTAATTGGTTGCTTATCACCATTTATTGAACACTGTGCTGAATACTAGATTCAATAGCAGAACAGCGTTTTAAACAATAGACTGTTGCTATGGGCATAGATGTGCAGAGGAAGCAATAAAATCATTTTAAATCAATATTTATTGATTTTTTTTTATAATAAGTAACTGTGTAATAGGCAGGGTTATATACCAAGATAAAACTCCCTGCATTAGGATTTATTTTGCATTATTACACAGCTTTATTGAATTCTCAGTTCTTATTGGTCAGTTACAGCCATCTAAGTTCAGTAACTTCTGAATAACTTACTGTTGCTATGGATACAGTTCTTATCACTTAGAGGAAGCAGTAAATCATTCTGAAATCAATATTTTATGTCAAATCATTGATATCATAAGTAAGTAGTAAGATGGACAACGTACAGCTTTGATTTGGGGTTCTGCATCACCCTGTTTGGGTTCATTGTGCAATAATGATGCTGGCAGTGCATCAAAATGCTGCAAAATACCAGCTACCTTATAAAGATGGGCGAGGGGGAAAATTTTCAGATTTTTTCTTTTAAATAATACAAGGGAGAAATGTTGTTGAGCAGATTGGAGATTTATTTCAAATAACAGACTTTTTTTTTGCAAAAGCAGTAAGGTCAATGTAAACATACATTTTCAAGCAAGTAACAATATGTTTTTATACTGAGCAAGAAGCATTTTTTTTTTATCCAAGACAAAAGTTTCAGAGTGGCTCTTTTAGATGGACTCAGGCAAAAGCTCTCTCTCGCTCAAACGCACGCTGGTCCAGCTCCTGCTGCTCTGCCAAGCCATGTCGTCTCCTGTGGATGAGTCTGGTGTGTGGAAAGAAGACAGAGAGGGAGCAGCACAAGACTATAACAACTAATGCAACAAAAATATTTGTCAAATTATACTTGTACAATTGACAAGTCCTTACCTATGAATTGCTCTGCCGGCTAAAATAAACAGACAAGAAAAACAGAAAAGAAACCGGACGTTATTGTTATTAGTGTTTTATAATATTTTGCAGGTAGTGTTTTTTTACAGAATCATGTTTAATTAAGTTCATATTTGTTCAAAGACTATAGATAAACCAAACTAGGAATCCTAAAATATTTGACATGTTACAATATTCATTGAACATGTCTTTTAAGAGTACATATTGCAAATACATTCATGCATCTGTCATATAATTCATATAGTTTATATCATTAATTTAATATAGTTCAATTCATTCATGAAAAAAAGGCTAACTACAACAGACATTTTTGCTGAGTCATACATTTAGTATTATGGGATGCTGTTCTACTGAGATGCCCGCATGAAACAAAGCTGTTACACCTGCACATTTCCAGCTACATCATGTAAAAAATGTGAAAAATATATTCATAAATGGTTACCGTGAACAAGACCCCTGAAAATGTGAAAAATGAAACCCTCCCCGGGTTCAGCCATGAGGACGACCAGCGACAGCACGAGAAAGAGCACGATGCACTTCATCCTGAGAAAAGAAGAAACACAACACAAGTGTTTAGACAACCTGTGCCACAACAAGAAGTGGAATTCTATAAAATCACTTAGAAGAAGGAAGATTAGATATTTACTTCTATCCACTGACTGAGCGTGAAAGTCACAAAGTTGTTGAAGAGGCCTGGTCGAGCAGTCTCTGTGGGGTGGTAGATACACATCTCTTTTTATAGAGAGGGATAACACCCCCCCCCCTTCCTCACTGATTATGAGAAAACAGACACTTCTGCTCATATTCAAAAGGTTCTGTGTTGTCTGGTTGTTCTCAAGGCAGAGAGAGAGATGACTGATTTATTGATTGATTGATTGATTGATTACCATTTTTAAAATATTATTTGTTTATGAAATGTCAGAACAGAGTTCAGTTCAATAACTGATGAAGCCCAATATCCAAATCATGACTTGTTTTACAGTATATGGCACCCCTCTCTACTTTGACGCTTCAAGAAAAGTGTGTGTGTGTGTGTGTGTGTGTGTGTGTGTGTGTGTGTGTTCCTGTGTGTGTGATATTTAATTAATGATAGAGTATGTAAATAATAACAGTCTTTTGAAAAAATGAGAACCTTGCTGCAGCTGTGTTTACTGACACACATGTTAAGGCTACATGTTGAATATTATTATGTTAAGAAATGGAGGGCTTGGCCAGCATATTTCAATTTTTTTCCACATTTCAGCTTTATCAGATAAACATAATATTTTGAAAATAATAAAGATTATTTTAACATTTTTGTCAATATGATGAGATTATGTTTAAAAGTTAAACTTTTTTCATCACCATCAAATCTCATGGTGATGAAAAAATGTTTTGGCATGTTATAATGCAAATATATTCCAGACGACTGACAGTCTTCCAAAATTATTTCAAATTATCAATTATTTTCAAAATTTCTATGAGGTTAAAAATATTCAGTTTGTGCTTTACCCCTGATTCAGGGGTAGATATGTAGATGTAGATATCTTCACCTCGTAGATACGCCCTGCTTTGTATATGCCTGCCTAAAGTCCTAGTCATTGTTTGTCGAATATTAAGTTTTATTACAGGAAGCAAACAGTGACTGTCGTAGAATTAGGGTGGGGTAGATAGTTGATCAAATCTCAACCTTAAACCCAAATTCAGTTCACACAGGCTGCCTCCTCCCATCACTTCCTAACAACTGTCTTTTATGTCTGTCTTTCATCATAATTGTTTTGGCAGGTTCATCTGTATTTCTTCTGAGTTTTCAAAATGAAACTCCACCTTAGATACACAGTCAGTGTATTACCTACAGCAGATGGTGGTGGGCATGCTCCCAGTTTAGAGAAGCAAACAGGAGAACCAGGGAGTTGAAGGTGAGCAATGTATTGCTGTGGACGCCACGCGAGTTCAGTTTTGAAAGTCACACAGTTACACAAACTAAGCACTTGATCAGAGGCAGCAGTAGACCAGCAACTCCTTTTTGTTCTGCATGGTAAAATTACTGTTTCTATCAAAGGAGTCTGGTAGCTTTGGACAGGGGAAAGTGCAAAATATCCACCCAAAAAAGGCCTGCTGAAAAGAACAAATCTATATGTGTACCATAAGTCTATGGTGTATTTAGATACCACTTAACCTTGCTGTCAGGCAGCCCTTCAGACATGACAGAAATTGTAATTTTACCTCACGCATGAAAGTTGTTGGTCTACTGTCACTTCCACTGTTTAGTTTTTTCTGTTATTTTGCTTATTTTGAAACTGAACTAAAATGGCATGTTCAGCATTAAGTGAGTTTATATGTTGGTAAAAAAATCAAGTCATCTTTTGTGGGAAAAAAGTTCATAAAAAGGCTTGAAACAATAGCATTTTGAGTCTAAAACAAACATACAGTGACCAGAATTTAAATTTTGAATTCTGGCATTGGTTGCCATGTGCTGTTGTTGTCCAAGCATAACCACTTGCTCTGTCATCCTGCCATGTGCATTTATTTCATAAAGAAACATAATGTGTTATGTGTTTTAAGGCAAATTTATTCATAACAACTGACATTGTGCAAAATTAATTCAAAATATCTTAATCAGTCAATGCCTTTTAAATATTTAGTTCCTACTTTTCCACTTACTCTGAATCAAAGATTAAAGGATGCTCTCAGACAGAGTAGTGAGAGATTCTCAGGTTGTGTAGCTACCTGTGCCTAATGGCAGCTGGATACACTTCTCTTAATATATGCAGGACTCAATTCATGCAGCAATTGTGTAATATGTAGCAGTATTGCAGTTTCAGTTGTGGGTACGGGGTGGGAATCTCACTACGCTGTATTTCTCATTGCATCTTCACTACAAATCCAAAGTCAGGGTGGGCAGGCCTTTGTTCTCTGTTGCCTCATGTTCAGTTTTGCCAAACTGAATGAGTGCTTATGCCAAGGGTGTCAAACTGTTGGCCAGGAAATTTTTTGTTCTTGGGCCATATACGGCCTAATTTGACAGTCGATGTGGGCCAGAGCAGTACAACCATTTCACAAAAAAAATATAAATATCAATGCTTCCAAGTTCTCCCTTCATTTTAGTTTTAAGAAGCACAAGTACATTCTAAAAATAGACGATTTAAAGACTGAGAAAAATATGTGCAATTTCAGCAGTATTTCTAATTTTCTTAATGCGTGTTGTCAGTCTACAACACACTGTCAATAGATGTCCATTTTTTTATACATTTCTATCCCTGTGTATTAATGCTGGCATTATCACAGCGTTATATTTTGCATGGTAAAATGACTGTTTCAAGGGAGGTAGCTGGTAGCTGTGTACAGAGGAAACAGCAAAATACCCACCTAAAAAAGCCATATGAGTTTAAGTCTATGGCATATTCAATTACCACTTTACCTTGCTGTCCAAAGGCTCTTTAAAACACATTACAATGGCATCCACAGCAGAAAGTAGCTATATATGTTGCAAAAAAAAAGAAGTAATTTTATGTGAAAAAGACTTCATAGAAAGGCTTGGGACAATAGCATGTTGAGCATAAAACTTTTTGAAACACCAGTCAGCATATGCTCATGTTGTCTAAGCATGTGATGTGTCATCCCACAATCTGCATTTCCCAGAGCATAGACAGCTGATGCAGAAGGATGCCTAATATGTAATAAGTTGATGCTGAACTTCAGTAACAAAGTGGCACCATGTGATGAGTTTCTATGAGAACATGTTGATAAGGAACACTATTGGAAGGAGACAGAATGATATAAAAATCTAAAAAAAAAAATTAAAAAAAAAAAGATAAAATGAAATAAAATAATGGAGTTGTCCATTAAATAATACAAAAGACAAATATTTAATGAATAAAACCTTTATTGGCCCGGGGGAAATATGCTTTGCACAACTGAGCGTAAAAGAGTATCAAAAACACATCAACAGCAACACGACATCAAAAAACATGCACCATAATAAAACATACATTTTGATGTGTTGTAAGGCACATTAACTCACAACAACTGACATTTTACCAAATTTATTCAAAATATCTTAATCAGTCAATGCCTTTTTATTTTAAGCAGTCGTTTTTGCAGCTGATAGATTATTTTCTTTCTCATGTTGAAGAGCAGGAAGCCAGGAGCAGATCTTTTCATCCAAAACTTAGCTTCAGAGTTGCCCCTCAGTCTAGTTAAAGCCAGGCCGCCCCGGTCTGTAATCTAATGAACGTTTGTCCACCACCAGCACCTGGTCTTGGTCCTCTAACCCATGGCGCCTCTTGATGAGCCTGTTGTAGTGAGAGCAGATTCAACATTAGCACATAAGAAGAAGAAGTAGTTGAAGTAGTGTTTGCATTTGTATTATGGTATATAACAAATAAAAACACAAAGTTATATCTCATTCAGTAACACATTTTAGCAAGCATTTAGCATTTTAGCATGTTAAACTTTAATATTTATTCAAACAGTAATACTTAATAAAAAGTAAAAAAGTAATAACAATGTTAAAGGAAGTGTAGGTCCTTACCCATGGATCAATTTTACACCTAAATCAAATGGAAGAGAAAAACACAATGAAATAAAATCTTGTAAATTTCCATCACACAGAAAAAATAGTAATAGTGTCACACTAGCCTCATTATTTGTAGTGTAAAAATATAAGCACATTGTATAGTAGAGGGTTATAGTCATTTGTTACTTTTTGTGCCCATTCATATGTATTAAATGCATGTCATTTTAAAATTCTTGCATCCACATGATGACATTCATTTGAGATTAATAATTATCCTTTTTACAACATTAACTTTGAGTTACCAACAATGTCCGTCTGTCAGCTAACCATTTCTTATTCCTGTAGTTACATGCATGGTTTTCTAATTAATGTTGTGTCGAAATGTTTGCAATTAAAAGGCGGATTTATTCCATGACTTTACCGTGAAAGATTCCATGGGCAATTAATCCAAAAATGCACTCTCCGGGTTCAGCCATGAGGACCACCATGGACAACACAAGAAAGACCACAGTACACTTCATCCTAAAATAAGAAAAAAGATATGGCAATGGTCAAAATTAGTTTCAGTTTTTCTTGATTACAAGTAAATTGGGTTAAAATATTTAATTCCTACCTTTCCGCTGACTCAGAGTCAAAGACAAAAGGCTGCTCTCAGACAAAGTAGTGAGAGATTCACCAGTTGTGTAACTACCTGTGCCCAATGGTAGCCAGATACACTTCTCTTTATATATGAAGGACTCAATTCATGCAGCAATTGTGTAATATTTAGCAGTATTGCAGTTTCAGTTGTGGGTACGGGGTGGGAATCTCACTACGCTGTATTTGTCATTGCATCTTCACTACAAATCCAATGTCAGGATGGGCAGGCCTTTGTTCTGTCTGTTCATGTTCAGTTTTACCAAAGTAACTGAGTGCCTAGACCAAGGGTGTTGAAGTAGACCAGAGCAGTACAACCATTATGCAACAATATATAAATAACAACACCTCCAAATTTGTCTCTTCATTTCAGTTTAAAAAAGTACATCCTAAAAACAGATGATTAACAGGCTGAGAAAAATAAGAGCAATTTCAACAATATTTCTCACTTTTTTAGTGTTTAGTCAGTCTGCTACACATTTTCATTACATTACACATTTTCCCATACATTTCCAGTCCTGTGTATTAATGCTGGCATTATTGTACCAAACTAAAATGGAAGCCTCTGAGGAAGCAGGTGAATCTATTCCCTGCCTTACAAACCAGGATTTCACCCATACTGTTTTAAGATAGAAATCAGATTGATTGTTTGGTACTGAAGCTGTTGATTGACAATATTTTGCACCTCTAGTGTGGAAAACACAGCTTAAACTTTGAGCTTGGTATCTCGAGGGTCATATGAGCAAATTTGCTCGGAAAACTGGTGGTGATTATTCTTGTATTTTTGTATTCTTGTAACTGAAGCTCTACTTACACAATACACAGTAATACAATGCGGAACTTGTATTTGGGGTTTTAAGATGAGACTCCTAAGATTGCGCCACTGTCTCTATTGCTACTGCTATTGCTGGTGGTGAGGTGAGGACCTCATGTGTCAGCTGGTACTGGTGCTGTTACTATAGTATCGCATGTTTATATTGGAAACAACAGTAGGCCCCAAAAATTATCCTTGGAGAACACTGCAATGAAATAGAGCTACAGAAAAACAAAAGTCAAGTCTTACAACAGAGTCTCTTTTGGAGAGATATAAACACAGATTATGTTTCTAGATATGGAAGGAGGCCACTGTAATAAACTGTATCAAATCAGCTCTCAAATCTGACAAAGCTGAGAATGAGTTGTAACCTTTGTAAGCTGTCAAAGCTAGGTCAATAGCACTCTTAATAGGTTAGAAATAAATAAATATTAAAGTGGTGTTTTGTTTTTGTTTTTCCCAGAAAAGGACTTTATTGTTTAATACTTCTCTTTTTCTCATCTCGTGCCAGTCCAAATTTTAAATTAAATTTTTAATCACCAGCTCAATTGAATGAAGGCCAAGCGAAATAAAGCATTTGTCTATCTAATTATCTTATTATTATTTCAGAGTCAAATATTTTCATTACTTCCACATTGATTCATTGTTACAGAAATAAAAAAACAAAACAAAACATGAAAACCATGCAGGGAGATTAATAGTTTTTAAAGGTATGATGAAGCTCCCTTATGAAGATAACTAATGCTAAACTATTGAGACCATGTTTGTTTGTCAAGCTTTCTTCCTCCTGTTCTTGGTACTGAAATGACTGGCATCTTTCATAAATGAGAACCTTGCTGCAGCAGTGTTTATTGTCACACATGTTCACATTTAAATATTTTTCATAATTTGTAAAGGTCATGTTTAAAATACAAGTTATAAGTCGTTGTTTTTTTATTTTTATTTTTTTAGGAACGTTAATAGTAATACATGAATGCCTTGGTCATTATGTTTAATTTTTCATTAACAGAGGTAAAAAGGTAAATTTTGAAATTAGTGAATGAGATCATTGTAAATTTTTTTTGATAATAAGATAATAGTTATAAATTAATTTTTAATTATTTCAGATTTTCAAATCATCATCAAGACAAAAAGTCTTAGTGTTGTATTGAACAATAGATGATGTAGATATCTGTGTTCACTGATTGACAGATACGCCTTGCTTCACATATGCTTGCCTGAAGTCCAAGTTATTGTTTGTCTGATATTAAGTATAACTACAGGACGCAAACAGAGACTCATAGAATTAGGGTGGGGTAGATAATTGATCAAATCTTAACCTTAAACCAAAGTCAGTTCACACAGGCTGCCTTCTCCCATCACCGCCTAACAACTAATTACTCTGCAGTAACATGGGCAGCAGACACTACACAATTTAATTTATTCACCTGTTAAAAAAGCACCACCTAAAACATAAATATGATTAAATCTATGGTATGTATTCAGTATTTGTACCACTCTACCTTGCAGACAGCCCTTTCCAAAGGGGAACTGATGCTGCCAAATCACCCTCTTCAAAGCCATCAGACATCATTTTACCTCACACACTTTGGGCTGATGTGTGACTTTTGTAACTGATCTGATGTGGCATCTACAGCAGTACGTAGGTTTTTATGTTGCAATGAAATTTAAGTCAGTTCATGTGAGTAAAACCTTATAGAAGGGCTTGGGACAATAGCATTTTGAGTCTAAAACATACACACTGTGACCAGAATTTAAATGTTGAATACATAAGGAAAACATAAGGAACAGTTTTGGAAGGTGAAGGTTTGAAAGGTTTTTTGCCCCAGGGAAATTTGCTTTGTAGAGTAGAGCGCATAAGTATCAAAAACATGTCAATGCATAAAAAAAGTTTAATATTTCTTAATGCGTTTTAAAGCAAATTTATTCGTAATGACTGACATTAAATTCAAATTATCCTCATTAGTCAATGCATATTAATATTCAAGCAATCATTTTTGCAGCTGAAAGATTATTTTTTTTCTCATGCTGAAGAGCCAGAAGCAGATCTTTTCGTCCAAAACGTAGCTTGAGAGTTTCCCCTTCAGTCTAGTGAAAAGCAGGCCGCCCTGGTCTGTAATCCAGTGAACGTTTGTCCAGCACCACCAGTTGGTCTTGGTCCTCTGCTCCATAGCGCCTGACGAGCCTGGTGGGGGGAGAGAAGATTCAACAGTATAACACATAATTGTAAAAGACAATAGTTGAACTAGTGTTTGGATTGGTATTGAAGATTAGATACACAGTTATAAAATCACATCACATTTATTACGACGTTTAAAAATATGGTAAACATCCATATATATTGTAACAGTGGAAGTTGTAAAATAGTAACAGAGGTAGAGGAAGCCCTGGTCCTTACCTATGGATCGCGCTTCCAACTAAATAAAACAGAAAAGAAAAGCCCAATTACATACAATCTGTACTCCTTACTTTTATGTCACACAACACAGTCTGTAGTCCAAGTTCAATGTAAACACATTGTATAGCGAAGAGTTTTAGTAAATGGTTATTTTTTTGTGCAAAATGTGCACTTATATACTAAGTAATGAAAAATGTCATGTACCCATAGAATGGCATTCATGATACGCATCACTTTCTCATTCCAAGTGTTCACATATCGCTGCTTTGCTTTTCGCGTTTACATATTACTCTCTAGGTATCCTTCTGCATCTGCTGTTCATGTTTCGGGATGCTGTTAACGTGATGTCAACACAAGCACATGGTGGGATTACACTGTACGTGGTTATGTTTAGGCAACAAAAGCACATGGCAATCAGTGCTGGGACATAAACAAACACACATGCTGGCACGGATAATTAGGAGTAAGAGAAGGAGGCACATGGTAAGGTCTGGCAAAAATCTGTCACATTCACATTAGAAGCAAACAGTGGACTCATACCGTTAGTGGCAGCTTTACAGTCCAATGCTATCCTGCCGCGTATCATGCAGATGTGAAAGGTTCTGTTTAGCCACATTCTCAAGTGATGCTGCCCGTCCGCTTATATACAAACACAGATGACGTGGCACGTAGTTATGTTTCGACAACATAAGCCCATAGCAACCAATGCCGGCACATCAACAAACATGCATGCTGGCAAAGATGTTTAGGATTAGGGGAAAGAGACACATAGTAAGGCGCAGGAAAAAAAAACCCCATCACATTCAGAAAAGAAGCAAACAACAAAACCCTGCATGAAAGTCGGGGGTTTGTTTTATCCATCCACCGCCTCTTCTGCCTGCCGTATAGGTTCCCCTGCTTTTGTTATATCACATCATAATCAGCAGCATTTCAACCGTCCACTGCTATGTGATTTATCACAGGTTCCATCAAGCCATGTTCTCATGTGATGCCACCTGTCTGCACATCAGGCCGGTGCTGCAGGTGCTGTCTGACTATCTCGTGGCACATATTGACAACTGCTTCTCAGTTGATGCCATCATACAGACACAAAGGATGCCTTATAGCATCAGAATCATATTCTGAAAGCACTGCCAAAGCAGCGGTATTTGACGACTTTGGAATGAGAACGGGCTGCCTCACCTGAGGCTCTCCGGCACCGTATCAGGCAGATGCGAAAGGTGGCTTTTGGCATCAGGATGTTACGGTAACAGTATTGCAAAACCAGTTGTGTACTTCAAAATGAGAATGGACTATAATATGACCATTATGCCATTCATTTGAGATTAACAATGTCTGTCTGTCAGGCTAAGCGTTCATCGTTAGTTACGTGTGTGTTTTTCTAGCAAATGTTGTTTCAAAATATTTTCCATTAAAAAACAGATTAATTCCATGACTTTACTGTGATAGATGCCATGGGCAATTAATCCAAAAATGCACTCTCCGGGTTCAGCCATGAGGACCACCATGGACAACACAAGAAAGACCACAGTACACTTCATTCTAAAATAAGACGAAAGAAATGGCAATGGTCAAAATTAGTTGCAATTGCAGAATGTATTTTGTGTACAAGTAAAATAGGTAAAAATATGAAGTTCCTACCTTTCCACTGACTCAGAATCAAAGACAAAAAGCTGTTCACAGAGAGAGTAGTGAGAGATTCACAGGTTCTTAATATATCTGTGCTTACTGGTACACTGATACACTTCTCTTTATATATGCAGGACTTAATTCATGCAGAAATTGCATATTTAACAGCATTCCAGGGGGTTGTGGGTGTGGGGTAGGGATCTCACCACACTCCATTTTTCATTGCATCTAAAACCAAAGCCAGGGAAGGCAGGGCTTCGTTCTCTCATGTTTGAATCAGCCAAACCGAATGATTTAACAGAGAGTGTCAGACTCTTTCTTGTTCATGGGCAACATACAGCCCAATTTGCTCTTAAATTGACCGGTCAAGTCAAATGATTATATAAGAACCTTTAAATGCCACCATTTTTTTCTGTTTCTTTTAAATGTAAATTAGTACATTCTGAAAGCACTGATCCATTTACAAAAAAGATTACGAACAGCCTAAGATGTCTTAAGGAAATAAGTGCAATTTCCACAATATGTCTGTTTCTCCAAAATCTACTACTCACGTCTTAAATGTACATTTTTCCATACATTTCTACTCCTTTGTGGTAATGCTGGCATCACCACACCAAACTGAAGTGAATGTCACTGTGGAACCAGGTGAAGTCAGCTTCCTTACAAACTATTTACAAAACAGTGCACAATGCAGTTTTGACAGTGCCTTGTCAAAGTGGGTTTAACCAGTGTTGTTGAAAGATAGCACTGAATTGTAAGATTCAGATTATACTGAAGCTGCTGATTTACAATGTTTAGCACCATGCTCAATATCCCTAAATATGACCACATAGGTATACCTTGCTTTCTCAAAGAACTGTTCTGTGGTCAGATTGGGAAAGCCTCTAAAGCACAATTTTAGGAGTGCAAAGTCATCCAGTGGGACAGATAGGACTCTTTGGCGGGCCGGTTCTGTTTCACAAGCCATATCTTTGACACCTCTGGATTAGAATCTTAGACAATAGTCAATTAAGCAAAAACTCAGACAGCTACTTAATTGGACGGGTTTGCTGTTTACTCTCATAGTTATTCAAATATTTGGTTTTTGCTCCATATTGGCTCTGAACGGATCCTTGGGGAATACCAAAATTAGTTAGAGCTAGAGGAACAATAGCCAACTCCTACAGCAGAAGCTTTGTTGGAAAAATACAAACAAATATGTTTTCTAGAAATGTTTCTAGGTATGGAAGGAGAACATTATAATAAACTGAATTAAAGGCAGCTCTCAGATACAACAAAGCTGAGAATGAGTGGAAACATTTGTCAGCTGTCAAAAGTAGGTCATTAGCACTCTGAATACCCTCTAAAACCGGAATGGAAACTCAAAAATGGCTTTTTCTCTCAAAATTTTCTCAGCTATTATATAGTCACCTTAATTGAGACCCTGTTTGTTTGTCAAGCTGCTTATATTTTCTTCCTCTTTTTGTTGGTTATGACTTTTCAGGAAGACATGACTCATGAATAAATGGGCTTACTGGTTTGTTGCTTGAATTACGATAAAGGCCAGATAAAAAAAAACTCATTGTCGTCAGATTAATTTGCAGTTGGGCCTGGGGGAAAAACATACTGTCATTTATGTGTTTGAACCACATATTTCTCCCTCTTCTGGGCATCATGTAAGGCATCCTGTCCTGGATTGCAACATGGAGTTGTAGGTAATTTTGTAGCTCTAAAAACTTTCAGGATTATTGGGCTTATTTTACATCCAGTGAGAAGTGGCGCAGTGTGCAGGGCAAGTGTCATTGCTTGTCTCAGACTGATGCAGTGGTCATTTTCACGACCAGTACCCACATTATCCAAGGGGCAAATGTTCATTTGCCTATCATCTTAAAATAAGGTGTGTTCAGGTGCATTGTTGGTGAACTGCTATTTTGCTGTGGCAGAGGGCCATTAGGCCATTGACCAAAAAAAAATCCTGGTTTCACAATACACGTACACACACTTGTTACACACACAGGGAGGTGGGATGGGCTGCAAGGTGGAATATTATTCATTTATAATACAATTAATTAGGAAAATATCGATTACATTATCTAAAATGTGAACATAGCAGAGATTGGTGCAGAGCTGCTGTCCGCTCTGCTCTGCTCTCTGCTATGTTAACATTTCACAGACACCTTATAAACAGTGACACTGTACATATTTACGCAAGAGGCTAACTTCATCGATTATTTCAGAGACTAAAAGTTTAGTTTTATTTCCTTTGTCAAGTTCTACCCAAAGGTTTTTTTCTGTGCGTATTAAATGCCCCATGATATTTGCTGCATTGACATTTCTGCTCTTTCTGAATTACGGTCAGCAGCAAACTGCTCACTGCCCTCTACACAGCAATAAACAAGATGAAAACTCACCTGAATTTTAAAGGGATGGGAGATGACAGTCTCTTTGGTCAAATTCATGTTATGCCAAAAACTCACTTTTTACTCACCAATTAATTAAGGAACTGAATCATACCCCTTTACCCCCCTTTGCCTTACTTTGCACACAAGTTATGTACCATTTAACTATCAGAAGTGATTGGAAACACCCTAAATTCCAATTTGGACCTTGCTTTATAGATCTTTAAAATAGTTTTCTAAATCACTCTTTTTCCAGGAAAAACTAATGCCATAATTGTATTTCAAACAGAGTTGTTGATAATAAATTGTAAAATGCTTATATTGCTGAAGTTTTTGATTATTTTTGTTGAAACCTCTGCTGTGTTCAAATGGGGTCATTTTTACTGTGTTCAGGACAGGAGTCCATATGAACACCCACCTGTTAGGGCATTCATGAACACGCAAGTGGAAATTTAAGTTTGCAAGTTTCTGTTCATGATTTCCTGACTTTGTTCTAGTATTGATCATACTTTAATCTTTGCACCATTGCCATGAATGTCACAATACTACTTTGCTAACGACTGTATGACACATAAATAAATGAGTACTGGTTTCTGAAATCTTTTTAAATGTAGCACGAGCTCAGGAGGTGTTACAGCACATCTAGCACTTATTTTTGGTGCTGTGTGGGGCACGTGTGAATGTGTGGTGTGTTTGATCCGAATGGGGCAATGACAATGCAAAGTCCTTGCCGCATCAGTGTTAACAGCTTGATTATTATCTTATCACTTCCCCATGCTGTGTTTCCTCTTCTCTTGCCACTTAGAGGAACTAACACTGAGAAAGACAGACAACAGAAACAGGGAAGTTGTTGTTACTCTTCTGGCCTTTTTCATATAAAGATATGCCACTTTAGGCTACCCCCATAGTTTATGTGATAATCCACAAGGGTTCAGTTCATCTTTTCTTCTCAGGTTGTGGTGTTTTTATTGTGCACTTTATAGATATCATGTGTTGATTAAACAGAGGCCAAAACATGTTCTTTTGGCGGTTTTGCAGTGCTTGTCTCTATTACAGTTAAGGTTTTCTTAATATCTACTTATCCAAAGCAGGTCATTAGAAGAATACAAAAGACCTTTATTTCAACAGTTTAGAAACAAAAAAATACACCAACATGTTTCAGCTTATTTTTGGTCAAAATGCTCAGAACAGTTAAATATTAGGTGTCATAATGGAGCCAGTATCATGTTGATGTAGAAAAGATAATTGTGAATTTAACAAAAATTTGACAAAAATATTTTTAAGTAACTGACTTTATAGCCTACTGTCATCAAAGTTTCCACATCCCACTTTTGATCACCAGGGCCCAAATAAAGGTGACCCATAAATCAAAACATTAGGGTCATGCAATTGCAAATTACACCAAATATATGAGAAGTAACTGGTTTACATCAAGTGGCAACCTTTGGGGCTGAAAAATAATGCCAGGAACAGCTGCAGTTCCTCTAATGACCACTTGAGGCTGGCTCCAAGAGCAAATCCACAGAGCCCCATGTTATATTTCCAACTTTACCACAGAAATAAACATGTCAACAGCCTGGTCGGAAAAAAAAGTTTTGGTCTCTATTGCTAATTTCATCGTTCTCGACAGCTGTTTGGGGGGTTAATTGTTATATAACTCACTAATCCGAATTTAATTATGGCCTAGAGTTGTTCATCATTAAGGGCATGGCCACTTGTAGTGAAAGAGAATCTACTGATAGTGTCCTCAGCTTCTCCTTTAGATCCACTCCTTGTTCCTCCACAGTGCCAGCCTCTCTTTCTAACATGGTTACTTCTGGCCCCCAAAAAACAAGATAATGATGATCAAAATGCCAAGCTTGAGACTTCAAAACGGGAGTCGACAAACCAATGGGTGGCATCACAGTCCATTATTTTACACAGTCTGTGGCTTGCACTAGAAAGGCAAATAATAGGCAGCACAAAATACAAAGAATCCTGCACAGTGCAGTGGCAGCAGGCTCAGAAGAAAGCACCCATGTGTTTCTGTTCATTCCCAAGAGGATGTCCTCCATATACCTCAGGATTAAAGGCATACTGTTGCACTTGCACTTTTGATAACCCTCTTTGATACAGTACTGATCAATAGTTTTGATCATGTGTATCACTGTGTGCATGGCAATTAATTGTCTGTAATGTTGACCTATTAAGGGCACATGAATAATAATGTAAAAACAGTAATGTGATGATGGAAACCCATTAGCAGGCCCTAAGACCAAACTGAAGACAATTTGAGTCGTGTGAAACCTTTCTGCTGACCGTATTTGCAGTATCTGAACTAACCAAATACAGCATATTGATTTTGTTTAATGGAGACATTTTCAAGTAAAAACTCTACGTGACCACACAAGGATCAAATCATGTCTGTGAAAGACAAGAAATGTAACTGTGTGTCCATGCAACCTGCCCTCCTTGGATTTTTTTAACAAGTGACAGCCTTCTACACCGGCTGTATTCGTAGTGAGATGTCTGAGGTCTGTACGTGATGTGGATTGCCAAGCAACAGTGTCTCGGGATGATCCTGACAAACCAAGAGACAATAAGGAGCCACGAGCTAAGGGTTTGTGCCTGATCCTCGTGTAAGCCCCTTTCTGCTGTTTCAGAAAACTCAGTCAAGTCTGTAGCGCAAAAATCTCAGAAGAGCGCAAATTCATAGCATCAGCTAAAACAGACTCGCTCAGCCATCGTCAGCTCCTTGTGCTTTGTTTTGCTCCTTTCTGTTTTAATACATCTGTCAGTCTCTTTTCTATAACACCACGAACTGTCTTCTTTGGATGGATTTTGCTGTTGGAGATTTAGTTTAGTCAGTGTTTCACCAGCTGCCTATGACCCTTGAAAGAGCCATTCTGAGCTGCATTTCATTGTTATGTACCCAGCAAAATTAAAGGATGAGTCAAAGTCAGAATTATTGACCGCCAATCACAGTCGTAGCTTTTGAATATTGCAACTAATGTAAAAGTGGTGCATAGGTAATAATCCAAATAAGAATGTGCTGTAATGGCCCATTACGTTTGCACATACTAAAGATGAAATCTGTTTGATATCGAGTGGTAGAAAGTTCTGTATTTAAGTAGAATTTGTATTTTACTTGATTATTTCCATATGAAGCAAATATTGTACTTTTTACTCCTCTGAATTATTTTGATGACATGAGTTACGAGTTACTTTGCAGTTTCGTATTATTGTGGAGGGGGAGGAGGAGGAAGACCGGGGCAGTTGAGAAGGCTTAAGATTCGGGACAGTAGAAAACCTCTCCAAACAAGAGAGGACAAGAAGTGTGCAGGAAGGAGCCCACAGACAGATAACATAGTTTCCCTCCATGTAGCGAATATTGTCAGTTGTTCCTAGGAATTTGCCTGTCGCATCTGCATGAAACCTGGCAGAACGATGTCAGGTTGAATCATTACCAGTAAAAGATCATGTAAAGAGTGCGAGGGCACCTGTTGTGCAGGCAGAGGGGGCGTTGGATGGGTCCATCAAACCCCCGATTATCATGTGAGAGTTCAGTGTTTGATCCTTGTGTTATTTTTTTTCCTACACTTTCATATGTCTCCTTTTAACCCTAACCCTAAACCTAACCATTCGTGAATTTCTTGCTTAATCCTAACCTGCAGTGGCCGTGTGCTTTTTTTTCATCCCGGCGTTGGTTGCCATGTGCTGTTATTGCCTAAACATAACAACATGCAGTGTAATCCCACCATCACTGCAGAGGCATTTCAAAATATAAAGAACAGACACAAAAGGATACCTATAACGTAATATGAAGACGTGGAAGTCCACTGCAAAGCGGCCACATGTGACGACTTGAAATGAGGACATGTTGTCTTTGACCAGGTAGCCCCATTAAGTGAGCAGCTTCATTTTGAGCTGCAACATTCTTTTAGCATTGATAACTATGTTTGTGAACTTAATCATTTAAGCCATAACAGCCAAAAAGCTGACACCATGTCCTCCATTTTGTAGGGGTTTAAAAACATATACTATTGTCATCTCTGGGTATAAGGACTTATTTCCACTCACACAGCTGCAGTACATATTCATGTTAGTTGGTTGGCTATAGTCTTTTTGGTTTGGTATGCCAGGGCCCTCATCTGAGAATGTCACACATAAATCTGAAAACGTGGTAGCTTGGTGTTCAACCTGGAATTCCAGCATGTAGACATAAAAATAACAGACTAGAGAGACAACCTTGAGACATAATGCATGCCAGGGTGGACTTTCTGGCTCTTTCTTTGTCACCCAAAGAAAGTTTTTCAAAGTTATTGCTGTTATTATCCCCAACTATTCGATAATAATGCAGTATTCATTATACACATGCTCCCGTGCTCTCTTCCTTTCACTGCAGATGGAGCTGCGACTCTCTGCCTGCGGTCTGCTGGGTTTTAGGGGTTTCGGATGCCACTCACTGGCTATTGAATAATGACCCTGAGAGACCCAGCTTTAGCCTAATCCCTACTTGAAAGCTATCCTTCCTCTAATTCAATCCCTCTTTAAACCCTCGCTGGAGACAGACGAGTGCCGCATAAAACACACACACATACATACACACCTGGATTAATGCCGCCAGACTTGAGTGGCTGTTCCAACAACACACTGGAACTAAAAATAATGACACACGCTTCAAAGAAATCAGGATAACATTTAAAACAGGGATTTTACTGCTTACAGTGGCATTGATTTGAGGACAAGTGTTCTTTCGGGATGACATATATCCACTTAGTTTTTACTTTTGAAACTGCGAGTCATGCAGTTAATATTGAAGAGAAACATGAAATTGTAGTTTTTTTGACTAAAGGGGCTGCAGGGTCTTAATTGATCAAATGCTGGCAAGGTTTTGTCTTTGATGAGTTAATCCATAAGGGGTTTTAGGTGATACCATTTCTCAGTTACAGTATACAGGGACAAACTGTCTGTTGTTAGTGTACTGTACCCTTTATTATGTGGTACAAAAACACGACTGTGTGCGTGCTGAAAAATGAGCCAGTCTCATTGAAATCCAATACAGTTGCCTAGGCATGAGCTTTTTTTTCTAAACAAAGGATACTAATTCTATAATCTATAATAATTCTCTTTCGCTCCAAGATAACAACAGTAGTTATATTCAAACAAGAGGAGCTTTCAGATTAGTTTTTCAATCTGTCTTTTGGGAGTATACAAATCTGGGGATATGAAGTATATACTAGGGCTTTCAGCATTAACGCATTAATTGCAATGCGATTAAGGTCAGTACATAAAGCGTTCTTTTAGTTGTTTTTTTTAATCACGTTTATCAGAATCGACATTCCTGTCTTTAAGAGACTGTACTGGGCTGAGTTTTAAAGCTGGAGTGCTGATACTGGTATCATATGAAAATAGAAGACATAAGAAAATGAAACATGTCATGCCAGCTTGTAGGGGGGCTAAATAACGCTCCAAAGTTAGGCTACATTTTGGTGATGGAAAAAAGGCATGGCCATTTTATTTGACCTCTGACCTCTAGATATCTGAGTAAAAACGGGTTCTGTACCTGTGAGTCTCCCTTTGACACACATGCCTATGTAATGCTAGTGCCATGCAGTTTTTTTTTTTGCTGTAATTTGTTTCCTAATCAATACAATCTGAATAGCTGCTTTGCCTTGTAAATATGGACTTTAAAACTGTTTTCAAATGCAAACTAATATGAATAAAAATAAATTGCAGTTAACTATTGAAATTCTGTGATTAACCCTTTGAACCCAAAGTAAATTGAGTGATTTCTCTCAAAAACATAGGAAGATGGCAATTAGCAACAGAAAAGAAATGACCCAAAACTTTGCAAGAAATTAGAAAAAACTACAAGAAAATTACCTGAAAATTAGTTTTGAAAAAAAAGAAAGAAAAAAGGAAAAAGAAAGTTTTAAAAAGGAAATGACCTGGAAAAAATGTTTAAAAAATATCTAGTTTTTATTAGTTTTTCTCCAGCTCTTTTCTTTTTCCCTAGACAGGATTTAAAAGATTAATCATTTGACAGTCATAGTAAATGCTATATTAAATTGATTGAACATGTTGCTCATGACAAGAAGAGGGTTTTGTTTCAACATTCAGAGGGATGCATCTTTAAGCACTGGGTCTGAGGGTCCTCCCCCAACAGTTTTTCAGTATAATTTTTTGTATTCTAGTGAAATTTTCAGCATCAATTTATGGTGGAAATATAATCCAATGGAAAAGTTGCTTAATGTTCTTTCTATTTTATGGCAGACTGTGTGAGTACAAAACTTTTGAGTTGTGTTCTGGCAATTTGTAAAAAAAAAAAGTCTTCTGCTGCTTTCATGTCCCACAATATGTCTATACACACGTGCATGTGTGTGTGTGTGTGTGTGTGTGTTTGAGAGAGATTGTTAAACCAGTCTTATGAGGCAACCTCAGACGAATCATAATTTGCACTTCCTTGCAGAGGCAGTTACGACACAAACAAACATTCACAAACACCGTTTACCAGGTCAACTTTGTTTATTCAGCACCAGAGTACAGATCACATCCTGCTTGTCGGAGAGAACATGCACACGACACGAATGATAAATGCATGTATGTATACACAAAAAGAAGGCAAAACATTTACACATTTATGAGAATAAACCCAGACACTGACTCAGTTGAGTTGGGATGATTTGAAAATGAAAATTTCTGTGAACTCTAATATTTTCCAGCACACCTCAGCAGGCCAGTAGACCCCAGTGGAGTTTCTTGTAACAACATTTTCAATAAGAAACACAGGAGATTGGAGCATTTATTTAAACAATATAACTACATTCAGGAGGCTGCTCTCAAATATATCAACATGTAAGTAACTCTGAGGCAGAAAAACCATCTCACTGAGATATGGAAAAAACATGCAGGTACAAAATGTATAAATATGTCTTTATAAAATATCTGTGACACACATTATCTAACATATGTGTCTGGAACATTTGTATGAAGCTGCCAAGCTGCCAGGCCAACATCAACAGCTCCTTTGATCCAACAGGAGACATTTTTGATGCCTTGTCTGAAACGATGTTGCTTTTAAAAATATTTCTTCTCCCTTCAGTCGTCGCTTGCTGCCACATGAATAGAAATGAGTAAGCAAGGATTTGGTTTATTTCAAACGGGGTGTATGAGGGGAACATCTAAATGTTCTTTGATACTAGGAGTTGTTATTGAGAGAAGAGCAGGTACAAATACAGGAGGGATCCTTGTGTTCTTAAAATGTCTGACATTTATTTTGGAGACAATTTCAAAATGTAAAATAGAACTTAAAATACACTTGTCTGGGCAACCAGTTGAAAGCCCTTTAAAGGTGCTATGAGCGTATAGCTGGCACCACCAAATGGCTTACTGTAGTCTGGATCTGAACTAAGAGACTGCTCCATCTGGACCCATGAACAATTTCTGATAAATTAATGAAAATAAATAACAATTTTCATGGAGTGTTGTTTTTTTTCCCCCCTTGGTCGAAGCTATAGATGATGGCCTCAGTTAATTCAGTTATTATGGTAATAGCCTCACTCAATTGAGCCAATCAAATCGATTGTTTACTGTATGCAGAAGGTGAAAAACAGCATGAGAGAGATGACAGTGTGGAGCAACTAACCCTGCTGGCACCAAACTGTGTCTGAGGCCCTGATTTAACCAAAGTAGCTCTACACACCTTAATCATGTTTGGATCAACTTAGAGCAGCGAGTCAGCTTCCTCTATGCTATGACCCATGATCATTATTAAACCAAGAAGCATTTCAGGCTCTCATGTAAGCACCTACACATGTGCGTAAGACTGGCACTAACTTCATTTAATCCAAGATTCAAACTTCTGGCAGGGTAGTCACAAGCCTGTTTCTCTCACAAGGAAATTAAGTAGAAAAACAAGTAAAATAGACAAAACAAGGAGCAAAGTGCGGATTTATTTGGAATATAGACCTTGTGATCATTGTGCCAGAAATGATTTTACTCCTGCTAAAGATAGCTAGCCTATTTGTTTTCCATACAAGTTCAGTGTGTCTGTGTGTTAAGAGGATCTTTGAAAGCGGACCACGAATATTACTGAAATTAGGGATGCAGAATAATATCGGCGCATAATCGGTATCGGCAGATAATATTTGTAAGATGAAATATAGGAATTGGCCTACATGCTGATTTCTGCTGATATTACAAACCAATATTTATTTATTTTTAATTGACAAAGTGAACATGTAGAAAACATCAACCCTAAGCTGAAGTGTTTTTCCTATTTTGCAAAATGAATAAATATAACTGAAAAGCATTGTATTTCATGTCTCCATCTGCTGGATGGCAATCATGATAAGAGTATGTATAATTTGATGTTAATTCCACTACAGAAGAGACTTGGTGATCACTGAAATTAGACGGGGAAAAAGTGAATAAATCATGTCAGCATCAATTATCAGCCAAATGAGTTGGCATAACGGATATCGGCACAAAAATCCAATTTTGTGCATCCCTAGTTGAAATAATGCAAAAATACTTGTTTAATTTAATTTCATAGACGCATGGAGTAGCCTACAGAATGCAATTAAAGCTGGCCTTACACTGACCAAATTTTCAAGCTTTTTCACTGTCACAGACAAATTTCCAATGTCAAAATTAAGCCATGTCTCAGTTGGTGTTCGCTCCTGTGATTTTGGTAATTTGGTGTAAGGTGGTCATAAAACTCAGTTTGAGCCGTCTTAAGCCTGTCTCTTTCTTGTCTTAAAAAATCAAATATGTTTAATGTTATTACAAGTTTTCAGTCTTGGCTAAAATAGTGGAGTAGTAACACTGCTTGACAATAATACTGTCAAAATTTGACACCTTTTATCTTGAGCTGCTAGAATTAGGTGTTCTTGCGGACAAGTAAGGATTTGTTAATATGTCACATTTTTTAAAGGGAGTTTGACATAAAGTTTTCCACCAGAAGCAGGATAGAAAATAATCCCAAAAGGAATCCCCAGTCTTTGAATAACCCTAGGCGCCCCCAAGAGGAGAATATAGCCACTGATGTAACGCGCCTGCTTATGCACACACACACACACACACACACACACACACACACACACACAAACACACACAAAATGAATGAGGAAGTGTTCAAAACAGCAAAGTCAGGTACAAAACAGTTGCTTATACTTAAAGTTCAAAACAGACTTTCAAAACAGAGACTTTGTGTTGTTGTTGTTGTTGTTGTTGTTGTTGTTGTTGAACAGCAGCCTCCTTAAATTTTATCACAAAGCTTAAAATCCTTCTCTTAGTTATGCACATCTACATCTGTGTGTCGTAGATGTAATGAGAAAAATTAACATGGCATCAAGGCTTTTATGCGGAATCACCTTCTTGGTGGACTTGATGTAATGAGCAGGTGTCTTTGATTTATTTTTCACATAATACTAGATTCTAACATGAAAATAAACCATAGAACTGCTTTGGAAACACATTTTTGGTCCTGATATCACAAAATTAACACTACAGATAAAACCACAGCCTCAGTTCCCAAGTATCTTTCATTTCTTGGTGACTTTTCAAAATTAAAATGTTTGCATGGTTCATTTTTCTTCCTTTTTCTTTCTTTCACAAGTTCAAGGGGAAAAAAACTCTTTCAGTGACGACATCAGTGTCAAAGTCAGCGAATCATTTCTTGGAAATACAGAGAGCTGAAATGAAGCGGGAGGCACGAGGAATGGATTCTCAACGCCGCCTTGCAAACCCACTGCCTGCTCCTAAGGCTTTTGATATACAGCTCGAACACACACACATTCACACACACACCGAAGCTCTACCTCATCATTGCCACAGAGCATGGAAGATGAAAAACCCATGAGTGTACGCATTTTGATTCTTAAATCAACAGTGTTTTGATTTTGGTTTTGCTACAGCAGAGCGTGAAGCAGCTTATTATCTGCTTCATTACTGGCAGGAGGACAGGGACGCGTATGTGTGTGTATGTTTCTCTATTTTTGTGTGTGTGTGTGTGTGTGTGTGTGTGTGTGTGTGTGAGCCAAAAAGTTAACCAAGCCCATCCCATTGTTTTATGAGAAACTTGTGCAGTTTTCCATCCCACAGAGGTGTGTGTGGGAACATCTCACATCAAAAAAAGTGATAGATTGCAATGAAAATCATTTTCTAGCATCCACAGATACATAAGCAGTTTGTAGATAAAACACATTATTAAGTTACTGTACTGAAGTGAACTATATTTCCATTTCATCACCATTACGAGTGTGTCACAATCCACTTTGTGCACAGTGCACACTGATGAAATTTTTTCTAAAAGCTTGGAGATGAGATGAGAGGGTCAGTTCCACTCCATGTGTTTGTGGTAAATAATGTTTGGAACCCACGCCAGCTTAACTTAGCACAAACACTGGAAACGGGGGAACAGTTTGCCTGGCTTTGTACAAAGGTATCAAAATCCGCCGACTAGCACCTCTAAAGCTAACTTTTGCCGTTTTATCACCCAAATTAGTGTAAATATTGGTATTATTTGACACTGAAAAACTGGCTGAAAACAGGCAGTAGACGCCCATTGTTGTTTCTGAGCCAACCTTCTGCTGAGTGGAAATATACAACGTACAGTATCCTTATGAAATGGTTCGTGGGATATCTTATAAAAATGCACAAGCAAAAGTTAGTATGATATCCGACAAATTAGCACCCCATGAACGACGTTATGTCATTAACATACACTTTCGTAAATAACGTAGTATCATGGAGGTAAGGTTTTGGAAAATAAGCATGGTGGTTCACACAGCTCCGAATACACATCTCCAGCAGAAAGTCCCAGAGAAAAGTCCAGATCTTTGTGACCCGTCCACCACCCCGACTTGCCTCCTGAGAAGATTGCTTGGGACTCCTTATTTCTTGAGTCCTGTCAGCTCATTGGTCACGTGTTTGCAGCCATTCAAAATATGTCAGATATGTACGAATTTGGGTGCATTGGTTGCTTTTAGTAGGAAAACATGGAAATAGTTTTTAGAACAGCCTGAGCAACCAACCCTTAACCAGCGACAGATAACCTGGGTTTACACTTTGAAAACAAATTGCACATATTCTCCAGGGTTCCCAAAGATCCATAAAAAGTCTTAAGATTCATTGAAATCATTAATCTAAAAACAAGGCCTTAACTGGTATCAAAATGTCTTAAATATTTCAAAAGTCTTGAAAATGCTAAGACATGGGATGTATTAATCTTTTTTTGTGACTCTGAAATATAAAATCTGCAAAAATTTGAGTAAGATGCATTTTAAAGTTTAGCCAACTGAAACTGTGCAAGAAGAAGAGAGAGAAAGAATGAGAGGAGCTATGATTGAATTTATCCACAGAAACACAGATTTGTTCTCCCACACCTCTTGTCTGTCATTGGTTGAGATTTGAAAAATCATTCGTTAACATTAGGGTTCATGTCAGCTTCAATACCTTGTCTGTCACTGTGCATAATTGTGTGTTTTGTCTGTGAACCATCTGTGTGTGTGTGTGTGTGTGTGTGAGAAACAAATGAAGGACTGCGCTAAGAGGTTTCCTGTCTGAACTTGAACGCTCTGAGGTCTGCTGTGGCAGATAGGACTGCTGCCTTTGTTCACATTACAACCCTAATTAGGCAGAGCATTGTGTGTGAGAAATACGAGAGCATTTCTCAGCATGCGTGTGTGTGTTGTTTGTGTGTGACTGGGATAAAGAGAGTGACAGCTGAATGTTGCCACCAGCACACTCCGCTTGTCTCTTTGTTTTACTTCAGACCAGCCAAGTGAACTGCTGGCTGCAGGCCAGATGGAAAACACAAGCACACACATTTTTTTACTTCCGTACTTGTAAAGACTCTCACTGATGTTAATCTGTTTTGTGTAGCCTTTGACCCTTTATTTTAAAGTTCATCTTTATATAAATCATACATTAAACCTTTGAATTACATTGGCAGTTGTTTTGAATTTAATTATGCAGTGTGAGAGTATGTGTGTACTGTTTGAATCCCAATCAGTCTTCACTTTTGTGCAGATTATTTTCTTTGGTAAGACTTTACCTGCTTGGTGGCTGTTGGGATGATTTGGTTGATATAATTATTTGGTAATCAGGTGGTAGTTTTGAGTGATCTATTGTTTTCTCTCTATTGATTCAGTCTATTGATTGTATGATGTTACGGTCTTTGTGGTTTGTTGGCCTTTTATCCAGTGCAGATTAATGTGAAAAGTTGTAAATAAATGTAGCACCTGTGCTGGAGGATGCAAAAATACCTCATTTGGTGAGGGTGGAGATCTAAATGTTTATACTGAACTGAAACTTATAGTATTAGTAATTAGAGAAGAAGGCAATGAGCGCCGTTAAAAGAAATGCAAGAAATTAGTGAGGGGGTATGAGAAAATTCCTGTTAAAAAAAGAAAAAAAAAGAAATAGGGAAATAATACAAACATTAAAAAATATATATAGCTATAAATATAGTTTATAGTTTGCTGGACATTAATCCCTTGTTTTTGGATGACAGTCCCCCCTAACACATTTTAGGTCAGGAGAAAGGCATCTTAACACATTCAAGTCAAGTCAATTTTATTTATAGAGCCCATTATCACAAAACATGGTTTGCCTCAGTGGGCTGTACAGTTTACGACATCCCTCTGCCCTTAGACCCTCACCTCACCCAAGGAAAAACTCCCGAAAAGAATCCCTGTAACGGGGGGAGAAACCTCTGGAGGAGCGGTAGAGGATGATGAGGGATCCCTCTTCCAGGACGGACAGACGTGCAATAGATGTCATAAATAACCAATGAAATACAATCAAGGCCAAATGGAAAGAGAAAGAGAGAGGGAGAGAGAGGGAGAGAGAGGGAGAGAGAGGGAGAGAGAGGGGGAAAGAGGGGGAGAGAGGGGGAGGGGCACAGCAATAATGGAAACAGATGCATGTCATATTACAATAACGATAGGTGTGGAATCATTAATTGCACTCTATGACGATGTTGAGGGTAATGATAAGAGTCTCATGCACATGTTGATAGGGAGGTGTCCAAAGGCAAGATCAAAGCACTGGCGCAACCAGGACCGAAAACTGATGTCGATCGAGGTGTTAAAGGGTTACATAAAACAAAAATGGCTGAATTGCTTATAAATTTGTTGCCGAGACCCTGATTTGTGTTTTTCATTGTGTTTCCAGAAATGTGATTCTCTCAGTGTTTGGCCCTGTGGGACGCCATCACTGTTGGTAGAGGCAGCACAGGAAAGGGCCCCCCTACACCAACTACTTGTGCACGTGAACACGTGTGTGTGTGTGTGTGTGTGTGTGTGTGTGTGTGTGTGTGTGTGTGTGTGTGTGTGTGTGTGTGTGTGTGTGTGTGTGTGTGTTTCAGTGCAACTGTTGGAATATTAAAGTTCTTCCCTGGTGAATGGCAGGTATATCAAAGACTAGAGAGTCTGCCAGCAAAGCCTGTGGCACACACTCACTGACAAATATATATTTATATACAACTCAAAGGCAGACCAAAGTGTGCTCATAGCATTATACTGCCCAAGGCAAGTTGTGTAATTTTTATGTTTTACTCAACCCTGTCCTTAAATACTTAAGTATGCAGACAGTTGGCTTGTGGCTCTTGCTGCTGTTAGCCTGAAGCGAAACACACAGCAGAGCCACCTGGCTGTTTAGTGGAGGCAACAGACCTCTGGATACAGCTGCTTAATCCCCTGTGTGCAAAATTTTAGATAAATAACATGGTCCCTAAACATTTATGTGTTCATAAAAACCCTGCTGGTCTTTGTCATCACCATAAACGTCAAAAAGAAGGCACCCAGGAGGAGATGTGAAAATAAATAATCCTAGGTGTTTTGAACTAAATGTCTGAAATTATTTCTGCCAATAACAGGGTATTTTTCATACTTACCGAGGCTCACTCAGCCTGCATTTGCTGATCCCTGAGTAACAATATTTTTGATACAAATATCTAATTGACAACAATACTGAGCTTGCAAATCAACTTTTTTTATTATTACATTTTGTAATCAACAACACTGTTTTAACCTGTCCATCAGGTTTAAAGTGAATGTGTCTTGTGCTGGCAACAAATTTTAGTACAATTACTTAAAACTAGAATTACTATGTTGTGGCTTTATTTCTCCACGAGCTTGTCACGTTGTACTTAATTACAGCACATCCATGCGTGTGCAAACATGAATGGTTCACACACATCTTCAGCCTGGCAGCACACAAGATCTATGCAATCAGCACAGTTTCAAGGTGGATATGCAAGACTAGAGTCACAAATTCTGTATCTGACCAAGTGCCTCTCTTTCTGCTCCTGAATTACGACATTGAAAAGTGGCCAGAAAAGTGTTTTTGCAGAAAATGATGATGTCACAGTGAAGTTGACCTATGACCCTTTGGATTAAAAAAAGTCACATTATGTTATCCTTTTAGATGTTTGTGTGAATTTGTTTCATTATTTGCATATGAATACTTGATTCTAAGCCAAAAATGTTTTGTGAGTTCAATTTGACCTTGACCTTTTACTACCAAAGTCACATCATTGAGTCCAAGTGGACGTTTGTGCCAAATATGAAGAAATTTCCTCAGTGTTCTTGAGATATCACGTTCACAAGAATGAGACAGATGAGGTCACGTTGGCCTTGACCTTTGATCAACAAAATGTAATCAGCCAATTGTTAAGTCTAAGTGAACATTTGTGCCAAATTTGAAGAAATTCCCCTAAGGTTTTCCGAAGATATCGCATCCATATACAGAGGTACATGCAAATAACCAAAACAAAAAACATAATGCTTCCTGCCATTGCTATCTTCGGCCTGTATTAATCAAGACAGTATTCCAGTTTAAATATTGAGACAAGTACTTCAAGCGTGTCTAGCAACCAGGGTACTTTTATTCAAAATTTGAACAGTCGTTCAAACGTAATATCTTGCTCCATGTGCTTCTCAATTTTTAATAACATTAGAAGAAATCAGATTTGTTTTTATTTTGTTTTCCATCACAAGGCTGATAAATGAATAAGAACACGTCCTATAAATCAGCTTGCCAGAGCTTATGTCCACGCATCAAATAGTCTATGAATCATGGGTTGCGAGATCCATACACCTGTTTGTTAAAATCATTACTGGCATGTTCTTAAATCCCTGAAATTCCTATAAGGAGCTGCAGGATGTAGTGCAACACTCCCTACACAGTGTTAACCTTTTTTAGTGCAGTGGAGGTTTCTCCCTTAGGTGACTGTCTGTTGCCCTAACATAGTGTATGTCACAGCACTAAGTGTGTGTCGCCATGGCTCAGTGGAAGTGTGACTAATGTGCCATACGTGACTTCTCAGTCAACCCTTGCCTCCACTTCGCCATCCACCCTAATCTCTAATATCCTCCTCCTCTTCTCCCTGTAAGCCTCCTTTCTCCATATTTTACGTCCCTTCATCATCCTATTTACTCTCAGGTTGATGCAATCTATTCTCCATTTTTCACTGTGAGCCCCTTTCATAGCCTCCTTATGTCCCAATCTTATTTCACTTGATTACACTCAGACCTTTGGACATGAAATACATACGTTGTTCACTGAATATGTTTGCTTATATTTTGTTCATCTTTATTTGTTTTGTTTTTTTAATTTATTTTTGCATGTTTGAAATGAAATCTTATATTATCATATAAAGACCGGAAGTTGAGATATGTCTCTGAAATGTATATTAATACTCTATTTTCCTTGCTCGCATAACAACACAATTTGCTGCTTTACTTGTGTAACTCTAGTTTTTTAAAAGTAAAAAAAAAAAGGGTTCTTTTTTCCCAATCTATAAGAATATCAACAATCTTCAGTAGTAGATTATACTATCTGACTTGGTGGAAGTGGTTTTGTTGTGCAATAAAGCTTATTTATGCATCCTAATATGAATAGGAAATGCCCTGCACATGCTTTGTTTGACCTATTGCTTCAGAGTTGGTCTGTAAGATCAGAGGTACGTCTTAGATGAATTTGCACCCGTATTTGATATATTATTAAGTTTAATGCAATATAAATGAAGTCTAGCTTTTTTTCTTTGTTTTGTTCAAGTCTGGATCACTTCAGAAATCCTGTTTGTTGATATCAGAGAAGACAGTAACAGCAATCTGGTGGTTGCATCAGGAAAGTGATGTAACATTAAAAAATGTGCCTCACAAACATAGATCACTGAGTCTGACAAAGATCTGTTGAGAATCATTTGAGCCATCCTTAGCAGCTGCTTAAAAGAGATTGGAAATCGAAACCAGTTGAAGACGGTCGTCATTTCGACTTGCCACAATTCAGACCTAGTGAGCAGCTATTTAGAATAGTTGTTATAAATTATAAATTGAAGCTTTAATCTGTGACTATATGGCCAATATTTGCCTCATGATGTGTTTTAAACCCCTGTCCAACCAAAATTAACCATGTATGTAGACTTTTTAAACACAGCAAACTCACAGCAAAACTTGAGTGCTGAAGAGTGATAACATATTATAAAACTGCTATGATATGGAATATCTTAATAGTTAAACAGTAGGCACAAGATAGTGTAATTGCTCTTTAAGAAAGGAGGGCTGAAGCATGTAGAAAGAGAGGACAAACCTGCCACTCTTTGTAGGTTAATTATTCATTTCTCCACCATTGTTGTTGTTCAACAATGTGATGCTTGGTCCTTTGTGTTAGGTTTTTTTCCCCGCCCCTCCTCCACCGAGATAGGATGGCTGGGTAAAACGTGACATTGACAAGTAGCTGCAGCCTTTTGTACAAACTTTCATATTTTTCAACTCTTGGTAACCATTAAAAAAAATTTAAAAAATTGCAGTGCTCAGTGCAGAATAGACAGTGTGTAAATACACATTGCTCCCATCAAAAAAAAGAAAAAAAACAAAAAACAAAGCAGTTGCAACGGTAACTTGCCATCCCCTGCGGCTGGCTTGTCTATAGCATGGTATTGCAATGTTGTGGTTAGTAAGTAAGTAACTTTATTAACCAGAACTAGTATATATCCTTGCCTTAATCAAGTAGAATAGTAGCTGCCTTACCTGAATCATCAAATCAACAAAAATACAGTAAAAACAGAGACACTGGTGACTGACATTATCTGTCTGAGCTCAGCATGTTGCAGAACATTTTCCATGTCTGTTTGATCTACGGGCTTTATTAGGTGCTTCATTAATCACAGGGCTGCTAAGCTGTCTGATGTTGAGGGAAATGCTCTGGGTTTTCTATGTTGTCGAGCCCACTGATAAATAGGCCTGCCAAGCTTACTGTAATGGGCTGAATATAGATCCTGTTTGCTCTATTAGAGCTGTGTTTTAATCCTGTTCTGCTGTTACACCACTTTGCATTAGAGCATTCAAAGAAGACGTTTTCTGTTGGCTAACACGGAAGTTAGCGTTACCCTAGTTGCCTAAAGAAAAAAGTCTATGGTATTTTTTCACATCCCCTTAAAAAAGAAAAAGAAATTCTGAAGAGTTTCTTAAACCCCTTTAAGTGAATCCACTGACACCATTGAAATTATTCAAAACTTCAACATTTCAAATGCTGGTGTGTCTAAAAAATAGTGCAGGAGAAATACCTCCTTACATTGCTTCTTACTTTCTTTCAGCTCTTAGTTCTTTAAATGATCATTGGCAATGATGCCTCGATACTGCCAGTTTACAAATTTGAAAAGGCCACATGTGACAAAAGTGTCAGAAGAAGTTATCCCCTCACACCCATCTGAGCATGTCTACTGAAATGTCCCACTCTACATAAAATTATAGGACACATCTAGTTAAATCAAAAACTGTGTACGGCTTCTGGAGCTCTGCAGAGAAACACCGGCACCTTGTTACTTTCCTATTTGTAAATGTTATATTGACCTATATAACAGTCAGGATTAATAAACCAAACCAAATACTGGCAGGCAGTAATGTTAGCGTGTGAAATGGGTACTGCAAGGAGTGTGTGCAGGCCGTACACACAAACACAAGTACACACATTATTGCCCGAGGAGACAGCTTGCAAACAGCGTGATTTAGGAGCTAGGCCCCTGGCAAACAGGAGTGTTTAGGAGAGAAGGAAAAAGGAAAAACAGAAAAAGAAGGATGAGAAAGAATGGAGGACAGAGGACAAGAGAACCAGCCCCATCAATTTACCTGTTAAATGAACAAAGAGCAGCAACAGAACACAGGCTAATTTTAATCAATGGAGACGTGGCGTTCAGGGGGCGGGCAGCAGATTAACACTTGGAGCAATTAATCTGGTCCTGGGCACACTCTTTACCCTCAAGAAAAAAACAATGAAGATTCATTCCTGATTCCATCATGCTAACAAAATTGGTCTTTACTTGACCCGATGGTACAGTAATTATCAAAGGCACGTTCATTCAGGATTGTTTTTTTGACATTTTCAACAGCTGTTCCTAAAGGTGGCAGGATCGAGGGCTAAATACGATCATAGATTTACTCAGCTGAGATGAGGTGGAGCGGCAGGTCCATTAATCATAGAGTTGATGGTTGGATCCCCTATGTCCCTGAGCAAGACACTTAACACCGAAGTTTAAGCCAGTGCATACATTTAGTCCATTTACCATTTACGCTGCTTATAATGTACATCCAAGCTCCTATATGCTGATAATCGGCATTTAATCGACCCTTCCATGTTCACAATCATAAGTAAGGCTGCAACTAATGATTATTTTCATTATTAAATAATGCGCAGATTTCACAATAGTATAACTTCTTTGAATTCAAATTTTGCACTTGTTAAAGCTGGGGCATAGCCTTTGTTTGAAAAAACAAGTTAGTCAATAATTTGATCAGTCTTTTAAGAAATAATTTGAGTTCTTTTTGATACAGTGACATCGGTCTTCTATGTCAAAGAACCCAAACAGAAGATGATCTTAATGAGATATATTAAAGAAGATAACAGAAGAATGAAAGACTGTAAATGGTGATAAACTTTATCTCAGTTGTAGTGGGTTAAAAAAAACCCACAATGGTGAGACGCTAAAGTTAAGAAATTTAACTTAGACATCAAACTCGTATCATGAAGCCATTTGAAAGGTTTTGCCTTAATTATTTAAGATCTATGCAGAGATTCCACTAGTATGTAACTTTTAGCTATTTGCCTGTAATTTTGGCCACAACGTGATGGCAGCCCCTATTGGTTTGGTTCCCAGTTGACCTGGAGTCAGTTGTTCGCTGGGCAGATGAAGCTATTTAGCTGGTTTACCTTGAGGCCTCACATCATGACTGATTTGGCATTTATTAAATGATTCTGGAAGAGGGAGAAGAGGATCTTTGAAGGAAAAAAAATTAGGAGGGTTCTCTAAAATGATGAGAATAAAGGAGAAAGAGAGTCTTCAGGAAAAGGAAATAGATCTTTGTAGAGGAGGCGGAAGAAGAAATGTGAGCAAGAAGAAGTAAGATCTCACAAGGAGAAGGAAACAGATCAAAGTGGAGCAGAAACTAGGTAAGGAGTAAGATTATCTCAAAGAAAAAAGATCTGAGGAAGAGGAGGTGCAACTCCAGCAGAGAACTGCCACCACATAAGCCTTTTCACTGTGGAGGGATCCCATTCCAGCTTTTGTTCCTGTTACAGTAAAGTTGTGCCTTTGACTTTTCTCTAACTGATGATCTGCATTTAACAAGGCATTACCTTGATCCTGAGAGATTTATTGCTCGCTTTCTTCTGCTTAATTATAGAAGTGACTGCACATTTAATTATGCTGGCTTTTCTTATATGAGCAAACACTCATGATTCTACATGCACAATGAAATATTTAAACACATCAATTTATTACTGGGTTGTGGTCTCTGGCCACAGCTGTGCTTATCGAGATTTTCATGGGAGGTTATTCTAGTTCTTGTTAACAGAGTCTGAGCTTGGACAGCTTTATTTATGATTTTCATTGTTTCTTCATAACGTGGGCATATGAAGCTGTAGACTATAGAAGACTGTAAAACAGGTATCACAGGCAATCGGTGAGGTTATCTGTCTATTAAATCTCTTAAACTTTGATCTCACTTAAATGTGGCAGCTGGGGTGGAGCTCATTTTGACTATTTTATATTCTGGTAGACAGCTTCTTCTAACAATGTATCCTCATAAAATAGTTTGTATGATAGCTAATGAATTAGAGCCTCATGAAAGACAATAAATAATTGACATGAACTTAAGTACTTAATGCAAAGTTATGTTGGTTAGGTTTAGCAAAAGACAAACGGTGAATGACTCAGGTTCCAAGCACCGGTCTACGGGGTGAAAATCTTGTGTTTTTTGACCAAATTGCCACTTAAACTTGTATTCTTACCCTGACTGCTTCCTGCTTTACTCTCATCAGCATATTGCTCTTGTAAGCGCAGGCTTCCTGAATACATGGGTTATACACAAATCATTGGCTCACGATTATGTGGGACATTTGCAAATTATGGTGCATTACTTTTTGTTGGTTTACATACAAGCAGTGCACAATAACGGCCTGAATGAAACATAATAATTTATTTATAATAATAAATCGTGTAGCTGATCATCAAACTCTAACAAGTAACTAGTAACTGATGTTGTCAAATAAATGTTGTAAAGTGAAAAGTACAATAGTACGAAGTATTTTTTTACACTGGCAGCACAGGAAAAATGTCACGTACATAATGAAGCAAATGTACTCTGGTACAGAACAACATTACTAATGTGAAAGCTGAGCGGTGGGGGGCAATCGTACTTAGGAATTGTACAAATCATTCAAAGCTAATATAAAAATGCTCTGTATTAATTTGTATTTTAGGCTTAAAAACTCAGGTTGTTTTTTTGTTGAACTTGGGACACAAACAGCAGTCTTCTGGGTGAAAGTCTGGTGTGTGTTTGACAATCCACCACCGCTCCCCACTATTTCTATTGTGTTGTCCCATGGACAAGAATATACTTTTGAAAGCCTCATGCCTGACATACAAATGCTGCAGGGTGCCTTGTGCTTCATAACAGAAGCCAAACGCCACTGACCAGGCCGCCGTATGTGATGCCCTGGGAATAAGAGCGGGTTGTAAATATTTACTTACTTTACTTATTTACACACGCACACATGGACCCTGCCACTCTATCAGAACTACATAGCCACAGGCTTCCCCATTAACACTTGTCTCTCGAAAAGAAATGAGAGGAAAGCAGGAAGACATTTGGCTTTTCTCTTTTCAATGTTTGAGGAAAAGAGAGGGAGTGAGAACTAACTTCAATTATGTATAACCCAACAACTTCAATTAAGCATGTGAGCAGGAAAATCAATATGGGAACTGATGACATCCCGGGCCTTTCATTCCTCACTGAGGAACTGGTCTGTCTACAGGCAACACACACACACAAACACACACACACACACACACACATACACACACACACAATATATAAATACTGACTGGGTATTAATCACTCTACAGCCAACAAGAGCACAGCCTTCGATCTCACGCCTTGGGCTTCACCATCTGTGTTTTCCGTACATCAATAATGAGTAATGATCATCATGCGATTGCACAAAAAATCATGAGTGAATGGGAGAAAAAAGAGTATTGGTCTTCCGCAAATGACAATATGGTATGTCCTATAGACAGCCATGATGATGCATTTAAAAAGAGAGCATGATGGATGTTTTTGAGTGAAAACATCTCTGTCTGAGAGTGCTTAAAAAAAGTTTTATTTATTTATTAATTCATGTATTTATACATAACCATCCAAATGTAGCAAATAGTCAATATGAATCTAAGATCTGCTGTAAGTCAGGCTGAGGCAGAGAGTCTAAAACAGAAGGCTTTGGTAGGCAACCAAGCTATTGTCATACTACATTATGTTATACTATTTAGTTACATTATACTCTGAATTAGAGTTTTTTACAGACAAACACTTAACATAACTTAATCATACAAATCATGTACAGTTTTTTTGCTACCAATCACACCACACCACCTCTGCACCATCATGATTTGTATTTCATGTTCAATTGCTTTCTATTCCTAATTATATTCACAATCACATTCATATTAGGTTTTATATTTTTATACTCTTTATTTCTATGCTTTTATACTGTGTGTGCTTGTGATCAACGGGACACTCAACACTGCAGATATCACTACTGTGCAGGCTCTGGCTTTCAATGGCAGGGGATATTTTGGCCTCATTTTAGTACACCAAGACCATATGGGTTGTCCATTTTTATATACAGTCACTGATGTAGCTCAGCAAGAAGTCACTTAGTGTCACCTAGTGTATAGTGCCATTAACTTCAATGTTACCACTTTCTGGTGTGACCAGGCCTTAAGAACATTCTTTTAATATTAATTGATTAATTTTCCTTGCCATATACATCATTATCATATTAAATATGCATGAATTCAAGAGATGATCCTAAAGATCTTATAGATTCTTGCTACTAATTAATTCATATACACACCAACAACAGGAAGGAAGCAAACAAAGAGAGGACAAGCCACTGACACTTTAAAGTCACCCAGATTAAAAATAAAAATAAAAATAAAACATGAATCCCCCCTACATCTAGTGTTATCTAACTGTGCATGTAGTTTTCTCAGAGTGTTATCTTTCCAGAAATAATGTAAGTGGAACAACTTGACTGAAGAAATTGTCTGAAATAAAACAATTTCTACTGTTTACTATTTGTGAATTACTCCAGATATTGGAAACACTGATGGTGGACCCTTTTTATGTACTTTTTAGATGCAAAATTCCAGTCAAATCCATTATATATGGGTCAGGGCAGAGGTCTCTGAAAACAGACCAAAACCTTGATGTGATTATAAAGTGTTGCTGATGATTCATCATCTCAGTTTGTTGACAAGTTTTACTGTCATGTTTTGATTCTGTTTGCTGAAGAACCAGCTGTCCTCTGGCTCTGTAATATTTATGCTGAGACAGAGAGACTTGATAAAAAATAACATGCTGTCTTGGCCATCTCTTATCAAAGTCATCATCAGTATCCCTGCATGAAATTTCATATTAGTGTGTGTTTGTGCACTGAAGTGTGTGTTCCTGTTTGCTACCTTTGTAGTGTTCAATAATTCAGCAGCAGAAGACGTTGTTACATCTCCGATTTCCTGCCTGATGTTGTTTAATGCCTGTCGCTATCTCTGGAAACAGGGAGGACTTGGAAGTGTTCAGCACGGTAGGAGGTGGAGGAGGGTGGAGGAGGTGACTTTGACTCGCCTGGTCTTGTTCTTCTTCACTTCTCCTCTTTTCTGGAAGGAGAGAGATAGGGAGTGAGTTACAGGCAGAGCGGGCGAGAGTTAAGTGGCGTGTATTCAGAATTATTGATTCCATGGCTGCCTGCACTGAGGGTAACCTCACAAGTTTATTTTTCCATCATGTGTGAGTGTGAATTGTGTGTGTCTGCGGTCATTACTGGAACTCTATGTATAGACTGGAGCCTGCCATGTTAAATCAGACTGAAACATTGTGGTTTAATCCATGTGATACAGTTTTCATGATGAAATCATAATAAAAGAAAGTGTCAGTGATGCTTTGTTTCATATACAACAACAGTCACTTTCACTGCCTTACCCACCAGATGCTGGAATTGTCTGTCAATATTAGTGGTTATCAGCGTCATAGACGTGAGTTAAAAGAGTCCTTCTACACTTACTATTAAGATTAAAAAGTCCATTATCAGGAGTGGTTGTTGAAGGTCTCTAGTGACATCTTGATGGCAGCAGACGCTGGAGAGTACACAGTTCTGGTTCTACTCGATCTCTCCGCTGCTTTTGATACTATTGATCATGGTATCATGTTAAACAGGCTAAAAGATTTGTTTGGCATTACTGGTGTTGTTTTAGAATGGTTTACATCCTATTTATCTAAGAGATCTTTCAGTGTTTGCCTAAATGGAATGATTTCAGATACAGCGGACCTTCCCTGTGGGGTCCCCCAGGGATCTGTTCTGGGTCCGATTCTGTTTTTATTATACATTTTTCCCCTTGGGCAAATTATAAGACGTTTTAATACTATATCTTATCATCTCTATGCGGACGACATCCAGATATACTGCTCTTTCAAAGCTTCTGAATTTCATAAATTATCTAGTTTAATACACTTCCTGACAGACATCAAGACATGGTTACAAAATAATTCTCTACAATTAAAAAATTAAAAAACAGAAACTTTGATTATAGCTCCAGACAGGGAAATCCCAGAAATCAAAAAACACATAAGCTTTTTAGGGTTTTCAGATAAAATATCAGTTAGAAATTTGGGTGTCCTCTTTGATAGATCAATGTCTTTTGAGCATCATTCTAAACAGCTGGTCAGAAACTGTTTTTACCACCTCAGGAACATCTCAAAACTCAGATTACTGGTGTCAAAAGCAGAACTTGAGATGATTATGCATGCTTTTGTTTCTTCACGTCTGGACTACTGCAACAGTCTTTTTATCTGTTTAAATAAGTCAGCTTTAAATCGTCTCCAGACAGTGTAAAATGCCGCAGCCAGACTTTTAACTAGCACAAATAGAAGGTCACACATCACTCCAGTTTTAGCTTCTCTTCATTGGTTACCAGTACATATTAGAATTCATTTTAAAATTTTAGTTTTAACTTTTAGGGCCCTACATGGTGAAGCACCACAATATATCTCTGACCTGCTGCAACCACATTCTTCATCTCGTGCTCTGAGGTCAGCAGGCCAGAATTTGCTGTTCGTCCCACGCACTCATTTTAAAACTCGTGGTGATCGGGCTTTTCAGGCAGTAGCACCGAGACTATGGAACTCTCTGCCACTGGCTCTACGCTGCACCAACTCCATTGACTCCTTTAAAATGCAGCTAAAGACACTTTTATACAGACAAGCTTTTAATTAACCTCTTTTATTAACTTGGTGTTTATATTGTATTTTCTTTTGCCTTATTTCGAAGAACTGTGTTGTATTTTATCCTTTGTAAATCACCATTTATTCTGTTTGTGAAGCACTGTGTTTTATTGTAAAGCACTTTGTGATTTCTATCTATGAAAGGTGCTATATAAATAAAATTTACTTACTTACTTACTTACTTGTAATGCAGCAAGGAAAGAAGTCAGGAACATGAAATTAGTGTAAAGAGCAAGAAAGTCCACGTAGGGAGGTGGTAGGGTGTTGTGTGGGAGATCAAACATAGGACTTTCACCCAGGAGACTGGGCTGTATGCCCTGGTGAAATCAAAGGTTAACTTTTAGTTATTTCAAATACATATCATTTGTCACATAATGTTACTTTAGTAACAAACACGTATTTTAAGACAAACCATCTTAACTTAACCGTGTAGTTTTAGCGCCTTAATCTACTAGATGTGACAGTGATACCAAATGCTCTCAATGCAGGCTGCTCTCATGAACCTTTCATACTTGTACCCAGTGGAGTAGTGGATGGTATACACAGGTATGTGAGGTATACCCACCTCTTTTTGTGGATATTTACAGGATACCCACCTGCCAGCCAAAAAGTCATTGGAATATATAATAGAATATACCCATTTCCTCCTTGGTAATCTATTTATCTACTGTACCTAATACCCACACACACTATCAATTTCCACTACATCACTGTGTGAACCCACAAATAGTAATGCACCAGAATTCATACATAACCCATGTAACTGGGAAGGCTGCATTTATGTGACCAATGTGTTGACATTAGTAAAGAACATTATTAAAGAATGAAAAGGTATAAATTACAAAACTTCGCGTACATTTGACACATTACCTAATGCCAATGTGCATCTGATGGGCTGATATTCCCATTTTCAACCTACTCGTCACTGCAGCAGTACCCTGCTACAGTGACTAGTAGCATATTAGTGAGACTGATGACCACAATGGCAATTTATCAGAGTGATAAAATTGGTTACTGCTTAATGCTGGTATTTGTTTATCAAAGCACATTCACTAAATGGTCAAAAGTATGTAGACACCCCTTCAAATTGTTTTTTTTTACTTTAGACTGGGCCTGTTTTTACTAATATGGGCCCCTAATGAAACTTTTTACCAGACTTTTATTTGACCAGACCAATTATTAGTTAAATAGTTAGTCGTTGTTTTGATAATTGATTAATTGTTTTAATCACTTTCAAAACAAAACAAACAAACACACTCTCCCTTAAATTTAAGGATGTGCTACTTCTCTGTGTTTGACATCACATGGAGTACATTCAATATCGTTAGACTGACATGCAAGACACTAATAGATGTTACTCATCTCCGTATGTCCTTGGTGCAGCTGATATGTTGTATACAGGCGTTGTTGTAGGATATAATTCTATGCTTGGAGTTACACTATAAGGCTTGCATTTACAATTATATGTGAATTATTGCTATGTATTTACACAGCTTGCTTTTCAATAACAGGAAGATTACACTTGACATTAACGTGACTCTCTAGGAAGGTGCTGATGGTCTTCATCTATACATCCCTGCGCAAGGTTCCCTTTTCTCATAAAACACTCATCTGGCAAATGCCACAGCTGTCCTGGAAGCATGGTTGCACTTAAGAAATGCAGAAATGACATGTATAAAATACTGCACATTCTCAAGCCTGCAGTTTGTTATAATGTAGCTTTTTGAATCTGTATGCCTTCGTATATAATTCTAACTTATATTTTCAGTTTTTGTTCTATATATTCCCAGAAAGCAGATAAGAGGGGAAAAAAAAGATCACGACAGAAAATAAGGAGTGAAATTGATGTGTTAAGTGCTTTAACACACTTGCTACCACACAAGCACACACACACACACACACAAACCTGCAGGGGCACAAGGGGAGGGTGCTAATGGTGCCTCACAGGACACACACTTCCTCAGGGTATGTGCGTCTGTGTATGTTTCACAGAGGCATTACTCATCAGAGGCAACTGGCAAACAGGCAGAGATAGTATTAAAGATAGAACATTTGCAAAGTTTACTTTCTAACTATATTCCTAATAATAATTCTTTATTTCTCTTCTTTAACGTTGAATAAGTCTATGTGTTGGCATGTTACCACCACCTGAAGATCAGTGGACACCACTGACAGAAATTTGTATAACATCACTTGCATTCTTTTGCATATACACGATTTGCATGATACCAACTTTTGACCTCTCAGGCAACATTTTTCCACGTGAATAAAGTGTTAAATTTATGTTCAGCAGCAAAGTGGATGGGAAGTATACAATGCCCAGGACTTTGGTTAAACATATACAATGCAGAATTTTAGACTCCCCTCGAAGTAATCCCTCTCAATCATCACTTATAACCCACTCTGAGTGTGAGGCCGTGCATTTTTCTGCAGAGACTCTGCCCTCTGCCTGTATTTTCTTATATTCTGTGTTCAGGAAATTGTCGGGGCTTCATAAAACGTAGCAGCCAGACCATAAGCAGCATGCTTCAAAGAGACACAACACTGAAAAAATGCAAAGATGTCGAGGTCAAATACCAAGTGAAGGGGAATCTAGAGCCTCTTTTACACTGCCCATTTAAGGCAAGAAAGTAGTCCCCTTATTTTGCCTCATCATTCGATATAAAAAATATGATCCCAAAATGGGGAGACAGAGTTGTCTTGCCTTTAAGCCAGCAGCAGAAGTAGTAGCAGCACCAAATGAACGAAATCAACTGCCATATAACAGGACAGTAAATGATTATTATTGCCATGTTATGCCATTGTTGCCATTGCACTCTGGAAAGTGTTGCCAAGGCCTATATTATATGTCACAGTAGCACTACGGCACTATTATGTTACACGTCGCACCACTTTTGATTCCGGGATGCCAGCATGCCATCTAAAACTGGACGACACTGGAGCGGCATGATGCAGCTGTTGTTTGGTCCTGTGTAAAAAGGCAAAGGTGGCATGAATAGGGGGCTTAGCAGCCCTATAGCATGTACTAAGGGCTTGTGTCTGGATTTTTCTTTCACTTTCACTCTTGCTAGCATTTTTTCAAACAGTAACCACAATCCTGTATAGTTTACCTTTAAGGTTAGGATAAGCGAGTGATATGAAGTCACTGCAAACTTTTTCTTTATCAAACAAAGACAGTAATGTTTCCTTAACCTGAGTGCCATAACATAACCCTGAATAAGTCAACAGTGCTTTAGTGGTATAGGAAAGTTTTGTATTGGAAGATATCAACTAGATTTTGCAGTATGGCAGATACATTAATTTACAATATTTCCTCACTGTATTAAGAGAAAAACATCACAGTTCCTACAAAATTAATTTACTTTTGCAAATCAATTGTGTATAGCTGTGACAGAGTGTAATTTCTTATTTTAGCTGTGACAGCTAAACAGCCAATTACAGTGCTCAATGCACAAAGAAGACAAAGACTTGATTGATTTTTATAGTTTTTTAAGATTAAAGATCTAAAGATCTAAAAATGAGCAGACTGTAAATAACATAAATATAATGTCTAGAAGACAGGGTTGGAGATACAAACAAAATGTGGACCCACACAGGCAAACATTGTTCAGTAACTCCGACAGTGCTCAAAACATCACCTTGGAAGCGTTTAAGCTTCAGTGGCAAATAATAACCAAAAATATATATATATATAGGGTTATAAGTTAAAAAAATAAAAAGTTTCACCTACTCTTTACAGACTTTCACCCCAAAGCTGTCGAGGAAACACAAAAAACTTTCAAATCCATCATCCATCATTTTATTTATACCCTCTATAGACCAATCAGACTAGGAGACAGCCAAAGCCAGAGCAAACAAAAAAAGAAGAAACACTGCATCTTAAATTCACATTCTTCTAAATTCTGCACCTGTGCCCTTTTCACTCACAACAAAATGTGCCATTTATGTGCACAGTCATTCTGATAACTCTCACTCTCACACACATAAATACACATGCACACACACCTGCTGATAACACACACAATAACAGCCCACATTTGTGATTTGGAAATGTCAACCCATCACCTGCTGATCTGTGCTTAAAAAAAAAGAAATAAAGATGCACTGTTTGCAGCTTTTTTGATTTCACTACTTTGAGGGGATTTTTTGTCTGTTGTGCTGTGGGAGAAAGAAGATGTTGACCCTGAAAGGTCACAGTTGATTGGTTGAACAGCAGAAAGCTTTTACCTGTTTTGTGCGAGAATGTCTGCCCGGCGACAACATCTCTTGTTCAGTGCACTAGAATGAGATTGGATGCCACTAAATTCTTTTTAGATGTACCCAAGGCCAAATAGTCTCTTGTTATTGTGACACACTGTCTGCTGCTCTGGTGAATTAAAGAAAAAAGTCAAATTAAAGTCACTGAAAATGGCAAAAGAAAAAGGAGCTAGTTCTTTGTGACTACTGTTGCATGTAGGTAATTATTAGTCTTAAGAAATTAAAAATATATGAGCCAAAAAGCAAAATAATAAAGCTGTTTGTGCTAAGTCCTTTTGTGTTTTCATTGTAATGTAACAGTCACTGATTACTGTCAATACAAATCCAGAGACCTTGGCTTAATTACATCACTTATTTTATTATGAGAATTTTGTTTTAACTTATATTATGAAAACAATTTTCACTGCAGGCCCAAGTCTAAAATGTAGTTCAGTTCTTTTGTCATTTTGATAATGATAGTTGCATGGTGTATCTGGTCGGCTATTTTTTTCTGTCGGGGTTAGAATTTCATTTCACAAATCATACTAGACAATGGATGGACAGTCCAACGATATGGTCCAGATTAAAATGGTTTTAATGTACAACAGTCCATATGTAAAAGGCTGCTAGTGTGGTCACACATTTGTGGTTTTGTTTAAGGTAGGATTATTTTCTGAGCAGCTTTTCTTTCAGATGTAGGTACACTAGTTAAATAAATGGGATATCAGCCATGACATCTACATTACAGGATCAGCCTTTCATTATTGTTTATTTTTCTTATTGTCAACAAATCCCATGAAAAGCTAAAAACCAGGGGCACTCACATGGCTTATGCCCAGTTGCTGCAAAAAAAAAAAATTGCACTGTAAATTTCTGTAGACCATAAATACGTTACATTTGCACTTTTCAAACAAAAAGCAAACTGAAGCTGTACACACTCTTAGTTAATTTGGTTTTGGTCGAACACTTCAGGGAGGTATTAGTATAAGTGTATTGGTGCATTGTGTTATGTGTATTTTAGCATATGTATTGTGATATGTGTATTGTGGTATATGTCATGATGTAGGTATTGTGGTGTGTATACTGTAGTGTGTATTGTAGTTTGTGTGTTGTGATATATATAATTTATTGTGTTTTCCATGTTTATAGTGTCTTATGATGTTTGAAACTAATCATTTCAATAACTAATTAAGTGTTTTTTGTGCCTAAATATAACCACAGCATTGTTGAAACATAAAGTTTCAGTGTATGTGCTTGATAATAACATACAAATATACATCAAATCAACAAATTCTACAAGTCTATAAAGTCAGGCAAGCAAAATGCTCTCCTTCTAAAATGCTCCAGGTGTGGTATGATGGGTCACAGCTGCGCATGATGGAATCGTCCCTCTAACTTTAGTGGATCATAACTTCTCATGTATTAAATTATCTACACATGCTCCAATTTAAAATGACACCAAAATGTTCTGTTGATATCAGTTTTTTTGACACGGGATAAAGCCCAAAATGTGTACTGGATCAGACCGTAAGGCTTGTTGTTTTTAGTCAAGCCAATTTCTGGTAAACTCACGCCCCCTGTGGACTGGTAAGGAGGAGTATAAAATGATCAATAAAACAGTTGTGTTGTGAATCATGAAAGGTGCATGAGCATGGGGGTAAAATATAAAAGATACCCAGTCTTATCCTTTAAATACTGTTCATTTGCCAGCCAGTGTTTCCTCTCTCGGTTTATTTAGTTGAAATGGAATCCCTGGCCTCATAATACCTTAGATAAAAGGTAGTTCAGATTAAATTTGGGAAAATGAGCACCGGTGTCCTATTTGTACTCAATACTGGCAAATATCCTCAGTTGAAGTATTGGCATTGGTATCTAAAAAAAAAAAAAATGTATTGATGCTTACCTAGTTAGTTGTAACCAAACTGTCATTTTTCAAATTTCTGATAATGTTTGAGGAACTGAGCCTCTGTCATACAGCTCACAGTCTGTTGTTGTTACTGCCCAACATAGTCTTTCTCCAAACGTAAAGATACTTCTCTGGTATTTTTGCTTCCTCTGTGTGTGTTCTGTATATCAGCTCTGCCTCTGTCTCTGTCTGTGTGTGGTGGTGGTGGTGGTGGTATGTATTAGTGAGCGTGCATTAATATTCTGAGCCAGACCAGTCTGCAACATTAAGCTTTAATACCAGCCCAGAGACCTGTGTTTCAACTCAGCCAGAGAAGGGAACAGTCTCAACTGTGATGTTTACGTACACACTCACACATATACACACAGTGATAAATATGGAAATTTCTCTCTCTCTCAAAGACACACCAACGCAGCAATGAACATGCAAATGATTCTTCCTCAAACACACACACACACAGACACACAGATACACTTGAAGCTAAGGTGTTTCTGTGAAGTTGTGCCATCTGTCTTCTGGTATTTTGATGAAACTTGACGGGAGCAGACCTCTATAATGACAGCATTTTCCCTTCAAAGTGGTTTTGGTGTAACATATTTTGAGGAACCTCCTCTGGGACTCCTCAGCTCCCCGACCTCTGCCTAGTCTGCCCTCCCAGGAACCTCCGGAGCTGCTGTTGCTTGGATATGACGGTTAAAAGCGATACTACCAAAAGTCAAACATGAGTATCCCCAGTGTGTTGGCAAACAGAGGCATACACACAAGTTTGTTTTTTGGCTGTTTTTACTCTGGTTTTGTTTGTTTGAGTCCGGTACAAAGTTAGATTCCCCATCTCTCTGAGCCGACTGGTCTGCTGTCAAACTGGTGTTCTGCTGTTGCTATTTGTGAAGATATTCTTCACTTTTGCCAGGAAATTGCTTTGCTGGAAATTATGCCACAATAGACTAGGTGTCTCACATTCAGATGGCAACATAACATACCATTTTGCATTTAACAAAGCACTAATTCGTATTATGCTATTACCCCACACAATCTCTTGAAACTAAACTTGAATTGTGATTTCTATGCAACATTATACGTTCTGTTTCAACGGCCTGAGATTTTGGTTGTGTAGCCAAAAGTGATCTGGATCGATGTGGACCATTCCACTGACATTTCAGTGATAGGCATGGGTCCATGTTTACTTCCTGTCAGCTGACGTCATTTACAAATACTGCAAAATATTCCAACAGGAAATACAAATGAGCCTTTGTATGTTGTGAAGTTTGAAATGGTACTCATTTGTAGAGACTCAGTTTCATTGTTGGTAAGCATTAAAAGGGCAGCCGCCAGACATCAACACTTAATATTTGAAATAATGTTAGTCAGTGGAGAGACATAGTTTTTATTTCGGTACCAGCTCACTCAGGAACCCCAGAAAATGAAAAAGTAGATAACTTGGTGAGAGAGGCAGTTAAAAGAGGACAGTTGGAAACAAATATTAAACATTCAAAATCAGACGGGAAGAGCATTGTTTGGAGGGAAATAGACATAGTGGCAGCAGCACTGAGATATTATGACAAAATAAAGTGGGAGAGGTTGACAATGATGGAGCTAATAGAAGAGAACAAATGATTATTAATGGGTTCTGTGTAGTGTGGAGTAAGGAAGACAGTGGAGCATGTTCTTATTTTTTGCAGGAAATATGGCAGGGCTGCAGAGGGCAGGAGGAGAGGAGGCAAGAGTTAAAGGTATAATTGAGTATGGGAGCACAAGGGAGTGATGGAGATGGATTTTTAGGTTTTTGTCATCCGCTGGACAAATCAGAAGATTGTAACAGAATATGGTGACAGTGTCAGAATAAATCCAGCAGGGGGCAGTAATGTAATTTATGGGATGCCAGCTGCCCTAAAACCCCGAGGAAGAAGAAGTTTTTTGATCGATGCAATTTGAAAACACCGACCCATATTATTGCACGGATCATTGACTTCACTTTAACATATCCATGATATTATCGCCTAAGGACACGCTTTTATTTTGAAAGACCTTGTCGCTCTCAAACATCGGCAGGCTGATGGCAAGCAACCAGAAAAGACACTTAGGACTATAGGAATATTTCGGCAGTGTGGAAATATTTTTGACTTTGATTTTTGACTTTTGAGCACGTCATATGTAAAGATTGATTTTAAGGGATTAAGGACGACGCACCTGCCTGGAGTCATTTCACTTTGCTGGCTTTTTGCTACAGAAACATTAACATTTGCTGTTCTGTTTCAACAATGTTACACTGAAAAAAAACGTGCATGCAGACTGAAATTCAGCCGTGCAGTCCTGTCGGGAGATGCGGCGACTTAAACCAAGGGTGAGTAAAAAGTAAAAAGTTTGAATAATACATGTAAATTGTTAGCTAAACTGCGCTAGCCGCTTGGCTAATTTGTGCAATGTAAAGGTGTTTAAGCTAATACTGTGTCACTAGCAAACAAACATGTCTGTGCACCTTGAGCAGTTATTATTGAGTCAAACTTTATACTTTTGTGAAATGGCCTTGCTGTTTATCTGTTTGTTGGCTGTTTGGAGAAGTTTGGCTTCAGAGCTTTAAGTTAGCCCTGAAGTTTTAGGAGAAAGACCATAATTTGCTCTAAATGAAAACATTTCCTTCAGAAAAGGCTTTTAGACAGTCTAAAGCAGTGGCTTTCATGTGGAGTCAGTTTAAGTAAACTTTACTGCACTTAAGCGGTTCCACTTACTGACGTTGTTTACGTGATGTTTTTATCTTCCATGGCCAAAAGCAAAACAGCAAGGGCTTCTTCTGTAACAGATTATGTTAAATGGGCAGATGATATAATCCCATATCGATCGCAGGCCCCAGAATCAAATTGAGTCGAATCGATTTGTATTGTATTGTATTGTTGCAGACTTTGTGATATAAGCAAATACTGTTTCACCATCCAAAGAATCAATATAATCTTGTAGCATGAAGAAACTGGTAATTTACACCCCTTCCTGTCACACTGTCACCATCAACTGCGCTTGTTTTGTACCTTTGCTCTCAGTCATGTTTTAATCATAAACAAGATACTGAGTTCTGCACATTTGGCCACCTCAACTTGTATCGACTTTTTATTTTCATTCTGGCTTTTCAGCATCACCTTTTCTCTTGTATTCGTTATGTTGTCTTTTCACTTAAATTTCTGTTTTGTATCTTCTACCTTGGCTTCTGTGAGTGTGGTGATGCCCCACGTCTCCACGTGTCAGAGTTCGGCAGACAATATACTCACAGTAGTCTGACTGATTGTTTTTGGCTTTTTGAGGATCCGGCAAGCAGTTCATTTGAAGGTCACTGAAGCCTTTAACCCTCTCCTCTATAACCCAGACCTAAATCTGCTTTAAGTTGATCATAATCTCCTCAGTTTGGAGGTTTTTTCTTATCTTTCTATTCCTGTAGTGACATTTGGTCAACACAAAGGGAAACACACACACATACATACACTATAAGATTCAAATAATTAATGCTGTCTCCACTCAGCCAGACCCTGTCTCCTCCCATTGTTTGCAGCGTAAGCCATTAAAGCATCAAACATTTTCCATATGGTGTCTGAATTATGTGATTTGTTGACTAGAGTTTGGAGACAACGGCAGGGCTTTTAATGCATGAGCACGCCTCTGCACTAATGTGGGCACAGGCATTTATAAGACTGACTGTGGAGAAAGCAGTCCGCTCATCCTCTCTCTCAAACACGCGCACACACACACGCACGCACGCACGCACGCACGCACGCACACACACACACACACACACACACACACACATTCCCTGCCACGCTCTTTGATGGTGGACTAAATAGATTGCTGATGCTTTGACGAGTTTTTAAACAGCTTCCAACAGACTCCGAAGAGCCAGTTGCTGATAGACTTGGCTGGGGTGTTGTGGCAGCTTGAACTATTCCCCCTCAGGCAGTTGTTAGCCTTGACCACTGATGCTTTCAGGGTTTTAACGAGATAGATTTGCAACTGTACACTTTGAATTGTTCTAGTAATTCTAAGGGTGACCACTTTGGCCTTAAAGATTCAAAAGGGAACATCATTCAAAGTATTTCTTCATGTTATTGAGATATGGGACTATTTACGCCACAGTACACAGCATTTGAATTGCTATTAGCCCCCTCTGTCTCTCATGACAGTATATTTAGAATATTATAAAATTTGAAGTTTGAATATATGAAAAGAAGGTTAGAATATATGAAATAAAATGTGACTACATCAAATAAAAATCTGAATACATGGAAGGAAACCTGAATATATGAAATGAAAATACGTAATGATAATAGTATGAATGTATTTAATGAAACATGGATATATGGGATTAAACATAAATACATGGAATGAAAGTCAGAATACATGCGATGAAACCTGATTATATGGAATAAAAATGTGGATATATGGAATTAGAGTCAGTCTATATGGATTTAAATCCTATATAAAGAATTAAACTTAAATATATGTAATGAAAGTTAGTTTATATGGAATGAAACTTGAATATATAAAATTAAATATAAATATATGTAATGAAAGTCAGTATATATATAGAATAAAATCAATCACTGTCAGATGGATGAACTGATAACATGATCTGAATGATCTTTCATGCCTTAAGGTTGTAGAGAATCTTTTTCACAAGTAGATGTTATTTTGTACTATATGTGGGCTTTGTTTTGTACATGGAGAACAAATTCTTGCACATTGGTTCAGCCAGGATGACATTTGAAAAGGCAGAAACAAAGTGACTGGTAAACATAAACTGGAATCTAAGAATCAAAATGTGAGCAGGTTTAATTAGGAAGATGCTCCTTTTTCACACCAATGTGCTGACTTTTCTTATAGTAGCTCATAATCATGCAGTATCAATGAATGACCTCGGGTATTAACCAATCATGCCGATTCAGCAGTAATGCTATATTAGCATATTTAATGCCCAATTTCAAGTAAAGTCAAGACATATGGCTAATAAGAAATGGAAGGGAAAAAAAGTATTGCCAGAGAATGCAAAACATATTGTAACATCAAAAAAAATCCCACAGTTTTTTTTGTTGTTGCTGATTAATGGCTGACATAAATGTCTTTACCAATATATATACAATAAGCTAATAACAGCAGATATGATATCCACCTGGCTGATTTCTTGTCGGACTCCATAACAAAGCTGCTGTTTTCTTATATATGACTTGTTTGAGCTCCTTATTAGCTTTTGCAATACCACTTCAACATATGCTTCAAAGAGCATGTGTGATCATTGTTTATCAAAGCAATAAAAAGCAGTGATGGCCATTTAAGCCTCTCTCTGCTACACACGTGCACTTATTGTGAATTAACAGAATGTTGTCTCTCTAAAATGTAGTTGAAATTTTAGTGCTAATTTCTCTGATAAACTAGCAATAATAAGTCACCAATCAGTAGTGTATAAAGTAACACATTGCAGCTGGCAAGGGGATAACATTACAGAAGTGAATCTGCAGCTCTCCCAAATCAACACTTTAGACACACAGACGTGTTTACACACACAGATGAACTAAACCCTGCAGCGCCTGGCCTGACTTAACAAATCACAACTGCTTCACATCTTGTGCCGCCACAGGGGCCTCTCCTCGTGACTCCCATTTTGAAACAAATGCATCAAACCACACACTCTTCCCCAGTCTTCTGCTCGCAAGAGTATGCGGCCTGTCGAAAATGAACAAACAAATTTGGTTAGTCAGCGAGGGAAATTGCGTAAATATAACGTGACTGTTCTGTGTTGCCTGAATGCATTTACTGACACACGCTGACACATAATGAAGCTGCACAGTTCTCTAGGGATTGAATTTATATCCCTTTCCCCTTTTATGTACTGAGCAAAATCAAAGGGGACATACATTTTGGGAATTTTATTCACACTCTTTGCTTTAAGCTCCTAGTGTGAGCTGTCCTTAGTTTAAAGCTTATGTTGTGTCTCTTTAATGTAATCTGATGGACCCTGAAGTAATCACATTGAACATTATTATCTCCGCCAGGCAAAACCATAGAGGGTATCTTACAATTTTTTGTGATGGCATTGCGTCTGTCTGCAGCTGCTTTCACAAACTACTGCACCAATCAACCAAATATTTTGTGTGCAGATTTATGTCTGCCAAATGATCTCTTGTGGTTTTGGTTACCTACAATCTTTGAAAAATCTTAGGACATCTGAAGAGAGTCAGGAAGGGTGGGATAGAGAGGGGGGGATGACATGCAGACAAGGTCCACAGGCTGGACTTGAACCCAGGCTGCTGCAAAAGCCTGAGGCAAATGGGGCGCACACTCTACCTGGTGAGCTAGAGGTCACCCCTGAAAAACCTTTTTTATCAACTTTTTCGTACTGCAGTTGATTGCTGAGTCCTCTCTTCTCTTAACTGTCTGGTAGGGGCCGCAAGTTTCCCAGAAATTGGCTTGGCTAAAAACAACAAGCCTTACCTGGTCAGATATTGTTGTTATCTTTGCTGCCATCTTGACTCTAATGGGGGTTTTCTATCAGTGACTTGGTTTGGCATTACTCGGTCCAAGGCTGGCCCTGCCAGGCGAGCACTGCAGAGCTTTGCGTTTCCATTACAATAGGTTGCTTTACGGTGTGTCTTTAACTGATGAGAGCTTGTCTAGACAGATGATGTTTAAAGCAGCGGGAGCTGGAAGGGAGAATTCCCCCTGCTTGGTTTTGTTCGTCTGTTGCACGGTGTCATACTTTTGTGCAAATTTTTCAGAAGTGGAGCGTTTTGCCCACCCAATTTTGTAGACTTGCAGATTTGTTGTTATGTAGCCTACAGAGGCAGTTAATACCTCTCAAAGTGTAGATGTGAATACATGGATCAAAGATTGTTTAGTGTTTTAGTTCTTAAAGGTAGATTCATCTTCATAATTATGTTGTATATTTATTTCATATATAGTGCTTGTTAACAGGAGAATTTCATCTGTTCTGTGAACAGTGCCAGGACTCCATCAAATATATATGTTTATGCATTTCTTTTAACTCTTCCATATTTGAAACTGTATTTAATGAGGAGCCACCAGCCTTGTCTATAATTGATTACAAATAAATTCACTTTTTCATTTCTTCATGCCATTCCTGGTGTGATTTCCTCTGCCATTGGACTTTCAAAAAAAACCTTGGTGCAGATTAGGCCTTTGAAAAAATTCATCTTACACTCTTGGCTCGCTGTGTATTCGTTTCAATGCACTTTGGATCACTGTTGCACATTCTTCTGTTTTAAGGAGAGCTTTACCACTACAGGGTTGAAGATGTTAAATTTATTTCTATTGTCTTGTAAATTGCATGAGTGAGCAACATTTTAGCCCCGTTTGCTCTTTTAGGAACAAACGTTATTTTTCTCTTCAAGGACATCCGTGTCTCTCTTTTATAATTAATGGGCCCCCGCAATGCATGTGAGGCTTCACACTGAACAATTACACCAAGAGGGAGTCTGTGTGTGAGACAAAGCCTCCAGTTCCTTTTATGCCTGTGTGTGTGTGCATTTGCGTATGTGCGAGGTGCCTGGTTGTAGTAATTACTGTTGATGCCATTTATAGTTTACACACTACACTGCATTTAAAATGATTAATGTTTGAAGCGTGGAATCCCCAGTCTTTAGTAGAGTTAGATTACTGTCCTGCTCAAAGAATCATTGTAAGACTTAGTCAGTAAAGTAATAATACTCAGGTAATAATCATATCAAAACATTGTTTCATTACTGTCTTTTTCTGCAAAACCTTGACACAAAATAGTAGATTTTTCTAACAAAATATGCTAAACTCAGTGTTGTGTGGCCATGTTATTATTGTCTGACCACAGGCAGCCATAAATGATCTGTGCTTGTATAATAAAGTTTAAACTGAGCAAAGCGTGGATCAGAATATATTTGCCTAAGAGACTAAATAAATGCCAGAATCTAACATAAGTTCTATGCCAGCTTTTTCTTAACAGAAACAAAAGAAGAAATAGTTTGTGATGTGACCATTTTTGATAGTTTAGACATACATAGACATAGACATAGACATACAGCAGTATAGATACAGTATTTTATTAATGTATAATGCAGTGTGGGACTTGTGCTGCCTTAGTATTGACTTGATCTTGACCCCTCAAAGTCCAACCCAATCACCAGAAATTGTTGGCATTGAATGTTTCTGTAAACCAAGGATAGGTTACATTTGGCAGTTATTGTGTAGCAGATGCATTGAAACTTTCTGTTCACCAATGCTGTGGTTAACAAGTGGTTAGGTTTATGCAGAAAAACACTCAATTATAGTTAGGAAAAGATCATGTTTCGGCTTAATATACCCCATTTGAGGTGCAAGGTCCTAGAGGGAAAAGCTGTAAATTCTCTGTAAAAGATAAAAAATAAATATAAACATTTTACATGTCAAAATGTTGGCAGGAAGAGCAGACATGTCCGCAACAGGTCTTGACAAAACACCCATGTTTGGTGTCTAAAAAGCTGCAAAACAAATAACTCACTAAATCACAACAGTTTTGTTTTTGTCGGTGTCGACATCTACCATATCCTCCACCTCCCAATGACAGGTCAGCTTATGTATAACATCATTTTGGAAACGTTAGTTAGATAGGTATAAAATGTACAAATGTTGTGGTTTGAAAAAACATGCAGTGTCACAATTTTCTGTTGGTGGGTGGGCTGCAATATCTTAGTTTTTACTTGGTGTTGACCGCTTATATTCTTGGTCTTAGGGTTACGGTTTTGTCTCGGTCTCAGATCCTCAAAGTCTTGTCTGTTTCTTGGTCTCAACCCCTTCAGTTTTAGTCTTATTTCAGTCTTGATGCCTCAAAGTCTTGGTTTTGACTTGGTCTTGACCCAGCAGAATCTTGGTCTTGTCTCGTTCTCGACCCCTCGAAGTCTTGGTTTTTTCTAGGTTTTGACCCCTCAAAGTCTTGGTCTTGTCTTGGTCTCGACCCCTCAGAGTCATGGTCTTGTGTCAGTCCTGATGCACTCCCGTTTTGGTCATGACTTGGTCTTTGTTCAGGTGGTCTTGATTACAACACTGGGTCTCCAACTGTATTACTTTGGTGTGTTATATTTTTTTTGTGGATTTGAGCTTTTCTCTTCAGATATAAAAACATATTTTTCACGAGTGTAAACCAGACCTCGGGGTCTACTCTGTAAGGCCTTGTATCGATCCCTCACTCCTGAAACTATTTAGTGTCTTCTGCTGAGAGAACCCTTTTGCTTTATAGTGAGCAACACTATTTGTTTTGTTTTTCAGCTAAAATGTTCTGAGTGATTCTCTGTGGCACATATTGATTTTTAATTCCTCCTTACTGGGTATCATCCAACTCTGTCTTTCTCTTGTCTGTCTCACTGTCTCTTTCATGCACACAAACACAGAGAAAACGACTCAGAACACACACAATGCTCTCATACAGTATCTTTGTTTTTTTTCTGGATTTTTGCCAAAAAAGTACTAGATTAAAGATCATTTTCACACAGATTTGCAGTCCCCATGCATATAAAAGTTGTTGTGGTGCCTCCTGCTGCAAGAGATCCTGATCAGATCAGTTTAAGATAATCAAGGTGCTGCTGCGATGAGCACGGTTCAGTTAATTGAAAAGAAAAGTGGAGGGAAAGTGCAGATATAAAGCTGATTATGCACCAGAAGTTATCTAAGTTTTTTTTTAAAAAGACAAAAAAAATACAGAGAATGATCATGGAAACTTCTTGCAGTGCTTGCAGACATTTTTTTAAAATACAGTTTTCACCACTCCCTTCTCATCTCGAGGTCATTGTAGACCAACGATTTGTTACACCCCTTAGGTGTGTGATAACAATGCCAAAATCACCATTTGCCATCTCTATGAGATGCACCAGGCTTTCACACAACTTAAATGTAAACACATCTGCAGCAATCTACAGTGCAGATGATGTAGTAAAGAGCAGAAAACTCCACATAGGTCAGGCAGGAGTGGTGGATGGGTCAAACAAACAGACTTTCACCCACACTGATCTTGTCCCAAAAACCAAGAGTCAAAGTTGTTTCAATGTAATGGAACATAACTTATGTAGGTATGGGATGTACTTACATTAATCACATATCACACAGATATTTGCTTCACATTACTTACTGAAATCCCAAACATGATGTCTTTTCCAAACCTAACAAAGTTGCTTTGTTACTTAAACCTAACGGCGACTGTTTAACAATACTAAAACTGTAGCTGATAAATCATTATATGCATATATATATATATATACACACACACACACACACACACACACACACACACACACACACACACACACACACACACACACACACACACACATTAGCACTCCTAATGATCAGTCCAGCTCCAATAAATCCAAAAATCAATACATGGCAGCAGATGTTTTAATTGTGGCAGGCCACCACATATAAATGAATGTGTGGGAAACCCTGTGTGTTATAAATACATGTAATTAAAATACTGCCTATACTGGAGGTATAGGAGGAGGTGAAACACTCTCTACTTCCTTCGCTGCCAACACTGAAGCAGGTGGCTGAGGTGAAGCATGATGGCAGATTAATGAGTTGAGAAAATGTGTTCAGAGAGGATCAGCCAGCCAGTGAGAGGAGTGAGGGTCCAATATCTGGCTAAAGCCTGGTATATACTGTGGGATTTTGGGCTGTCTCAGATGACAGATGACCATCATGACAGAAACATGGCGATATCTTTGGTCGTGCCTCTAAAACTGTGGTCCTACATCACACAGTGAGAGAGGTTCAGGGACGGCTATTGTCACGGTTGTGTGATCAAAGACAGCCTGGGATAAAATTCTGACAGCGTCAGAAATTTGTGATGAGCATTGCACTGTGGGAATTATTGTTTTCCCGATACCAAAATTATGACTTCAGTAAGATACCTGCCCAAAATACCTTGATACCAATACTGAAACGATACTGCTGCAAAAATCTTAAACACTAGGAAAAGTAATGAAATAATTTTTAAGATGAAAGTCCCAACATTACGGAAATGAGGGGCATGGCAAAGGATAGGTATTTACATTACCTTTGAGCTGTTTTTATTATCAATTTAAAAACATTAATATTGTAGAAATTATCTTTTAATGGAAATCTGGCATTTTGCCATCAGTTTTTTCTTGTCTTGCAAAGTCAATAAAGCGCTATGTTTAAACTAAACACAAGAGAGTGCTGTTCTGTAATTATTGATTGGATTTGCTGAAATTAACTAACAACACCTGATCAAGACAGATTAACTCAGCTATTGCTCTTGTAATTTTTTTTGCATTTTTTGTTTCTCTGTCACACTTTGTGTTGTTTTCAAATACAGCTGGAAGGTAAGGCTGCCTCAGCTGGATGGTTGCAGATTTTGCTGGCATGTGTTTCTGTGCCTTGTTGGGTGGGAGAGATATATAAATGATGCTAATGTTAGTTTCAGGAGTTTAACGACTCAGTTTGATAGCCTATAAAAACAATATGTACAAACGATAGTAATGGTAAGTCTGTCATTTTGTGATCTGGCTCTAAAAGCTCAAACCCAAGATTATTAGTCTGTACACCACAGCAGTGCACTAAAGTAGACCGAACACAAACTACAAAATTGCTTCCTTATTTACGGAGGTCTCTGCTCTGCATGTGCGTATGGGAGCATGTAATCATGTTATCTATCACATTTTCTAACCAACCTGTCCCTCTTTGAATTCCTTAATCAAGTCGCCATGTCTGTCGGCAAGGTGCTTTGGATGCTTTGATCTTTTAATCAAGTGCTTTGTTGTGTCCCTTTGCCTGCAGGTAGTGAAAGCAGAAGACTCAACAGCGCGCACTCAAAGACAGCCTCACTGTCGCAAGCGGAGAAACAGGGCTCTTATTTAAATTCATAAAGTATTGGTATTAATAAATGGTGGTATTGTATGGTTTTAAACAGCTGATTACCACAATAGTTTTCTAGTATCTGACCTACGTCTACTGACCAACCAATAGAAACGCAACATCAAATGACGCACTGAACAATGCAACTCTGCTAGTGCATGCCAAATGCTAATAGATGCCAATAGTTAATCCAAGCTCTCGTTGCAAAACTGGCATGCCAAGTGGGCCTCTTTCCCCAGCCACAACCACGTCCGCATTCTCCTCCTCTTCTTCAGACTTTTTTGAACACAGATAAACTCCACTATAGCAAAGGTTCGATTTGTTTGTTTGCAGAGGACATTTTCTTCTTGCGTAGTGACGTCGATGGACATAGGTTGTAGCATGCAATTCACTAGGTGATGTCATTGCACAGTCTGCATAATCAAGTATACATACAAGTATACAAGTTTATTAAGATTCATTTCGCAGAGTGTAGCTTGCACTAAATTTATGAGATTGCAAAAATTTCAGTCTGCCGTAGGCTTAAGACTCAGACTACTTGTTTTTACCCTTACCTCTCCTGTCCACCCTACACCCTATTTATCTCTTTCAGTTTAGTTAATAAATCTAATTTATTTTGATGCCTAAGGAAATCCATTCACAAAGCACAAATGGTTTGGTCCATTCACTATCTGGGTCAGATTTATAGTGGCAACACACCATGGAGAGCAGCCAGTATGTCCTGTTTCTCCAGCTCCTCTTGGGAGATCTTGGGTTTCCCTCTTAGCCAAGCTGTGATTACCCACTCTCATGGGATCTGCTCCCAGTACATCAAACCCAGAGCAGTGGTAAAAGGACATGTCGAGGGGCTGTCCTCACTTTCAACTGGCTGTTGCTTCATGAGGAGAAGCAATGACTCGTCCTTGATCACTGACCTTTTCAATTTTAAACACAGTGTTTGGAGGTTGAGGGGACAGCAAAACAGCGGCAGGTAAAAGCATACAGAGGTTTCACTAAAACCTTGTCTACACTGACAGGGAGGGTCAACAAATGCAGTGAGATGCTCAGGTCTCAGAATATTTCTGCAGGTGATTCCAGCTTTCAGATCATGACTGTCACTGGGACAATTACGTTTGTTCAAGCATCTTCGGTGAATAATTTTAGCTAGATTATAATGCAGTACTTTATGTCCAAATAATGGGTGAAGTTTTACAATTTTAGACTTTCATTTGTTGTTGTTTTTTGTTATTTTTGTTTTTTTCTTTGAAATGTGTGTCTCCCTTTGTTTCATTCTTTGTCCCCTCCCTCCTCCCTCTCTTTGAGTTCTTTTGTACCTCTGCAGCAGTTTGACTTGCATGGTACATAATTGACATGTCTGTCTCTTCAGAGCTGATCAGATTTGGTGGAAGAATGAGAGGAGCAGCTGCTCCAAATGAAAACAAACTTTCACACCCAGAAGAAAGAACTGTTAAGTGTCACGTTCAATTTCACTGACGTTCTGCTGCTCCATCTGTGCTGAGAGTATGTTCTGCACTCTGAGAGTGTGGTGCAAAGCATAACTGAGCTGTATATGTATTTCATTAGCACCCGTAATGAAAGGTGCAGCTCCAATAATAGTAAATCCTTCTGTGGCGGCAGATTTGTTAATCACTGTGGGCCACCAGATATATATGAATATGTGGGAAACCCTGGATAAAAGTAGGGATTTTTTTCTTTTCCAAAAAGAAATAAACCTAAAGGAAACAACCATTATAGAAGCATAAAGGTGGTGGTGTCCTCTGTATCCAAGACAGCACACACTACCCCAAAGCTGCTCCCTGCACTACGAGTAATGCTGTGAAAAGCATTTGTTGCCATGTCACGTCTTGGCAGGAACAGGGAGCTAGGCAAGTTTTTCCTGGAGTTGTAGAGACCTGCACCAACTGAAAGAATCCCTGACAGAAAGGTACCACCTCTGGGCCAACGAACATACCAGAAACCAGACATGAGCAGGCTGCTGTGACAGCTGAATCAATCAGTGCACGAGATGTGTCAAAAATGTGTGGCAGCCTGGACTGGACAGTCGAGGAAGCTCCTGAGCAGTTGATGTTTTTAGGAACCGTTATCCTTTGATCTTGAGGAGTTTTAGCCCAAGCTTCTGACAAATCATTCTCCACTCTGACCATAAAACAAAGGAGTTACCTGGCTCAATTGGCCCATCTGTCTGATGTCTTCCCACACTTACAGTGCTACAGTAGAGCATGCTCCAGATGAAGATGATGCAAGCCACTGCAATAAAAACTGCATGGCCGGTGATAACCAGTAGCAAGGTGCCAACTCAGACTTTGCCCATATATATCATTAGTGTTTACCAAGTGGAGATTTTGCGATCACTAATTGCATCACACAAGCTAGCTCTTATACCGTAATTAGATGTTAATAAATATTCACACCCAGTTTATGCCAGGTCTTACTGTTGTGTAGCTAACTGAAGCTGCTAGCTGACAAAAGTAATTTAGATTGAAGAGTTAACACCGAGTTCATTACTTAATACAACTTTATATTGAATAAAGATGCGGAATACTTAATACTGATACTGATTTCAGAAGATTTTTTATGATATTTTACCAAAAATAACACATTATACCTCAAATTACAATTATGGTAATGACATTAAACTACATTGCCAAATTCCAGCCTTCTTCTTAACTACATGCATACTATTCACTGTAAGACACCTTTCTCTTACAGTTTGTGTCTAAAAATAGAACAGTGTAATACCTTCATTTACAAATGATTTGTAGATGCATTTTATATAGTTTGCCCCCTTAACCCTTTGAAACCTGGAGCGACATCACTTTTACTGTCGTGTATTCAGACACCCTCACAAGTATTTAAACATTTTAACACTGACCAAATCTGATTTCGTTTGAAAACATGGGGAAAAAAAGGCAAGGAAAAGAGATTTCCCTTAAATTGCAAGAAATTAGTAGTATCAGATCATCTTTTTAAACTAGACAGAACTATATATTTATAATTACAATAATGATATTATTTTACAGAATTATTATAACTTTTTGAAAAAAAATTTCAGGTGATTTCCTTGTTTTTTATTTATTTTTTACTTTCCTGTTGTTTGTTTGTTTGTTTGTTTGTTTGTTTGTTTGTTTTGGGGGGTGTTGTGCTAATTTTTAGGTAATTGGTCTATTGACACTAGTTACTTTCAGTTTACAGAGTTGATTGCCTCAGATTTAAACCAGGTTGACGCTGTTTTCTCAACAGATTTACACGCATCTAGTAGCATAGTTGCAGATGCAACCAACTCAAACTTCTCCTATGAGCCAAGAGTGTAGGAGAACTACAGAGGCTGACACAAAACATGAATGATCTTATCATGAATGGTCTTATCTAGTGCTACTGTTTGGTTTGTCTGTTCTGGGCAACAATTCTTAATTTCAGGTGATTAAAAAAAGACATTAAATCATAGTTATTAACATTGTATTCCATTTCTGCGAATTTACCCCCACTGGAGCTTTAATGTTTGCAACAAGAAGTTTTTGCAGAAATATTGTGATAAATAGCTGTTGTATTCCAATCCACATGCGTCAGTTATGAGAATACACATAGAATAACTGGTATTTAACTGGTTTGTGTTTTACATACAGTATGTGGCTCCAGATGCATAATTCCTGTCAGGCCTGTGCATTGTTTATTGGCCTCATAGTTTCTTGTTGTTGGTTCAGTTAGAGACTCTGGTCCCTCTGTACCTGCGGGACATCCCATTGCTGCAGTGTCAGCTTCCAGCTCTGTATCACTTATGTGCATAGGGCCAGTGGGTGCTCAGTTTTCCAGATTCAGGATGCAGGCTGCAGCTCAGGACAAAGCATCTCTCTCTACTTTCACAGTACTGTCTACATTCATTAGAGATAAAAAAAAAGAAAATCAAAGTCATAACAATGGGATTTTGTCATTTAACCATGAAACAGAGGAGCTGTGTGACTGGAGATTTATATCTGGTCAAATGTTCTGTCTGTATCTTTGCTGCCGTTTGAATGACCTTGTCTTTGACAAACTGGACACCTGGTATTTTATTTTGCTGTCTTCCCTGTTTCACACAAACACACACCAACACACTCAAGCAGTAACACAAACACACACACACACACACACACACACACACACACACACACGTGAAGTGACAGTAAGTGATATGACAGACAAAGACTTCACAAAGACTTATACACATACGTATATTACAGAGGCAGGCTTTCCAGGCAGGTGACACACAAACACACACACACACGCACGCACAGTCGCACACACACATGCGCGCGCACACACACACACACACACACACACACACACACACACACACGCACACACACATAGGTGTCTAGTTGGGAGGTTTGGGGGACAGTTGATCCCCAGACAGATTAGGCTGCAATCTGAAATCTCCTCAGGCCAGCCCTAAGAGCATGTGTACACACACACAAACTCACTCTCTTCTCTCTCTCTCTCTCTCTCTCTCTCTCTCTCTCTCTCTCTCTCTCTCTCTCTCTCTCTCTCTCTCTCTCTCTCTCTTGCTCTCTCTCTCTCTCACACACACACACACACACACACACACAGCGCCAATAGACCTTTAAAGTCACAGACTGAACAGACATAAGAGACTCGCTGTTTAAAAAATGAAAAGTTTGAGATGAGAGTAGAGCTAGTCTGACCATCAGAGAGTTTTTGTAAGGCTGCTATCAGAAGTGTATGAAGGTTTTTATTTTAACATTAGAGAAAAAAAATCATGCACTTGCAATTTAATTTATTTGGGCTTTCCACAACATTTGTATAGAGCCTCTGACCTTTGGCCCTTTTTAAACAACGCAAATGATCCAAAAGTTGGCCTGGCGACCTCTGAAGAGTATGTTGCTGTTGTTTATAACTGTGGTGGCCAATGTGTTTCAGACTGATCAATTGGTTCTAAAAACAATCTTCGCTTAACCAATAAACTGGCAAATGCAGCATGCAACTCTCAGTTGAAATTCAGAGTTATGAGGAGGCTAAGGACAATATGGAAATAGCATATTCAGCTGCACTGTGAAACATCCACCCTGCCTCCTAGATACTACGTTTGTATGGTACTAAATTGTTTTCTTCGTTATGTTGGCAACATAATCTCTGCCTTTTAAAAGTTCAGAGACAACAGTTCTTTCGGGCAAAGAAACACTTATTTCTTGTACCGCGTAGGCTTCGAAGTGAAAAAGTCCAACAAAAGGACTTTGGTGAAGGTTAGGGAAATATTCTGATTTCTGTTCAATGTTTATAAAAAAGCCAATTTAAAAAAAAAATGCTGTACTCACTGTAAGAGGCTACTGTCTGAACAATTGTCTATTTTGGCTAAAAACTGAAACATGTTGTCAGATAACAATCAATCAGTATCAACATTTTTTGCAACTTGCCAGATGCGTTAATTTCCTCATTATGTTAATAGAAAGCTTAACTTGCTCAGCATTCTCAGTTTCCCTCAAAACTTATTTGTTGTTTGTTGTTTCAAAATAAATGTAATTTATATTGTCTGTAATTCAGAATACACTGAACACACATCTGAAGAGTGAATTAAAGGGCTGTCACATGCAAAGCATATCAGTCAGTTCGACATCACGCAGCACAAGGTTGAAATTTCAAAGGAGATAGTGGTGCACTCGCTCAGGTGACTTCACAAGCAATAATGGCAGGTTTTACAGATGGAGGTAAACTACATTGCTCTTTGACCTCAGATATGATAACCTCCAAAGTGGGTGTCCATGCAGCGATACTTTAATTGTAGAGAAGAATAAAGTCAAAGGAATTTTTGGTCATTTCTGAATTGGACTACTACAACTCTACTCTCTGAACTTGTTCAAAACAAATTTGAAGCGTAACAGAAAATATTAAAGAAAACAGGGTTACAAGGTTGGAAAATGATTGATCACCACTGAAATTCACTGTTGGAGCTGCCTCCAATTCCCTGATTAACCTGCAGCTCCAATCAGCTAGGGACCACTGCAAGCACAAACACAATACATAACAGCAAGACAACGGACACAGGCCCTGGCAGAGGCCCTTGGGCCATCACAATGAGAATAAAAAAAGATAATATGATTGCATTATGTGCTAGGTCGCGCACTGCAAGGAGCAAGCTACATGGAGTGAGATTTTGATACTTAAAATAGATTTTTCAGTAGACTCCTCAGAGCTCTTCAGTCAAGGATCATTCAAAATGGGCTAACCCTTTCCTGAAATCCACCTCACCTTGCCCTGTGGGGCTGCTAACCTGCACTAAAATAATTTTAACTGTAAAATATTACTTCAGCCTTCAAACACTCTCATTGATCTCACAGGATGGTCATGATGCTCCATGCTGTCAGATCAATAGTTAAATGAAACCTTCAGTAAAGGTAACCTTGTGCTGATGATTTTCTCTTCACATATCTTGATCAGATAAAATGTGTTAAGGGCCACTGGTGTTTGATTATACAACAGCTGCTTTTTCTTTACTCCAGTATATTTCATTATTTATCCACAGTGTATCTTTTGATGTGCTGAAGCTACCCCTCTGCTTTCTACAAGCGCACATTTTATGAAAGAGATCAAGTCCTTGAAAAAGTCTTTGCTCGCCATTTAGGAGTAAGCTGCTTTGGATTGATTTTTGAAATGTATATGTGTGGATACTGAGGAAGCATATTCAAGGTTTAATAGTCATTTTTCACTTTGGCCTGTTTCTTTCAGCTCTTTAGACCATATTGTAAAATTGGAAAATGTCCTGAAAATGCAAGTTTGATTCAAAGAAATTACAAAAAGGCATAAGAGCCTTCCTTGAAAGTTTGATTAGAGCTCTTTCTCTCACTGTCATTCTGTCTATCTCTGAGTTAGAGGTTTATAATATTTTTTTCTTCCTACATAATATATTAATGTTCTCTTGTAGCTCAATAGATGAGCTTGGAAAATTGACCCCTCTCCTTTTTATTCATTTCTCCTGTTTTTGCTCGCTGAGATTTTCTTCTAACATGATTTCTTATTTGTGTTTTGTGCAGGTTCGACTACCAGGAGCTGCTCTATAACTCCAGTTTCTGCCTGGTTCCCCGCGGCAGACGTCTTGGATCCTTCCGCTTCCTCGAGGCTCTGCAGGTGTGTGTGTCTTAATACATTATGTGTGTTTGTGCTGTTAAGGATTATGTGATTGTATATTCTGTGTATGTCCCTGTGTGTGTTCAAGATGCAAACTACAGGTCAATACATGAGAGAAAAGGGTTCAGTATGACACAAACTAAGTTATATCATGTGTCATACGAGCATGTGTACAGGCAAAAGTACCCTTTACCACAGCTGAAGGCAGTTTCAGGGTGTTTCAAACACTGTTAGACAATCTGGCATGAGGCCTCAAAGGTATACTCTGCAGAAATTGTCGTTTACTGTTTACACACAGTATTTCCAGTGAAAGTAAAAGCCAGCCCCAGGTTCACTAAATTATTTTGCACTGTATTTGCAATTCTCATAGCTTCCTTCTGGATGCATGCTGCTTACAGTCTGCCACCTGGTTGCTACCCTTTATATTCTGACCTCATCTGCATGCTTCGCCCAGTAACGTCCCGAACACAGCAAAATAAGAATAAATATATTTTTTAAAAGTACAGGCAGAATCTCTGCAGATAAATACACTGCCACACACTTCTAGTAGGTTATTAGTGATCACTGAGTGGGATTATTTCTGTTTGAATCTGTTATTTTTGAGAAAAATCCTGCATTGCATACCTTTTAAGCACAGTTATTTCTACCTTTTGTTTGCCGAATTTTGAATAGAGATACAAGGCAAGCCACAAGTGTCCTTGGAGAGGTCGACTATTCACCCTTTGAAACCTTAGCAAATTGGCTTGATTTCTTTCAAAAACATGTGGGCAAACTGGGCAACGAAAGTAGTGTACTGTATAATGAAAGAGGAAATAACCCAACAATTAGCAAGAAATGTATAAAAAGTACAAAAAAATACCATAATAATAATAACAATAATAAGCAATAGTGATATATGAAAAAGACAAGGAAATGACCAGGGGAATGCGCTTACAAATTATGAAATTCATGTTGCTCATTGCCTTTTTTCCTAGATTTTGAAAAAAAATTCCATCAATTCGCTCACGGTTCAAAGTTTTAAATTCTTGTCATAGGCATCTGGAAGCAGAACTAGAAAAGTGATGCTGCTCCTGGTTTCTAAGGGTTATTGAAAGACTCAAAACAAAGTTAACTTCCTCAGCAGGACACTTCATTGAGCCCTACTTACACACAGCACATAAACAACATCTCCTGTACCTTTAATTTAAGAGGTCATTACTTTCTTTAGGTAACCTTAGACTGCATGCTTATGATGTGACATATCAACCTGGTCTCAGTCCCAGCTCATCAAATACCGATGCCTGGTCAGTGGCTCTCAGTGTCACGTTCAAAAGCAACAAGGCACACTTTAGCAGTGGTATGGGGCATACTGGCATCTTTTGGCAGAAGTGGAAGTGGAGGTGGATGGGTCAAACAAACCCTGGACTTCCACTTTGCTGACCACTGTTCTTGCCCCTTGTGAAACCAAGAGTCAACAGAGATATTTTTCTATTTATGTAGTGTGCTAGTATACTATGTTAGTAACGTATGTCAGGTGATGCATGTGATGTATGTCATGCAATGTTACAACATTAGTAACAAACATACTTTAAACCAAACCATAATGTGTTTTTTCTAAACTTAACCATGCGCTTTTGTTGCCCAAACCTACAGAATTAAACATTAAACATTAAACACGAATTTGAAGGTCTAAATACTGCTGCAATGCTAAAGTTCTCCAAACTGATGAGTTGAGATGTAACTCAGGCAGAGAAATGAGTCAACCATCTATTATGTTTATGTCAGCAATAAAAATGGTCAAATATTTCAGAAAATATTCTAATTGGAATTTAAAACCCTCCATGTGGAATAACCCTAACAATAAAAACTCCCTCTCTGGCCATTAAAAATCTTTAAATTCCCAGAAAGAATGCTCAGACCAATGCTGTAGAAAAATAAAGTTACTCGTTTGATTTCCCATGATTGTTATTCTCATTACTGGTAAAGGCCTGTCAGACAGTGTGTGGAGCTCCAGCTGGGCACTTCAACAAATCAAAGAGTTCCTCGTCCTCCTCTTAGCAACAGTTGATCTTATTACTATTGACAATCTGTCATCTCCCTGCCACAGAAAAGGGCCTGTTTCTGTAGATACACCACAGAGAAAAGAAGTGTCCTCAGACCGCAGATGTGTTCATCTTTCATTAGCACCTTGTTTCTATCTGTCTCTGTGTTGTTTTGACATTAAGTATCTGACTCTGCCCTCTGCCTGCTTCCTTCTTTCTTGTTTACCTTGCTGTTGTTTTTTCTCACTTTCCAATTATATATTCTGTTGAGGACTCACTGCACACTGAAGTTCAGGGATAAATAGGTTGCGCTTGCTTCCACCGTAAGGACTCATCTAGCAGAAGCACTAAAAGGATTTGCATACATGTTTTGACTCAGCACTTTAGTGCTTTTGAATATTTTATGACATCAAACTGATTTCACTGTGTGACTGTTTAAATCGAACAGTGTGTAGATCAGCTTGGACTTCAGTAAAATGAGATAGTTGACACTTTTAATTACTGGACAGGAACATTGCATAACTTTATGGCACTTATTTTTCAGGGATGACACACATTAACCCTGCCATGTACTCACTAAGAAAAAGTAATGAAAAAAAACTTTGCACTTCTTTATTTCTTTAAGCTACAACAACAAAAATCAGGGTTGTTTGTTTGTTTGTTTAACAGAGCACACATTTTTTTTAGTATAGGCCTCTACCAAACAGTTGAGATGTCATTTCATGGTATTTGTAAAACAGAAAGAAAAAAACTAAAAATTACAAATCATTTATTGTTATTATGCCTGAAATATGTTAGTATACCAACATATATCAGTTCAAGACCATGGAATGAGTAGTATTATAGTATTAGCAGCACAGACATTACTTTAATTTCTTTTTTTTTCATTAAATTAATCCTTTTTAATTTCAGAAATACTTCTTTCATTACTAGCTTCCTTTAGATGCGATCCGAGAACACAAACTGTTTAAAGACACAGTGATATCTAGTGTATTTTTTTTAGGATAACATACCCAAAGTGAATGGTGGAGATTGCTCAGTCAGGTTGATTTAAATTTAACACACTGTCATTAAGATATAGTGACTCAAAATGTGCTTTACCAAACAGCTGAGCAGACTGTAAAACATTAATATGATGACAGTGTGTGAGTTTCAGGAAGAAGAAGAAAAGCAACAAACAAGACATAGGCCTTAACTGAGCCCTATGTGATCTGCGTTAAGCACTTTCTGGCTCCGTATATTCACTGTTTTCAGTCAGAAGTAATGAGCAAGAACTTTGTGGTGACATTAGACAAGGTTAAAAAAAAAGTTTTTAGTTTTTCTTTGTTTTTTTTTTTCAAGGAAGATGCACAAAGCGCTAGGACAAATGACTGGCAGAAAAAAATGGGCAATACTAAATTAAATGTTCTTCTTAAATGCTTGCCAATTATTTTAATGGCTTTCTCAACAAATCAGGCCAGATAAGAGGACAGAGTGTAGAAGAAAAAGGAAAAAGAGAGAACAAGAAGTGAGCTAAGGTAAAACGAATCATCAACATTCAGAGGGCAGAAAAACAAAGAGACATGTACAAGGATGACAGTGAGAAAAAGACAAGAAAAGAAAAAGACATCTGACGGAGCCAGACTAATCAAAGCAGTGAGGATCTGCGTCGACAGGTCACTGATCATGCACTCGGCATTTTGTGAATCTCCTTTAATCTCTCAGCTTCACTTGATTGAGAATCCAGTCGAACTTGAACTTTAAATGAAAATACCAGACTTATTGAATTTTTATTTTTTCACTCCTGTCTAAGGCTGCTCCACTAGCAGGGACTACAAAGACAAATCATACAGTATGTCATTAAAGTAAAGCCATTTGAAGTGTGACACTCTGGACTTCAGACTATGATCTCCCCAGATTAGTCCCGATTGTCTTTTATGAAATCTCTTATTACTAGAATTTGGAAGCAGCATGTGAACCCTAAATGAATAGTAGTACTATTCACAAATATAAGGTCATTCGAGGTGTATGTTTCAACAACTATGACTGCTATATGACCAGTGTACAAAAAGTTCCCATATTTAAAAAAGCTCATGTGAATTCATTATCTAATGAATGTGTTAACCACATATGAGAAGCCTTTTCCTGCATGTGCATGTGATTTTAAACTGGTAAATTTATTTCATATCCTGAAATAGATTTATATTTAGTGTTGTATTTCATACCAAAAAAAGACAATTATATTCAATATTAAATGTGAAACACAATTCATTTGACATATGAAGACATTGAATTTACATCTATTTGCATAATAACAGTATAGAGAATTAGCAACAATGTCATGAAACAGTGCATTCTAGGCGTCCTTTAGTGCACGCCTCTCCAAGGGAGACAGAAATCCAGAAAGGGTGGCAGTATGCACCTAAAAGTTGGTACTGCCATCTGCCAAAAAACATGTCGAAGAAGTCCCAGAGCCGGTAAAGCTGAAGCAGGAAAGGACCACTTCTTTCAAAAATTAAAGGAAGCAAACAGCCTTGATCTGTATGAAAACAAGGACTGGTCATTGACTTAAATGAGCTGCCAGATATAACTTTTCCAGATGTGCTTTCATACCTTGTTTGTGGTGTGAACGCCGACACTTAAGAGCAGGTCAGAAATGATTAAGTTAAGTAACCTAATGGCCACTTACTACAAACACATCTCTCTGTGTCGCCACTTTAAACTCATGAAAAAAAACATATTTTTCTAGTTTTTGTTACAGTGATTAATGGCAGCAGTAAATATTGAAGGTATTTAGATTTATATTAGACAAATAAAAACACAAACCATTTTCATTAGTTTTTTTTCCCCAACTTTTCAATTCTACCACTACCTAGCATCTCCAGATGGCATTATTGTTAATGCCACAGTCTAGATTAGCATGATTGCTTTCCATATTCCTCAGAGCTGAGCATCGGAACGTTAAAAAAGAATTGATTTTTCTCGATAACGTTGTTTTAATCTAACAGTACTTGATCTTGACCATTGCTCTGGACTCCGTTAGTCTTGCATCAACTACATTCAATTGCTTCAAGAAATAACTCAGCCAAAATATAGGTTTGAATTGCAGGGTAGGGTTTTATGCAAGATGGTTGCAAGGTTTTTAGGTAACTGGCAGCTTTCCACCTTTGCCAACATTCATGGCATGTATCATGATAATTCCTCATATAATGTGACTTTCATTTCATATTTCCTACAGTAACAGTAACATCAACAGATCAACCTATAAATCAAACAATCAGTCAATTCACTACTACTGTGGACAATAATGACTACTGCAAAATCACTCGTTCTCTGCAAAATTACTCCCTCGCTGTGGCTAGCTAGTGCTGGATCTGCAAACAGACACCTGCTTTTGGTACACACTTCCTTTTGTGCCATAAATCAATATTTCATATTTCCCATGAGATCATACCAGGATGTAGGCAGAATTGCATAGTGAAAGCTTCAGCATTTAATTTAAAATGAAATGTTTAAACAAAAAAAAGTTATTTCTGGAGGCTTTGCAGTCATATCAAAATAAATGAATACATAAAATAGATACCTGAGCAAACAAAGAGCATGACACTCAGAGTTCAAACTTTTTCTTCATTCATCTTTGACTCACTCCTTAAAAAAGTGTGTTGTCATCACCTGACTGGACAGTGAACTTAACTTTTAGGTTCTTCATTCTCACCACCTTAAGGGGTGAAAAAGTTACACTTTACATTTTATAAAGGCCTACTTTTACTATTCAGCATTATTAACTCTGCAGAAAGAATGAAGTATTTTTCATAAAACCAGCTTTCTTAGATAAGAAACCGGCTTTGGCTAATTCCCATTAACAATAATTTAATGTCTCTTATATAATTTAAACAGAGAATATAATGAAAGTACACCACAGGTTTATAGATGAGGCGTAAAATATGTAAAGTGAAAGAAATTATCCAGAAAACAGCATATTTTCCAGTTTAATAATTACACAGTTTAATAATGCGGCAGAGTGCACAATCAACTCCTATCCATTAACCACAAATGATGAACACTTTCAAGAGCCTCATCATAAAATGACTTTGCAACAACACATAGAGCTCCTGTGGGAAATGAAAAGAGCTCCTGATGAATTAAGTCACATTAATGAATCCTCTAAATATTGATGCATGCAGGGAAAATAAATTAATACGCTTTAGTTTGTCCTTAATCTTTTTGGCAACTACGTTTGTTTCTGCAAAACTCTCACTTGGAACACGTTGAAAGTGTCTCATCAGAGAGAAACTACGTAGAGGATAAATCCCTCAGTGGAGGGAAAAGTAGATCCCTCTCAGTGCCTGGTTTTAAACTTCTGGAGAGACTTTATGTGTTACTGGGACTTTCCTCCCCCTCTCTCAAGCTGTGAAAACTTGTCAATAGTGAACATTTTTTTTCTTTAAGACAAAAAAGTCCTCAGAGAGAAAAATATGATACATGAGTTGTCGGATATGACCAATAAAATCCAATACTTTAAACAGTTAGGGGATAAATAAACCCTGTGGACAAAGTATGTTCCCACACAATTACACACGAATAAGATCAGGTTTATCCAAATAAATCAAAAAATTAGAGATGGGCAAAAATGACACTATTTAAACACATATATACATTATATACATTACAAACATATATATCGAGGACTGTGTGATCACGTGGGAGTGGTGTGGCTGGAACCTGACAAAAAAATGTCATGTCATGTTAATACATCTGTCCTGGTTTACTTAAGTTTAACGCTTACTAGTGCTCTTGTCTATTTGTTTTTTTGTTTTTGTTTTTGTTTTTGTCTTTTGGTGTAGTCTGTCCTTATTTAATTAATTTTATTTTATTATTTTTGTTTCTTCTGTTTGGTGTTTTTTGGGAATTGTTATCTCTGAGGTGGTTTTGTGTTGTTGAAAAATTTAATTTAATTAAAAACTTTGAGTCAAAAAAAAGGAGATGGGTAGAAATAAATGAACACATCTGTTTTAATGTCTCTTGTTAAGTATCTGGTATGTACCAAAAATTATTTCTTCGTCTCTCTCTTCTCTCTCTCAGGCGGCTTGTATCCCGGTTATTCTGAGTAACGGCTGGGAGCTCCCCTTCTCTGAGGTCATCGACTGGAGGAAAGCTGCCATCATTGGAGATGAGAGACTTCTGTTACAGGTACCAATACATGATGGAGGGATTGGAGGATAAATTGGCTTTTAAGCAAGTACACAAGAGAGAATATATGAAGAAGAGACATTGAGGGATAAACAGAAAGGGTAATATTATTGAAATATGCATTTAGATAGGTCATACTAGGTCATGTCATTTTTCTATTTTATTTTGGAGTGTTATTCAGCCCTGTTTCCGAGAAGCTAGCTTTACATCTTCCTCTGGAAACATCTTCCAGTTTCACATGATACCAATATCATCACTCTAGCTTTAAAACTTAGCGCAGTACAGCTGTAAATGTGAATATTTTTCTGCTTTCTTTACTTCTCTATGAAACTAAAGTGAATGTCTCTGGGTTGTCAACTAAACAAGACATTTGCAGACATAATCTTGGGCTTTGAGAAACACTCATTGACTTTTGCACCATTTTCTGACATTTTATAGACCAAACGAGTAATCGATTAATTGAGAAAATAATCGATAGATTAATCAACAATGACATTGGTTGTTAGTGGCAGCCCTACTTTTAGGGGAGCCAAGCTCATATTTAAAACCTTTGATGTGCAAAAGCTACCACCAAGTAACCTAGATAAGGTTGGCAAACCTTCCTCACACTCTGTAGCATCAAAAGATAAATTGTGCCCTTTCAGCAGGGGTTAATTCAGTGTCTGGGTGGTGAAATGCTAACATCTTCCCTCAATATAATTGTCATCCCTGGCTCCAGATCCCTCTGGGGCAATAACAAAGGCCCAGCTGGGGCTGATTCAAACGCAGAAGCACAACACATAGATCAGGAGTTGCTGTTGAACTCCATGGTAACAGATGTATGCCCCAAACCTATTAAGAAATGGACATTTATTTCATAAATAGTGATTCAGGATTGGTTCAGTCACGTTGTGAAACAACAGATGGGTTTCAGAGCAGTAAAGCATAGCAGAGAGTTTAGTGTCAACAACATGAGGAGTTGTTTTAATGTTGCTTAAGACTGTTCAACTGTTAGCATCTATCAACACATAACTGACATGCAGATACTCAGTTCATGAAGACAGAAAACTACAGTTATGTGGCTTTTAATATTTTTTTAAATTATTTTTTCTGACATGACAGCTGAGATATTCGCATTCACTCACACCTCTGCCAGGAACTATTTTTATCTAAGACGCATTATTCCACCATTGAATCTCCTTCTGTTCCTTTTAATTACAGCAGCGGGCATAACTCGTGATATTTACATTCAGTAATTACTCTCCATATTTCTACGTGCCACCTGCATGACCTGCATGACCGCCTGGACGGCACAGATGTGTTAAGTGTGTGCATGCCTTTGATTAATATGTCCCCCATTATTGCTCTATCAGCACAGAGCAATGATGTCAATGTTATTTTCTCTGAGAATCGCACAACAACAGACAAGTCATCATTAAAAGTATTATAAACTTGGCTTTTAGATTTAAAAAGGACATTTTTTTAGCAGTAAACATGACTGAGACCCACAATGATGCACTAATGTTGTTTATAGAGGTTATTGTTGTGTGGTTTGGTCCCTTCCACAAAACAAAACCATCTATCTAAAAGCATGCTAATTGTTGGTTTAGATAATGTGTGTGAAGGAAGCATTATGTTTTGACGCTGTGTAAATGGCGCTCACATTTATCGCTGAACAAAAGGAGTGTTTTTTGCTATTAATTTGCTCTGTGTGGATGCGGGTGTATGAGGATTTGATAAAGATATAGAGGCGGCTATGAAAAAAAAGGGTGAAACCTTATATTTGTGAGTACAATAAAATAAAACACACAACATATATCTGAAAAAGCTACGAGGTAATGCATGAGCCTGGGACACAACAAATTGCCCTAAGGGCAAATGTCCAGGGTCGCTGCTGGCCATTTGGGCATAATTGTTACTTACCCTCAATAACTGATGGTGTTTCATGTTTAGTTTTTTTTACAGTTTTTTTCATTGTATTATTGGTATTGAGTACCACTCCGAAAGGCATTTAAAAGGTCTTAAAAAGTCTTAAATGAAACTTGCTTTAAGCTGCAGCAACCCTGTAATATCCTTTGGGCTCTGCACAGGCACCTTACTTCACCAATATTACTGATGCTTGGAAAATGGATCTGATAATTGATAAACTGTTTAAGTCAAGTCATAAAAGAAAATGGCTAAATTCTTTGGTTGCAGCTTTTCCAAACGTATCTTTCTTTTAGTTTTGTATCGTTGTAGAGTAAAACAAAAACAGGGAATTTGAAGGTGTTACCTTGGACTAAGGGAAATGGTGATGGACATTTTTCATTATTCTCTGACGTTTTATAGACTCAAAAATAGATACATTAACAAAATCATTAAAAATGTTTCACAATAAAAACATCTTTCACGAATACATAAAATCACATGTAACATTTAAACCATGCCAAACTGACATGTTTATTTGTGGTGTCTTATATGTTAGAAATAAACAAATTTGCCCATGTTGTTAGACGTGAAAAGGTGTTATACATGTAAATTTGTGTGCTTTGATAAATACTTGTAGCACAGGAGAGGTTAATGAGTGTGGCACGCCTTGGTTTTTATATAACAATGCTTCCCAGACTTTGAGGACACCTTGAGGCAGCTTATTTTGTTTCCTGCAGTCCTGAGACAGCTGGCAAGGTGGCAAGAGTTCAATCAGTTCCTGGAAAGAAAGTGTCAGAATAGACTTATTCAAACTCAGGATTTGGGCTTTATTGCACAGTCAGCTATTGTAATAAAAAGCATTAAAATACCCACAAACCATTTAGTTATTTGGTGTAGATGATAACATCTGTACAGTATCATAATAATACAATGACAAACATGTTTGCGGTTGTTAAACAGATTCTGGATGCTTGCCCTCTTCGTCTTTCTTTTCTTTTTTCCTGGTAACACACACACACACGCACACACTGTTCAACACAACGTCGGAGCTGGAACACCTGCTGAGAGAGTTGAATCTCATTACTTTCAATTACATCACTGAGAACTGCAATACCTGGCTGTTTAATATGTAGAGTTTCTGTTCCCCCTGCGGAGAGGAGACATCAACAACACACACACACACACACACACACACACACACACACACACACACACACACAAAATGCCCCTGCTGAGAAACATAAACACTATTAGAGTCAATCGGGAGGGAAGAGAAGCGAGCTGATTTGATTGGTGTTGTTTATATTCCACCTCAGAGAGCCAAACAATTAAAGTTCGCTCTGCTGTCAACAGATCCACTGACGTCATGACATCAACCTAACCACCCATACTCTGTCAGACCTTTTATTTCAGTTTTCACAAAGTAATCTGGGAAGTTAACATTGTACAATAAAGTAGTGAAAAATGTGTAAAAATCTAATAGAAATAAATTATACTAAAATCTGCTTTATGCAACAGAGCTGCTTTTGACTTCACTCTGTTATTGTGTTTATAGGCATTTTTCTTCACTCTGTTTCTAAAAGATTTTCAATTTCAAGTCAGATCTTAGATGGAAAACAAACTGTTTTTTCAGGCCCAGCTGAGAAAATTAAATGCAATCTAACAAGTCTCATCTAAGAAACAGTTCCATGAGGGCTTATCAAACAGCAAAATCCTGCACAATTTTCCATAATATTACAGCATTGGATTTTAACGCTTTCTGAACTTATCATGGCCAGTGACACCCGAAGAGGAAGCTGGGGGGCCATGGACAACATTGCTGCCCCCCCCTTCTGGCCTTCCCCGGCAAAAATAATTTGAGGCCAGCATTTATCTTTAACAGGCTGTGATGCTCATTTAAAGCAAAAATAATACTCCAAAAGTAGGCTAAATTATGGCGAGGAAACTACTGGCATGGGCATTTTCACATTGGGCTCTTTGAACGAGCCTTAACAGCATAACTGAATTCCTGACATTTAGTAATGGCTTGTGGTTGTGGTGTGCGACCCCAAGATTTTCAGTGGCCCCATCTGGCCACAAAGTCGTTCTGATCATGCAATCTCTTCTGTTGCACTGAGGTAAAACATCTTGGCAATTTTTCAGTGGAGAATGAGTTGAGAACATCCAAGACAGGCTCACTGTTGCTTCCAGCTGCCTCATAAAGCTTGAAGAAGTTGTGAAACATGAGGAGAAGCTAATTGGTCACAACTTGAGAGATGAAGCCCAGCAGCTCAGGACTCTTTGATTAACAGTCTTTGGATGGCGACCATTGTTTCAGCTCTGGTTGCTTTTAACAAATGGATATTTTCAGCATGGTGTTGGCACTGTAACTTTCAGTGGAGAGGTTTTGGGTTCGTGGCCAGAACACCAGAAGGGTCCTGGGCTCCAAATCCACCACCCCTTGAGAGCTGATGAGGCTCCTCAGGAAGGCAATGCTGCTCATTCCCTTTGCAGCTTCATTATCAAGCTGAGCGGGGCAGATAAGGTCATGTCTGACCTCATCAAGGAGGTAGTTTGTTTTTCTCCAAACTGAACATCAAGAGAGCACCCTGCTCCTTCTTCCTTGGCACATCAGGATGTTTAGCTCCCTGGTCAGGTTGGCAGGATCCTCGTCTCCCTTGATTTCATCCCTTCACTGCCTCTCCCCGAGGGTGATTACTGCTGCAAGGCACAAGCCAGCTGCTCATGTCCTCCATGACAATGTGAGCTGGGACCTCGGCTTGCCTCTGGTGCACAAGGAACAAGATATTTGGGCTGCAGGCAGGTCTGCTGAGTTTATTGGTACACTGCTGTTGCAGAGCTCCTTTTAGGTCGGTTGAGGCACAAAAACACAACTGGATGATTTGTCGTCACGTGAAATGTCCTAAATTTATGATGTTGTAGGGATAATAACATCTAGAATACTTTGACAAATGAACTCCATTAGTGCTGAAATAATTAATTGATGACCAGAAAATTAATTGGTGACAAATCTGATTGTAGATGAATTGTCTGAGTCATTTATCAGTTCAAATTACGAAGATGAAATGTGAAATAAAATGTAAGGATTTGTTATTTTTCTCTGTTGTATTACTGCGAATCAAAGATCTTTGGGTTTCAGACGGTATTTTTTAGTATTTCCTGAAGTTTTGTTGACGAACAAGGCAATAAATATACACATTTGTATGGGCTAGACCTATATGTATGTATATATATGAAATTGTTTCCAATTTGTAATAGGTTTTATATATAGTTTGTATGTATATGTTTTTACTTTACATGTTCATGTATTTAATGCATTGAAATTCAATAGAAGTACACAACAATGAATAGAACTCCCTGTGCGCAGCCAGTGTGATTGTCAGGTGCTGGTTGGGGCAGAAACATTTGAAGTGAAAAACAAGACTGACCACCGCACACTGGAGAACTTTACTAGGACTTCATTCAGAGCAAGCAACGTGTTTTACCTGCAGCTTCTTCAGGTTAGCTCAGTGAAATTACATGAGTGTTCACAGGTGTGATAAATAAAAATGAGTCACATGACTAATCCACTTTTTTTCTTTTTTTTTCAAAAGTGAGCATCATTCAAAAACATGACTATATTTTCTAAACATATAAACAAACAGTTAAAATGTCATGGCTGATACATATGTAACATTTCTGTATGGGTCTGCCCTGAAGCATTGATAGCTTTAAACCTGTTTTAATGGTCATTTGTAGTAGACCACTATAAGTATGTACTATTTGGTGTGAATTCAGTATTAGAGATGTACAGCAGGTGGTTTACATAATAAACTGTCCAGGGGATAAGTTGACGGACGGATGTGGGGGAAGAAGAGTCTTGAGGGAAAAAAGAATTTCCTCTAATCTTTTCTGCACGTCCATAAAATTACTTATGCTTCCTCCACCTGTCTGCTGGCTTTATGCTTTTTTTCTTCCAAACACTTGTTCTCATCCCCTCACCCAACATTGCTTAAAATCTAACTCAATCTATCTCCCTGTCATCTTTGTCCTCTGGCTTTTCTTCCTTCTCCTCTTCCTCCAGGTTCCCTCCATTACCCGGTCTGTGGGCCGTGACAGGATCTTGGCTCTCCGCCAGCAGACTCAGTTCCTCTGGGACGCCTACTTTTCTTCTGTAACCAAAATCGTCTTAACTACTCTGGAGGTAAGATTGAAAAAAAGCTCTAAATGGAAGTTTTGGACTTGGTTTTGTCAGGAGAGTATGACTCAATCAAGCAAACTGCTATATCTTGTTTTATACTGTAAGTTGCCGCTGGCAATGCCTCACCTCAAGTTTTAACAGAAATCTTTCTCCAGTTGTCAGTTATATTTTTTGACCTTTTTTCATCGAAAAATGTTTGGCTGAATGCGCCCTCTCTGTTCCAACAATGTTTTGCTTCATATTCATACATCTCCACCACTAATAACAATAAGAACAGGGCTCCGCTGAAGTAACTGGGAGTTGTTTGTCTTGTCCAAGGGCACCTCAAAATCAGTTTTTGATGGTGTTTTTTTAGGTCTGTGTTACATTTTGTTTCCAATTACAAAACTGCATTCTTCAATCACTTATCCTTCATTCAGCACATAAAAGGTAGAGTGATTATCTCAAATACAACTTCATGACACAAGAAGTCAAGCCCTGAACAGTAAGATCTGAGGCTGCTCTGATTGATGCTAGTGTTAGATTAGAAGCACAGGAGTGTATTTTCCTTTGAGCGACTTTGACTTACACCTTCACACACACAAACTCACAATGTTTAAAGCAGCAACATTTTGGTTGATTGCACTAGAGAAAGCTGTTTACACAACACTGACATAATATTACCTTAAAAGGTTAGTTCAATTTTATAAAATTGGGTTGTATGTAATACTCATTCATAGTCTTTTTATAAACACTTTTATTTTTTAGCATTTTCGATAAAGAACAAACACTCATTACGTCACTTAAACTGCTCAGCCATTACATTCTTTACAAATAGAAAAACAACAACAACTGAACAAGTCCTAGGACCTCACATTACCCATAAAATGAAATTTATATACACAGCAATAGAGGGTTCACTGTTACACCGTCAGGTCATTACAATCCACTACCCCCCAAATACAGGGCTCCAAATTAACAAGTATTTGAGCCTTATTCTCATTGAAGTAATTTTTAACCTTTTCAAGTATAACACATTTATCAACCCTTTTATCCATATATCACATGTGGTGCATAGTCTGACTTTCACACAAGTGGAATTTATAGTCAGTGTGTTACCTACAGCACATGGTTGTTGGCACGCCACCAGTATGGAAAAGCAGGCAGGAGTACAACTCAGAAACTCAGCAATATACTGCTGTGATCAGGGCCACCAGCAAAACATATTTAAGCCACTTAAAAGAGCAATGTTAGATTAAGTGTACGCTATATTTTAAATATTTTCACCACTTTACCTTAAGGTCAGACGGTCCTTTCCTTTGGCACTACATTTTTTTCAACAGTAGATCTTCCATATTCCTACACATAAGCGCAACTGTGCTGCTCGGTGGATTATGCCACAGATCAGCTCTTTAAGTCAGACTTTCAGTGGTTTATGGAAGAGACAAAAAATACAAAAAATAAGTGATTATTACTATAGAGATACATTTGTGAACCAGAATAAACAGAAGAACTTCTGCAGAGGGAGAAATACAGACGTTCTGACACAAGGCTGACACAATATCCACTCATACTGATCCTGATATTTTCAAGAAGCCTTTAGTAAGTGGCTAAAATACATTTTGTTGCTACCCCTGTCCACAGCATAACATAGTATAACACTAGTTACTGTTCACATTATCTTTTTAGATTGTTTTAGTTACTTAAGGCACTATTCTAATTTATGTGTTACAGGATACAGTTGAAAGATGAACATATAAAGAGTAAAGCACACTTTAGACACAAAACTGTTTTTAGAGATAATTTTGAGTCATTTGCTACTTTATGGGGTATTTGGTTATTGACTTAACATGATTATGGTATGAAGAATAATTTGTCTGATTTATTGACATGCTAGATAAGGAAAGGGGAAATATTAAAAGCAATCTTACATCTTAGAATCACATTTGTTTGATTGTCTTTGATTTAGTGAAATGCAGTTGTCAGTGGCAAACATGAGGAAGCAGTAAATTGGTGGGCTGATGATTCTGTCAAACTTTGACCACTGCAAAAGTTTGATTTTAACATAACATTTAGACTGGAAACAAGCGTTTTGATGCCTGAAATCCAAATAAAACGTGGGCACAAGGGGCAGTGTGAAGTGCCAAATGTGAAGGAGGTCTGTACTTTCTGGCAGCCCTCAGGTTAGACAGGCTGCAGTATGTGAGTGTGGGTGTATCTGCCTGCTCTCAAGACTAGAAAGCTAGAGGCTGGCTCATTAAATGACCTCGCTAGCTCAAGATGAGATGATGAACTTGTCTCATTGGAGAATAAAAACCTTCCTCCTCTTATTTTATTCTCTGTTGTTAGTTCACTTAGTCCTCCGGTACTATTTGCTCTCTGAATACAGACACAGAACATAATAATCTTCCTAATTAACACCATCATCATCACATAAACATCAGTACAATCGCTGTGATCTCTTTAGCTCAAGTCATTGTTGCAATCATCGGCACTTTTTATCATCATTATTTCCATCATTGCAATAACACTGAAGTCACCATCGCACCATGTACTTAAAACATAACAACAAGGTCAACTAGTGAGCTAACCATTGCAGGCGATTAACACAGGCAGGCACAAACGAGAGAGGACACAAACATTTTCAGAGAATTGTCTCAAGTGCAGCTCACTTTTATACAATGTATGTAGTTGTTTGAGCTAAGAGGTCCTTGTCCTGAAAAATGTTGAAGACCCCTGCTTGAAGTGACTTATTTTGGTTGGATAATAATGATGATAAATAATAATAAAAATAGCATTAAATGAATGAAAACACAATCTTGTATATAGTTTGTTAGTTCAAACTTCCACACCAGAACTTTTTTTTAGTGCATTAAAGTACAGAATTGGTTGGTGTCAAACATTCACCAGTTTAAAATGACAACAGACCAGTTATATGTATGTATAGATCCCATTGCAGCATTCTTCTTGTTAAAATCCCAGCACAAACAACACCTAGGTGACACCCCTAAATGCCCAGCGCTAGCAGGGTATGAAATTAGACAGAAGTCCACTGATGGCTGTATACCGCTGGCCAGATGTGCTAAAAACTCAGAGCCAGCACGCCACCAGGCTAAATGAGTGAAATGAGGCGTTGTTGATAACCGTAGTGGCCCACATACTGCGAGCCTGACAGTTGGTGTCACAAGGTGTGTGCATGTGTGCGTGTTGTGTGTGTTAAGAGCTGGCTGCGAGTGCCAATTTTCCACAGATCAGTAGTATCTCTGGAGTCAGAGGGAAAAAGAAAACCAGGATGCCTAAAAAAAACTGTCCTTCCATACTTTGTTTTCAGTATTGTATAGATGTCAAAGTAAAGTTGAAAATGTTAAATATTTTAACATTTATGTATCAAAAATCTTTAAAATTCATTATATTAAGAATTCAGTATTTTTTCACTTTTAAACTATAATACCTTTACAATAAACCCCCTGTTGTTGTCACTACAGTGGATGAATAATTTTAAACCACATAAATTAATTTAAAATAAATAGTCTATTAGCTATCAGTTATGTGCTTTGTTTTAAAATGTAATGCTTTTCAACATTTTTTATGTCGCTGTGAACTTATTAAAAAATCAGAAAGCATATGTTTACCATATAATTACCATATAATTCCAGTCATTCTATTGGCTGACAGATTCTTAACAAAAAAATCAGTAATGAGCCTTGACAATCCCATAAACAGTGGGTTTAGCAATTATACTCACACACTCATACATATGCTTGTCTCATGCCGACGTGATGACGTATGTTTCGGTGGCGTAAAAACACTTCTTAAGCACCGAGTACTTAAAGCCCTCACACCTTCAGAAAGTCTGCTGGGGTTCATGATAAAGAGACCTGAATTCATTGCCTGAATTGGTGACAAGCAGAGAGAGAACAGAGCCTGTGGTCATGAGCTTTCCTCATAAGAAATATATATTTTTTGCTCAAATCCCACAAAAGCTTGTCACTCAGCAACTGCTGAGCCGGCAGGCTACATGATCATCCGTCTGCCAGCGTCAGTCAACACCTCTCATCCCTCAATAATGGAATATAAATACACTCTGTGTGTGTCGCTCTAACTCTGTATTGTTGTTGTGGTCAGTCTTTGATTCCTGCCATGGCATGACAAATCTGTGTCTTGTGTGTGTATGTTCAATTACTCAAATAATGTGCTTTACTACAAATATGAGGAACTTGTAATTAAGTTGAGTATTTCTATTTCGTACATTATGCCTCCACGCCATACCTCTACTGTACTTAACATTCTCTACTCTACCTAACATTTTACTTAACAACATTTATTTGCAGCTTCTGATTACTTTACAGATAAACATTTTACATACATAACAAACAAAGATCTTAAAAAATATGATCTGTCGTTACAGATTAAACTATCCAAAAGTATTTAAGAATTATTCAAATTAGCTCCACCTTGATCGATTACAACAATAAAATAGGGATGCACAATATGTTTTTTTTTTTTTTTTTGAGCAGGTAATTATCGGTTATCGTTATGGGCTAATAGAAAAAAAAATCCATATTGTGGCACAACATGTTTGTCGCTCTAGTCCGTACTGCATTTGTTCTTCTTCTCTTTCTTTATTGGTGGATCACAAACCAACTTTAAAGGTGTATCCCACCTAATGTAATGTGTGTGCATGATACTGCCTATGTCAAGTCATTGAAAGCAGTTAGTTTTTATATTATTGCTGCTATTTATCAGCTATATTTTTATTGTCAGAATAATGGATAAAAATATAAATTTACCATAATCAGCTGACAGTTTATTGGCCCGATATATATATTGTGCATCCCTACAACAAAATGCTTCTTACACATTAAAACATAACAAACAATTATGCAGTAATATCATTTATACCTGTTTAACACTTGAAAGGGCCCTTTTACTTTTAATTTTGATACTTCAAGTACATTTTTATACTACTTGTAAACAAGTCAATTAAATGATTTCTACATTACAGTATTGATACTTTTGCTTAAGTAAAAGATTAAATTAATTCTACCACTTGTGATCAATGTCCTTAAAAAGTTTATTATTTCAGAACTTAAATGGCTTCACTGTATCATTTTAAAAATTAAAAGAGATACCTATACTTAATTACAGTAGATAGATGATATCCTTGTTGCTTAACTTTAGATGTTTGTGTATTCAGAGGCCCAACAGCAGATTGAAGTTGTGTCACTGGTCCTCCTCTAAGACTCCCTAAAGACTCGCATCACTCAACCTACTAACCCGACCTTTGCTAACAAGCCAGATGGATAATATTAGCTAAATAACTAATGGACTCCTCATGTTGGGAGCAGGTTGATGCCCCAAGTGAATGAGTTCAAGCATCTCAGGTCTGTTACCCACGAGCACCAGCTGCAGCTAAACAGCTGGCAACTTTTATTTCCAAATGATATCACGTGTGGATTTAGAGTGGAGAGTGTAAAGAAGGTGTCAGGAGCACGGGTGTGTTAGCTATAATAAGCCACATGATGTGTCCTTATGTTCATATGGCCAATTTATTGTTTCTGAATCAAATATGACAATGCAAATTAAATAAAAATGCGATAGAATTAATTTTACAGCTTTGTTTATACCTAAATTAGCTTCACGTTGAATTTGTAACAGCATTTTAGAGGTGTATGTGTACGGTTTTTAGAAAGTTAATACAACTTCTTATTCATTTCAATTTCAATACAATTTATATTATAATTAATTACTTACAAGAAGAAAGAGAATTTTTTAAAACTGTGATAGAAATTCTGTCAATTGATGAAAAATTCACATTCAAACCAGCTTTATCTTATCCTTAAGTTCAGAGAATGAACAAACAATCTCCAGGTTACAAACTTCTCTAACCTGTTGGCCCCCACTTGCCAAATTATAAATTATGAATCAATATTCTCTGATTGGCACTTCTTAATTTAGGAATCTGTGTGTGGAATAAAGAGACAAATAAGACATGATTTAACTAATTATACCTTTGTTTTTTCTTCTTTTCCCTCTGTTTTATATTTTCTCCCCTCTTTCTCACTTTACTCGCTCCTCATATGTTGTCCTCTCCATCTGTACTTCCTCTGTCTCTTCCTTCCAGATCATCCAAGACCGTGTGGACTCCCATGTGTCCAGAAACCGGTTGTTGTGGAATTCCCTACCTGGTGGTCTCTATGCACTTCCCCAGTACTCAACTGACCTTGCCCAGTTCCCTTTTTACTATGCCATACTGGGTAAGTGTGCATCTTTGTTAGAGTTTGACTTGCTTTGGTGCTACAGTTTTTGTCTGAGAATTACCTCATGGAGGAAGTTAAAGTTAAGTTAATTAAATTAAGTTTGCTTTGATATCCAATATCGATGTCATTGAGAATATTTTTGACAGGTTACACATGCGTATAGGTTCATTTTTGCCAGTGGCACCAGTCGTTCAGTGTTTGCCACTAATAATGTTGTTCTGACCCAACAGCATTACTATGAAAACTATGTGCCAACTCTCCGGTCTCCCCCCAGCTCGCTCCAATGAGACAGTGAATTTTGAACAGCAACACTATGAGCTCTGTTAGCACAGTTAGTAGTGTCAGCATGGGCTAGTGGTGCTAACATAGTTATCAATGCTAAAGGGGTTTTGCAGCTCAAATTCAAGCCGGGGTGACCTGGGAGAAGACTGGGGAGTAGCCACCATTGTTTCTACAGCTGTCCTGCCACTACCACTGCCATTACTAGCTGTAATCCTGAATGAGCAAAGCTGCTAGCTAGCTCCCAGACGAACGTGGATGGTGCGCACTGCAGAGCAGCCAAGGCTAGCTAACCAGTGGAGATCAAAGGATGGACAGTAGGCACTATGTTTTACGCCTAGATAACGCAGCTAGCCAGTTGTCTGTCAGCAAAGCCAATAGAAAATAAAATAAAAGGCAAGAATTTGACTTTAAAAAAATAGAGACAAAACAAATGAATAGAGCTTTGAAATGCAATTCTAAAGCTCACTGAGTTGATGGAGCGACTGAAAGGAAAGGCCCCTTGAATTGTTTTATTTCAAGTCATTTCTTCTACTTCTTTTTTAAAATTAAAAATTAACTAGTCATTCAAAATTTAAAGGTTATTAGGCTGTTGAAAGCAAAATAATTGAATCTGACACTGCTAATCTAAGATGTACAGGGGTAATTGCCTGTAATGTTACATCCATGGGTACACTGCAAACAGGAACTGCTAGCTACTAATTTGGAATACATTTGTCGATGCCAGTTTTTCAAAATTTAACAAACAGGCTCAAAATCAGGACTCACCAAACTGACTTTGTGGCAATGTGTACTTCCTTTTTACATCCCTACATCCATTTGTTGTTGCTCTTGCCAGAGATCACCTGTCACTCAGTATGTTATATGTTTCTCCTTATACTTCCTGTTAATTTATATGAATGGCTTCAAGGATTTCTTTCAGTTTATTTAAAAAAAATCTGTTGCTCCTGTACTAAGAACCTTCCTGTAATTGTTGCCAAATGTTGGCTGACAAAAATATTGACTCCATCTTAGAACAAAATAACATATCGGAGAGCAGGATCTGGTTCCTGGGATTTTAAAAGTCAGCAAACATTTAAGCAGCAAATGCACAAGTTGACCTCATGACATCGATTGTTATTAGCTGAAGCTGTAATTGAAACAAGCAAATTGGACAAGAATAAATGTAAATGTGTGTTTGTTGTAAGACTGCTGTTGAAGCAAGAGTTTTAAAACTCAAAGCCGCAGGCAAAGAGTGAAGAGAAAGTGGCCTGCTGTGTTTGTATATGTATATGTATACGTGGGTGTGTATAGGTATGCATGCAGACTGGAGGGACTGAGGCTGTAACTCAGATCGATGTTTGTCTTTCTCTGAGGAATTGTGGACACAGGGGTTAGAAGGAAGAAGGAATGGAGGGATCGAAGGATGGAAAGAAAGATGGGACAGTTTGGTTTATGCAACTGCAGTAAATCACGATTTTAGCTGCTGCCATCTCCAGTGCTGCTGCTCAGGGAATAACTTGTTGTCAATGCCGTGTGTACGACAGTCTCACTCTGCTACCTCACCATAACTTTTGATGGCGAAGCAGTTGCAACTTCTGCCCGGAAGTTTGAAAAAAAAAAAGTTTGACTTAGTGCTCAAACATAGTGGCCTCAGGAGCTGTAGTTAGAATATCCTGACTTGATGGCTCAAGTTGCATCTTTAGTTTGTAAAAAGTTGTGCTGTGCAGTTACTTTTTGTTATAAAACACAAACAAAAAATGTCATGACAACATGCTTTAGCTGTACAGGACCCTACCTTTACAGACAAGGACATAAAGAATGGAACAACACTGATCAACAAAGGGAGGGAAAACATTGCCCATAAAATATAATTGTTTCTCTTTTTAGATCATGTATAACACAGATATGTAGGCTACCTATTCTTTGCCACTGCCTGATTCTTTGAGGGAAAAACATAACAATTGCAATGCAAATATTTTTAAGAGGCAGAGGTGTTGAAAGCATTTGTTGAGGTACATTTTAGGGATGTTCTACCATTTTTCCTTCCTGATAAAAATTCTGATACCTGAACTGATGTATCAGCTGATACTAATCCAATACCATTGCGTTAAAAAACAGCTGTATTATATGAGAATTAACTATGAATTGCTGTGTAGGCTTCTGTTGTAGAGTTTAATTAATTTCTGGGAAAACTGATGTTTTATCAAGATCTGAAACTACTTTAAAGTTTTGAAATAAATAACATGGTGTCAGCGCAGTGTATAGACTCACATACTTGCCAGTAGATATAGCATTTTAGGCACTATCAGAGGAATTTCTGATTCTGGTAAATAGGTATCAGAACAACTCTAGTAAATTGCAATGGCTAAAGTCAAATCATGACTATTTTCCTGTTTGTTCCTAATGAGCGATGAAAATGAAAATGAAGAATGAATGAAATGAAATCAACAAAAAAGCCTCCTCTTATATGCATTGAAGCATCTACATCTGAAACCTGTTTAAAGATGAACAGTTTTGGTTTTTGGTGTTGTTTATTGTTTGATTATTTTGGTTTTGGATATGTTTTTTTTTTTTTTCATTTTCTTTTTCAGATGAAACTGTAATTTTAATGAAAAAAATATCATTTGAAAAATGTACTTCCCTTTATCAGTAATTTATCATAGTTTTAGCTACAAACATCCTTCAAACTAAAAAGAAAAAGGTAACTACACACCAAATTACTATCTTATTACTATCTTCTGATTTTTTTTAGATATCTTCAAGTTGTCCATTATGTGCTTAAGTAAAAAAAAAGTCCCAGCTCATTCTGTTTATGTCGAGGTCATGGAACTGTAGTTTAATGTTAATGTTTACTTCTATTGTAAGCAATTTAGGGCAGTTTATGGCGATAAACTTGGAATTTATTCCTCTTAATTTAGAATAAAAGTGCCACCTAAATGCACTGTTAGTATTGAACTCTTTTGAGTGAAAAGTGAGCCTAAAATCATCCAAAGGATCTGCGTCCTGCATGAAGACACAGCTGAGGTCTGTCTCTCTCCATGGTCCTGAAACTCCTGAAAGACACCTTTGTTTTTTATATTAGTGTTGAAGTGCTTCTAACCAGAGTGTCAGTCTCTGTCCATGGTGCTGAAACACATGAAACAGTCCAAGACTCTTTCCTTCTCTGCATCCTGCCCCATTTATATCAAGTTTATTTGATTTAACCTGCATATTAATGATTCATAATTATTTACTCTGGCATTTATCAGAATTGGGTGGGGCTGGAGGACTCCTGAGCAGGACACAAACCCTAAATTTCTCCTATGCATGCATACCAGTGGCAAAAATGTTAGCATCTGCCAAGTATAATCTCTCTTCTTCTGCAATCTCTTCCGTGCCTCCGACAATACTGGTGCCACTTACATATTGAGGTCTCCTGTGCAGTGACATTTGGCAGTGATCTCATGTATTGTTTTTAAGATGTTTAACATAAAGAGTTTGGAGGAACATTTTATTTTTTATTTGTTTTGGAACATTTAATTCTTTGCTCTTGCTCTCACAGAGAATACCTCCAGCTTCTATGCCCAGACATAATGTATTACTTGTTTTAACCCTTTGAAACCTGCGCAAATTGGTTTGACTCCTTTCAGAACCATAGGAAGAAGGCAGTGAGCAGATTAACAATACATAAGTAAAAAGTTGCAAAAAAAACAAGACCAAACCAAACAAGAAAATGAAAAAAAAAACTGTAGAAAATTATAGAAACGTATACATTTAGAACAAAATATTATAAAATGTAATTTATTATTATTATTTATTAAACACATAATTATAATGATTGTAAATATAGTTTTATATATAAGTTGGTCATTGCCTTTTCCCCTATGCTTTTGAAAGAAATCAAGCCAATTTTGCTCAGCTTGCTTTGACGATAAGATACTGACATTTGTCTGCAGACAGTCACACTAATACTGGAAGCAGTTCACCCCCCAGACCCAAGCTTTTACTGAAAAAACAAACAAACCAAAAATGACACCATTTATCAACCACTCCATATATCTCTTCCCAGGCAGTTTAAGACCCATTCATACCTTGATTCATGGACTCTTTTTACTCTAACTTGACAGCCAGGTGGACTGATGACCCACATATGACCTCAGCCACTGTCAAGATGTGAAGGACCCTGAAAACAAATGTTCTATCGGTCTGTCTGATCTAAAGCAGCCTTTCCAATGGGACCTGTAGATTTACAGTTATAGAATTATTAGAGGTGGGTGCTAAAAAGAATAAAGGCAATCATTTACAAACTGTTACTCCTTTATAACAGTAATGCTCCAAAATTTTACACTCCCCACTATGCAGTTGGTCTTTTGTTTGACCCTCACTAAGAGTAAAATACTATCATCAATTATTTTATCAATTTTTATGTATCAGATGAGAACTATCTTGTTCTAATTGGTGGAAAAATGTGTCCATAATAAAGGAAATTAATGTGATTTAATAAAAATCAATGTGGCACAGCAGTTTTCTAAGCAGACGCAGATGAAACAGAGGGACTGAGCCTATTTCTGTGACCCCCACAAGGGCAGACCTCGTGCTTCCATAAATACCACTAAGCCCACCTGAGATGGCTGGTTAGGGGCCCGGTGTCAGAGAGATGGATAGAGCAACACTAAAGAGCACTCTGGCTCCACTTATCCATGAGGATATGTATTCCCCTATTCCCATACCCCACCAACACTTGGCATGCCATGTGCCTGCAGTTCTCACCGTATTTAGTTGTTATGAATATTACCTGAGGCCATGTGTGTGTCCCCATATCTGCTCATGTTTACCTGTTTACCTGCTCTCCACATAGGGATATCAAACTGTTTTGCTTTTAAAGGCTGCAATGATCGATAGTTTTGAATTAACAATAGTTCAAATGACTGTGTTGTTAAAGGAGTTGTTTATCTTCAAAAACCTGCAGAGAAGTTTTCCTCTCAGCTTGTAAGAGTTTTTTTTTTTTAGTATCTTTCAACTTATTGTTTTGGTTTTACAACCCACAGCCGTACTGTTTTCGTCAACCCAATCACCAAAATAAATATGGGCAATGTGCTTTTCTGTGAAAAACGTATATGTTTTATTTGTTCGTTTTATATTTATAACTTTATGACATCTGTAATTAACATTTTATTATGTTTAGGCACAAAATCACTTGCTAATGGTTGGGAACAAACCATCATGTTTTGGCTGAAAGTAATCAGTTTGGTTGCCACAAACACTGTTGGATGGCTCAAATTGTCCAAAATGACTGCTAAAAATACCCATTTTTGTTGTGCTAAGATGATGTTCGAAACTGTGGTTAAAAAACTTTCATTAAAAGTTTCTCGCTTTTGTCTCTACAAATACAGCTAGACATGTCCTGAACTTTCATAAAGCTACGTAAACGGCTGTTATTGTATGGAAACAATCGTGAAAAAAATACCACATTTGTCACTGCAAAAACAACTAGACATTTCCCAATCTGTCATTTATAAATACTTGCTTTTGCTGCTACATAAACAGCTAGACATGTCCCAAACTGTCACTAAAACAACATTTGGACTATTGTTAAAAAATACCCACTTTTGTCGCTACAAAAAATGTCAGACATGTACTGAACTGTCATTAAAAAATACCTGCTTTTGTTGGTCTGACAGTGGTCTCCTGCTGTTTGCGGTTATCTTGCCTATAGGTGTCAGAACATAGTGGAGTATTGTGCAGCTAAAGATCCATGTAATTCCCTCAGGGATTGGAACAACAATGAACAAAAAATGTTCATAAAATCAAAATTAATATTGGACGTTAATACATCACATGGTTGCAAAGACGACTCCAAATGAATGCTAATGTCACTGTGGATATGCAAATAGGAAACTGTAACATCCACTTTGAAAGATGATAATATCGCTGTCAATGATGTGTTTACAGCATGAACTGCTGCCCCCAAGTGGTCAAAAACATGCATTCATACCATTTTAAAGATGTCACATTCATGTAATCGTGTTAAAAGCATTTTAAATAGCTTAAGATATTTACACTACATTGATTTAGAAAATCTGTCCCCATGAAGTGTCAAGTTTCTCCGTAAATTGCTGTTCAGGAGAGAAATTTTGAACGTCCCCTAGCTGTGCTGCCTTTTGTGTATTTTTTTCTTGCATCCAGTTCAATGATCATGTGCTAATCACACTTTTCTAGATGTAATGTCATTTTAATCAATCTATTAGTGTGAATACATCATTTAGCATGGTTTAAAATGCTCCTCTATTTAAAGATACTATAGGACATGAATGGATTCATTTATTATGGAAGAGAAAATGTATTCAGAAAATAAAATCCAATCGTAGAAGCTGATGCTTTATAATATTGATACGTTTCTTTGGCACAGGCTGCCACAGGGGGAATCAATTTCCTCAACTCCATTTACCCATTGTACTGTGTGCTGGGGATCATTTATCAGGGGTAGTAATTTAAAGTTTGGTTCCACTTCATAATTTCTCTTTTTGTCCTGTTTGGTTCATTTGTTTGCCTCAATAAAAACTAGAAAGTTACTAACAAGTGCTGTTTTATTGTGAGGCTGCAGAAAATACAGTTACTCCTTATAGGAACAAATCAGCATGATTCACAATTCACTAATGCAGAAACCCTTGAATTAGACGTGTTTACTCATGCTTAGTCATGGAAAGAGGGGGCATATATCCAGTCAGAAAGATTGATGATGGGTGCAGCACTGAGCACACTGTGTCCAGTTAACTGTTATGGAGCTTTATGGAAAGTGGTGTTAAAAACCTAAATACCGTTTACCTATGACAACTGTTTTTGTGTATTCTGTGTGTGTGCGTGTGTGTCCAGGTAAGAGTCCGTTGCAGCAGTTCACAGCTGTGATCCATACGGTTACTCCTCTGCAGTCCCAGATCTCTCCCGTGGTGAAGCTCATCATCGCTGTAGCCAAGTCCAAGTTTTGTGCACAGGTGCATCCCACTGTGAAATGCTGCTGCTTCAACAAGGGAAAATAATGAGTACAGTATGAAATATAAGCAGTCAAACATGAAGAAAAGTATAAAATTATTAAGGTGTATAACTGCATAATGTATGACAATTTTTAATATAAGTAACTTTTTTTCCCCTTTCCTCTCTTTAGATTTCCTTCACCTATTCATCCTCCTCCTTTTTCCTCTTCTTTTGTTTTTTTTTCTTTTGCAAGTTTTACCTTTAGGTAGTAAAATTTAATGAGAGAGTACAGCCATTCATTTAATATGACAAGGTATTAGGGGCTCTGTGGGAAATAAAACTGATTTCATGAAAATACACATAATTTTTTTGTGTTTGTAGTATTAAAACATTAACAAAATATTGTGAGATCTCATCATACATGACACGTGAGAACAGTCTGTCAGCTTTTACTGTACAGGAAGGATGTTTACAACCGGGTTGGTTCGTTGGTTTGTATTTTTTGGGGTTTTGAGTAGTGGAATGAAATGCCAAGCAAGGAGGAACATGAGCGAAGATGTTAGAGCGTGCAGACTAAAACAGGAGCTGTATACCAGTCACAGGAAAGTGATGACACCTTTTGCAAGGAAAATAATAACCGCACAGCATATGAAGAAATTCAGGAAAAACATCAGCATTCATACATAATCTTAATGCATTCATTACATATACATTACTGTATAGTAGCAGTTGAAACAAATTGACTGCTGTCGTTTCATTTTCTGGTAATTTTACTGAATACTTTAAATTTACTATTGCCTGTAAAAGTAATACAGATAATTTGAAGATACACAATAGACTGTGTTTTCTCCAATAATGAAGTACTCTCTGTGTTTTGAAAAGAAAACCCCTTGTCTTGAGGCCTTATGCTTCTTAGAGATAAAAGATAAGATTTTATTTTTTTTCTTTACTTTGTGAAAGACATCAGTTGTTTCAAAACCCTCTTTCAGAAATGTATGTATAAGGATGTTAATGATTATATAATATTAACCAAATCTATGCGCTTCTCCCATACAGATTGTGGTTTTATGGAACTGCGACAAGCCTTTACCTCCAAGGAACAAGTGGCCCTCCACCAGCGTGCCTCTCACTGTCATTGAAGGACAGTCCAAGGTAACAGCTGCTGGCTTTGTGCATTCATTATGTATTAAAAGATACTTTGTTGCATAGCAGTGCAGATATTTATCTCACCATTATAAAAACAGATTTTCAAAGTTACTTTGTTGGCAGTCTACACCAGAAATGAAAGCACAGAGCCTTTAGCTTCTAGCTGCTTTCTGCAGTAGATATGTTAAACCTGAACTTTAAGGCACTACAGAAGAAGAATGAAACATTTTAAACTTTAATGGGGGAAAAATACCTGAAGGGGCTTAGGAATTTTAGCATGTGCATGGTTGTGTGTCTTTTTGCACTTGTGTACTAATATGTACTCTAAAACAAAGACACCGCTCCAAACCTCATTAAGACTTTAACACAACCGCCAGATATGCTTCGTAGCTGCAGACAAAACTAAGTTCACAGTTTAGCTGTGTTACAAAGTATTTTTTTAGATTATGTGAACAAAAGAGAGTGAAAACCTGTAAATGTAAACAGACAGGTCAACAAAAGGCTTAAAGGTTAAACATTGGTGAAACAAGCTGCAGTATAACCACGCTGGGCATTTTCACACCACCAGTTTACATCTATTTGTTTATTTATTTATTAGTTTATTTAAAACGGGGATGGTGTGCAATGTATATATTGCACTAGATGTAGCACAAAGCTATTTTTCAGCTGTTGTTTCTGGGTGTGAAATGTGCTACTCATTAAAAGAATGCAGAAAAGTCTGATTTTTTTGGTGTTACTGGTTACATGTAAGCACTTTTTCTTCGATAAGCTTCTTTGAAAGTTTAAAAAAGTGAGTCCAGAAAACAATTGTAAGAATTAGGAGCTGCTTCTTGAACACATTATCTGTGATCCCACTGCGGTATAATTTGCCTGAGGGTTTAAGAGAGACTCGGGGTATGACAGCATAAGCCTGATTACCGTTGGCCTTTAGCTTTGATGTTGATGCAGATGTCTTCTAAGGATTCACCCAGACTCCTCAAGATTTAAAGATACAATAGCTGTAGTTAGGAGTTCAACCTGAGAGAAATCAGTATCATCTTGAATAAAAAAAAAAATAAATAAATAAATAAAACACCTGAAAAGCTAAAATAAATCTAAAATGACTCTTTGAGGTGTATTTTGAGAAGTACAATAACCACCTGGAGTAACTGTGCACCATTTAGAGCTTCATTTCATGATAAATGATTCAGGTAATTAAACAAAGCACCCTTGAGAACGCCAGATGTTCAGATCCTTTAGGGTTGTTATTATATTAAAAACACTAAGAAAAGCAAGAGTAGACTCTGATTAAGGCTCACTGAGGCTGAAATGTTTCAGTCAGTTTTAACTTTTCAGACTGTCACTGAAAATAAAAGACTTTTATTAGCTCTGTTACTGCCGAGTGCCTCAGACTATATTTGCCATACTTGTGAGTAAACAGTCCATTGAGCATGTTTGTTTGCTGCAGACAATTCTGCACCAAGTGGCACTTATAAATACTTATTCTGTGGTCTGCTTACAAGTGTCATGGTTCTGCTTTCTTTTTTTCTTTTTTCATTTATGTACAGTGGCAATACTTCGCTGATATTTTAATAGTGACTGATTGAACGAGAATTCCTTCCACTTTCCACACCAACAAATGGTCATTGTAGCTCAATGTTTGTCACATTGGTCTGACTGCTGCTGCTACTCATGAGGCATCCTTAAACCCTTCTATAAACCCAGTGAAACCTGGACTGACATTAGTTTTATTGTGCTGCATTGAGATGCTTCTCCCAAGCTATTTGACCCTTGAAACCTTGGTGAGCTGAAATTCCTTTGAAAACATGAGTAAAAAGGCAGCAAACAGCAACTTAGCAAGAAATGTCCCTTGAATGGCAAGAAATTAGCAAAAGGTGACAAGTAAATGACTGGAAAATGACTGGTTTAAAAAAGAAAAAAAAAATGTGTGTATAATTATTATAACTGTAGATTTAAAATTATGTTACAGAAAGAAATATACATATTCTTTTTCTTTTTAAGTATTTGTTTTTAGTTTTTTACTTTACTTTTCTCTTTGCTTAATTTCATGTAATTTTCTTTATCATTTTGTTTTTCTTTTTACTAACTAACCATTTTACTTACCATTAAGTTGCTCATTACTTTTTACCCATGTTTTGAAGGAAGGAAACCCAATTTGCTCAGGTTTAAAGGGTTAAATTTTTATTAGACATTAGACATTTGAGGTTGTATAAGATTCAAAAACATGTTGATCTGTGTTCCAAACTGAGCTCTACTGCATACATCAGTATCAATAAATGCTAAAGGTTTAAGGTTCTTTTACTTGTTTTTAAGTGTCTCAAAGGTCTTGGGCCTTCTTACCTAACTGAGCTGCTTTTACCTTATCAACCCTCGCAGACCCTGAGGTCCTCCGGCACTGGCCTTTTAACCATACCACAAGTTAGCTCTAAAAGAAATGGGGAGGCGGCTTTCAGTTACTATGGCCCCCGTCTGTGGAACAGCCTCCCGGAGAACCTCAGGATCACAGACAGTGTTGAGGTTTTTAAAAAGAGGCTCAAGACCCATCTTTTCAATCAGGCTTTTAACTAACTAACTAACTATTTATTTATTTATTCTCCTTTTTTATTTTATCTTATCCCACTGTTTTAGTCTCCCATTTATTTATCTATCTAATTATTAGCGGTTATAACCTTTAATCTATTTTACTGTGCACTTGTATTCTTTGTCTTATTTTACTGTTTCAGTCCCTTACGTTCTTAGGTTTTATGTTCTTTACCTTATTTTATTGTGTTAGTTTTTAGCTCCAGTGTTTCCTCATCGGGGCCTACCGGACTGGGAGTGGTCTCTGGTCCACCATTGGGGGTGCTGTACCGTGGACTGTTTCGGCCCGGGTGGCTAGAGGGCTCGGCATCTTGGTGCGGGCACTCCTGTCCGCCCGGGTTGGGATGGTCTCTGTGGCGGCGCCCCAGCGGTGCTGGACCGTGACCTCTCTCAGTGAGGTTGGCCCCCAAAGGTAGCTTCTCCCTCGCCTCAGGTCTCAGTGCCTAGCCATGTCTCTTTAGTAACAATTGGTGTGTGTTGGTGTATGTGTGCGTGTGTGTGGGTGGTAAGGGTGGATGTTCAGGTGCCTTTGCGAATATGTGTGGGAATATCTACATGATTGTGTGTGTGTTGTTGCGTACGTCTAGGTGGGGGTGGGAGGGTCAGGCTGTCTGTATTTTTCTTGATTTTCATTAATGTTTTTCATTTCTGTTATTGTTTTTAATCTCTGTGAGGCACTTTGTGTTACTCTTTGTATGAAAAGTGCCATACAAATAAAGATTTGATTGATTGATTGATTGAAAGGCAGTATAGTTAGATGGATTTTACCCCCAAAGGTGTTTTTAATTATTTTAGCTAATTTAACCTCTCCACAGGTGTGTGTTTGACTGACATCCCCCACACTGTCTTCTGTTTACACCTGTTAGGGTGTAAATTTTTACACCTTTCCCAAATTAGTCTGAGAGGAGGTTATCTAAATGAGAAACAAATGTGGGAGCCCAGAGCTCAAGATTCGTCCTGAGATCTGTCCAATTCAGTATTCTCACAGGCTTCATGTTCAGTTTATTTAAAAAAAAAAAAAATAAAAAATATTTCCCCTCAATATGCATTCCCAGTCATAACTGGCTTTCTCAATGCACAAAAAACACTTAACACCCACCAACATCTGACTTTTGTATGTAATAGGAAAGGTAACAATTGGCTTTCACACATGGGTCAGATTACTCTGCAGTAGTTATTGGTATTTATCAGCTTCAGCTCCTTAGCAGTGATGGAAATCAGTGGTGTGCCCACATTTCTTTTTACTAGGGTGGCCCAAGATGGGCTCTGACTTATGCAGGGGTGGCATGAAGTACAAGCGCTGCTGCGGGCAAACATGCTTTAATTATATATAATAATTTATAGCTTTAATTGCAGTTCTTGTCTTTACTGCCTGTATCTACTTTAATTACTGACTTTGCAGTGTCTTACTATACTGTTGATAGTTTAGTTTAAAAGATAAATAGACCTACCAATCACAACATAACAGAGTGACACCACACAAATGTAAGATAAAGTGTCCATACTTTATTAAAGAAATTGTTCCTCCAAAAGTAAATAGTAGAATAGCAAGGATGAAGTGCCAAAAAATTATGATAAAAAGCCTGTGTGAACAAACTTTTTAACAGTCGTATCAATTTATTTTTTAAAATTTTTATAGCCTGACACAACTCTGGCACATTGCGTCCTCTCAAGTTTAAGACTAAATTGCACCTATAAATGAAAATTTATGTTACTCATCAGACAGTTCAAACTGACTGGGCTGATAGCCAATCATAATGGGATGGCACCTGGCCACTCCCTAGACTTGCCTATGATGGAAATACAACGCCTGGGTGAACATTTTTGTTTGATTTTGTTGTTGTTTTTCTTTTTCTGCTTGGAAGAGTAAAATAAAAGTACAATATTTCACTCTTAAAAAAACAGGAGTTAAAGAGGCACAATACTCAAAGCACAAGTACCTCAAAGTTTTACTTGAGCAGAGTTCTTGAATAAATGTACTTAGTTAAATTTCAGCACTGGAAAAAAAGAGCAAATATGTAAATAATGCAAACTAGCCTCTCTGTGTTAACAGCTGTAGAGCGCTGGTAGTACAGGAGCGAGAGACTGATAAGGAAGTTTTATACAGTGTATTAGATAATGTTCTATCCTGTGGTAATTGCATTGCAGAGCTATTTCAGGTTTAAATAGACTCTTGATGGTGAGATTGAAGCAACATGAGTTTTGAATGTCTGCTATTAGAGTGAAGCCAGCAGTGTGACTTTTTGGGGATTGTTCTCATTTGCATTATTATGGGAAAATATTCTCTCCTCGCACACAGGCACATACTCACTACTGTTAAGTGATATTCATGTTTTTCATTTAACTCATTTACACAACCATTTTTATACAAATGAGCTTCTTCCTAAAAATACACACTCTCACATTTTCACTGGTTCACTCACTGAACACACACACACCAACCTTGCTCTCCCTCCCTAATCCCGATGCTTTGTGGTCTAATTGCTTCTGTTTGTTTTCATGTAAATGTGTCCCCCTTGAAACACAAGAACAATGTTTCCACTGGTGACAATAAAACGTGTCTCAGAGGCGATATGCAAGTGTCTATGTGCCGGTACCCAGCAGCGTCTATGGTCCTATAATTAGTCATGTGGTATATTGTCGTGCAGCCCAGACAGATGCTCTTCAGTGAATTTCCTTCCAACCGCTCGCTGTGTTTGTTCCCACCATAATAACTGCACGCACACACACACACACACACACACACACACACACACACACACACACACACACACACACACACACACACACACACACACACACACACACACACACACACACACACACACACACACACACACACCGAAAGTTTGCAATTCGCCTCGACAGAGCGCAGCAGCAGAGTAATTTGCTGTTGGTTATGAGTGTATCTACTCCGTAATGCTGTGTGGATACACTCCATCAGCAACCTTTTTCTCTCTCTCTCTCTTTCCTGTACTTCTGTTTGTTTGTTTTTTAAAATAAAATAATATATCTGCATTTTATTTTATTAGTATCCCACAAGTCTTCATACCTGGAGAAAATAAGTTGCTTGTTCTTCATGGTACTAAGAAAACTTGAGTTAACTTAGAAAAAGATTTTAGTATAGTTAAAAGAACCCAGTAAGGTACAACTGAGAGTCCCTAAAAAGCTGTGTTTTACCCGGGGCTGGTGTTGTTCGTCCTTTGCCAAACAAAGTGTTGTATGTCCAGTGAGCGGTCTCCTCACTTGTTGGATAAGATAGCAAAACCATAACCTTAAGAGTTGCTTATTAACCTGATATTTGCCTTAACCTCAAAATTAAACCCACAGAAGGCCTCACTTCTATCTGTGACTTCAAATGGAAATTGTTATTTAATTTCTATTTTTTTCTTTCTTTTTTTTGTATGATCCATGATTTTTAAAGATACATTTACATAATTACATTTTACAACTATATACTCTTGGGCTACTTTTACTAAATCTTCTCTTGGGCCAAGCCTACCCATAAGTCAGGAATTAGAGGTGGGTGCAAATGTCCAATGAAAAAGACTTTCAACAGGTTACATTCAGAGACTTACCACCACTTGCTTAGCAAAATAACCCTTTCAAATATTTTTATAGTCTTTGAAAGATAAATTCTGTACAATACATAAACATATGAATATAAACATATAATTGTAGTTTGTACTTGGATTCTGGTTGAGCTCCCTTTATGATTCAGGATCAGACCATTTTTAAATTGATTTCAAATTATTTACCAACTGTTTAAACACACTAGGGATTTGAGAGGTTGATCATATGAATCAGGTCTCTTATAGCTTGCCCTTGCTATAAGTGAGGTCCTGCTTGATCAGCATTTATGACCCACACATCAATATTACCAAAGGACTCTCCACTGTCACTGTTAATATGTCGACTATATCTCACCTTCATCAATCACTCTGTAATAGTGCATGTATTGCTCCCACACTATGTATTTAATATTGATAAGTTAATCTTCACTATTGATCTTGACTTCTTAAGTATGCATTTAAATTATACCAAAGGAGCATAAAAGTGAAGATTTCAAAGGTCAAGTGGGACCTAATCTTGAAATACTGTTGAGCATAGGGTCAGAGCAGCAGAATTAGAGTTGAATTGATGGTCTTGACCTCAAAATATTATTTAGTTTATTATTATTTTAGACCAGTCATTGGCAGAATGAGGATTTTATCAACAACCAAATAAAAATATGTTTTTGGTCATACAGACATGTAGAGTAGATTTTTGTTTTGTTTTGTTTTATCAAAGATATCAAATGGTTTTTTTAACTTGTTTTTCACAACATATGATATGCAGTATTATTCAGACTGATCTCCCCCCAAAAAACAGCCATATATGTTATCTCTCCAAGCAGCTTATTGTGACCCATATTTATGTTTAATGTCAGGCAGTGACCCCTAGTGGCCATAGTAATTGTAAATGGAGCAAAAGAGAGAATCAGGTGTGTAGAATAAAGAGGGATGAACTCCACATTCGCTGGGTGAAATACAGGACTTTCACCTGGCAGAGTGTTTGTGTCCCATCTACAACCAAAAGTCTACGTTAATTTATTTGAACTTGCGTATTTAAATTAACTTACATAACATAAGTAACTTTACATTGTGTACGTTACATAACTTACGTATGTAAGTGAAATAATTTACGTAACTTATGTCACAGAAGATCTTACTTACTTTGACCAAAACTGACCAATGAGAATAGTTTTGATCCTTAACTGTACCCTATTTCAAAACATTAACACTCCCGCTCCATCCTTCTCTCACTCGTGAACAAGACCCTGAGATACTTAAACTCCTCCACTTGGGGCAGGATCTTGTCCCTGACCTGGAGGGGGCACTCCACCCTTTTCCGGCTGAGAACCATGGCCTTGGATTTGGAGATGCTGATTCTCATCCCGGCCGCTTCACGCTCGGCTGTGAACCGATCCAGTGAGAGCTGAGCTACGTTGAAGGATGTACACGCGGCTAGGGGAAGACTACCCAAATGGTTGATAATTCTCCTTAGGATCATTACTACTTTTAGCTTCTTCCACATTACACAAAATGGATTTGTTTTTGTTAATCTAAAAATATATATGTTAGTACTTTAAGTCAAGTCTATGTCTGCTCTAATACTTGGCAAATTACATCACTGCATATTAGTCAAGATTGCCCAAGAACCTAGGCAATGTATAGAATTTACTTTTGAAAGGCAAGAATTCAGATCCTAATCTGACTGGCCAACAATCCAGTCACACTTACATACAGCTGCGTCTGAAGACAAATGTTATGCTTTATATTAAGTTACATCTAGATAATTTAAGCATATGTAATAATTACTTTAGATCTTTTCAGTCCTATTACCTACACAGACCCAGAGTAGTGACAGACTATAAACCAGCAACATAATCAAAAGATTCTTTCAGACTAAGACCAAAACAGTTGAGTTAGGCACAACAGTCAGACGTCAGATAAGTGGTCTCACATAAAAAGAGCCTTTTTATTTTTAAATGCAATTATTCCCTACCCTAATACTGAAATGAAAATGTTCATGAGAGGAAGAGGCTGGCCATAGTTCATAATGGTTTTGCAGATAGTTATGTGATCCTTGACTTTTTAGGGTTAATTTACAGACATCTAGATATGTCCGCGACATAAAGAAATGTCCTGCTATCTCCAAAGTCTCCCCTTGAAGTAGCAGGAGTCACGGCAAATATAAAGAGGGGGAATGGGTGGAAGGAGAGCGACAAAGATAAGGTTCAGACCATTGAACTGCCAGTGATCTCAGTGGGATCTAATCTCTGCCCAGAGGCAGAAAAGCATTGACACCAGCCAAAAGGGAGGGAGGTGCAGTATCTGTCTGTACCTACACTCAGACAGGTACAGACAGACTCATTACAGTTGGGTTTCAGCCATTATTAAGTTTTCAAGGCCTCTGCCAAAATTGATGTTTACTAAACTGAAAACTGCTGATGAGTATCTTTCAGTTTGACCATTTTTTATGTTCTTGCCAACGCAGCGTTTAGTCCATCATGGGGCACCACTGTATAACTCTATTAAAACCTGGAGGCACTCAATTGATAGTTTAAATTTAAAATGGATGTGATGTGAATTCATTTTCAGAAATTATACTAAACTGGATTTAAGGCCTTTGCACACCAAGTCGATGATTTTTGTACCTTGCACTCTGAGCCGGATGCGAATTATTATCTTCCTCATTCCTCATGGCCCACTGTTCTCTGTCTCTGATTAGCTAGTACTCATTGTCTTTGTTGGTTGGGAAGGTACATTTTAGGCATGATGAGTAAGATCTGTTCTGGGGTAAAGTAGGATGGGTTATACCTTTACCATTGTGGGAAAAAATATTGCAACCAACCAAATTTTTTGTAGCAATGTGGGTTTATTTTGGTATAATGTGCTGTCGGACAAATTGACTTTTGGTCCAATGGGATATTTTTCTGATTATTGGTGTTTTGGAATAATGGGCCGTTGCAACAATGGTATGGCACCATTGCAGGGTAGGCAGCTCAATCCCTGCTTCCCCTATCTACATTTGGGAAAACTCAAAGTGCTGCTGATGGTAATTCCAGTCTCTTGAGAATTTGTTATGCCATTGGTATGTGAAAAAAACACCAATAAATGCAGCCATTGAAACAGTCTTAGCTTATCATTTTAGTATGCTAACTTTTGCCTGTGCCTTGCAGAAAGAGGGTCCCTGGTTCGAATCCCGGTTGGAACGGGGTTCGGTCCGGGCGGGGGCCCTTCTGTGTGGAGTTTGCATGTTCTCCCCGTGTCTGCGTGGGTTTTCTCTGGGGTCTCCGGCTTCCTCCCACAGTCCAAAGACATGCAGCTCAGGTTAATTGGTGTCTCTAAATTGCCCTTAGGTGTGACTGTGAGCGTGTATGGTTGTTCGTCTATATGTGTCGGCCCTGCGATAGTCTGGCCAACTGTCCAGGGTGTACCCCGCCTTCTGCCCGATGGCAGCTGGGATTGGCTCCAGCCCCCCGCGACCCTTACGAGGACAAGCGGTTACAGAAAATGACTGACTGACTGACTTTTGCCTGTTATTATTATTAGGTCATTCTTGAACTTGGAAACATTCATCCATCCATTATCATGTGCTTAACTGGGGTCGGGTCATGGGGGCAGCAGGCTTAGCAAAGTACTCCAGATAGCCCTCTCCCCAGCAACACTTTCATGCTCCTCCTGGGAGACCCAGAGGCGTTCCCAGGCCAGATGAAATGTAAAATCCCTCCAGCGTGTTCTTGGTCTTGGAAACAGCTGTGGATTAAACAATTTAAACGTAGTCTCCACTTATTCACTTGTACTGAGGGTCTCTCACATATCATATGGTTTTTATCAGCTGATTAATATTTTGATTGTTTTGTCAACAACTCATCAAGCTCAATTTTTAAATTAACATGAACAAGAAGATTTGGACTGAGTCACACTTAGGTTTAATCCATGTTTGAAGCAAAATTATCTGAAGGATACTGGAAATGTAGTAAAGTCATAATGTCAATTGGCCCATGACAGTGTGTGTGCATTGTGCATATGTTTCTTCTTACTCATGCAAATCTTTGATATTGTGCAGTCATTACATTCAGACCATTGATTTAGGAGGAATGCAGCTGATAGTCAAGCAAGTGGCTATTTACTCCAGCCAATTACACTGGGATGGTGCTTTTCATAAGAAAGCTGAGAGACGGTTACACTGCTATGAAAACCATCCTAACTGAACTAATTACCTGCCTGGTGATTATAGGGCATCCATCCAAACAAAATACATCCTCTGCCAAGAGCTCTCACTTTAAGCAGTGATTTAATGCATTTTTTTATGTGGCACACTCAAATAATTTAGGGGATTTGTGTTAGAATTCTTTTGATGTTACTTACGCTTAATTTCTTGATGAAGTTGCAGTCAGCATCCATCGGCTCATTAAGCTAAGATGGAAGTAGACATTAAACTTGCAGATATTTGTGGTCTTACTTTGCAAAATAAGCCTCTTAATATTACCCCTGGGGGGTGTGTATTCAATCTACTTTATTTCAGACAGTAAATTCGTGTTAAATGTCACTGCTGTGACAGTAGTTAGCACGGAGGTCCATTTTAATTACATAAAATCTTAGCTGACCAAGATAAAAGCAGAGGAAAATATATATAATTAATGATTCACACAAGTTTTCTACAGCTTTAGGCTGAGATAACCGTACTGGTTGAGTTGAGGCTAGAGATGAAATAATATCAAACTGGGAACGTTTGCCACCATGTGAGGAAAAAAATATAATCTGCTTATACTGTATATCATTTGTGGTATGTAATGTAGTTTGTGTATGGTAAGTTAAACTGAACTTCTAGCTTCATCCTAGAAAAGTGACCTTGAAAAGATAATTGTGCTTTGTAGCCATTCGTGCTTTTCCTTTTAAACTTTTGCACTGAGTAATCTATTTTTCACTGTACATTACAGTGAACTTTTGCACAACTTTTGGACAATATCTTGCACATTCCTGGAAAAGGCTGTATAGCTCATCATTTTAAAACCTGATATATTGTACTTTTTCTTTTTTTTTTTAAGTCTTCCCATCTATACAACCACATAGGCCGTATTTTACTACCTTCGTCTAATACGACCCGCATGAGAATATATTAAAACTGCTCCTTACTGTGGGATGATAGAACAGCTCCTGTATGACGGTTAACTGTTGCGGTTTTAGACACGTAGGTAACATTGTGAAATGGTCGAAGTTACATCAAAATTACAAGGTTAGGTGTGGGCACAAAAAAACCCTCGTTGTATAGGTTTGTGAAATATAACCTGGTTTTGGTAAAACAAAGTAGCCTTTGTTTGTTACTAACAACACAATTTAGTTATGTCATACCTCGACATAATACTACTAGGTTACATTGTTACAATAACTAAACCCAGTGGACTTAATAGTCTTTATACTATTACACAACATCAGCTGGCCTCCTCCTTTGCTCCAATGATAACTAATAATCATAATTATTGGTAGGTGATGACCTTCACTAGAGGTTCCCATCTACTAAAATGTGACATATCAAACCACTGCCCATGATTTGGACCAAAGGTACACTCACATTGTCTTTCTGTTGAACTTAACTGCCTGACATGAATCCCAGAAAAATAGACATGAGGACGTGTTTCTAATGCAATATAATATTTAAACAATGATCACAAAGTGCACACAGTGTATGAATGTAATGCTAGGGTTTGTAGTCTAGCAGGGTGATAATAAAGTGAGAGTTTGCCAAAGAAGCTTGTTTGAAACCTCAGCTGCACTTTTTCCCCATAAAGTCAAGATCTGTGTCTTTTTTTTTCCTTTTCTGCTCAACAGTTCAATAATTTACACTTTAATTACAAGTCAATAACATCAGCAGCAGCAGCCTTCTTTAGGCCAATGGATCAAGGTCTACTACACTTTCTGTTAGGCAGTGAATTGATAAAGACTCGCACAAAACCTATTAAGTCAGCTCAATGATCGATAGACACACAGCAGGGTGTGAAACAAACACATTCTCTCATTGGCCATCTATTTAGCCATGATTTTTCTTACATCTGAACCATTTCCATACCTTCAAAATGGTTTGAACGTATTTCCTGAGGTATTTGATAAAATAAAATAAATAAATAAATCATGGATTATGGGTTCAAATCAGACAAACTTGTGAACTCTCTTCCGTGTTTCCCGTCATCATTCCTACCTCTTCCTATCTATCAAATTAAAGCATAATATGACCAAAAATGATTTTAAAAAATCATGAATATGAGCCTTAACACCTCAGCTAGTACTGACTACAGGTCAATAACCGTTGATGCTTATTGCCAGACAGCATATCACTTCACAGAAATGTAATTTGTTATGGTTTTCGTAGTCATATAAATAAACTGTTCATCATGTCAGCTGTCTCTTTCTGTCTCTACAGACAATGAGCAGTCGTTTTTTCCCCCACGATGTCATCCTCACTGACGCCGTTCTCAGTCTGGATGAAGACTCGGTTCTCTCTACCAATGAGGTGAGTCGCTGTTGACTTATCAACCAGTTGGCGTGACATTGATGTTTTAGGAACTGGTGAACTGAGACACTGATGCTTTATCAACAAAATGAGGTGAGACAGCCACAATCCCAAGACACGAGGCCACCATCACACTGTTATCAGACATCTGGATTACAATCTAAATTACTGAATTTTTTTCCAAACAACATAAGTACAAAAACCAGTTCACCATGACTGCCTGCCTGCCTGAAAAAGACTTAAAATTGCATAGCACATATGTAATTTAAATGTTGATATTGATGTTGATCCATTTTCTGACACTGAGGACTAACCAATGTGTTTGTCGACCGTTGGCCTAACACAAAACTTGGGAAACGTTGCCTGGGGTTTCTTGAGTTTAAACTTTCCCGAAGAGCATCTGAGTAACATCTGAAAGGCCATGTTAAACTAACTTTGCGGGGTGTTGCAATTTGGCACACACAAAAATATACATTTTTGTACTTTTGCATATATATTTCTAGAGGGTTTTCTTAACTTTGGAAAGAACTGTCTGCCCATCGAGGGACCTCAACACTTGTGAATGACTCCACCCACTGAAAGCCTCTGGAAATGTTTTTATAACCAGCTCCAGTCTGCATGGTTTTATGTCAGCCTGTGGCAAAAAGTGGTGATGTCTTAACACAGTATTGATCCTTTCTGAAATGAGGCAGTCAGTCCACGCACAGTCATGAATACCATTACAAATGAATTGCCAAACGTTACAATGGCCACTGAACTAGAGAAGTAAAATGTGCTTTGCCTTTAAAAGACAATTCCAAATGCAGCAGATGAAATTGATCGGAGTAGGATGAGCAGGAAGTTTAGCAAAGCAACAAAGTTAGGCAACACATTTAAAAAATAAAACAAAGAGTTCTGAGTACAGGCGTCAGTATCGAGGAGGCTAAGTGTTTTACCACGTTGCCAGAATGCTCAAGAACCCGTCTTAATTCAATTAAGTGTGATGTGTGGTGATGGGATAGCTGCTGTTAAGCTTTTAATTTAACTTAACACTTCGGGAAGAACAGGCAGAGATGAGAGAAAGCAGTGAAAAAAGAGAAGATAAGTACATTGGGAAAAGAGGAAAGTGTAGACTGCAGTACTATGGAGAGGATAGTGAAGTGAAAAAAAGATGGATAAAGGAAAGACAATAAGAAAATGGAAGGGCAGGGACAAAAGAAAACATATGTAAGGAAAAGGGAAAGATGGGAGAAATGAGTAGGAGAAAAGATCAGACTAAGAAAAAGCAAAATTGCAAGGGGAAAGAAAGGAAAAGTGAATAAAAAGAACACAAAAGCACAGAGAGTCAACGGAAATCAAGGCTAGAGGAAATATGGAATGGAGAGAAAAGCGTACTGAAGAGGGTATAATGAAAAACAAAGTGCTTTCACGGAGTCAGGAGTTTTACGAGATCCATTACCTCTGTGTCTGTATCATTACACTGTCAAAACACAGAGCACCTCTTTGATTAAAGTCTCACTTGTTACTTAAGAGAGTGGATGTGAAACATCAGTGGTTTGTTACTCTGACGCTTGTTTCAGAACAAATTAGAAACCAGTGAATCGTCTAAAGAGTAGTCAGGAGCGGAAGTAATGTTTCTATTCCGCATTTTTTAATCAAGACTTTGACATGTTAGTAGAGTTAGTGGTGAGCTTCTTCAGGCTCTGAAACCACTAAAACTTTTAGGAAAAGGCAAAGGCACATTGATTTACCAGGCTGATTAGAATATTATACTTAAAGGTAAATGTGCATGTGTGTCCTATATTTGTCTTTTTTGAGTCTTATTTGATTATTAAATATGTATGTAATATATGACCACCACAAGGAAACACAAAATGACCACAAAGATGTAAAAACACAAAAGGATGCATAATGACTACAAAGACACAAATTAACAAAAAAAAAGAGGCGAAACCACAACAAGGTCTTTCTATTTGACTATTTGACTCCTATGTATGAGGCCTTTTTTCATATCTGTCCCAAAGGGCCCATTATCTCCTAGTTTGCTCATGATGGCAGACTCCACCATTAACAATGATAAACCACTTTGGTACTGAATATAAACACATTTAATTGCATTTTGTGAAAATGCAGACTATGAATATTTTCAGAACGAGGATTTTATTTTGAAAATTTCCAGTATCGCAACTTTAAAGTTTAATCTCCGCAACCACATCTGAAACATGCAGGAGAACACAACATAATAGCACAACTGCCCCGCCAGCCAGTCCCACTTCTTTGGATCTCTACATGTTCTCTGTGGGCAACATATTGTTTTATTTTTTAGCAGGCACATGAACCACAACCTGGAAACTGAAAAACATAATACAAAATGCGCTGCACTTTCAAGATGTTCAAAAAATTACACGTCTTTAATGTCTTTCCAGACGCTGCCACCATAGTTAAGTAAAAGTTAAGTAAATTAACATAGTTATTGCAAACATGGTTTTATGGCAATTTTGTTTATCTGCCAAAGTACTCCAGAAAGCATAAAGAATCTTTAACCCTTCTATGTGGTAACCTTCAAGAAATAATCAGTGAAATTGTACATCTAAATGTAGTTAATATCGCAGGCAACAAGTGTTGATGTCAGTTTCCTTAACATTTATTTTTATTTGCCTTTTTCGTAAAATTTTCACATATAAATTATTACCCTCCTAACTTAAGACACACAAATATGTTGAAAAATGTTGCAACATGTCACCAGTATTTACATTTTTTAAGTTCTATATTTTTTAAACCTAGAAAGCAAGTAAAATAAACAGCAACAGCTCATCTGTGATGCTAAATGAGTGTTTCTACTTTGAGAGTCATTACAAGTAGCAACCTCGTTTCTTATCAGCTTTTCAGCGAGTAAAAGATGCGATCCATAATGGATTGTGAGGCCCAATGAGCCCAAGAGATCCAATACATCTTTAAACTCTGAGATGTTTTATTGATGGGAGCAAGTCAATGTTCACCTTTTCTACGCCGGCGGGATCACAATTACACTTTATGGCACTACAATTTGTGGCCAAGCAATACGAGCGAGTTTGTACAACTAAACTTTTATGGGCGCATGGCTTGTTTTATGAAACGAGAGGAAGAAGAAGACGTCAGAGAGAGAGGAATCATAAAGAGGAAGTGAAGGGAATCTTTGCTGTGCTCACTAACCCGTTCCTCTAATTGCCCTTTTAACATGGTGAGGGGATTTATTGAAAGGAGATGAAATATGTCAAGTGAGTGAAAATGTGCAAGAGAGAACATTAGACTTTTAATAGGACTTTTCATATTATAATACCTCAGTGGAAGAATGGCTGTGCCAATTTCATAATTACATTGTTTCAGCTCATTAAATATATGATTATTCCATGGAGAGAGATTAGAGAAGGGAATACGACTGAAAAAAACCTGACGAAGCTTTTGTCTCTCATTGGGCGGCCAAGCATGCTGCTGCATTATGCCCTTTGGAAGACATTTTCAATATGGTGGATATGGAAGTACTTCTTCAACAGAAATGGCTGAATTTATATCCTCTTCTCTTTTAAGCGCTTGTTCAGGATGTAGCAGGGTTTGGACTCCTTTCAGCAGTGGTGGAGGAAGTATTCAGATCCTCTACCTAAAGGGATACTTTGCCAATTTTCAACCAGCTTTGTATTAGAACAATGTGGGTAGTATGTATAGATGAATTGTGGTAGACTTCCCTCCATCAAACCCGTGCCTAGATCTCCCTCCTCCCCCCACGACGAAAATGTTTCACTGGCTCTTGGGCTGTTGCTTAAACTAGGGTGTATTCCGCATTTTGGTATTGCCTGCCAATCCATGCTGCCGCCACCGCAGACACAGAGTATAAAGCTGGATCATGAGACTTACCCACCGCTCTTTCGCTCTCTCTCTCTCTCTCTCTTTCAAGTCAGCTAAATTCAAAAAGGCTTTATTGGCATGTTTCATGATTGAAACAGTATTCCCAAAGTACATTTTACAAGGTAGTTTGAACAGTGAAAAGTACAGGTTTTTTTTTTTTTAACAGTTTCTCTCTCTCAAACTCGGACCAAAAACTGATCACACATTAAAACAAGGCAGTGCTGATCAAATATAAGTGAAGATTATGTTATTGCCCTGCCTGTTTCTCTCCTAAAATGTCCTCAGAAACATATTTTAGTGCCGTGTTTTGTAATAGCCAGAGTTTGTGAACAGGAAGTGGGCACCATACTTCTTCCTGCACAGTGAAAACAGAGGTAAACTGGCCTGCATGCTGCATCATCAACTATAACGCAGTCCCTGATTGGCTGCTGACGTTTTCAGTTACAGAGCAGATCTCTGATTGGCCCGACTAAACTGCAGTGGATTGAAGTGGTTTGGTGTGGCAGAGAGTCCAGAGTGAGACAGGGCGAAATCAGGATGGTCTTACCAGGTTACAACTGCAAGGTGGTTATTCTAGTTCTAAACCTAACCTAATTGGTACAGGTGCTAATTTGTAAAATATCATATGAACAGTTGTATGAGGAGACATTAAAAAGGGGTAAATTAACCCTTACATTCAAGCAGATATGATCCAATCCTTAACCTGTGGCATACAAAACTAACATTTTCACTAGTACTTAGTACATCGGGAGGTATGAGGTGTAGTAAGACACCATGGTGTGTAATTTCAAAGTGACGATGATGGAGCCACATCAATCAATGAAATGAACTCTTGAGAAAGTTGACAGCAGCACAATTTGGGGAAAAGTTTGACAGCATTTTGTAGAAATTTCAGAGAACACTTTAAGAGCTGTCAAGACCAGACATTACCACACACAACAGAGAGGTACCTGGTGAGAACAGCTATAATTCAAAAGATGTTTCGAACCACAAACCTGCAGTAGCCGCTTGTTGCCGCAGTGTGGACCTTACGCCACAGCTGGTTGTCCTGGATCACACTGAGGCTGTTGATAAAACTTCATCAAAGCCACAGCACTCGCAACCTGCTGGATACGAGCTCAGTTTAAAGCACATTTTCCTCACTTTTATCACCCCCAAATCAGATGGAGGTTGACGGTGAGAACACCGCAGTTGCATCGCTTCACATGGAGAAGAAAAAGAAAAAAACTGATTGAAAACACATATTTTTCAAAACACACTGGACAAAGACCACATGCTGAGGGAGAATGAGGCCTCTAAAATGTGATGTAGCTTCTTTTCATCTAATAACATCGGACATGTTAAATCCAAATGTCGGGAGAGATTTGTCACAGATCTATTGCTGGATTGACCTGCTGCTCCTTCGATCAATTTTGGCCTTGTAGAATCTATTAGTATGGACCACACACACACTCACACACAAGCACGCACACACACACACACACAAAACCTTCATCCTTCTCAGCCATATCAAGCCTCTGTTTTAAACCGTAATTAAGACGGACATATTATGAGTGCAAAGAATCTGGATTGTGACACACTCACAAATGCACACACAAACACATACACACACAAACACACTGACGCATGCCATTTCATATTATAAAGAACCTTTTAATCTCTGGCAGCTAAATTATATTTGCATGATGTCATTAATCCTTTCAGAACAGCTGTGGAGGCATCTGAAAAATCTCACAAACATATGTAGACTACACACACACACACACGCTGCATGCACACACCATCAGGGGCTACACTGAGAATGGCAGCTCCAACCTTTCTCTCGGCTTAGCGCTGGCGCTTTACAGTAATTGCTCACACGATTCATGACAGAAGCCGCGAGGTATCGCTAAAGAACATCCACTTTCGGTGCTCCCCTCCCTAACGCCGTCTCCCTACCTCTACTATTCTGGTAATTAATTTTCTCCCCCGGCACCCGAGGTGGTGTGTGCGTGTGTGTGTGTATTACCAAGTATTTCATTATGTGGTGATCCGCTTATTCTCTGGTGTGTCTGCCTGCACGTCTCAGTGGTGTTTTTGAATTCAAAAGAGGATCTTTCTCAGGTAGCTTGAGCTTCTTCAAGGACACCAGGTGCTCCAGACGACTCCATGTGAAATTTTGTCTTTATCTGGGGAAGAAGGGGGCCTGAGAGGGATACTGAGATAGGCAGACCAGTAGATGTATGAAGAACATACAGCTCCAGAAGCAATGAGAACCCTCTCGGCACTCACATAAGTGGAAGCAAACAGACATAAGTCAGCCCAAGGTGGTACAAACTGTATTTAATATCTGATTTAAATGGACAGTTTACCCTGAAAGATACATACTTTTCCTCTTCCCTGTTGTACTATTTATCAATCTCCTTTTAGATTGTCTTGGTGTGAGTTGCCAACACATTTTTATCCCAAGTTGTCACATATTGCTGCTTTACAGTGGACTTCTGCATCTACATATTACGCTCTTAGTATCCTTCTGCGTCTGCTCTTTACGTTCCACGATGCCACTTCTTTGATGTCAACGCAAGCACATGGTCAGATTATGCTGCACGTGGTTATGTTTAGGCAACAACAACATGTGGCAAACAGCGCTGGGGCATCAACGAATGTACATGCTGGTATGCATTGTTAGGATTAGGCAAAGCCAAGGATTGTTCAAATAGGGAAAGGGGGCACATGGTAAGGTGTAGAAAAAAAACATCACATTCAGATAGGAAGCGATCAACACTGGACTCCTGCATGAAAGTCCAGGGTTTGTTGGACCCTCCCACACATCCTATAGACGCCCTCGGGCTCTTACTTATGTTACGTTGTTATTGGCAGCATTTCAACCTGACCTCAACCAGTGGCTTACAGTGCAGATGAGACAGGTTCCTTTCAGCCACATCGGCAACTGACACCGCCCATCCTGGTATCATGCTGCAGTGGCAGGTACTGTCTGGTGGTGTATAATAACACTGCAAATGGTTCTGTCTGCCCATGTTGTCAGCTGGCACTGTCCAGCAGCCTGTCATGTGCATGTGAAAGGTGGCTTTTGGCATCAGGATCCAAAGGAAAGTTACTTAAAATGTGGTTGTATTTGATGCCTTTGGATTGAGAACTGACGGTTTGGCTAGGACACTTTAATTAACTAGAAACTTTTCAAGTGGGAGGGAAACTGTTTACGATACTGAAATGTCATTTCATATTCTATTTGAGGCAGAGAGGGTTTTGTTTTTTCAATGGCCAGTTGATAGCTATTTTAAATTAGTTGTTTATATCTCTTTTCCCCGTCTATAAGCTGCTTTAATTCAGAAGGATTTTCCCTGTGAATTTTCAGTTCTAATCAATATTTTATGCTTTTTCCTCTCTTGTCAACTTTCCCCCTTTGTATCATCTCCTCCTTTTCTCCACCTTTTGTCGGTTTATTTCTGACTCTATCATCCTCTTTATTTTCCACAACCCTTGTTATCTTTTCTGTCTTCTGGCCTCTTTCTTTACTCTCTGTTGCCACAGGTGGATTTTGCCTTTATTGTATGGCAAAGCTTTCCGGAGCGTATTGTTGGTTATCCAGCACGGAGCCACTATTGGGATAGTTCCAGATCCCGCTGGGGCTACACCTCCAAATGGACCAATGACTACTCCATGGTCCTCACCGGGGCAGCTTTCTACCACAGGTAAAAAAAAAACTTGAAATGATCTCCGGCTGATCAGTGAAGCTTTGCAGTTGATATTTAACATTTACAACTTATCCTTTAAATGATTTACAATAAATCTGAGGAGATTCCAATGTAAGACACGCATTCATGACCTGAATTGAACCTAAACACATCGGTGCATCCAGGAATTCAGGGAGGATAAATGCAAGTCATCCAGCTCAAATTTCTTGTGTTAATAAAATTATTTTAACATTTATTATTCATACTTTTTTATTTGATTAACATTTTTTAGAGATAGTAATAATTTGAGTTTTGTTTGCCAAAGGTGCTCTGTTTGGCATTGAAAACAATCAGTTAAAGGTGTGTAAAACAAGATAATGACAATGTAATATAAGAATGTATTTGATCTGAATTATTAATGTGTGTAATTTGCCTTGCAGTGCAGTTGTTCTATATCACCTGTCAGGTTGATCCTTTCCAACTTTACAAAGATACTTATTCCTTATCCACAAGATACAAACCACATTAAAAGTCATCTCTCACCCATCATATTTAATTTATTTTTTTAACTAAAGTAATAGAAGATTTCTCCACCTCTCTGTTATCTCATGAAGTGATTGTCAACAACACAAAGCTGGGATCGAAAGAAAACAAAAGGTAAACTTAAGTATGAAACAGAGCGGTAAATTGAACGGAGTGGAGCGTCGCCCTTCGAACGGATTTGAAGTATCTTGTCACGCAGATAAACAGCTCTCTCATTGTTCTATTGTTAGGACGCTCAGTGCGAATCTTTAGTCCTTTTGTTATTTAAAATCTGAAATGCCAACGAAGTTCGGGGAAAAAATGCCAGAGAGGAAAAAGGAAAGGTGGAAAGTGTGTTTGTGTGTGTGTGTGTGTGTGTGTGTGTGTGTGTGTGTGTGTGTGTGTGTGTGTGTGTGTGTGTGTGTGTGTGTGTTAGAGAGACAGAGAGAGGGGGACAGCAGACCTTGGCAGGGAGGTAACAGAGTTGACAGTGATCTAGTGCTCCCATGCTGCTGAGGGTGCAACACAGCAGCCATGCAGAATAGAAGAGAAGTGCAGCTTTTAATAAAAGAAATGAATACACAGTTAACCTCATCGGTTTTTGTTCCTTTTTGTGTCTTGTGTGACAGATACTACCACTACCTGTTCACCCACTATGTCCCTGCCAGCCTATTGACCATGGTGGACCGCATGGCTAATTGTGAAGACATCCTGATGAACTTCCTGGTTTCAGCCGTCACCAAGCAGCCGCCGATAAAAGTCACACAGAAGAAGCAGTACAAGGAAACCATGATGAGTCAGGTAGAGCTTTATATTGTTAGCTTAATACACAGATCTGCACACAATCGTCTTTATGGTCAGGACTGATGATTGTAGCCATAATACATTTAAACTTCTTTTCGCAAGTTAAAATGATTTTTGCAACACATTTGGTCAGTCATCAATGTTGAGCTAATTCAAAGAAAGAGATCAGGTAGAACATGGAGTCCTCAGATACTCCTGTTCAATGAGTTTGTTGTGATGGTGTTGTCTTATGTTTGTCTTTAGCATTATACTTTTCAGTGCTCTACCTGCTTGATGATAGAACTGTGGGATTGCTAGCAATATGACAAAAACATATAATTAGGAACATATATGTGAAGACATATTAAATCCTTGTCATTTCAGTCATTGTGGCAATTTACCAAAAAGAAGCCCTGTAGGATTAAGTAAAGTTGATTAAGTTACCGAGCCAACGTTGCCGCCATGGAAGCAACATGTCAACAAACGACATCTGCCTGCCATTCAAAGTGGCCACACCCTCAATTATGTAAAACCTTTAGCCTTAATATAATGTAAACAGGTGAGTTATGTAAAAAAATCTTCCCTATTTCAGTTGTCTAGAATGTTACAATTAGCTATAGAGACCAACACCAGTTTTTGTACCGGGCTGTAAATATGATTATTTCTGCTGTTAAGTTGGGTATTTTAGCACAGGGGTCTATAGAGATTTACTCACTCTCAGAGCTTCAGTTTATTGCCCTGAAGGTTGCTGCTTTGTTGAACTCCATGTTTGCCTCTTTGTTTCTTGGCGCTTGATCAATGGTATAGTGTAAAACAGTCAGCAGTAATTAAAAGGTAACATGCCAGTTTCATCCTCTTGCATGAGCTTGTATAGAAAAGGATACAAACATCAAAATATTGCTCTATAACGCTACAGGTCAAAACATCCACTGGGTACCTTTTACAGTGCTTGACGGGGATTTAAATATGTTTTAAAGTGAATAGTTTCATTACCTGACCCTTTTTTATAAATAGGAAAGGAGATAAAAAAGAGATTCACTTCCTTGTGTTGAAGCTTCAGGCTACAGGAAGCAGCCCTGACCTTCCCTTTGGGAGATCTATAGAAGTGCATGTTGTGTGTGTGCGTGTGTGTGTCTGTGTGTGTGTACTTTGTGTGGCCAGCCCTATGTCAGATTCTGATTGATGGTCTGACCACAGGCAGGACGATGACTCGGCAGTATGGACTCAGTGATTAATGTCTTAATTGTGAAGGCAGCACGGCAAACCTAGATTTACTTCCTCCTTTCGTCGCTCTCTCTTTCTTTTTTCCCTTCTTCTCAAGTGTTTCTCTCTTCCTGCCTCCCTCCACTCTCACTCCTGATTTGTTACTTTGTTTGAAGCAAAATGGAGGAATGTTTTAGGAAACTTGGACCACCAGGTTTGATGAAGCAACACAAGTCATGACTAATATTTTTTTTGGCTGAATTTGTATCGTTTATTCATCCATTTCTTTATTCCAAGAGCAGAGATGTTTCATTCAAGGGACCGTTTCTGTGACACAATTTCTTGTAGTTTCATTATTCTACCTGACCCTCGGCTCCTCCGGCTGTCACCCTCCTGCAGTACACAGGATAAATCTGCTCCAGCTCCACGCCCCCGTGCCACAGCTTATCAAAGGGGTCTGCTGCCCTTCACTGCCCCCTCTCGAACTCATCTCCCAGCAGCCACTTGGGGGCCCACCCATCCTTCTCTGTTGTCCATATCAGATAACAAGCTGAGGACACTCATGATGTGTGCAGGATGCTCCAAATGCTTGGACTACTGACAGGAAACAACGCACAAAACCTGCATCGTTCCAATAGCTGCAGTGAGTAATCTGAAGTCTCAGTGACCGACTGGAGCTGGAGCCTACTGGCATATGTGTTTGACTTTTAAACTTATCATGATGTTAAGACTGGGGGACAGGCTCAAGAGGATGCAGATGGATCCCCTTATGCACACACCAAGCAGCGACCTCTGAGGCTGAAAAGTGAAGCGAATGCCGAAAGGCCAAAAACTGCAGTTCACTGAGTGGCCACTTAAGGCTGGCTCCAAAACAGAGTAAACCTCACTTGACCCCCCCTGGTAAAATGTCCAACTTTACAGCAGAAATAACATGTTTACAGCCTGGAACAAAAAAAAACCCAACAGTTTTGGTCTCTATAGCTCATAACATTATCATAATAATAGTAAAGGGGTTGATTTTTTTTTCACAACTCACCCGTTCACATTTTATCAACAGCCAAAGGATCACAAATTTATCGGCGGGGCTGTTTAAGTGTGAGATTGTCTGTGCAGTATTGCAATAGTCAGGATCAGATCCACCTCTCACTTCTCAACAGCTCCAACCTCTCATCCACATACGGTCACTTTTGCCTCCAAAAAACACAGATGGGGACAGCTGTACTGCTAAACTGGAGGCTTCAAAACGGCAGTCCACAAACCAATGAGTTACATCACAGTAGCTACGTCTATTATTTATAGTCTGTTGTTTACAGTGAGTGCAAAGCAAGCATTTCGCACAGCGAGATTAAAACAAAGTCAATGCCAGACACAAATAATGACATGAAGACATGAAAGTTATCCTATTTACGTATTCCTGTTGAATTTTTTTAATTCAGACAAGAAGTTTGCGCAGTTCCGTGTCACGAAATCCTACCAGTGTGGTGATCTAGTTGAGATTCTCTTTACAGAGAATGTAGAGGATAAAATTATTGCCACTGTCTGTGGACACCTGGAGCTCCATGTCTCAATGTCAGTACTGTACAGAGACAAAACAGACAAGGAGAGGGCTCGGAGATTAGTGAGTGAAGCCAGAGGACTACATGTTAGCCATTAGCTGCCTTCCACAGTTAGTTAGCACAACAGCTGTTTCGGTCAAATATTCACCATTTGTCAAATACACCCCAGCAGCCGTATTCATGCAAGAAATGCAATGCAAAAACTGGTTTCCTATCAGGTGAGAACACACCATTAGAACTGATAAAGGACTAAACTTGGTTAATATATTCCAATTTTACAAAGCTTACATGTTCATATCCTCATTGAGTCTTATATACACAAAACAAAGATTTAAACACAACGCTGGTTGTAAGTACTGCCAAATTCACAGAAAAAAGACTGGAGACAGCTATAGTAGTGGAAGGAAAATGCAATTCATAGCCAGTAGCTCTGGTAGACACAGATACATAATAATGATGCTATTTAATCAGCATCCTGATATGTTACACCTGTCCGGTGTATAGATTATATTGGAAGAGTAGAAGTGCTCACTAACAAGGATTTTGACTAATTTGTAACTAAAATTAGAGAGAAATATTTTCATTGACTGCATAAAAAGTCTTTAACTTTGTAAAAACTGGGAGCATAAACAAAAAAAATGTGGTTTGTTTTCAGGTGAAAATTTGAAGCTCAATGTCAGTAAAAAAAAAAAAAGCAGCTGCTTGTGGAAAACATCTCATCAAGGACTGTCCGTCCTTGTGTCTCTAAAAAGGAAGGTGACATAAAAGAGCTGCAGACAATAAGTAACAGCAAGAGCCTCTACAACAAATACACAGTTTGTGATCAGCTGCAAGATTTCTGACTCTGTTAAACTCCCAGATAATGTGAACAAGGTAATACGAGCTGCGGCTGTACTTGCAGAATAAGTTACACCAAATAATATGTGAAAGACACTTCATTGTACGTTTTCTAGCTGTACTTTTTGTGCCACTGTGTGCTGAAGTGTCAACAACTACTCAGGAGATTCCCACAGAGTGAAACAGCTGGCCAGGTCGTCCTGCTCTGTCAGTATGATGAACTTGGATTCTCTGGAGGAGCAGGCGGTGAAAACAAATAGCGGGAGAGACAGTATGTGTTACTATGAGCTACACCTCCTGCCATGTCATGACAAGCTGTCCAAGATAAGGAGCGTCTTCACCAGCATGGAGGCGCACCTGTACAACCCCAAACCATCAAGAGTCCCTGTCTTTGCTTATGATGCTGGTGAATAAGTGAGAATCCAGCTACTGTATTTCATCATATTATTCTATGGGATAAGGTTTGCAGCTACACTCAAAAGCATTCTTTTGAGGGAGACAAATAAAGCATTTGTTCATCATTCAATCATTTTAACCATAGGCGTCTCACCTTGTAGCCAAGGAGACACGCACCTCTAAAAACCAATCACAGGGAAGAAAAGAAAGTCGGATTCAGATGCATCATGCTGGACATGCGTAGTGGGACAGAATTATGATGTTTTGTTATACAGTCAGGATTATTGTCAGCATTCTCTCAATATTATGATTACGTTATCAGCTGCTACAGAGCTATAATGATTGATTCTTTAGACTGTTATCCTCTCTCTCTCTCTCTCTCTCTCTCCTCGTTTTCCATCTCTTTTTCTCTGAACCAAGGGCTCCAAGTCGTCTCGGTGGGCCGACCCAGACCACTTTGCCCAGCGACAGACCTGCATGAACGCCTTCAGTCACTGGCTGGGTTTCATGCCTCTGGTGCACTCCCAGATGAGGCTGGACCCTGTGTTGTTCAGGGACCAGGTTTCCATCCTGAGGAAGAAATACAGGGACATTGAGAGGCTGTGAATGCACAAGATACACACCAAATCATTGTGTGTGTGTGTGTGTGTGTGTTTGAGACACCGTGACAAGAATACACACACTGAATGTGAACATTTGTGAGGCTATAAAGAGAAACTCACACATGGACACTGGAGATAAAAATGATAAAATACATACGTATGCATAAGGCATAAGGTGTATAAGGAGTATTTCTATGAAGAAAAAAAATGTGGCAGTCACAGCGAATCACTGCGAGTCACAGCGAGTGACTGCGCGCACCCTCCATCTGTGACGATACACATAAATAAGAATGCATGGATACACATGCAACAAAGACCTGGACACATTAAAGACAGTCTTGACCACCGTATGTGTTGCATGGTTTGAACAAGACAACTGTACAAGGACCTGAAAAGCCTAATGTGTTTGAATTTGAAAAAAAAAACAAAAAAAGAAATTATCAGAGAAATGTTTATTGTGGAGGTTGGAGTGTTGGTATTAAAGAGTATACAGTTTAATGTTGGACAAAAAGTAAAGAGATTTATGGGTTACATTCATAAAGTCAAAGGACACTTTCTGGGGTTATGTATGTACAGTATAGACACATTGCGGACAAATGGGACACAGTAGCTTCTGGGTCATGCCACGTTACAGCTGCTACTCCAAAACACCCAGAGACTATGGCAATATGCCTCTTGTATACTATTGTAGATTTTCAGCAGCAGTTCCTGTCTATAAGAAGCAAATAAAAAATACAATAAAGAGATGTTATGTTATGAGACATGAGGTCAGGTCTCAACAGCATTTTCTTGCTTCCTTCCTTCCTTTGCTTGTTATCTTTTATTTATTTTTAACAAAACTCTACCTTTCCTTACTTCTCTACTTCTCTGAATTCTTTCTTTGCCATGCATAGGGATTTTTATTTGTTGTCAGTGACTTTTCTGCCCTCACTTAAGTGCAGGTATACACTATGGAGCTAGCTAAAATTAAAACTGTGAAAACAATGCAGGACAACAAATTCAATAATAAAAGTAGTTTTTTAATGACAACGTAAACAAGAGTTAGTAGGCTACAGTAAAGAGTGAACTTTCTTGACAGAATGAAGCAACTGCCCAGGGGTGTAAAGTTGGGGGTCCAAAGGATAAAACAAAAATACCAGCCATTGTAGTTTTGTTGCAGCTGGTAAATACACTTACCAGCTTAAGGTGAAAAGATTTTTTTTTAAAAAAAAAAGTAAAATCCATTAACAGTAAGAATTTTATGTTCACAACACATTACCATCAGAAATCTGGTATGGCTGGCTTTTTAACAAACTAGTGAGTGGGTCACGTGATGCAGGAATTGTAAAAAGCGTAATGATGAGGCCATTGGGAATATTAACATTTTCCTTAAACCTATTATAGAATTAGAAAGATCTCAAATTACTAAAATTAGTTGTTATTATGTTAACCTACAATCTACCAAAAACATAAGCATTGATTGTCTTCACCATTTTTGAAAATGTCAGCAAACATGTCACAACTTGTGAATTCTAACCTTTTTTCACGACCTCGTAATTTCTATTTACGAGGTCGTGATGACCACAAGAATATAGAATATATTCATATAGACTCTTTTCCTGGATGTGGCAAACACGACCCCATTCAAAGAACAGCCATAAGCATGCATATTTTTTCACTGACAGCAAACTCACCGATGTTTTGTTTTCAATTAGTAGGAGCCGCCAGTGCAGAGAAACATCATGATCCCTCAATGGCTTCCCACAAAGAGCATTGGCATTGGAGCTGAAGAGCTCTGCTGCGAGAAACTGAAAATCTCAGGTGTGTGTTTTTTTTTTGTTTGTTTGTTATGAAAGATGCTTGTTTGAACTTTTATTTCAACCTTTTTAGTCCCACATGGCAATACTGTGTAGCAGATATGTAATGGAGATGTTATTTCTGTCACATGTAGGGTATAATGTTTTTTGGGGTGCTGTCCTGAGATCACTGTTGAACAAGTCTTTTTTTGTGTTGCTCTGTTCTTTACATAACAGCCTTGGCTTAAACTAGGTGATCCAATTTTTGGAGAGCAAGGAAGAGTTTCAACATCTTGAGACAATAAAACATATATTAAAGGTCAAACTTCATCAAAGTGAAGTAAGATGCAGCTGGAAAAGAGCATGCAATTCATTTAATATTACCCTCATAAATAAAAGTTAAACAACTGTATCAATTTCAAACATTAATGGGTAGATTTCATAAGCGTGCTCTAGATTTTACACACACACACACACACACACACACAGCCACAGCCCTTTCATGTACAGTATGGAGGATTGTTCCCATGACGATAAAGGAGCCAATCAACAATCTTTCCCTCATCCCATCTGTCACTCTTCATTTGTCTTTCCCTTCATCTATCTTTCATTGATTTTTTCCCCCTCACACCTTTCATCTCCTCCCTCCTCTCAGACACAATAATTATAATCACCTGATCTCATTCTCTCGTTTTCCCTGTGCACCATTCCTTCATCTCACCCCTTTATTTTATTTTCAGGTTGTTCCCTGTCTCACATCCAATAACCAGGATCTCTTCATCATCTGAGGGTTATCACAGTTTTTCCTCTTTTGATGTGACATGTGTCTTCAAGCTGAGATCCACGAAGATCTCTGCAGAATTAACAGAACAATGAAGGGCTGCATCTCTTTCAGGTATTTCAGGTTTATAATTACATTAAAAAGACATATGTAGTTACACAGGCACACTGTGTTTTGCATTATATTTTATTAATAAATAATGCCTTGTCTTTCGTAACTAAAAGTTTAAGCCACCACAGATTGAAGAAGCATTCAAAGTTACCGTATCTGCAGTAATGTACTTTGTTACATATGTTTCTCTACAGTGGCCTCATTGTTTTTGTAATCCAATTGTAGCTATTCATCAATTCTACTACTGCACTGTGAAAGATGTGAATATATTTGCTCATTATAGATTAAGTCTCATTCCAGTTATCTCAATGCCAATACATTTCTTAACATCAGCTGAAAGGTCCATTAGTTAGAGGCATTTATTGGCAGAAATATATAATGTTCACAACTGTGTTTTTAATAGTTTATAGCCACCTGTATATAAAAATTGTTATATTTTCATTGTGAGCCATTTATATCTACATACGGACCGGGTCATCTTCCCTGGAGTCCACCATGTTGTTTCTACTGCAGCTCATAAAGGACAAACCAAACACTTGTCCTAGATAAGGCCACAGTGTTTTCGTATTTTCGCTTTGGCCACCGTTGTTTTTACACATGGCAAGTAGAAGAAGTTTCAGTTCCGCAACCGTACTGCTGGATGCTACTAAATCATACACACTGGACCTTTAGGGTAGTGCTGAAAATCTAAGTCTATTAGTCAATTGACAAAAAATTAATTGACAGCCATTTGGAATCATTGAACTGATAATAAGGAGAAACAAACAATTGTTAAGGTCTCACTTTGGACTCTTAAAAGTTTTGAGGGATATTTTCAGGCTGTTCTCGTGCACTGTTTGCACATTTTTCTCCAAAAAGTAATGCACCAAAAATGGTATCCCATATTATCATGAGCCAGGGATTTGTGCATAGCCCATATGTTTTGAAAGGCTGCGATCACATGACCAATGTGCTGATGGAAGTTAAGAAGGAAGTAGTAGCCTACCGAGTGGTCTAATAGGTAGGCATGTTGGGTTGATGGATGGGTCACAAAACACCAGACTTTCCCCTGGGACGTTCCCAAGGAGACAGCTGTTTAGAAACGTGAACTGAGGGAACTTAGAGTCATTTTACATAAGTCATCACAGTGTTTCTTTTACTAACCTAATAACAGTAACTTTACCTGCCTAAACCTAACCTCAGTAATTTTAATTTAATTATGTAACTTAACAGTAAGAACATAACATAATTCATATGGCAATAACTCTTAGGACATCGTTTGAACTGTTGTATACGGATATGTTGGTATTTTCCACTATTGTGTGGCCTTTATAGGTAAACAAAAAACCAATACATTACATAAACAGATTAATCTATTATGAAGATGAAAACTGCACTTGAAGAGTGTAGACCTCCATCAGGCCAAATGCCCTATCTCGCAATATTAACACAAGCAAAAGTATCTGCCTTTAAATGTCATGGATTATTGGGGTGAGTATTAGCTGCAACCATAGTCTAAAATACCAACTAATACATTTCGTCTAACTCTAAAGTTATGATATTTTTCAAATACAACTTTTGGCCAAAGTAGTACACTGTCGACCAAAGTGTTTAAATTCAAATTAAAATCTAGAGATGGTTTAAATGTCTGTCTGATAACCATCTCACTGATTTCATGTTTGAACAAATCTTACTGACAGTCAGCTCGTTGTATATCTACTCATGTATTATCGAGATTTAACAGTGACATGTCAAAATAAAGTGATACCATTTCTTCCAAGGCTGGATTTCATTCAAATTTTTCAGTATACAAGACCAGAATGGGCCATTTTCCAGTAAGAGTGAACTATTTTCCAAACACAGTCATTCCCTCTTTTCTCATTATGCACTCTCTTTTTCTACACAGTCTGGCAAACCCCCAGCGCCAACAGATGATTTAGTGTGAGCTACAATGGCTTTCATTTCAGTTTGCTTTAGGGAATTCTCCTTTTGCTCTTATGATGCATTATTATGGTCCCTGCAGCCTGTAAAACTCTGTGTGTGTGTGTGTGTGTGTGTGTGTGTGTGTGTGTGCGTGTGTGTGTGTGTGTGTGTGTGTGTGTGTGTGTGTGTGTGTGTGTGTGTGTGTGTGTGTGTGTGTGTGTGTGTGTGTGTGTGTGTGTGAGAGAGATAGAGAGTGAGAGAGATCATAGTACATATTATCATATGTATAGCAATGGTGTTTAAGAGCTAAGAGTACTCCTGAGACCAATAGTAAAGCCACGGTGGCTGTGAAAAACGTGTTCCTGATGAATATTTAATGAGCCTTTGTGTATAAATCATCACCAAATAGTTGGTCTGTGTCTTTGCTTGTTTGATGGCTCTGATGGCAGTTCCCGCAATAAAATACAGCCACAACTTAGTACAGACAGATAATCTTGTGTGTATTAGTTCTAACTTTATATGGGTGACTTTTGTGTGGAAACCTTGCAGAAAAAGACAGGTTTTTGAAAGGCTTCACTACTGTCAAAAGCCTCATTTCCGCTGCACAAAGAAAGATTGCTACTACCAGCTATCTATCCTCTTATATGGTTTGCCCAGCAGTGAAACACAACCACTGATCATTCATCAGAGTCGTCATAGATCCCTGAGGATATCTAGATTTCACTATTTTATGTCACTTAAAATCCTTACGTCATTTTCCTATTGCTTAATGCAATAGGAAAGTGGACAATCAGCATTCACACCCGGGTCAAATGACTCTGCAGCTCTGATCAGCATTGAGGAAAACAGATCACCCAGGTGAACACGCTAATTTTAGCGCCTTATCCGTTGTGATACAATGACACGCCACCACTAAATACTGTCCGTCTCCACTTAAGCTGCACTAAAACATCGATTCAAGTTAATTTTCACTGAGTTTGAAAGACAGACTAAAAAAATGAGTAACAGATAAAAAGAAGAAACCACTGTAAAGTTTTCATCAGTGCTGCTTTCTACTGTTTACCTGGTCTCCGGCTTGTCTGTGACATCATATGTGACACACCAACAAAACAACCACACACACACACACACACACACACACACACACACACACACACATACAAAGGCAAACTCATCTGCTGCAAAGCTGTGTACAGCTCTGGTCTACTGGCAATTGTAAGGCAGTCTATAGCCTATTTTTTACCGTGGTTACCCATGTTTAAAATCCACATTCACAGGCTAATTTTGACAGAAAATAGGTATAAGTTCTTTAGAGGAGGATGGGGGGGGGGCTTTTTTTTTTTTTAAATGGTGCTGTGGAAAACCTAAAGCCTGCAGCTTGATTCCTCCCAGAACATTTGGTTTGAATGTTAAGCCAACTAGTCCTCCAACCCATACATCCACATATACTATTTGTTCCTACCTTCTACAATGACCCACAGGAGCGTTTCCTTTGCCTTTGCACACAAGTTAGGTTTAGTAACAGAATCATGATATGGCATTGTCACATTCAATAAATAATATAACGTGACAGCCTGACATGTCATTGAGTACGTGAAGTGACGTTACTCACTCACATAACTTTAAATAACTCAACGTTGACTTTTGGTTTCATACTGGACACAAACCTTAGTCTCCCAGGTCAAAGTCCTGTTCTTATCCTCTAATTTGGCTCATGGGAGCTGTATTTTTTATTAGCGCCCCTTCTAGTTGGGTTAGGTTTAGGAAAAGAATCATAGTTTAACGTTGTGATGTTGCTTGTCGACTTGACATAATTTACATAATGTGATGTAATGTACATAACCTAAAATTCACATAAACATGAAGCCTGGGTCTATCATCATCCACTCTGGCTGCCTCTGTGGACTTTGTTGCTCCATATACCGCGACACCTGACTTCCTCCTTTGCTCCTGTCATAATTACTGCAACCACTAGAGGTCACTGCCAACTCTAAACACAGTAGCTTGTACAAACAACCGCCCACGCAAAAATGACCAGCATGACGATCGGAAATTTGATTAATTAGAGCGCTTTTTGATCTGCCATTACTGTGATAGGTTTGTTTAAATTTAGGGAACGCTCATGGTCATGGTTAAGGTTGCCAGCAATGTTTTGCCGTAGGAGACAGGATGAAACTCAAAGTAAACATTTTCAATGCCACGCCATCTACTCTGTCTCCTGCTTTGTCTGTCTGAGTTAGAATAATGATTATTGGCTGGTGACGCTTCTGTTTGATGCGCAGTGAGTTTAAAGTTTATTTAAGTTTGAATTTGATATTCGAGTTTTCCTTCAAGGCAACATGATCTTTTTGCAGGTCAGTCACAGTAAAGTTGCAAAAGTCAACACAAACAGCTGTGGCATATTAATTTCTCTTTTCATGCCCTTTTGTGTGCCTTTGTTCCATCTGAGTAACATATTTAAATAAAGCACAGAGAAAAAGTGCCTGTCTGTAAAGAGCTGTCAATAGGGAGTCCAGACAATAGTAATATCTTGCACACAAAGCCCTTCTCTCTGTAAGAGCATGGTTAAGGGGCCTCGTCTCCACTGTGATCAATACAGGTCAGTGTTCGTCATTGGATGTGATCATCCACGGGTTCCCTCAGGAGGAAACTATAACGCTTCACTTCCCCCAGTTTGTACTTAATGGACAGTGAGCATGGATCCCTGTTTCTGCTAATGTCAGAGGAAGTCAGCACAAAAAAATGAAAAAATAAATCTGACACTGGGAGAGTAAAAGGCACAAAAGAATTTTGAGTGACATAAAAAGTGAAATCTAGATATCCCCGGGGATCCATGACGACTCTGATGAATGATCAGTGGTTGTGTTTCATTGCTGGGTAAACAAGAAGAGCTCATTGTAGAGAAATTAGTTTGCATGTTATTAAAATAAATCTAAATGCAACAGTACACATACAAGGTGAAATTTGGCTCTGCTGAACAACAGCATTTATTTTAATGGCTCCAGGGAAGATTTTCTCTTGTTTAGCCTGCAGTACGTCAGGTTTAGCCAATCACAACAAGCAATGTCTGAATGGCAACGACGACAACTTACAGTAACAACAATGGCAGATCACCTTATTGTGATCTCGTGGATTATGCGTTTGGTCACATTAATGCATGTGTGAGTGTGTGTGTGCAATGTGGTCTTGCTCCTGACTTGTCAAATGCTGACACTTGATCAGTGGCCCATCGCTGTCAGACACCGATGCACAGACGTGCTCTTTAGTGGCCACATGAGACGACCGGCGCACTGGCATTTGCTGATGCTCTGGGCAACTGGTGTAGTATAAAGGGCACCAAGGTCTGCATAGGATGGGAGGATCAACCAAACTCTGGACTTTCACCCAAGAGACTGCTGTTTGTGTCCAGTGCAAAAGAGAAAATTTAATTGAGTTATTTTAATTAGGCCATGTTGTGCTAGTATGTGTAGCATACTACGCTAGTGATGATGTATGCTAGTGATATATGTAACTTGACGTTATGTTACTTTAGTAAATAATGTAAGCCAAGCCATGATGTGTTTTTTTTAACCTAACCACATTCTTTTGGGATTTAACCCCTTTAACAAGTTGAAGTGACCTGTGATTGGCCAAAGCCTGACAACAGAGCCAAGAGGAGGTGCAGAAGTCTAGTATTCTCTCAGATCATTGGGATTTTGCCCAATGACACCAAAGTTAAATTGCCTATGCCAGCTTTAAGTATAAATTTAAGTTTTCTTTTTACACAACTGGTAAAATATATAACAAACTTTGACTAAATTTGTATAAATCTGATGTTAAGCCGAGAAAAAAAACGTAATAAATGAGAAGCTTTGGTGACACCATCATATATGTCTGCGGTACAGAGGGAGACTGTAAAATCCTTACATCCATCTAGTCTTTCCATCAGCCCATTTGACTCAATCAATCCTGACAGCCAGCCTCTCCTTTCCTTTCATCTCTCACACTCTCTCTTTTTTTTTTTTTTAAGCCGTCAGCATCCATCTCATTGGTTACGGCTCTATTATGCAGCGCTGCCTAAATAAAATAAGAAACACATGAATAAATCATAGCCAAGCCCAATCTTTCTGATTCATAGACGTTGGGTAATTATTCAGGTTTTCATGAGAGAGCAGTCATTGATTTGGCATGACCCTGAAGAGTTTCCAAGGTTATGAAATGGGAAATTGATCGGTGGGCGAGACCGATGATGGAGAGAGGAAGGAACCCGCAGAATATCCAAATATTCAAATCGCTCTCCCTCTCTTTCTCTCTCTGCTCTCGCTCCTCAAATATCCATGACCAAATGGACTTATAATTGGAAGTCAGGAGGCCCAGAAATAGTCCTCACCTTCTTTCTGAGTCGTCTCGATATTAGTTCTGGTGAGTTACAGGGTTGATATGAGCACATGGGAAGAAGATGGGGGAAAGAGAAAGTCATTAGAGGAGCCTGTTGCCAGAGTTTGGAAGGGACTTTCTCATCCTGTAATTTCTTTTTTTTCCCTCTTTTCTTGCTTGTACTTCCTCTTTCTCACACACACACACACGCACACACATGCACACATAAGCACACTTTCAGTCGTCCATCTTTTCCCCTCTTCCAACAATGTTTCTCATTATAGCCTGTCTCCTCACATTTGTCATATTGGGCAGTCACCCGTGATGATATCATAGGGTACTGGGGCCTTGTGTATATGGGTGAGATTCGTCACGCATGCACACAAGCACACACATACACACACGCTGACATGGAGTCAGAAAGTCCTATTTGCTTCAGAGTCTTTATTTCCTCCTGGTGGGTGTTGAGAGTCCCCCATTGTCTGAATTGAATAGGACATGTGTCTGGATCTATGAATCCTATTATGAATGAAGTGAAAAGTGGGGAAGGAGGTGGAAAAAGCAAGATGGGAAGATGGATTTTGATCGTACTGATGCAGGGACAGAAGATGTGCAGACACTGTCCTCGCCAGGCAAACGTCGAGCATTGATAATTTGTTCAAATGCTGAAAATGTCCTGCGTGTCTACGTCTGACAAAAGATATCTTGTGACTGTCATGCAAAAAGGTGTGCTCAGGAAGACATTTTTCCTTTTCCTTGTTGATGTGGATTTGACTGCTAGACAGTTTGTTGGATAGCTTCAATGACATTACAGATATTCATTTTAACATCTGTGTAATTTCCTCCACTTTCATTCTTCCTCTTTTCACTGTATCTTTATGCAATAGCTTCCTAAATTTCTGGGATAAGCATTTTTTTAAGTCGTTAGGGTTTTTGTTTTTGTTTTATTATTATAAACAATTGCTTTGTATGTATTTTATACCGGATAAGTTGAGGTTTTTTTTTCTTTATCCTTATATTGAAATCATTGCATTTTCTTTTCTTTTCATTGACTGTATGCAATCACAGCATGTACAACACATTCTCAATCTCAACTCGTCAAACACTGATATGTGGTCAGTGGCCCTATACATCAAACTATGTTCGCTCTAGGTACCCATCCACTGTCAGTTTTGGATTTACTGGGATGGTGCATCAATTTATGCTAATTACATGCATTGTGAATGTAGGTAATAAACTTAGTTTTACGTCTTAGGTTTTGTCAACAAAAGTATGTGGATAGGTTTAGAAAAAAACATTATTTGGCTTAAATAAGTAGCCTACATATGACACTAATGTAATATAACATCACACGACCTATCAAGACAATATATGATGTGCTGGGTACTTCTCCTAAATCAGTTTTGAACACTCAGGAATGATGTGTTAGTTAACGCTTGTTGCATGCATTCCCCCATTTCAAAATAAACTTAGACTGTAGGTATTTAAAAAAAAATAATAATCATTTTCAGGTTTACAACCTTAGGTTTACACAACAAGAGCATGTGGTTAGGTTTAGAAAAAAAAACAACTTAAAATGAACACTTTTCTTACTAACGTATCATCACTTGACATGCGTTAATGGCAAAGCAATGGCAAACTACTTTGTTATTAAAATAACTTGATTGAATTTGGTTTCACATTGGGCAAAAACAGCAGTTTCTCAGGTAAAAAAAAAAAAAACAGTTTGTTAGATAAATCCACCTCCACATCCACCCACCTGATGCCAATTTTTTCACTATTTATACTAGAGTAGTTGCTTTGAACATCCAAAAATGCTGCAACCTGGTTGGCGTGTCTAAATTTGACTTTGCATTGTGTTGATTGTAACAAATTATATTTACTGTCATTACTATAACAAAGTTGTTGTATATATACTTGTTCGCTTGTGGGTGTTTTTTTTTTTTTTTTTCCAAAATAGTAGCCTAATTCAAGTTTTTTGTTTTTTTTTTAAATGTCATGTATTATGCACCAACTCTACAGTATCGCACATGCAGGCCATAGCTTTTTGGGAACAGTACGGCTAGTGAAGACAAAAGAATTTACATCTGTTACCTAAATAAAAGCACTAATACTTCACTGTGAAAATACTCCACTACAAGTAAAGTTCTGCATTTAAAACCATACTTTAAACAGTATTCTCTGCAAAATGTACTGAAAATATTTTACTATTAGCTATATCTGAAGTTCTCAAATACTAAAAACTGCTGCATTAATGTAAATGTTGCTTTTCACTGTTGTAGATGTTAAAGAAAGTTGTGCCAACTTTCATTGTAGTTTGGGGGCCACATACAGCCCAATTTGATGTCAAGTGGGCTGGACCAGTAAAACCATCAGATATTTTACAGTTTAACAGATGTATATACACTAAAAAGGCTTGATTTACTGCATGGCTGTAGTTTGAGATGTCCTGAACTCAATGTTTTAGTCAGGAATTGAAGCAATTGTTTTTATTTTATTTTATTTTATTTTTAGCACCTTGATTTTAAGTCATTTTAAGATAGAAATGTGGGACTTTCACTTTGGAAATTTCTAAATTTATATAATTAAAATGCTTGATTTTTGTGTCTGTATATAGTAAGAGATATCCTCAACTGAAATGCACCTGTCTATATCAGGAAATATCTATTTAATTCTTATTTCCAAAAAAAATCAAAGAATAAACACAATTTCTTTACAATTGAGTGATATTTACTTTTTAATTTATCCAAGTTAAAATTGACCGGGTTTTAATGACTTCTTCGAAATTTCCAACTTAGGGGGCCAGGTTGGACCCGTTGGGGTCCGTATGTTTGACACCCCTGACATACAGGAATGCATCATATTTTATAAGATCATCATATGTTTGTTGCATTGCAACAGTCAAGTTTATAAAGTGTCAGAACAACAGCCCTTTTAGCAGATATGAGAGGGTGTATTTTCCAGCAGACCAGGGTTTATTTTGCTTGAGTAATAGAAGAACATTTATTTGCACTAAATGTATCTATTATTGTGTTGCGGCATAGGTATGTGCTTACCTATGGTTATACTGGGACAGAGAGGCTGAGTGGACTGGTTGCCTTGAGAGAGACGCTTAACAGACAGCAGACAGAGGAGGACTTTGCAGTGTACAAGACCCACAGACAGCCATCAGACCAGTGAGTACAACAACACACCTGCTCTGCGTTGTGCAAAAACTGTGCAGCTCTGTCTTTTCGCTCTAAGTGTGTTTTATGGCTGCAGCCGCTGCGGAGTGTTCAGCTGATACATGTCGATGTTGTTTGCTTTGATGACGTTATATGCTGCTGTTGGCCATTTCATTGATTTTGCTAAATGATGGTTGTTGCATCCTGTCTGTTTTGTGTCGGCTTGTTGATCAGTTGTGTGCACTGGCTGCAATGGTTGTTTTGGACAAAGTTTGTTGGTGTTTTGGACAAAGGGGCTCTGTTGTCCCGTGTGCATATTTTCATGTTATTGCATTTAAAGCTGTAACGTAAACATGTGCTCTAACATAATAGCTCTATTAACGAACCTTTACCTTTCAAAAATGCCAAGCAAAAACGCTTACTCAGAGTACATTTTCTTTTATGTAGGCCTACATCTTTACAGAGACCGGGAGCATGTGTTGCTTTTTTTTTATTATTATTATTATTTTCTTAATCTTGATATCTTTATTCAAAAAACCTACGTTCTATGTGGAATACAGTATTACAAATTTTATTCAGGTAATTTGTATCTGTTTTCTACTTGCTGACAATCCTCAGTTGTTTTTCAAACTATGTTAGAGTTGCAATATTGCTTTAAACACTAGAGATCAAATGTTACATCTGCCCCCAAGTGCCAGGGTGATTGTACCACAACAGAATATCGATGTAGTTAAAACAATTTAAAATATATTGAATGATTAGTTCCAGTTTAATTAAAACAATATATTTGATTATGTAGTTTTTAAAACGTGTGAAGAAGGATGCCTCGTCTTTACTGCCACTTAAACCCCAACCAATGTAACTGAACAGGAGAGAGAGAGGGATAGATTATACATTATTACCTGATGATTCTGTGATAGAAGAACTGATAACACAACCCAGAGCTTTCTTACTGTACTCATGAATGATTTGATTTGATCAAAAACTATATTTTACGTTGATGCTTTGGGGAAATTATGCTTCTCTTTCATGTTAGTAAAGCATGTTGGATTTTGAAATTGAATCATAAGAGAATGCAAAAAAAAAGCAAAAAAAGAGTCCCAGCAAAACAGAAATGATGATGTATAGAAGGCAATTGTCCCTCTGGAGAGACGTCTTCTGCTATTTCTGCACAGCTTCATCTCTGAAAGCAGCACAAGGCCATGTTAGACTTCCTGTAGATCTGTGCAACGAGAAAATTAGAAAGACTATCATGCTATTAGCCTTTATATCTATTACAGTGCGCCTATATTCTGCAGTCAAGGATTATAAATTAAGCCGTAAATGACGTGTCATTGAAAATATTCTCGGTTGGGTTACAAATGTACACATTTTCTCTGATCCCCCAAAAAGTGAACTTTATTTGAGATTTGAATTTTGTTGGATCAGCATCTTGCTTTTCTGTCTTTCTGGACTGAAACCTTTGTGCATCATGCATCACTATTGGTGGAACACACACACACACACACACACACGTGTACACACGAGTTCCCAGTGGACCCAGTGTCAGGAAATGAGATCTGGATCTGGAGGAAGTTGAATTCTAAAATAAGACAAACAAATCAACACCACTGAAACAATCTGGAGTTTTTCTCTCTGTCTGTCTCTGCATCAAGTGTAAATGAAACGATCTTCACACTTGGTAATTGCTTTCTGCTCAGCATGGCTGCCATTCTCATGATTGAGAGTGTAAGAGAGATAAAGACGTGGACCAAAAAACATAATTTTTAAAGTTACAATTATGGTTACCATTTTAAACAATTTTATTTAAGAAGAAAACTTTTCTACTCACACATATCAACAATCTCGGCCATTTTCACTGTGCAAAACCATTTTCTTCTTCCTGTTTCCTGTCTTGTTTAATGCTTTTGTTATTGAAGACAAAGCATTTCTACTATTTTTCTAATTTACATTTTTGATGTCAAGGTCAGCTTGACACTAATATTACCAGATGAGGTGGAAATACCTTTAATATTTGTTCCTAAACACAACATAAAACTTCACTGGCAAAGAAAAATGCCACCTAAGCTTTATTGCATAAATAATTCCCTTCTTAATTCTCATTCAGAGGCTATAGGAAAACTAGTTAAGATTTCTTGCTCAATGCAAGGAAGAAATCTGTTTTTCTTTTTCATTTTCCATGCATGCTCAAACTTTATGGATGAACTATATCAGAATGATTATTTCGCTCTGTGTCAAAAGTAAACGTTACAAAATCAAAGAGTGTAGCTGGTGGTGGTTGCTCTGTGGGCGGACTGCTTTATCTGCAGCTGAGGCCCCACAGGTGGACAGAAATATTCTGCTCAGTTGTTTACTCATTGATGTGGCTTTCAGGTGCATGTAAACACCTTCAACTGCAAGAATAGACCTTATGCCCAGCCGCTGCCTCTCCTCCATGCTCGTAAACATTCATACAATCCTTGGCAGGTTTAATGGTTCGGAAGAAATGAATGTGTTCGTGAAAATGTTTTAAAGATGTTGTGAATTTGCCGAGAAGGTCAGAGTGACTAAGAGGGTTGGTGACATACAAGAGGAAGATGGAGTAAGAGGTGAAGAGATAAAGAGAGACAAAGAGAACAGACTTACCTTTCCAACCTTTACAGACACTTACACTGTCAGCACTCTTTCTTCAGAGGAACGACAGTCTGAGAGCAGCCACCCCAAAGGGAAGGTGACATTTACCTTTTTTCTGGCCTACAAAGAGCCCTCCACTCCTCAATTGGCACTCACACACACTTTCTCTCTCTCTCTCTCTCTCTCTCTCTCTCTCTCTCTCTCTCTGTCTCTCACACACACACTGTACATTATAGCTCCCGACAGTGTCAATGTTTCCATTAAGCACTGAACTTGTGCCAATTTGAATGTCTCTGAAGAGCAGACCGGCTGTTTTCACACCCGAAGCAGGGACGGTGTGTAGATAAGATAGATGAATACTTGCTTGCGTGAGGTTTTTGGACTCATGTGTAAAAGGTTACAATAATTCTAAAATAAATCACAGACGCAGAGATTAAAGTGGTCAGAAAACTGTGCAAACATGTCAAATTTAAAAAAAAAAAATCAGGCCTCACCTATCATGTTATTACTGCATGATATATCGGCCTTTTTCTCGGATTTTGATGTCACAGTAGGAAAGGCACAGAGGTAAATAATGAATCGAACGATAGCTGCCATGGAAATACTGCCCCACATGCAGGAGTTGACTGCTACCGTAAACAGTATCATCGGCAAAAGTGAAAACCGACCTCAGATTCACTCGGCTTAGCGTTTCACCTCGCTATTCGCTTTTAGTAGCTTTCTCTATGTTGCATGCTGCTTGCAGTCTGGCACCTGGTGGCTGCCTTTTTATGAAATCCTGACCTCACCTTCCCACTGTGCCCAGGAACGTCTTGCACACAGCAAAATAAGAAAATGCACTTAGAGGGCAGAGCGTCTGCAGAAAAATACACCACCACACCTGTAGTGGGTAATAAGTGATGATTGAGACTTTTTGCATTGAGTCTTTGTATTATTTCTTAGGAAAATACTGCATAGTACATCTTTTAAACTAGATATTTGTGACGCATTTTCAAGTTTTGTGTCTTAATTGGAAACCAGACAGGTTGAGTGCCACAGAGAGGGTGGGTAGGTAGGGAGATATTGAGAGACGAACACTTTTTGGATTAGTTGATAGTGAAAAAAATATATTAAATATCATCAGCCTTATTAGACTTAAGGTTACAACTGATGTAGTCTACCCTCAGTTTTTCTTTGAGTCCTGTAAAAAATGTATTATTTATCAAAATTTATTTCCGTTTCTCTGTTTGATAAGTATATTTGGTCATATTTTAGTATGACGCTTTCCTCTTCTCTGATCTGCCTCCATTTGCTCTGTTAATTTTTTTGCTATGGCATGACTTCTAGTCTGTAGTATTTCCTGTGTCTGTTTCAAAAGTCTTGCATTTGTGGGCATCCCTTTATTAACGACCAGGTATTTTTTTTAATGAAAAATTTAAAAGATTAAGTTTTGAAAAATTCAGTGACATGCAATGTTCCTATAAAATACTTTTAAAAAATGTAGCTACTGCCATCTTGTGACAACTTTATATTTCTACCAAATAAATTTGACTGGGTCATTAATATCCACAGTAACTGAAATAGGACAATAACATTTAAGATGAGAGATTTAGAACAACAAAGTACAGTGACAACAGCATGATCATGTAATGAAATTTATTAAATGAAAGCATCGTATTCTTCTCAGTTAACGTTCATGTTTTATGACAGGCACTAGAGTTTACCAACATTTTTTTTCCAACCCAATCTCCAGGATAAATGTTGCTGTTGTACGTTTCTATAAATTATTGACATGTTACATTTGTTTATTTCATTTGTAGTGAATATGTTCAAATTTTCTTACATGTCAGCTCTTAATTCTGTGCCATGACAACACTGGCATACGTATATAACAGTATAATGAACGGTTCAGCTCCAAAAACGTATATGCTGTGGCATATCTTTCAATTATAGCAGCCAGTTACAAATACATGAATGTGTGGGAAACCCTGCTGTCCATGCACAGTGTGTGTCATTTGTGTGTGTGTGTGTGTGTGTGTGTGTGTGTGTGTGTGCGTGTGTGTGTGTGTGTGTGTGTGTGTGTGTGTGTGTGTGTGTGTGTGTGTGTGTGTGTGTGTGCATGCATAGTAATTGAGCTCTGTAAAGGAAAGCAATGGCACTCTGACACTGAACCTCTATCTTGGCATGTTTCCTGCTGAGGAGGAAAAAAAATGCAGCTATCTATTGCAGGTAACACTCCCATATGTCACATATAGAGAAAAGGAGGAGGAGGGGTAACAAGTAAGCCACTCTTCAACTATGACACACACACACACACACACACAAACACACACACACACACATATATATAGGAAACTCATCTTAAATCTCTCTGTCTTTTGTCAGTGTTTCAATTTCACTGTACACTTCCTGCACCACTGAGCAGATAGAGAAAGTAAGAAAGGGAGAGAGAGCTGCAGAAGAATGACAGAACAAAGAAAAGTGTCACTGTCAGCTCCACTGAAACCCACCACAATGAATAAAGCTCTTCCAAATTTCTTTTTTAGTTCAAATAGGAGCTTTCCTTTCATTCATGATCTGCTGGCTGAGCAGGGAGCCTGTGGTAACTTATTCTTAAAAGAGCCAGTGGTTTGCAGTTTTCATGCAGTGCGACAGCTCTATGGACCAAACTTTTTTCTGTCATAATTGATCCATCTGAGTCCTGTTGGTCCTGGAGCAAACACCCAACTTCTGAGGATTTTTTCTGTAGAAGCACATGTCAATATATGAAAATATATAAAGTATAGAGTTGCTGTGTTTCTGAAACACTCAGCCAAAAAAAAAAATCAACATTTACAACGAATAAAAATCCTCAGATATTTGGAAAAGTTTTGAGGTTCAGTCATTATTTTAGTTTCTGGATTATACAAACCCAGTCTCCAGAAGAAAGTATACATTATACGTTTCTGCTAACCAGGAATATGTTACTTTTGCACATTTCATATCATATCAATGTCTCAAAAGCTGACTTAGTAGGAATATACGGTGAGTGATGTGTCACCTAGGCGCTTTCCAAGCCGCAGACCACTGTTCAAAATACAGGCCTCACGTGAACTGTTATTTTGGCAGAGTTGGTGGCATTTCTACTGTTTGTGGCACAGAACCTGGGGTTTTATTACAGACCCCTCCCTGCTTCTCCAGCAGCTTTTGTGCCACCAAACTTGTGTTGGGTGTTTCAAGCCAAAAACGATCTTTTTGAAAATCTTGAGACCACACCAAAACCAAAAGCCATAACTGAATTTCGGGAATTCAGTCATCTGCTACTGCCACACATACACTGGAAATCTGTGGGAAACACTGATGTACATATACAGTATATGCCCCAATGACAATACACATATAGACACCCGCATTTTATATATATTTAACATACTATGTGCACATACATCAGGTATGCAGTTTTCATGTTTTAATGTGAAGTGAAATAAGTAAGAAAACAAAATAAATATACAACTTTAATTTGAAGGATCACATTGATTGTAAGGAACAAAACATTCATAGGGTGCCTTCTCAATATTTGGGGGTATCCGTAGAACCCATTTTTATTCAGCTATCTTGAGTTTAGAGTTCAAGGACTCGCTTTAAAAATGACCGTGCCATTTGTTCCCTCGCCAAAAATTTAGCCTAGCTTTGGAGCATTATTTAGCCCCTTCATGACAAGCTATGCTGATGTGGTTGGTACCAAGTGCTGCCTTAGGTTGTGTAGTTTCCTTAGGTTTGTCTAAGTTTTAAAACTGAGCCTTATATACATATATATATATATATATATATATATATATATATATATATATATATATATATATATACATTTTTGTACGTTGTTTTTTGTTTTGTTTTGTTTTGTTTTCTTGCTAATGACCCATAGGGTAGGGGGCCATTTTAGGCCCCCGTTTTTGATTTTCATTTCAAGAAAAAAACAAAGAACTCGTATGGCTGATTAATCATATGGAAAACAACAACAACACTGCTCCATTTCCTCAGAAGTTTTCAAAGTTTTCCTGTTAAATGATTTTAGAGTAGATGCAGGGTCTTAGCCTTTGGTTAAAGTTTAGTGCACTGCCTCCCATGCTTTATCCCCTCTCCCTGCCTTACATCCTTTGTTCATTTATTTTCATTTGTATTTTACCTCTGTTTAATTTTTCATCTGTAGTCCCTGGACAGCTGAATAGGAAACGATCTCAGATTTACGGGACGATAGCAGGCAAGCAATTATTCCAGTCGCTTTTCACACATTCATACTTCCTTCTGGGAGATGTGAAGTTCTTTTTCTCTGCGATATGGTCAATTGAAGCTCCAAACGATGTTCATTAACATCAGTAAAGCAGCATTAGGCTGGTAATGATTATGAAGGTTATATTCAGTCTTACTTACAATGACTCCTGCATGGAAAACTGATGAAATATTGGTATTCAAAACAAGCATCAGAAACTTTAATTTTGATTGAAAGTACAGTAACTCAATATTCAATTTTGTGCTGAGTGCTCACCCACACACACACACACACATACACACACAAAAACACACATAAGATACATGGTGGGTGACAACGAAAAGCAACTGGGGAATTTAATCAGTATTTAAATTGAAAAGAATTGGACTGTCATCACAGTATAATTTGGAGTGTAAACTGTGTCTTTTCGGTGCCCAAAGGTGTGTGTGTTTATTTATGTGTGTGTGCCTGACTCTGATGAGACAGGGTGCTCTCCATTGTTGTCCCGCAGTTTTCAATTTGAGGGTCATTTGTTTGCATTACCCAGTTTATGACAGGCGGGGAGGGAGAATGCCACTGTTGTATCTGATTGTAATTATTTAGCAGCTGTAAAACACTTGTCGCTGCCTCTCCTGTTTGCCTCCACCTCATTTATCTGACATCGTCTTTTTTTCTGGCCTCTGTCCTCCCCCTGTTTCTCTGTTTTCTATCTTAGTGGTTGCAGTGCCATTTAAAAGAACACTACCAAGATTCAGAGACATTGTTTTATTTCTTTCTTACAAATAATTAAATTGAAGATCAATAAGAATTTCATCTATGTGCCCCTCAGAAGAGTTTAAAGACCTAGCGTAGATGGTGGTTTAGTGGTAACTGATGAGGTGGGGGTACTACTAGGTAGATGTGTAAGTTACTGAGGAGATAGTGGGGATACTCTCCTATACAGGATATTCCACATGTGGATACATGCAGTTATACTTGCGTATACCCTCCACTACACCACTGAATGTGGGATTTAGTGGCATCTGGCAGTGAGGTTGCCATTTGCAACCAACTGAAATGTGTCATGTGTGCTAAGTATGTGGGAGAACTGTGGTAGCTGGCTCAAAAATGTGAGTGGCCCTATCTACAGCCAGTGTTTGGGTTTTCCATTATGGGCTACTGTAGAACAACTTTGCAACAACTTTTTTGATTATTCACTAACACAGTTGCTGGGTTTCTCACACATTCTTTTATTCGTGATGGCCTGCCACAATTAAAACATCTGCCTCCATGCACTGATTTTATATTTTTAGAGCTGGATGTTCATTAGGAGTGTTACCGGAAAACACCTACAGTTTGGTTATTGATTGCTCCACACATCTCTGGGCAGAGATGGAGCGGCAGAGTGTCAGGCACACTGAAAGTGAAATTTAACCGTTCATTGCGCATGGGTGTAAATTATTTCTCTCGCTCCTTCTGCAGCAGCTGAGCCTCTCATCCATCGATCTCATCAGCTCTGACCGGATTGATAAATCAGTTATCCACCCCGGGACTCAAACTCCTCAACATGCTGCTGAGGGAAAATAAAACTCTTGCTGCGTGCATGCACCTGCAAATACATCCAAATTAAGAGGACATAGAATGAAAAAATGGGACTTACACATGATATGTCAGCTACCACCACACATTGATCCCAGTTCTGTGGGAAAGACTGAGTTAGGAATATTGTATTCCATTTCTGCCAATATATCCTCCTAAACCCAACACAATGGACCTGTTTAAAGAGCAAATTAACAGCAGCTGAAAATTCTGTAAGTTGCGACTAACAGTGACTTAACTTCTCCCCTTGTTGCAGTGATGTAAACGTGTACTTTAGGTAGGTACGTGTACTTTATGTCAGTGTACATCACTGCTGGGTCTGACTTAAGATGCAGCAGAGCAAACTTCTGATGACGGCAACCTGGGTGCAACAGTCTTGATTGTGAAGCTTTTAATAAGGAAGGGGAAATGGCTAGCTTCTCTTTACCTTTTTAAATGTCTTATGCACATAGTGTATCAGGAGGTAGAGCGGGTCGTACATTAATCAGAGGATTAGTGGTTCAGTCCCCAGCTCCTCCAAACTGGAGTAGCAGGTGGCACCTTGTATGGTTGCCTCGGGCTCCAGTTGTGATTGGGTGAATGTCAAATGCAGTGTAAAAGCTTGCTGAGAGGTAAATAGACTTAAAAGGCGCTGCACAAGTGAAGGTTCATATATATAGATTTGTCTTGTAGCTCTTGCCATGGAACAATAGACCATACTTTCACTCTTGCAATGGTAATAGGATAGGTAATGGACTTGCACTTTTATAGCACCTTTCTAGGCAAAGAAAAAACATCATGCAACCAGGGTTTATAGAGGCTTTAAATGTCTACACTCAGAAGGTAAAGTAAAAAAGCCTGCTATTGTAGAGAGAAGCAAGACACAATACTTTGTGTCTTGCTCACACTTTCAGTCCTTGATGGATGTTGCTAATGTTGCTATCGGGAAAATGAAAGAAAATAAGAACACTAATGTTGTCATGGTTTGTAAGTGGCAGAAATATTGTATGGAATGACTAAATAGGGCTTAAAGTAGTTTAAACATAGCTTACTTTCTTGCCTCTGCAATACTGAATGCCAGATTGTCAAGTCAAGTCAAGTCAGTTTTATTTATATAGCCCATTATCACAAAACATGGTTTGCCTCAGAGGGCTTTACAGTGTACAGTGTCAGATTTGGAAAGTTACAGAAATTGTCAGACATAGACCCCCCCCCCAATCAGATGTGAAAATGCTTTTTGGGGGAAGGGGTTTCAGATGCTGTTTTAGCATCCACAAGCACTTCTGTGGGAGCATACCTTCCTTTTAAGTGTTAGATCAAACTTATTTTAGTTCAGGAGCCACATACAGCCCAGTGAAACCACTGCCTAATAATCTATACATAACCCCTCTTTAATTTCCCCTTTCTTTAAATGTAAATGGTAACCTACATTCAGAAAACTTTCACAATTAATAAACAATCCATTTAAGAAATAGATGAATAGCCTGATGTTGTGATGAAAATAAGTGCAATTAGTGCAAAATTTCTACGATGTCAGTGTTTTCTAGCATGCATTTCTTCACAAACTCACCCTCAGAGTGATTGTAGTGCTATTTTGTTAGCAATAAGGTGGATAGATTTCACAGCTGCATTGCTGATCTCTCAACTTTGACTAAAAACAGACTACTGTTTTTTCAAATCTGCAAGTAATTCATTTATTTTATTTGTTCTCAGTTGTACTTGCAAGTTCTTGTATGTCTGCCATGATGAGTCTTGTAGATGGATTTTATATTTCTTGAGTGCTGAAAGGTGCTGTTAACATACCAAGCACACTTTTTTCCCATTTAAAATATAAAATAATAACCGTTCCCTTTTTCTTGCAATACCAGATACTCTTGGTGCAATTTTCTCCTTTTTTACAAAGACGTTTTTCACCGACAGCTTCTTCATGAATGGTAACCAGCACTTGACACTGTTGTGTCTCATGGCCTCTGCATGAGATCTGTAACAGCGTTTCCAGTTCAGGGCCTGCTACTACTATTACGACAGAGCAATCCCCAATGGACAAACAGGAAAAGCAGTGCATTTCATTGAAAAAAAATGAAATTGACTTCTCTTATTCTCTTCCCACTTGTCAAAGTCCTCCAGTGAACTGGCTTGGACCTTTTGGCGGGGCAGTTCTGGCCTGTGGGACGTGTGTTTGACATTGCCCCAGAGACAGAGTGAGGAGCTCAGGCACCCAGACAGACCTTCGAGTGGAACTTCTTCTGGCCTTGAAAGGAACCAGTAGAGGCAGTAAAGGCACATCCAACTGTGACAAGAACCCCCGACCCTCATCATACTGGAAGGATTATATAACCCATCTGGTCTTGGAAAACCTTCCAGGGAGAGCTGGAGGATGACACTTTGCTTAGCCTGCTGCTACTACACGGACTATTCTTCCGCAGACCGAACAGGGTCAGGTTCAGCTACCTAAGGACACACACGCAGCCACTCAATGCCACACAAACTTAGACACCCAAAGAAACAACAGGAGACAGTCCTTGGGACAGATGCCACTGCTCTCCATTGCGCCATCTCTCTCGTTCCCCTTTTCAGAAATTAATCAAGCGACGTGTACTCTGGAAATGAGGTGACATTTTCCTATAATGAGAGCGATGGGTGGAATGGAAGGAATCACTGCGTTTCCAGGGCCCCGCCATCGACAGAGATTGACATTTTCCATTACAGAGTCAAAATGTACATGTGTTGCTCTGTCTGAGTTGCTGTGTGTGTGTGTGTGTGTGTGTGTGTGTGTGTGTGTGGGTTAAGGTTCGCTTTGGCAGCAGACGGCAAAGAGGTCATCCATCTTGTTAAAGCCATATCCCAAAGTCTATGTGTGTGTACATGTGTGTGTGCGTTGTTGTTTGTGCATGTGTGTGGCACCTGCAGTGTGTCTGCTTGGGTATGCTTGGGTACTTTGTGTGTGTGTGTGTGTGTGTGTGTGTGTGTGTGTGTGTGTGTGTGTGTGTGTGTGTGTGTGTGTGTGTGGAGTAGTGGTAAGGTGAAAAAGCATGATTTATGGAAGGGAGTGGTGCTGGAAAGCTCTAGGTACAGCGACGCCTGTAAATCCTGATAAAAAACCTGGATAGAAGCAATTTAATGCCATCAATCTTCCTACCTAGAGGCTGTGATATATTGGCAGGTAGAAAGGTGTGTGTGTGTGTGTGTGTGTGTGTGTGTGTGTGTGTGTGTGTGTGTAAAGGAATTAAAGAAGTAAGCTAAACTTATTCCTCAGGCAGACAAACCTGCTTTTACAGCAACAGTACAGAATTCGTTGTACCTTTAAATAACAGATTCAACATAATTTGGATGGGACACTGACTTGTAATATAAAGAATGGTGCCTGTGCCATTTGCACTACACAACTCAAACACCTACTCCTGCACTATGTATCTTTGGTGAGTGGGTCTGAGCACTACTTAGCCTGGCCTTTTTGGCACTGCTCTTCATTTTGTTTTTCAAATACTTCATCTGTATGTGCATGATTCTGGTAAGATTTGTTTTGATACCATGTATGCTGACAGTTTAAAATAAAATCTAGCCCATAAGTCTAAGTACAGACACTATGGTAGGAACAAAGAGCCAATTGGTGTTAAAGGTCTTACCTCAAACAGGGGTTGAGACCGTCACAAGGTCCCGAGATAAATGTAAGTGGCCACAGGGTTATTATTGTGATACAAAACAAGAAAAAACTAAATGCCATTCATTTTCTTGCTTGTCTTTTACTGTTTTTTCTTGCATTATGCAGTTTAAAGGTTCGGTGTGTAAGATTTAGGGGGATTTAGTGGCATCTTGTGGTGAGGATGGCTGATTGCAACCAACTGACACTTCTGGTTAGTATTCCTCCAGTTTTCATCGTTCAGGAGGCTTTTACTGGGAGCTAATTGTCTTCAGAGGCCTCTTCCTCTCCAAAACAAACTGAGAAGCTGATCTGAGCTGGTGAAAACACTGAATTAAGCAGTTTAATGTTGCAAATCAGTGTTTTTCCAATGTTGTTTGACATGTCTGCTCGCCCACCACCCACCACATGCTATTTGTGCACACATAGTTTTCTCTGTTAACTTAAGATCTAGATTTTGGGAAGGTTTTTATCATGAGCCAAATTATCCACAAAGGTGTCCTTCTCCCCAAAACAAGTGGACACGATGATCAAAAGTTGTAAAAACACTGCAAAAGCCGTGTCATGTTAAAAAATGAGTGTTTGTCTGATGCTTCTTGTAGCAGAGGGGCTAATAACTATGGTGGCCAGCGCAAAAACGTGAATGGTCCTTCATAGCCAGTGTTTAGGTTGTCCATTCTGGGCTACTGTAGAAACATGGTGGTCCAACACAGCAAACTCCATAAATAAGGACCCGCTTCCTTTGTAGGTATAAACGGCTCACACAACACAGTTGATACAATAAGTAAATTGATAAATAAATATACAATAAAAGCAGCATGCTTATATTCAGTTTCTGCCTATATATCCCCCTAAATCATAAAGACTGGACCTTTAATACTACGCAGTTTTATTTCTTCAGACCTCTAGAAGTTATAAAATGAATTCTATCAGAAGGATAGAATTATCCTTCCATTAAACTTCGAACAACTCACAGACATGAAACCTATGATGAGCAGCTGCAAGTAGATGTCGCTTTGCATTGTGGCAACACAAATTATTGAAAATCCATATAGACTCGCAGGCACTAGTGAACACACTGTGTCTCTTATCTTTAACGTTGCCATGAATCCAGGGCATAATCTGACCCTGAGCACAGCACAGGCTGAAGGCTAAAAGAATCACACAAAGTGAAAAAAACAGCCTTGTGTTGCAGTCTCCACTGAGATGTGCCAATGTGACTTTACATTCACTTGCCCATGGGTTAATAAGACTGTGATTTATAGCACGACAGGGTCCCATCTATCTAACCGCAGCTAGTGTCACCGCTCAGCATTGCTGCTCTCCACTAAATGCTACTAAATACTTCAGCAGCATCTCAAACACAAAGCCCCGTGTAGACTGTTAATGTGTTGTTGGTAAGAGCCTGATCATGCAGACAGTGAATGACAACACATACTAGTTTATTTACTTGTGATGAACTCAGTCAACCAAATGATTAATCCTTGTAGCTGTCTTATATAGCATATCTTCTGTGCTTACAATGCATGTGGTTCAACATTTCAGATAAAAATAAGACGCATCGAGAAGTCAGACCGTATTGCAAACTTGAATTAATATTTACACAAAGTAAAAGATTCACATAGAGTTTAACATTTGTAATGTTGTTTTTCATGCCAGAAAGATACAAAGTATTCCAAGTAAAGATCAATAACAAGTCCTCTTTGGAATTTTAATACAAAAAAAATCTGGTAAACAGACATATAGTTCCCAACAGTAAAAGTAAAAAGAGGTAAATTCACAACAGCTAGTCCATTATAACAGTACATAACAGAATGCTGTATAGACCAAATCAGCATTCATGGGAGCATTCATGGGGTATAGAAAACAAAAGATGGTCATAGTGATGCAAGAATGAGTCCAAAAACCTGGAAATGAGTCAGCATTTTAGCACTCCCAGTTCCCATGTCTTAAAGTTAATGCGTTTTTTTTTTTAATTGGGTTTTTGATTAGATGCCTGTAATAGGGTCTGTGGTTAACACTAGCTTAAGAGATTTTTGCGTTTTGCTTTATGACCTAAAATACATCAGGACATACTCCACTTATATATTTTGAAGCTCTAACATCTCTTGAAAAAGACAATTGCCATGAAATGTAAATTTTATGTGGGAAAAAACCCTGAACCCTCGAATATTAATGTTGACCCAATGTTTGACTGACATTATTCTGAGTCGGTTACAGCCCCAGAGACACATTTAAATTACCAAGGCCCCAACACAAAAAATGAACTTTAGAAAAAGGCTTCTCCTTAAATGAGACAAATTCAAATTGCCAAACAATGGCACAGTTTTGTTACCAACACAAAATAATAATTAAAAAATCCCCAAAATACGAGTGACTAAATGAAAACGCAATAACATTTTTACTCTTAAAATCTCTGCTCACAAGACTTGAATATAAACAGTGTTAAACATTGTTAAATGAATCACCAGAATATTGTTTTAGGCGCAACTTGTCAAGAGATCTGCCAAAAGCAGCCTCTGAATATTTTATTAGGATATCTGACAAACTGATATTTTTCAAATTTCAAACACTCACTAGAGAGCTGTCTTTGCTTTGGATGACAGAAAAATATGCAACCTGATCAAGGTCACGCTGAATCATTTGCATACTATATTTAATTGTTCACTTTGGTCCAAGAGCAGTTAGTTCCTCCCTGGTCTGCTCCAACAGTGTTTTGTGTGAGGATGAGGTTGCATTGACAGCGTTATCTTTCTGTGTGACAGACTTGACAAGAGAGGCCTTGAGAAATGATTTAATTTACCCCCGCAGGCACTAAATCACACCCAGTAAGAACATCTACTACACACACACACACACACACACACACACACACACACACACACACACACGAAAACACACACATTGACAAGACAGTTCATCAAACCATGAGCCCGTCCACACCGCTGTATTGCTGATTTGGAAAATTCACACCTCTCCTTCTCTGACTCCATCACGTCTCTTCTCTCACATCAGTTGGAATTGTCTAAAAATGGAGTAACTGTAAAAGGCTGAATGAGTGTTTTTTTTTTTTGTTGTTGTTTTTGTCACACAAGTTAAACTGTGATTTGGGAGACAGTGCACTTCTCAGTGTGTGTTTTAGTACCCAGCAGATCCTCAGAATCCTGGCTCACCTCACGGGGTGACTTTTGAATTACCAGGGCCACATGGTGTCATACGGAAGTAACCGTACCTGCCAGTTTCCAAATTGTAAACAGCATTTCTGTCATCGTCCACGTTACAATAATGACTGACTGACTATTTGAAAAGCTTCAGTATATCTGCACACGAATATTTATTCTTCATATTGGCAATTAAACACTTTTCCTGACATTAAAGGAACAGTTCACCCCAAAAATTAAAAGTACATTTTTTTCCTCTTACCTGTAGTGCTGTTTATCAGTTTAGATGTTTTTGTTGGAGTTTGAGAGTGTTGTTAGTGTCTATATTTATATCAGATTTTTCCTAGTGGTATCTGATTCATTTGTGATGCTTTATAGCCGTTTATTTAAGTTCCACTTTGTTGTAGATGTATTTACACCTCTCCCTCAACACATGAACAGACTCATCGTCTGCTGCATGACAGCATATAGAGGAGGCTGTGGAGAAAGTCCTGTGTAGGACAAAAAATGTCAGCTGGAAATGTGTTGTGATGGGCATTGGCTGTCCAAATGACATCAGTCCAACATTCTGCCAACTTTAAGCCCTGCGTCCACACACCTCATGACAGATAGATTAAGTTTTTGACAGCCTTAAGCCTTCAAAGCTCGCACCTCGACACATTCTTCTTTGAAATTTTACTTTGCGGCTCCATTTCTCTCTCTCTCTCTCTCTCTCTCTCTCTCTCTCCTTGTCTCTGTCTGTTGACCAGTGCTCACTCTCTCACCGAAAATTGACAGACCCGTTTGTGGCAGCAGCCTGACAGTCAGGCAGACACAACATGTCTTTCTCTGAACTCACCTGGCTCGCCCATCTCTCTTTTCACATACGTTCAAGTTGTTCCCATGCAAGACATCCTGCGGGTTTTCACAAGGACGTAACAGCAGTGGTTTGGTAACTGACTTGGCTTGAGGCACTCCTGGAGGCAATGATATCAGGTATCCTATATTTTATTTCAAACTTCAGTTAATATTTAGAGGATATTTTAGATGGCCCATCACAGGGCAATAATCCAATATCAACACAAAAGATACTGAAAGGAATGTCAATTTTCCCTTTAAATTTGTTCAGATCTTCAGTTAATCTGCTCTTTACTTCACTAACAGACAGCTCTGACACCTTTTTGGAGTCTGACTTTACACACACCTGACACACATATACACACACCTCCCCTAGCGCTCTGTCACCTTTGCCTATCATCAGCTTGTCTTGACTCTAGACAAAATCAATCAACAGCAGCACACTGAGCAGCAGAGAGATCACAGCCAAGTGTCTGCTGCACATGCACACCCTGATAGTTCACAATTACCTCTACATGCACACGCTGTTTACATGTACACACAGCATCTGAAATTAGCGCCCGCCAGCCAGTAAATGTTGGTAAATAGTTAGCAATGGCAGATAAAATCTGCCACTCTCTCAGACAGGGAAAATGACACTTTTATAAGGTTTGCGGGTGACTGAATAGATTTCCATGCACACTCATAACTGTGTCAGCTTCACTAGCTCACGTACCAATTTCGACTGAAGGAATGGTTAAATGCAAATGAGTTTGTGGTTGTGTGAGAGAGGGAGAGCAAGCAGCAGTGTCTCAGGTTAAAAAATGAAAGTGAGTAAAAGTGCAAAAAAACTTTGTCAATATGGACCATGAAATTTTTGTAATGAAAAATAATGGAACTGGAAACGTGAATGAAAAAAAAATGTGATTATTTGTGATTAACTATTGAAATTCTGTGATTAATCGTTATTGAAAAAAAATTCATTTGATAGCCGTAATCTGAAGGTAAAGACATTCAGACCATACTGTTCTAAAGCATCCTATTTTTTAAGCTTTGATTCACACCTCTTCATATTAATTTATAGTGAGGAAAATACGTTGCAACCAATGGCAATAGCCAAGAATCATCTTGTTGCCATCATAACTGGACTCTCATCTGAGTTTCTCCTTGTCTTCTCTGAGGAGTATTAGGAAGCCTCTCCTCTCCTCTCCTCTCCTGTTCTCTCCTCTCATCTCCTCTGCTTCTCTCCTCCTTTCCTTCTCTCCTCTCTCCTCCTCAGTAGGGAGGGCAGGCAGCTTTGTGATAACCTTGCCCTGTCATTGCGTTCTTAGAACAAATCTGCTCTTATCAGGATCTTGTAGCAGGCAGCAAATGCAATTTCCCAGCTCCCCCGGCGGGCGTCTGCCTTAAAATCCTCCACAGGCAATCTGCCTGTGTGATCTGACGTCTTTAAGAGGGACTTGAACCGAGGCAGCATTAGCCCATCTGACAACTAGCTGTGCCTCTGACAAAGTGTCCGCCTCGCCCAGTGCGTTCCCTCACTCGTTCTCTTTGGTTTTCACACTGATTGCTTTCTATCTCTTTCATCCTTTCTGTGTATTAGCATCTCTTCTTTCCTCTCGTACTGTCTTTCTTTCTCCGTGGTGGCACTTGTGTGTTCTCAGGCCACAGATCACAGTAATGCATTAGCAGCTCTTGTCTATCATGCCCTCCTCCTCCTCCTCTCTCTCCCCTGCACATAACAGGCCACTCCTCTGTTCTCACTGAGTCCCATTCCTCCACATTACAGCAGATGTGTTCAGACAGGCTGCTGCTGAGGTGAGGGTGTGTGCGTGGCTATGCCCGGATGTGGTGTTGTGTGTGTGTGAGTCATGCTTCATGATGTGAGCCTTATGCTTCAAGTAAACTGCTTGTACACTTCACGCTGGAGCAATGAAGCAAAAACCGGCAAAGTCATCGTTTTTGCTCTCGATTGTACCAGTTTATTTTATGAATATGTCCACGACAGTCTGCCTTGCTGACCTGCTGCCACGTGCAAAGAGATGACAGAAAGAAAATACAGAATAAAAAGAATGAAAAAGGAAATTAAATATAGGCGCAGATGAAAATCAGATATCAGTCAGTCATCAAATGATGTCAATTATGTACAACTTAAGGCTGTGACACACCAAGCCAACAGTCGTGTCAGGTCAATGTCAGGTCGTAAGTAAGCCTCTGCTGCCATAGTTTTTGAGATGTGTAATGCACCATTGGCCCTTCTTGGCTTTTGTTGACGTCTTTTGGCATGCTCATTGGTGAATTTCAGTTGAGGACATGAGGAGAGAAATGGCAGTGAGGAAAGTAAACAAACAGCGTAAGTCAGGAGGGCGAAACTGACTTTTTAGATTTATTCAGTTTAATTTTATATATACATCCCATTATCAAAAATCACAATTTGCCTCAGAGGGTTTTACAACATACGGCATCCCTCTTTCCTTGGACCTTCACTGCAGACAAGGAACCCCCCCCCCACACACACATACACACACACACACAAAAAACCTTTAAAAGGAAATAAAACTGTAACTGCCGTGACTATTTGCTTAATGAAAGAGGAAATACTTAAGTCTACTCTTAAATGCGGAGACAACGTATGTAAGGAGGAGATGGTTCCACATGGGAGAAGTCTTATAGCAGAAGGCTCTAGCTCCCATTTTAGTTTTTAGCCACTGAGTTTTAAGCAGAAACAGTTTGTAGTTTTTGTGTTATTGTTTGCCTTGGCAGAGTGAATATCCTTTGTTCTTCAACATCAGGTTCTGGCTTATGTAGTGTCTTGAATCCATCCTGTCGGTCCTCCAGTTCCCCTCTTTGGATGATGAATACAGACTACCGCTTCCCGCTGGTATGGAAAGTTATTTCATTTCTCGCAGGTGTGGATCGTACGTCCTAGTTGGCCGTTAGCTGAAATCTTTGTGGTGTGTGTGCTGATGCAACATTTTGACAGAGACACAGGCAACTTGATGTGACGAATCAGTCGACTTTTGTCGCCACAAGTTCTTAGCTTTAAGTTCGGTGTGCCTGGGCCTTTACAGCTCAGAGCTCTTCGATCTTAAAGCTAATTGCCAGACTGGAGTTGAGCTGGAGTAGTTGAGCCTTTTGCAAGTTGTGACAAGGTTGTACAGAATTCACATTAGGCTAAATCCACACAGTAGTGCTGTAACAAAGATAAAAATCTTATCTCCATTAACTTAAGTTGCACTTATTTTTAGGGATGAATTTGAGAACAATTTTTAAAAGACAGCACCCAAAAACAACAGATAATCAGCAACTTGTTTGATACTTGATTATTAGTCATAAATAGACACAAAAATGCCAACATTCTCCAGCTGAAGTCACTACATTAATTTAATTTAGGACTGCCAAACTCTCTTTGTCTTATTTAATTGGGAAGTCAATATTTGGATATATATTTGACTGATAGTAAGCAATATTAAACTCTACCTTTGTATAAACAGAAACGTAGAAATATTGGACAAGTCTCGCTATTTTCTGATATTTAATAGACCAAATAGTTTATCTATTAATCAAAAAACTAATCTGCAGATTAAATCAGTGATGAAAATAATCATTAGTTTCAGCCATAGTTAATATTGTGAAGCCACAAATGGACATTATTTATTTACTCTGATTTCTCCACTCTATACGCTTTGTGGAAAAATACCTGATTAGGTTCAACAAAAGCAAACTTGTCATTTCTCAGCTGTCTGGTCCTGGCAATAGCATCACTGCAGGAGTCTGACAGCAGCTGGATGAAAGCTGGAGTGACTGAGAGTCACAAACCCTCAGAGAGAGCATGTGGTGCCACTGATGAGCTGCCGCTCCATCACTTTAGTCCCCTGGTGGTAACTGGTGTTACTCTAATATGGAACCGAGAAAGAAAATAAAAGCAAATATTTCAGACAAGTGTGTTCAGCTTTTCTCAAAATACTTTACAATTAGTTTTGCAAAAAATAATTTGCGGTAACAATTCCTAGATTTAGGTAATTCAAAATACTGCACAGACCACACTGTTTTATTTCTTTCGTGAGACCAGGAAAAAGTCAAAATAAATCTGATGAAATTCCGTTCAGGAAACCATTTAACATGAGATATGCTTATTTTTCTTTCCAAAAACTAGATGAGGATGTCGGTACCACACACATCTGTGCATTTAGTCCTGAGCAAGCTAGGAAGTAAAAGGAAACAGCTAGCCTGAACTTTAGGAAAGTTCAAAAATACAAAAACCAAAACGCTTACAGCACGGGGGTCTCTGGTTCGATCCCGAGTTCGGTCCGTGGGTGGAGGCCCTTCTGTGCAGAGTTTGCATGTTCTCCCTCCCTGGGTTCTCTCCGGGGTTTCCGGTAACTCCCATATTCCAAAGTCATGCAGGTCAGGTTGATTGGTGACTCTAAATTGCCCCTAGGTGTGACTGTGAGCGTTTACGGTTGTCTGTCTATATGTTTATCGGTCCTGCGATAGTCTGGCGACCTGTCCAGGGTGTACCCCGCCTTCCCCCCGATGACAGCTGGGATTGGCTCCAGCCCCCCCGCAACCCTTGTGAGGAAAAGCGGTTACAGAAAATGAATGAATGTTGAACTTTTCCATTTGGTTTATTGTAAAACATGCAAAAAAGCATCAGTATCAGCCTATTAAGGTGAAACTTTGTGTTTTGAAAATTATTTCCAGAGCATACACCATCACACTGTCAACCATCAGCAGCCATGAAAAGAGCTAAATTGTCAATTTCTGGCCAAATCAAACAATATGGGGTAATTGTAGAGCTCATTATTGGTCCCTCTTAAGCTTGCCGTTTCAGAGGAACATGTCATTCTGTATAGAGCTAATTCAACAAACATGAGTTGGGCTAATTGGTACAGATTGGTGCTGATTGGCTGAAACGATGGTCTCTCATCCTATTTCAGCTGCAATCATGACAGAATGTGAACCTCCTGTTGTGAAACAAGCTGGTAATTGGGAAAAGAAGAAATGATTTAAATTGGGTGAAAATCCAATCTATGGCACTGGTATGACTTGACAGCATCTGTTGACAGATGAGGGTGTGCGCTCTGATAACTGCTTTCTTGTTTATGTTGTTGATAACTCAAGATTTCTGGAGAAATGTGAAAATTAGAGCCTCGTCTCTAAAGTCAGAGTGCGGTGCTGTTGTTATGTGCTGTTGAGTGTAACCTTGAACACTTACGCTGTCGACATTTTTTATGGGATACTTTACTAGCTTTTCTGTTGTCACTTTTGTTTGCACAAATCAAATCATGCTGTGTTGGTTTTCAATTCCATCTCCAGTTTAACATGGCCAGTTATGCTAAGTTACACCGGAGATTGGCCATCACACTGAATAAACAGTACAAAAGAGCAAGTTGACAGTGCTTTTTGCATTGTTAGTGACTTTTTTATTATGAGAAACACACTATAGTATGGCTTTTTTTTTTTTTACACAGTGTGGGACAACATGCTAAAGGATCACTTTTTTAATGCTATTTTAAACAACATGCTTTAGTATGATTTTTTTAATGCTTTTTTGAACGTAAATTTTTAGTATGATGTTTTTGTAGGGATATTTTGATGCCTGACTTTTTTGTGTCTATGATAAAATATATTATAACTTCATTGTCATATTTTGGACAACATAATTTAGTATGACTTTTTTGTATGTATTATTTATTTATTTATTTATTTATTTATTTATTATTTGTATTTTTGACAACGTACTACACTATGGCTTTTTCGTCACATTTTGGAAGACATAGTATTTTATGATTTTTTTGGTCATATTTTGGACCACATACAATATTATGACTTTTTTCATATTTTGGATGACATAATATGCTATGAATTTTTTTCATGTTTTGGACGACACTATACTATGACTTTTTTGTCATATTTTGTATCACATACTTTAGTATGACTTTTTTGTCACATTTTAGACCACATACTGTAGTATGACTTATTTGTCATATTTTGAACGACAAGCTTTATTATGGCTCTTATGCAATTTCGGACTAATAACTACAGTGTTTCTTTTTGTGCATTTTTTGCTGTAATATGAGTTTTTTATGCCTTTTTGAATGACCTCACCATCGCCAATATGTCAGTTTCCTTTTATTGATAGTACAGCTGTATGAGCGTACGCTCTACCAGGTGAGCTAAAGGTCACCTCTTCTATGGTATTTTTTGTGATATACTATGCTATGACTTCTCTTACAACCAACATTTAAATACTAAAATATCCCCATATTCACAAATATACTGTCATCACCAGTTTTAAGTGTCAAAAGTGATTCAGGTAAAAAGTGAAGTTCTAAAGTAGACGTCATATTTGTAGACACATTTGTTGAAATACTAAACTCTCTTAACCATTTATTACATTCTCACATTCTCACCATCCTTCTCACACCACTCCTGTGAAAGAGGCAAAGTCAGCATTGAATTCATTCGCTTATTATGAAAGAGGAAGTTTATCCATCCTGTCATTTTAATTAGATCCAGATTTACCTTTCACAATTTTAAGAAACTCCACTGAGGACTGCAGAAGTTCATTTGGCTTCAGGTTTTGTTTCTGAGCCTCCGCCACAGTTTGCTAGCAGATAGGATTTTGGCTTGGAAGTGCAGCTCAACAAGAGTTTTTTTTTTTTTTACTGACTTTCACACTTTATGCTTGTAACCTTGCAGGTGCTGTTTTGGATTTTAACCCCAAATACACAATCATAGTTCATATAACGGGGTAGCTCAGGGGAAGGCCCTCTGAAAGCCTCCCTTGCGACATTCAGGGAGAGCTCTTAAACATTGTTCACTTTTGTGTCATAGGTTATATATTTTCTGTACATAAAGGTTCTTTAAATAATAGAAAAGAATAGAATGAAAAAAATAGAATGAATCTTTAAATGCTGTGTGTTTATTTGCTCATTACATTCCATTTCCAAACATCTGTCTCCACTTTTTAACTTCTGTGTCTTTACCTGCTGCAGCCATCTGTGCATGAAGAGGCGCTGCACTCAATTCCTACATTTACGTAGTCACCTAAACTCCTCATCATCTGACAGAAGGGACTGAGGGAGGGAGAGGAAGCTGTTTGCTGAATAATACTCAGCTTTTTTGTTCGAGTGATGTGTTGTTCTTGAAGGGTTGTGTATCAGAAGCAGAAAGATTTTACCTGTGTCCCCCTGCTTTATGATGTTGTTTTTCTCAGATTAGGTTATTCAAGTTCTTGCATGATTCTAACATTGTTGTTATTGTGCCTCTATGAAATGTTACTGGCATTATTAACCGCTGGTATTAGTAGAATCTTTTTTCACATTAACCTTGTTATTGACCGCGCGCTGCCGTACGCTATGCATGTGACATGTTTTAGTAGTGGTGCGTGCTGGACAACGGGGCTCCCCGAAAGCCACTGTTTAATTAGAAACCTGACTATGTTGTTTGCTGGGACATGTCGTATCTTGACATTTTTCGAAATGCTATAGTATGGCATTTTCGGTCGTTTTTTCAACTTGCTATATTATAGTGATTTGGCCGATTTGGGCCGTTTTTGCGACATCCTATGCTATGACGTGTCTCGGCATGCTATTATATGTAGTTTACACCTGTTTTTTGGACGTCATATTTTGACATTTTTCGCCATACTATATTATTGCATTTTTGGTCATTTTTTCGACAGGCTGTATACTATAGCCTTGCATTTTTGGTGGATATTTCAACATGCTATTTTTTTGTGTTTTTCACTGTTTTTGCAGCATCCTATGCTACGGCGTGTCTCGGCATGCTGTTTTACGCTGTTCAATGCAGTTTTCAGCAGTTTTTTGGACCCTTCATATTTCAACATTTTTGCCATACTATAGCCTTGCATTTTTGGTGGATTTTTCAACATGCGATTTTATGGTGTTTTTGGCTGTTTTTGCAATATCTTTTGCTATGGCGCGTCTTGGCATGCTATTTAAAACAGTTTTATGGGGTTTTCAGCAGTTTTTTGGACATATCATATTTTGACATTTTTGCCATACTATAGTCTTGCATTTTTGGTGGATATTTCAATGTTTCAATGCTGTTTTCTGTGGTTTAATGTGGTTTTAGGCAGTTTTTTGGACATGCCATATTTTGACTTTTTTTGCCATACTATAGCCTTGCATGTTTTGTGAATTTTTATCATGCTTTTTTTTTTCGTTGGTGTTTTGGGCTGGTTTTGCAACATGCTTTGCTATGGTGTGTCTCGGCATGCTGTTTTGTGCCGTTTAATGTGGTTTTAGGCAGTTTTCTGGACATGTCATATTTTGACATGTTTTCCATACTATAGCTGTTACAAACCCAGCTTATAATGGGAAAAAGGGAAGTAACACACACAGAATCGTTTCAGGGGATTGTGAATTATAGTGTATTTATTTGAAAAAAACCATGTGGATATTAAGTGCAAAACAAATAAGGGCCGCCAGGTGCTGTCAAAACAATGAAATAAATATAACAATAAGAGGACTCCTTAAAGTAAAACTGGAGCTGACTATCTAAAGCTTAAGATTACAGTGACAAATTACTCAAATGTCTCTAAAACAAGTAACTACTCTCGAGTGACTCAGTGAAAACACAAAGACAAATGACCAGTGCCCCTGAACCTAGTAAAAATAAACAATGACAAAACCTATGGTAAGTCCAGTCCAAAATCAGTATTTAGTCTTCTGGCCCAAATCTGGGACACGCACAGAATTCGAGTTCTCTTAGAATTTACACATTTCGCAAGCAACAACTTAGCAATGAGGAGGTACGGGTGGTGTCTGCCGCCATCAGTAGAGCACGCCGGACTTTTGTAACTGCTGTCCCTCCTGGATTGGTGGAGACCCGTACCAACCAGCCACACCATTCACCAGCCATCAGGAAGGACACACCCTCTGGGCACAGCTGCAACTCAATTTGATGGTTAGACACAGACACGTACATACATCTACATACAGCGAGAGGAGGAGATAAGAGCTCACAGCTCAGGGCGATAACAATAGTCTTGCATTCTTGGTGGATTTTTCAACATGCTATTTTATGATGTTTTTTGCCGTTTTTGCAACATCCTTTACTATTACATGTCTCGGCACTCTATTTTGTGTGATTTAGGCAGTTTTTGAGACATTTCATATTTTGACTTTTTTCTCATACTAAAGCCTTGCATTTTTGGTGGATTTTTCAACATGCTATTTTATAGTATTTTTGGTGTTTTTTGCAATATCCTTTGCTATGGCATATCTCGGCATGGATTTTTCAAAACGCTATTTTATGGTGTTGCAAGAACCTATGCTATGGTGTGTCTTGACACGCTATTTTCTGTGGTTTAATGTGGTTTTAGGCAGTTTTTGGGGCATGTCATATTTTGACGTTTTTGCCATACTATAGCATTGCCAAAAAATGACATGTCCTGCTGAAAAAAACTAGAAAAAACTTACAATAACCTGCCAAGACACGCCATAGCAAAGAAAGTTGCAAAAATAGCCAAAAACAGCTGAATTTGGCATGTCGAAAAAATGACCAAAAATCCAAGACTATAGTAAGGCAAAAATGTCCAAAAATGACATGTCCCAAAAACTACTGAAAATAGCTTCAAGCAACTTAAAATAGCCTGCCAAGACATGCGATAGAGAAGAAAGTTGCAAAAAGAGCCAAAAACAGCATAATTTGGCATGTCAAAAAAATGACCAAAAATCCAAGACTATAGTAAGGCAAAACTGTCCAAAAATGACATGTCCCAAAAACTGCTGAAAACAACTGAAAACAATGGCCTGCCAAGACACGCCATAGCAAAGAAAGTTGCTAAAAAAGCCAAAAACAGCTGATTTTGGCATTTCGAGAAAATGAAGAAAAATCCAAGACTATAGTAAGGCAAAAATGGCAAAAAATTACATGTCCCAAAAACTTTTGAAAATAGCTTTGAACAATTTAAAATACCCTGCCAAGACACGCCATAGAGAAGAAAGTTGCAAAAAGAGCCAAAAACAGCATAATTTGGCATGTCAAAAAGATGACCAAAAATCCAAGACTATAGTAAGGCAAAAATGTCAAAATTCGACATGTCCCAAAACCTGTTTAAAATAGCTTTAAACAACTTAAAATAGCTTGCCAAAACATGCCATAGCAAAGAAAGTTGCTAAAATAGCCAAAAAAAGCATAGTTTTGCATGTCGAAAAAATGACCAAAAATCCAAGACTATAGTAAGGCAAAACAGTCAAAAAAAAGACATGTCCCAAAAAGTGTTAAAAATACCTATAAACAACTTAAAATAACCTGCCAAGACACGCCATAGCAAAGAAAGTTGCAAAAAATAGCCAAAAACAGCATAATTTGGCATGTCAAAAAAATGACCAAAAATCCAAGACTATAGTAAGGCAAAACAGTCAAAAAAAAGACATGTCCCAAAAAGTGTTAAAAATACCTATAAACAACTTAAAATAACCTGCCAAGACACGCCATAGCAAAGAAAGTTGCAAAAAATAGCCAAAAACAGCATAATTTGGCATGTCAAAAAAATGACCAAAAATCCAAGACTATAGTAAGGCAAAAATGTCAAAAAATGACATGTCCCAAAAACTGTTGAAAATAGCTTTGAACAATTTAAAATACCCTGCCAAGACACGCCATAGCAAAGAAAGTTGCTAAAACAGCCAAAAAATGCTGAATTTGGCATGTCGAAAAAATGACCACAAAATCCAAGGCTATAGTAAGGCAAAAATGTCAAAAAATGACATGTCCCAAAAACTGCTGTAGACAATTGGAAACAACTTAGAATAGCCTGCCAAGACACACCGTAGCAAAGAAAGTTGCTAAAAAAGCCAAAAACAGCTGATTTTGGCATTTCGAGAAAATGAACAAAAATCCAAGACTATAGTAAGGCAAAAATGTCAAAATTTGACATGTCCCAAAAACTGTTGAAAATACCTTTAAACAACTTAAAATAACCTGCCAAGACACGCCATGACAAAGGAAGTTGCTAAAACAGCCAAAAACAGCTAAATTTGCATGTCGAAAAAATGACCAAAAATCCAAGACTATAGTAAGGCAAACATTTCAAAAAATGACATGTCCCAAAAACTGCTGTAGACAATTGGAAACAACTTAGAATAGCCTGCCAAGACACACCGTAGCAAAGAAAGTTGCTAAAAAAGCCAAAAACAGCTGGTTTTGGCATTTCGAGAAAATGAACAAAAATCCAAGACTATAGTAAGGCAAAAATGTCCAAAAATGACATGTCCCAAAAACTGTTGAAAATACCTTTAAACAACCTAAAATAGCTGACTAAAGCACGCCATAGAGAAGAAAGTTGCAAAAAAGAGCCAAAAACAGCATAATTTGGCATGTCGAAAAAATGACCAAAAATCCAAGACTATAGTAAGGCAAAACTGTAAAAAATGACATGTCCCAAAAACTGCTGAAAATACCTTTAAACAACTTAACATAACCTGCCAAGACACGCCATAGCAAAGAAAGTTGCTAAAACAGCCAAAAACAGCATAATTTGGCAAGTTGAAAATATGAACAAAAATCCAAGACTATAGTAAGGCAAAACTGTCAAAAATGACATGTCCCAAAAACTGTTGAAAATACCTTTAAACAACTTAAAATAGCCTGCCAAGACACGCTATAGAGACCAAAGTTGCAAAAAGAGCCAAAAACAGCATAATTTGGCAAGTTGAAAAAATGACCAAAAATCCAAGACTATAGTAAGGCAAAAATGTCAAAATTTGACATGTCCCAAAACCTGTTTAAAATGGCTTTAAACAACTTAAAATAGCTTGCGAAACATGCCATGGCAAAGAAAGTTGCTAAAATAGCCAAAAAAAGTATAGTTTTGCATGTCGAAAAAATGAACAAAAATCCAAGACTATAGTAAGGCAAAAATGTCAAAATTTGACATGTCCCAAAAAGTGTTGAAAATACCTTTAAACAACTTAAAATAGCTTGCCAAGACACGCCATAGCAAAGAAACTTGCAAAAATAGCCAAAAACAGCATAGTTTTGCATGTCGAAAAAATGACCAAAAATCCAAGACTATAGTAAGGCAAAAATGTCAAAAAATGACATGTCCCAAAAACTGCTAAAAACAACTGGAAACAACTTAAAATGGCCTGGCGAGACACGCCATAGCAAAGAAAATTGTAAAAAGAGCCAAAAACAGCATAATTTGACATGTCAAAAAAATGACCAAAAATCCAAGACTATAGTAAGGCAAAAATTTAAAAAAATTACATGTCCCAAAACTGCTCAAAACAACTGGAAACAACTTAAAATAGCCTGCCAAGACATGCCATAGGAAAGAAAGTTGCTAAATAAGCCAAAAACAGCATGAATTTGGCATGTCGAAAAAATTACCAAAAATCCAAGACTATAGTAAGGCAAAAATGTCAAAAAATGACATGTCCCAAAAACTGTTTAAAGAAGCTGAAAACAACTTAAAATAGCTTGCCAAAACACGCCAGAGTGAAGAAAGTTGCAAAAAGAGCCAAAAACAGCATAATTTGGCATGTCAAAAAAATGACCAAAAATCCAAGACTATAGTAATGCAAAAATTTCAAAAAATTACATGTCCCAAAAACTGCTGAAAATACCTTTAGACAACTTAAAATAACCTGCCAAGACACGCCATAGCAAAGAAACTGGCAAAAATAGCCAAAAACAGCATAATTTGGCATGTCAAACATATGACCAAAAATCCAAGACTATAGTAAGGCAAAACTGTCAAAAAATGACATGTCTCTAAAACTGTTGAAAATAGCTTTAAACAACTTAAAATAACCTGCCAAGACACGCCATAGCATAGAAACTTGCAAAAATAGCCAAAAACAGCATAATTTGGCATGTCGAAAAAATGAACAAAAATCCAAGACTATAGTAAGGCAAAAATGTCAAAAAATGACATGTCCCAAAAACTGCTGAAAACAACTGGAAACAACTTAAAATAGCCTGCCATGACACGCCATAGCAAAGAAAGTTGCTAAAACAGCCAAAAAATGCTGAATTTGGCATGTCGAAAAAATGACCACAAAATCCAAGGCTATAGTACGGCAAAAATGTCAAAAAATGACATGTCCCAAAAACTGCTGAAAACAACTGGAAACAACTTAAAATAGCCTGCCATGACACGCTATATAGCAAAGAAAGTTGCTAAAACAGCCAAAAACAGCATAATTTGGCACGTTGAAAATATGAACAAAAATCCAAGACTATAGTAAGGCAAAAATGTCAAAAAATGACATGTCCCAAAAACTGCTGAAAACAACTGGAAACAACTTAAAATAGCCTGCCATGACACGCCATAGCAAAGAAAGTTGCTAAAACAGCCAAAAAATGCTGAATTTGGCATGTCGAAAAAATGACCACAAAATCCAAGACTATAGTAAGGCAAAAATGTCAAAAAATGACATGTCCCAAAAACTGTTGAAAACAACTGGAAACAACTTAAAATAGCTTGCCAAGACACGCCATAGCAAAGAAAGTTGCTAAAACAGCCAAAAAATGCTGAATTTGGCATGTCGAAGAAATGACCACAAAATCCAAGGCTATAGTAAGGCAAAAATGTCAAAAAATGACATGTCCCAAAAACTGTTGAAAACAACTGGAAGCAACTTAAAATAGCCTGCCAAGATATGCCATAGCAAAGAAAGTTGCTAAAACAGCCAAAAACAGCATAATTTGGCAAGTTGAAAATATGAACAAAAATCCAAGACTATAGTAAGGCAAAAATGTCAAAAAATGACATGTCCCAAAAACTGTTGAAAATAGCTTTAAACAACTTAAAATAACCTGCCAAGACACGCCATAGCATAGAAAGTTGCTAAAACAGCCAAAAAATGCTGAATTTGGCATGTCGAAAAAATGACCACAAAATCCAAGACTATAGTAAGGCAAAAATGTCAAAAAATGACATGTCCCAAAAACTGCTGAAAACAACTGGAAACAACTTAAAATAGCCTGCCATGACACGCTATATAGCAAAGAAAGTTGCTAAAACAGCCAAAAACAGCATAATTTGGCACGTTGAAAATATGAACAAAAATCCAAGACTATAGTAAGGCAAAAATGTCAAAAAATGACATGTCCCAAAAACTGCTGAAAACAACTGGAAACAACTTAAAATAGCCTGCCATGACACGCCATAGCAAAGAAAGTTGCTAAAACAGCCAAAAAATGCTGAATTTGGCATGTCGAAGAAATGACCACAAAATCCAAGGCTATAGTAAGGCAAAAATGTCAAAAAATGACATGTCCCAAAAACTGTTGAAAACAACTGGAAGCAACTTAAAATAGCCTGCCAAGATATGCCATACCAAAGAAAGTTGCTAAAACAGCCAAAAACAGCATAATTTGGCAAGTTGAAAATATGAACAAAAATCCAAGACTATAGTAAGGCAAAAATGTCAAAAAATGACATGTCCCAAAAACTGTTAAAAATACCTTTAAACAACTTAAAATAACCTGCCAAGACACGCCATAGCATAGAAAGTTGCTAAAACAGCCAAAAAATGCTGAATTTGGCATGTCGAAAAAATGACCACAAAATCCAAGACTATAGTAAGGCAAAAATGTCAAAAAATGACATGTCCCAAAAACTGCTGAAAACAACTGGAAACAACTTAAAATAGCCTGCCATGACACGCCATAGCAAAGAAAGTTGCTAAAACAGCCAAAAAATGCTGAATTTGGCATGTCGAAAAAATGACCACAAAATCCAAGGCTATAGTACGGCAAAAATGTCAAAAAATGACATGTCCCAAAAACTGCTGAAAACAACTGGAAACAACTTAAAATAGCCTGCCAAGACACGCTATATAGCAAAGAAAGTTGCTAAAACAGCCAAAAACAGCATAATTTGGCACGTTGAAAATATGAACAAAAATCCAAGACTATAGTAAGGCAAAAATGTCAAAAAATGACATGTCCCAAAAACTGCTGAAAACAACTGGAAACAACTTAAAATAGCCTGCCATGACACGCCATAGCAAAGAAAGTTGCTAAAACAGCCAAAAAATGCTGAATTTGGCATGTCGAAAAAATGACCACAAAATCCAAGACTATAGTAAGGCAAAAATGTCAAAAAATGACATGTCCCAAAAACTGCTGAAAACAACTGGAAAGAACTTAAAATAGCCTGCCAAGACACGCCATAGAGAAGAAAGTTGCCAAAAGAGCCAAAAACAGCATAATTTGGCAAGTTGAAAATATGAACAAAAATCCAAGACTATAGTAAGGCAAAACTGTCAAAAAATGACATGTCCCTAAAACTGTTGAAAATACCTTTAAACAACTTAAAATAACCTGCCAAGACATGCCATAGCATCGAAACTTGCAAAAATAGCCAAAAACAGCATAATTTGGCATGTCGAAAAAATGAACAAAAATCCAAGACTATAGTAAGGCAAAAATGTCGAAAAATGACATGTCCCAAAAACTGCTGAAAACAACTGGAAACAACTTAAAATAGCCTGCCATGACACGCTATATAGCAAAGAAAGTTGCTAAAACAGCCAAAAACAGCATAATTTGGCACGTTGAAAATATGAACAAAAATCCAAGACTATAGTAAGGCAAAAATGTCAAAAAATGACATGTCCCAAAAACTGTTAAAAATAGCTTTAAACAACTTAAAATAGCTTGCCAAGACACGCCATAGCAAAGAAAGTTGCAAAAATAGCCAAAAACAGCATAGTTTTGCATGTCGAAAAAATGACCAAAAATCCAAGACTATAGTAAGGCAAAAATGTCAAAAAATGACATGTCCCAAAAACTGCTGAAAACAACTGGAAACAACTTAAAATAGCCTGCCAAGACACGCCATAGCAAAGAAAGATGCTAAAAAAGCCAAAAACAGCCTTATTTGGCATGTCGAAAAAATGAACAAAAATCCAAGACTATAGTAAGGCAAAAATGTCAAAAAATGACATGTCCCAAAAACTGCTGAAAACAACCGGAAACAACTTAAAATAGCCTGCCATGACACGCCATAGAGAAGAAAGTTGCAAAAAGAGCCAAAAACAGCATAATTTGGCATGTCGAAAAAATGACCAAAAATCCAAGACTATAGTAAGGCAAAAATGTCAAAAAATGACATGTCCCAAAAACTGTTGAAAATAGCTTTAAACAACTTAAAATAGCTTGCCAAGACACGCCATAGCAAAGAAACTTGCAAAAATAGCCAAAAACAGCATAGTTTTGCATGTCGAAAAAATGAACAAAAATACATGTCCCAAAAACTGCTGAAAACAACTGGAAACAACTTAAAATAGCCTGCCAAGACACGCCATAGCAAAGAAAGTTGCAAAAAGAGCCAAAAACAGCATAATTTGGCATGTCGAAAAAATGACCAAAAATCCAAGGCTATAGTAAGGCAAAAATTTCAAAAAATGACATATCCCAAAAACTGCTGAAAACAACTGGAAAGAACTTAAAATAGCCTGCCAAGACACGCCATAGCAAAGAAAGTTGCTAAAACAGCCAAAAAATGCTGAATTTGGCATGTTGAAGAAATGACCACAAAATCCAAGGCTATAGTAAGGCAAAAATGTCAAAAAATGACATGTCCTAAAAACTGCTGAAAACAACTGGAAGCAACTTAAAATAGCCTGCCAAGACACGCCATAGAGAAGAAAGTTGCCAAAACAGCCAAAAACAGCATAATTTGGCAAGTTGAAAATATGAACAAAAATCCAAGACTATAGTAAGGCAAAACTGTCAAAAAATGACATGTCCCTAAAACTGTTGAAAATACCTTTAAACAACTTAAAATAACCTGCCAAGACACGCCATAGCATAGAAACTTGCAAAAATAGCCAAAAACAGCATAATTTGGCATGTCGAAAAAATGAACAAAAATCCAAGACTATAGTAAGGCAAAAATGTCAAAAAATGACATGTCCCAAAAACTGCTGAAAACAACTGGAAAGAACTTAAAATAGCCTGCCAAGACACGCCATAGCAAAGAAAGATGCTAAAAAAGCCAAAAACAGCCTTATTTGGCATGTCGAAAAAATGAACAAAAATCCAAGACTATAGTAAGGCAAAAATGTCAAAAAATTACATGTCCCAAAAACTGTTGAAAATACCTTTAAACAACTTAAAATAACCTGCCAAGACACGCCATAGCATAGAAACTTGCAAAAATAGCCAAAAACAGCATAATTTGGCATGTCGAAAAAATGAACAAAAATCCAAGACTATAGTAAGGCAAAAATGTCAAAAAATGACATGTCCCAAAAACTGCTGAAAACAACCGGAAACAACTTAAAATAGCCTGCCATGACACGCCATAGAGAAGAAAGTTGCAAAAAGAGCCAAAAACAGCATAATTTGGCATGTCGAAAAAATGACCAAAAATCCAAGACTATAGTAAGGCAAAAATGTCAAAAAATGACATGTCCCAAAAACTGCTGAAAACAACTGGAAAGAACTTAAAATAGCCTGCCAAGACATGCCATAGCAAAGAAAGTTGCTAAAACAGCCAAAAAATGCTGAATTTGGCATGTCGAAAAAATGACCACAAAATCCAAGGCTATAGTAAGGCAAAAATGTCAAAAAATGACATGTCCCAAAAACTGCTGAAAACAACTGGAAACAACTTAAAATAGCCTGCCATGACACGCCATAGCAAAGAAAGTTGCTAAAACAGCCAAAAAATGCTGAATTTGGCATGTCGAAAAAATGACCACAAAATCCAAGACTATAGTAAGGCAAAAATGTCAAAAAATGACATGTCCCAAAAACTGCTGAAAACAACTGGAAACAACTTAAAATAGCCTGCCATGACACGCTATATAGCAAAGAAAGTTGCTAAAACAGCCAAAAACAGCATAATTTGGCACGTTGAAAATATGAACAAAAATCCAAGACTATAGTAAGGCAAAAATGTCAAAAAATGACATGTCCCAAAAACTGTTAAAAATAGCTTTAAACAACTTAAAATAGCTTGCCAAGACACGCCATAGCAAAGAAACTTGCAAAAATAGCCAAAAACAGCATAGTTTTGCATGTCGAAAAAATGACCAAAAATCCAAGACTATAGTAAGGCAAAAATGTCAAAAAATGACATGTCCCAAAAACTGCTGAAAACAACTGGAAAGAACTTAAAATAGCCTGCCAAGACACGCCATAGCAAAGAAAGATGCTAAAAAAGCCAAAAACAGCCTTATTTGGCATGTCGAAAAAATGACCACAAAATCCAAGACTATAGTAAGGCAAAACTGTCAAAAAATGACATGTCCCAAAAACTGTTGAAAACAACTGGAAACAACTTAAAATAGCCTGCCAAGACACGCCATAGCAAAGAAAGTTGCTAAAACAGCCAAAAAATGCTGAATTTGGCATGTCGAAGAAATGACCACAAAATCCAAGACTATAGTAAGGCAAAAATGTCAAAAATGACATGTCCCAAAACTGTTGAAAACAACTGAAAACAACTTAAAATAGCCTGCCATGACACGCTATATAGCAAAGAAAGTTGCTAAAACAGCCAAAACAGCATAATCTGGCAAGTTGAAAATATGAACAAAAATCCAAGACTATAGTAAGGCAAAAATATCCAAAAATGACATGTCCCAAAACCTGTTTAAAATAGCTTTAAACAACTTAAAATAGCTTGCCAAGACACGCCATAGCAAAGAAACTTGCAAAAATAGCCAAAAACAGCATAGTTTTGCATGTCGAAAAAATGACCAAAAATCCAAGACTATAGTAAAGGCAAAATGTCAAAAATGACATGTCCCAAAAACTGCTGAAAACAACTGGAAAGAACTTAAAATAGCCTGCCAAGACACGCCATAGCAAAGAAAGATGCTAAAAAAGCCAAAAACAGCCTTATTTGGCATGTCGAAAAAATGAACAAAAATCCAAGACTATAGTAAGGCAAAAATGTCAAAAAATTACATGTCCCAAAAACTGTTGAAAATACCTTTAAACAACTTAAAATAACCTGCCAAGACACCCCATAGCAAAGAAAGTTGCAAAATAGCCAAAAACAGCATAATTTGGCATGTCGAAAAAATGAACAAAAATCCAAGACTATAGTAAGGCAAAAATGTCAAAAAATGACATGTCCCAAAAACTGCTGAAAACAACCGGAAACAACTTAAAATAGCCTGCCATGACACGCCATAGAGAAGAAAGTTGCAAAAAGAGCCAAAAACAGCATAATTTGGCATGTCGAAAAAATGACCAAAAATCCAAGGCTATAGTAAGGCAAAAATGTCAAAAAATGACATGTCCCAAAAACTGCTGAAAACAACTGGAAACAACTTAAAATAGCCTGCCATGACACGCCATAGCAAAGAAAGTTGCTAAAACAGCCAAAAAATGCTGAATTTGGCATGTCGAAAAAATGACCACAAAATCCAAGGCTATAGTAAGGCAAAACTGTCAAAAAATGACATGTCCCAAAAACTGTTGAAAACAACTTGAAACAACTTAAAATAGCCTGCCAAGACACGCCATAGCAAAGAAAGTTGCAAAAGGAGCCAAAAACAGCATAATTTGGCAAGTTGAAAATATGAACAAAAATCCAAGACTATAGTAAGGCAAAAATGTCCAAAAATGACATGTCCCAAAAACTGCTGAAAACAACTGGAAACAACTTAAAATAGCCTGCCATGACACGCCATAGCAAAGAAAGTTGCTAAAACAGCCAAAAAATGCTGAATTTGGCATGTCGAAAAAATGACCACAAAATCCAAGGCTATAGTAAGGCAAAAATGTCAAAAAATGACATGTCCCAAAAACTGTTGAAAATAGCTTTAAACAACTTAAAATAGCTTGCCAAGACACGCCATAGCAAAGAAACTTGCAAAAATAGCCAAAAACAGCATAGTTTTGCATGTCGAAAAAATGACCAAAAATCCAAGACTATAGTAAGGCAAAAATGTCAAAAAATGACATGTCCCAAAAACTGCTGAAAACAACTGGAAAGAACTTAAAATAGCCTGCCAAGACACGCCATAGCAAAGAAAGTTGCTAAAACAGCCAAAAAATGCTGAATTTGGCATGTTGAAGAAATGACCACAAAATCCAAGACTATAGTAAAGGCAAAAATGTCAAAAAATGACATGTCCCAAAAACTGCTGAAAACAACTTGGAAACAACTTAAAATAGCCTGCCATGACACGCCATAGCAAAGAAAGTTGCAAAAATAGCCAAAAACAGCAGAATTTGGCATGTCAAAAAAATGACCAAAAATCCAAGACTATAGTAAGGCAAAAATGTCAAAAAATGACATGTCCCAAAACCTGTTTAAAATACCTTTAAACAACTTAAGATAGCTTTCCAAAACATGCCAGAGTGAAGAAAGTTGCAAAAAGAGCCAAAAACAGCATAATTTGGCAAGTTGAAAATATGAACAAAAATCCAAGACTATAGTAAGGCAAAACTGTCAAAAAATGACATGTCCCTAAAACTGTTGAAAATACCTTTAAACAACTTAAAATAACCTGCCATGACACTCCATAGCAAAGAAAGTTGCAAAAATAGCCAAAAACAGCATAATTTGGCATGTCGAAAAAATGACCACAAAATCCAAGGCTATAGTAAGGCAAAAATGTCAAAAAATGACATGTCCCAAAAACTGCTGAAAACAACTGGAAACAACTTAAAATAGCCTGCCATGACACGCCATAGCAAAGAAAGTTGCTAAAACAGCCAAAAAATGCTGAATTTGGCATGTCGAAAAAATGAACAAAAATCCAAGACTATAGTAAGGCAAAAATGTCGAAAAATGACATGTCCCAAAAACTGCTGAAAACAACTGGAAACAACTTAAAATAGCCTGCCATGACACGCCATAGCAAAGAAAGTTGCTAAAACAGCCAAAAAATGCTGAATTTGGCATGTCGAAAAAATGACCACAAAATCCAAGACTATAGTAAAGGCAAAACTGTCAAAAATGACATGTCCCAAAAACTGCTGAAAACAACTGGAAACAACTTAAAATAGCCTGCCATGACACGCTATATAGCAAAGAAAGTTGCTAAAACAGCCAAAAACAGCATAATTTGGCACGTTGAAAATATGAACAAAAATCCAAGACTATAGTAAGGCAAAAATGTCAAAAAATGACATGTCCCAAAAACTGCTGAAAACAACTGGAAACAACTTAAAATAGCCTGCCATGACACGCCATAGCAAAGGAAATTGCAAAAAGAGCCAAAAACAGCTGAATATACCATGTCGAAAAAAGGACCAAAAATCCAAGACTATAGTAAGGCAAAAATGTCAAAAAATGACATGTCCCAAAAACTGTTGAAAATAGCTTTAAACAACTTAAAATAGCTTGCCAAGACACGCCATAGCAAAGAAACTTGCAAAAATAGCCAAAAACAGCATAATTTTGCATGTCGAAAAATGACCAAAATCCAAGACTATAGTAAGGCAAAAATGTCAAAAAATGACATGTCCCAAAAACTGTTGAAAACAACTGGAAACAACTTAAAATAGCCTGCCAAGACACGCCATAGCAAAGGAAGTTGCTAAAACAGCCAAAAACAGCTAAATTTGCATGTCGAAAAAATGACCACAAAATCCAAGGCTATAGTAAGGCAAAAATGTCAAAAAATGACATGTCCCAAAAACTGCTGAAAACAACTGGAAACAACTTAAAATAGCCTGCCATGACACGCCATAGCAAAGAAAGTTGCTAAAACAGCCAAAAAATGCTGAATTTGGCATGTCGAAAAAATGACCACAAAATCCAAGACTATAGTAAGGCAAAAATGTCAAAAAATGACATGTCCCAAAAACTGCTGAAAACAACTGGAAACAACTTAAAATAGCCTGCCAAGACACGCCATAGAGAAGAAAGTTGCCAAAAGAGCCAAAAACAGCATAATTTGGCAAGTTGAAAATATGAACAAAAATCCAAGACTATAGTAAGGCAAAACTGTCAAAAAATGACATGTCCCTAAAACTGTTGAAAATACCTTTAAACAACTTAAAATAACCTGCCATGACACTCCATAGCAAAGAAAGTTGCAAAAATAGCCAAAAACAGCATAATTTGGCATGTCGAAAAAATGACCACAAAATCCAAGACTATAGTAAGGCAAAAATGTCAAAAAATGACATGTCCCAAAAACTGCTGAAAACAACTGGAAACAACTTAAAATAGCCTGCCATGACACGCCATAGCAAAGAAAGTTGCTAAAACAGCCAAAAAATGCTGAATTTGGCATGTCGAAAAAATGACCACAAAATCCAAGACTATAGTAAGGCAAAAATGTCAAAAAATGACATGTCCCAAAAACTGCTGAAAACAACTGGAAACAACTTAAAATAGCCTGCCATGACACGCCATAGCAAAGAAAGTTGCTAAAACAGCCAAAAAATGCTGAATTTGGCATGTCGAAAAAATGACCACAAAATCCAAGACTATAGTAAGGCAAAAATGTCAAAAAATGACATGTCCCCAAAACTGCTGAAAACAACTGGAAATAACTTAAAATAGCCTGCCATGACACGCTATAGCAAAGAAAGTTGCTAAAACAGCCAAAAATAGCTGAATATAGCATGTCGAAAAAGTGACCAAAAATCCAAGGCTATAGTAAGGCAAAAATATCCAAAAATGACATGTCCCAAAAACTGTTGAAAATAGCTTTAAACAACTTAAAGCTTTAGCTTTAAACAACTTAAAATAGCTGACTAAAACACGCCATTGAGAAGAAAGTTGCAAAAAGAGCCAAAAACAGCATGTCGAAAAAATGACCAAAAATCCAAGACTATAGTAAGGCAAAAATGTCAAAAAATGACATGTCCCAAAAACTGCTGAAAACAACTGGAAACAACTTAAAATAGCCTGCCAAGACACGCCATAGCAAAGAAAGTTGCTAAAACAGCCAAAAAATGCTGAATTTGGCATGTTGAAAAAATGACCACAAAATCCAAGGCTATAGTAAGGCAAAACTGTCAAAAAATGACATGTCCCAAAAACTGTTGAAAACAACTTGAAACAACTTAAAATAGCCTGCCATGACACGCTATATAGCAAAGAAAGTTGCAAAAGGAGCCAAAAACAGCATAATTTGGCAAGTTGAAAATATGAACAAAAATCCAAGACTATAGTAAGGCAAAAATGTCCAAAAATGACATGTCCCAAAAACTGCTGAAAACAACTGGAAACAACTTAAAAGAGCCTGCCATGACACGCCATAGCAAAGAAAGTTGCTAAAACAGCCAAAAAATGCTGAATTTGGCATGTCGAAAAAATGACCAAAAATCCAAGACTATAGTAAGGCAAAAATGTCAAAAAATGACATGTCCCAAAAACTGCTGAAAACAACTGGAAAGAACTTAAAATAGCCTGCCAAGACACGCCATAGCAAAGAAAGATGCTAAAAAAGCCAAAAACAGCCTTATTTGGCATGTCGAAAAAATGAACAAAAATCCAAGACTATAGTAAGGCAAAAATGTCCAAAAATTACATGTCCCAAAAACTGTTGAAAATACCTTTAAACAACTTAAAATAACCTGCCAAGACACGCCAAAGCAAAGAAAGTTGCAAAAATAGCCAAAAACAGCATAATTTGGCATGTCAAAAAAATGACCAAAAATCCAAGACTATAGTAAGGCAAAAATGTCAAAAAATGACATGTCCCAAAAACTGTTGAAAACAACCGGAAACAACTTAAAATAGCCTGCCATGACACGCCATAGAGAAGAAAGTTGCAAAAAGAGCCAAAAACAGCATAATTTGGCATGTCAAAAAATGACCAAAAATCCAAGACTATAGTAAGGCAAAATGTCAAAAATGACATGTCCCAAAAACTGCTGAAAACAACTGGAAACAACTTAAAATAGCCTGCCATGACACGCCATAGCAAAGAAAGTTGCTAAAACAGCCAAAAAATGCTGAATTTGGCATGTCGAAAAAATGACCACAAAATCCAAGACTATAGTAAGGCAAAAATGTCAAAAAATGACATGTCCCAAAAACTGTTAAAAATAGCTTTAAACAACTTAAAATAGCTTGCCAAGACACGCCATAGCAAAGAAACTTGCAAAAATAGCCAAAAACAGCATAGTTTTGCATGTCAAAAAAATGACCAAAAATCCAAGACTATAGTAAGGCAAAAATGTCAAAAAATGACATGTCCCAAAAACTGCTGAAAACAACTGGAAACAACTTAAAATAGCCTGCCAAGACACGCCATAGCAAAGAAAGTTGCAAAAAGAGCCAAAAACAGCATAATTTGGCATGTCGAAAAAATGAACAAAAATCCAAGACTATAGTAAGGCAAAACAGTCAAAAAAAAGACATGTCCCAAAAACTGTTGAAAATACCTTTAAACAACTTAAAATAACCTGCCAAGACACCCCATAGCAAAGAAAGTTGCAAAAAATAGCCAAAAACAGCATAATTTTGCATGTCAAAAAAATGACCAAAAATCCAAGACTATAGTAAGGCAAAATGTTCAAAAATGACATGTCCCAAAAACTGCTGAAAACAACTGGAAACAACTTAAAATAGCCTGCCAAGACACGCCATAAAGAAGAAAGTTGCAAAAAGAGCCAAAAACAGCATAGTTTTGCATGTTGAAAAAATGACCAAAAATCCAAGACTATAGTAAGGCAAAAATGTCCAAAAATGACATGTCCCAAAAACTGTTGAAAACAACTGGAAACAACTTAAAATAGCCTGCCAAGACACGCCATAGCAAAGAAAGTTGCTAAAACAGCCAAAAAATGCTGAATTTGGCATGTTGAAAAAATGACCACAAAATCCAAGGCTATAGTAAGGCAAAAATGTCAAAAAATGACATGTCCCAAAACCTGTTGAAAACAACTGGAAACAACTAAAAATAGCCTGCCAAGACACGCCATAGCAAAGAAAGTTGCTAAAACAGCCAAAAAATGCTGAATTTGGCATGTTGAAAAAATGACCAAAAATCCAAGACTATAGTAAGGCAAAAATGTTCAAAAATGACATGTCCCAAAAACTGCTGAAAACAACTGGAAACAACTTAAAATAGCCTGCCAAGACACGCTATATAGCAAAGAAAGTTGCAAAAGGAGCCAAAAACAGCATAATTTGGCAAGTTGAAAATATGAACAAAAATCCAAGGCTATAGTAAGGCAAAAACGTCAAAAAATGACATGTCCCAAAAACTCTTGAAAACAACTGGAAACAACTTAAAATAGCCTGCCAAGACACGCCATAGCAAAGAAAGTTGCTAAAACAGCCAAAAAATGCTGAATTTGGCATGTCGAAAAATGACCACAAAATCCAAGACTATAGTAAGGCAAAATGTCCAAAAACGACATGTCCCAAAAACTGCTGAAAACAACTGGAAACAACTTAAAATAGCCTGCCATGACACGCTATAGCAAAGAAAGTTGCTAAAACAGCCAAAAACAGCTGAATATAGCATGTTGAAAAAGTGACCAAAAATCCAAGGCTATAATAAGGCAAAAATGTCCAAAAATGACATGTCCCAAAAACTGTTGAAAATAGCTTTAAACAACTTAAAATAGCTGACTAAAGCACGCCATAGAGAAGAAAGTTGCAAAAAAGAGCCAAAAACAGCATAGTTTTGCATGTCGAACATATGACCAAAAATCCAAGACTATAGTAAGACAAAACTGTCAAAAAATGACATGTCCCAAAAACTGTTTAAAGAAGCTGAAAACAACTTAAAATAGCCTGCCAAGACACGCCATAGCAAAGAAAGTTGCTAAAACAGCCAAAAATGCATAATTTGGCAAGTTGAAAATATGAACAAAAATCCAAGACTATAGTAAGGCAAAAATGTCAAAAAATGACATGTCCCAAAAACTGCTGAAAACAACTGGAAACAACTTAAAATACCCTGCCAAGACACGCCATAGCAAAGAAAGTTGCAAAAGGAGCCAAAAAATGCTGAATTTGGCATGTCGAAAAAAGGACCAAAAATCCAAGACTATAGTAAGGCAAAAATGTCAAAAAATGACATGTCCCAAAAAAGTGTTGAAAATACCTTTAAACAACTTAAAATAGCCTGCCAAAACATGCCAGATTGAAGAAAGTTGCAAAAAGAGCCAAAAACAGCATAATTTGGCATGTCAAAAAAATGACCAAAAATTCAAGACTATAGTAAGGCAAAATTATACAAAAATGACATGTCCCAAAAACTGTTGAAAACAACTGGAAACAACTTAAAATAGCCTGCCAAGACACGCCATAGCAAAGAAAGTTGCTAAAACAGCCAAAAAATGCTGAATTTGGCATGTCAAAAAAATGACCAAAAATCCAAGACTATAGTAAAGCAAAACTGTCAAAAAATGACATGTCCCAAAAACTGCTGAAAACTACTGGAAACAACTTAAAATAGCCTGCCAAGACATGCCATAGAGAAGAAAGTTGCAAAAAGAGCCAAAAACAGCATAATTTGGCAAGTTGAAAATATGAACAAAAATCCAAGACTATAGTAAGGCAAAAATTTCAAAAAATGACATGTCCCAAAAACTGTTGAAAATAGCTTTGAACAATTTAAAATACCCTGCCAAGACACGCCATAGAGAAGAAAGTTGCAAAAAGAGCCAAAAACAGCATAATTTGGCATGTCAAAAAAATGACCAAAAATCCAAGACTATAGTAAGGCAAAAATTTCAAAAAATGACATGTCCCAAAAACTGTTAAAAATAGCTTTAAACAACTTAAAATAGCTTGCCAAGACACGCCATAGCAAAGAAAGTTGCTAAAATAGCCAAATACAGCATAGTTTTGCATGTCGAAAAAATGACCAAAAATCCAAGACTATAGTAAGGCAAAAATGTCCAAAAGTGACATGTCCCAAAAACTGCTGAAAACAACTGGAAACAACTTAAAATAGCCTGCCAAGACACGCCATAGCAAAGAAAGTTGCTAAAAAAGCCCAAAACAGCTGAATTTGTCATGTCGAAAAAATTACCAAAAATCCAAGACTATAGTAAGGCAAAAATATCAAAAAATGACATGTCCCAAAAACTGTTGAAAATAGCTTTAAACAACTTAAAATAGCTGACTAAAACACGCCATGGAGAAGAAAGTTGCAAAAAGAGCCAAAAACAGCATAATTTGGCAAGTTGAAAATATGAACAAAAATCCAAGACTATAGTAAGGCAAAAATGTCAAAAAATGACATGTCCCAAAAACTGCTGAAAACAACCAGAAACAACTTAAAATAGCCTGCCAAGACACGCCATAGCAAAGAAAGTTGCTAAAAAAGCCAAAAACAGCCTAATTTGGCATGTCGAAAAAATGACCAAAAATCCAAGACTATAGTAAGGCAAAATTGGCAAAATTACATATGTCCCAGCAAGGTTCAAAACAGCTGGAAACAGCTTAAAATATCCTGCCATTGTCCAGAACTCACAGGCAGGCAGACACAGTAATGCAGCAGCACTCAGACGATTAGGTAGTAACGTGGTCTTTATTTCAATCCAAGGTTGGTTCACAGGTATCAGAAACTCACGGCAACAGTACAGATGGATCAAGTAAGGTTCACAGATCAGGAAACTAGTCACGGTGATCATACAAGAGGAATCAATAATCATAAATGCTGGGACGTTTACTCACGGGGAATACAACACGAACTGGCACAGAGGGAACGGAGAGCTTGGCTTTTATACACACGAGGGAGGGGGAGAACGAAACACAGGAGAGGCACATGAGGGTCATCAGCAGCGGCAGGAAAGGGAACAATGGGAGGAAGTAAACATAGATACAATATAGGGGGAGATGAGACTACAAAATAAAACAGAACGTGACAGACAAAAAACTCAAACCCTGACAGTAACCCCCCCCCAGGACCCTGAGGGTTGCGACGATTGAAGTCCCTGATAAGTTGCAGGTCCAAGATGTAACGGGAGAGGACCCATGACCGCTCTGCTGGTCCATACCCCTCCCAATCCACGAGGCACTGGACCCCCCTCGGCCTCAACAACGAACAGCCAGTAGTCTCTTGACTGTGTAGACCGTCACCCCATTGAGGAAGTGAAGGGGAGGCGGAGGCTTGGCGGCGGGGACGAGTGGGCTCTCTCAGACAGGCTTGATGAGGCTGACGTGAAAGGCAGGATGAATTCTGGACAATCTAGGGAGTTGCAGCCTCACAGCAGACTGATTAATAATTTTCTTGATAGGGAACAGACCAATTAATCTGGGAGCTAACTTACGTGAGGGAGAATGTAGGGGGAGTTTCTTAGTAGAGAGCCACACTCGTTGCCCAGGATGATATACGGGGGGTAGACAGCGACGACAGTCGGCCACCCTCTTGTAGGCTGAGGACGTCTTGAGGAGGGATCAGCGTGCTCGGACCCAACATCCCTCAACGGCGACGAACCATGGTGTCTGCCGCAGGGACGCTCACCTCTTTTTCCAGGGCCGAGAAGAGAGCAGGCTGGTATCAGGTCCTGGTTGAGCCTCTCTGTCTGGCCATTAGTCTGGGGGTGATAACCAGACGAGAGGCTCACCGTGGCCCCCACCAGCTGGCAGAAGGCCTCCCAGGATTGTGCCACAAACTGCGGCCCCCTGACAGGATGTTTGTGGGGAAACCAAATGTCCAGTGATATCTCCCACAGGGGGCGCTGTGGCACAGGTAGGGGTTGAAGAAGGCCAGCTGGAGGGGCAAAGGAAACCTTCTGTCAGGAACCCACAGTACATGCAGCAACATACTCGAAGACATCTTTACGGGCTTTTTGACGTGGGAATCAATGTCTGGGCAGAAAATCAAAATATCGTATAGGTAAACGCAGACATGTTTGTTTAACAAGTCTCTCAGGTTGCGTTTACTAGGGCTTGGAAAACCGGAGAAGCATTAGTTAGACCAAAGGGCATCACTAAGTACCTGTAGTGGGCTTAGGGAGTGTTGAATGCTGTCTTCCACTCATCCCCCTCTCGGACACAGAGAAGATGGTCAGCGTTCCTCAAATCTAGTTTGGTAAAAACAGAGGACCCTTTAAGTAGGTCGAAAGCGGTGGAGATGAGTGGAAGGGGGTAACGATTCAGTCCCAAAAACTGCCAAACTACTGAACAACTGGAAGCAACTTAAAATAGCCTGCCAAGACACGCCATAGCAAAGAAAGTTGCTAAAAAAGCCAAAAACAGCGTAATTTGGCATGTCGAAAAAATGACCAAAAATCCAAGACTATAGTAAGGCAAAAATATCCAAAAATGACATGTCCCAAAAACTGTTGAAAATAGCTTTAAACAACTTAAAATAGCTGACTAAAACACGCCATGGAGAAGAAAGTTGCAAAAAGAGCCAAAAACAGCATAGTTTTGCATGTCGAAAAAATGACCAAAAATCCAAGACTATAGTAAGGCAAAAATGTCCAAAAATAACATGTCCCAGAAACTGCTAAAAACAACTGGAAACAACTTAAAATAGCCTGGCGAGACACGCCATAGAGAAGAAAGTTGCAAAAAGAGGCCAAAACAGCATAATTTGTCATGTCGAAAAAATGACCAAAAATCCAAGACTATAGTAAGGCAAAAATGTCCAAAAATGACATGTCCCAAAAACTGCTGAAAACAGCTGGAAACAACTTAAAATAGCCTGCCAAGACACGCCATAGAGAAGAAAGTTGCAAAAAGAGCCAAAAACAGCATAATTTGGCATGTCAAAAAAATGACCAAAAATCCAAGACTATAGTAAGGCAAAAATGTCCAAAAATAACATGTCCCAGAAACTGCTAAAAACAACTGGAAACAACTTAAAATGGCCTGGCGAGACACGCCATAGCAAAGAAAGTTGCTAAAAAAAACACCCAAAACAGCTGAATTTGTCATGTCGAAAAAATGAAAAAAAATCCAAGACTATAGAAAGGCCAAAATGTCAACAACAAAAAAAAAAAACGCAATAAACCGCGTGCCGAGACATGCCATAGCAAAAGATATTGCAAAAACAGCCAACAACACCATAAAATAGCCTGTAGAAAAATCCACCAAACAGCTGGATTGCAAAAAAAGTCAAAATATGTCATGTCTGAAAAACAACTGAAAACCACGTTAAACCGCGTAAAACACCATGCCAAGACACACCATAGCATAGGATGTTGTAAAAATGGCCACAAACACCATAAAATAGCATGTTGAAAAATCCACCAAAAATTCAGGGCTATAGTATGGCAAAATCTCAAAATATGATATGTCAAAAAAAACAGCTGTAAACTGCATTAAAATGTATCAAACAGAATGCAGAGATATATTTTATGGGGTTTTTGGCTGTTTTTTCAACATTGTATACTATGATAGGTCTCCACATGCTATATTTAGTGGTTTTCAGCTGTTTTTTGTACATGTCACATTTTGACATTTTTCATTATATTATAGTATGGCATTTCAGTTCAGTTTTTTATCATTATTATTTGTTATTTGGACCTTTATAAAACTAGCCAAACAGAGGAAAGAAGTTGTGAATTTTTTCTGGCAGTGATATTCATGCTTTATGATAGCCTGTGTGCTATGCCTGTTGTTGCTTCTAATTAGCATTCAGACATGAGAGCGGTAAAAAAAGTATATTTTCTTCTGAACTGTACTGGAGTATAAAGGAACAAACTAAATACTCAGACAGCCCTCCTCTTTCATGCCATACAACCTCCCTTATCAGTGCTACACACGCAACAATATACAGCGATAATAACTACTGCTCTCTCTACATAAAATATCCATTACAGGAAATAACAGTCATCTGATGGAACATTTTGAGGCATCAAATCGTCCTTATGGCCATAGTTTTTCTCACCATTAAAGAGAAGGTTGCCTCTCGCCCAATGACAGCTGGGATAGGCTCCAGCCCCCCGCGACCCTTATAAGCGGTTACAGACAATGAATGAATGAATGAATGAATGAAAGAGAAGGTGGTTACACTGGGGGGTGAAGCAATAAACAATGTGGGAACTTCAGTACACCTGTTGGGAACAGAAGAAAACAAAAAACAAAAGCTTGACAGTTTGGGTTACATTTTGTTCAGTTGTGCTCCTTCAGGACATCTTAAAGGTATTTTAGGCTGGGAAGTAAAATCTGCTTCAAACTGCTAGAACTCACTGTTGAATTCTTGTGTGATTTATGGATGATATTTGATTTTGGACTTTTGAAAAGTTTGTCTTTTGAAGACAGGAGCACCTTTTCCTCTCTCACTTGTCAATAAAAAATGAGATGAGCAGTTTGTGGGGAGAATCATTTCAGCAGGACAAAATTCTGTAGCCCAGCTGCTAGCCTTTCTAAAGCTGGGTTGATTGAGAAAACCTTTAAATGTGTAGTAACCGGGATCTCCTGGACTCTCCTTAGGGATTCCTGCCAGGCCCTCAAAATTGACGTTTGAGTACTGCTTCCCCCTACTTTATGTTAATGTCTCAGCCTCCAGCACAGCACTGATAAACAGGATCAGCTGCAGCAAATGAGCTGTATCCATCAGCCCACCATTACCTAAGGTTAACTGCTGAAACATTATACACCAGGGTCCCTTTTTCTTTCAATCAATTCCCTACATATAGACCTCCACAAACCCCTATGGGCACAACACAAGGCCAGTGTGCACTCAGTCACACCTGCACACACTCAAACACGGAGTAAAGGAATAACAGACCAGATTTAAAGGAATAAAACTAAACATGCTGCACTTCTGTCTGCTGCTTTTGTTCCTCTGCGTCTGCCACAGGTCTGAAAGTAGTCCGTAGTCCTGTATGTGTGAATGTGAGTGAATGTGAACCCCCACAGATTGTCATAATGTAGGAGATAAAGTGCTGATATAGCTCTGGCTAACACTATTATACACCAGCACCAGGGAGACGGATATGGATGAAAGAGAAAGCAGGGGGAGGAGGAGATGGATGGATAGATGGATGGATGTACCAACGGACGGACTGGATTGTGTATAGACGCAATTTGGTATGGCAACTTTAGACGAACCTATTATTTGTCAGAGACAGAGTGAGTGTGAGAGAAAGGGCAATATGGATGGAAAGTGGTGGATTTGCTGGCAGCAGTCTCTTACTCAGCAGCAGTGCCACAAAACATGATGAAAAATGCTGCTGTGATTGTGTGTGTGTGATTGTGTGTGTGTGCGTGTGTGTGTGATTCAACAACCTGCCATAAACAAAGGGCTCACAGAGAGGCAAGCCTGACACCTAAAGGTCAGTTACATGTAGAGATTTCTCACCAGTGTTACTCTGTGAATGATGCACAATAAGGTTGTCCATACTTATTGAGCAACTATTTGCCAAAAAGAATTAAAATTGCACTTAAATTTATAAAGCGGCCAAAATAATGACTCAAAATGAATGATAATATTGTTGAATGTGTAAACAGGTAGCTTTTTGGTGGAAGAAGTACTCTAATCTTTGACTTAGATATACTAGGTATACTATGCAGGACTGTGCTAAAAAAAAAATTAAAAATAAAAATAATTACATTATATAGAGTCATAGAGTAGTGATCCCTCTCCATTACCTGGCCCACTAAAAGTGAGTGGTGGTGTATTTTTCTGCAAAGACTCTGCCATCTGCCTTTATTTTCTTTCTTTTTCCTCATAGTGTTCGGGACGTTAATGGGCATGAACCCCCACAAAAATCAAGTAAGGTCAGTTTTATAAAAAGGAAGTGACCAAGTGCCAGACAGTAAGCAGCTGGTATCCAGGAGACAATGCACCAAAAAAAAAGAAACGTATAGTAAAGGCTTAAACTATGGGCGAAATGCAAAATGAGAGTGAATCTGTGGTCAGATTTTATTTACACACATGTTCATTAACGGTAACCAACAATCCTGCAAGTAAACCTTTATGTAAAAGTAAAAATACCACAGTGAAAAAATAGTTACAAGTAGGCTAACAGTCCTGCAATCATAGTCCTGATTACTGCAACATACTTTAAGCAACAAAAGTAAAAGTTTTCATCATGCAGAATGGCCCATTTTAGAATCATAAATGATATTGCTGGATTGTAATTAGTGATGTTGATGTTTAATGTTGATGCCGGCAATGGTGGAGCTCATTTTAAGTACATTGTATACTGCTGGGTAGCTTTACCTGTATTAAAGCAAAAACAAAAGTGTTTAACCCTTTGAAACCTGAGGAAATTGGCTTGAATTATTTCAAAAACATCGGAAAAAAAATGTAGTGAGCAAGGAAAGAAACGGCACCAAAATGAGCAAGAAATAAGTACAAGAAAACCACCTGAAAATTAGGATTTCAACAAGCAAAAGAAAGGGGAAAAAAAGGGGGAGGGGAAAAAAAGGTTCTTCCAAAATTGAAATTGTAATAATTTATTAATTAATATATTCAAATATGTAATTGTGACAATTGTCTTTTTTTTTTTTTAATTCTAAATTACTAATTTCTTGTAATTTGTGGAACATTTCTTACCAAGTTGCTTATTGCTTTTCCCCATGTTATTGAAAGAAATGACAACAATTGAAAAATCAGTGTAAATCATAATAAAAAAATAATAATAATGATAATTTATGATCCGTATCTGCAAAATAATTAGAAACTAAAGCGATTGAATGTAGTGAGGAAGTATAAAGTGACCTAAAATGTTAACACTATAGTATAGTGAGAGTACCTCAAAACTGTACTCAATGGTAGATGATTCAATGTAAAAAAGTTACAATCCACCACTGCGGATTGCTGACAAGTTTGCAACTATTCATTCATTCATTCATTCATTCATTCACTGTCCGTAACGCAAGGGTCGTGGGGGGGCTGGAGCCAATCCCAGCTGTCATTGGGGGGAAGGCGCGGTAAACCCTGGACAGGTCGCCAGACTATCGCAGGGCGGACACATATAGACAGACAACCGTACACACTCACAGTCACACCTAAGGGCAATTTAGAGTCACCAATTAACCTGAGCTGCATGACTTTGGACTGTGGGAGGAAGCCGGAGACCCCGGAGAGAACCCACGCAGACACGGGGAGAACATGCAAACTCCGCACAGAAGGGCCCCCACCCACGGACCAAACCCCGTTTCAACTGGGTTTCGAATCAGGGACCAACCATGAGGCCACCATGCCAGTTTTAGTTTGCAGTTTACAGTTTGTTGCACTGCCCTCATGTGGCCAACAAGTTTAATGCAGATTTAAGTAATTTTAAACTTTAAGGAATCTCTGGCGATCAATAAATCGAGACATCTTTTGTGTCTTTTTGTAAATTGACCAGATCTTACTTCCTGTTCAAAGTGTATAAAACTCAGATTTTCTCTGTTACTTTTTTTGAATACATCAGCATGATTAAATATGATTGCATCATATTTTAATCAGTTTGGATCAAAGCATTTCTCCCGGCTGCTGGTCACAAGAGTTTTGAGTATCAAACAAACACTGAGACGATGGAGTGAATTTCAATCAATCTGAGTAAGTTGACCCCAGTTTATCTACAAAAGAGATGGAATCTGGGCTGAAATTAGTATTTCAAAACACTTTATTAACATGCTTTTGTTTTTCATTAGCCTGTACAATCAGTACGAAAAGGCCTCATCACACACATACAGACTTAAACAAAAGAGTGCACACACAAACACTCACACAAGGAGTCAAATATTTAGACGTTATACAGTATAAAAAGCTGTTATTGAAAAAAGCTAAATACACTCACTGTACTCTTGCACTTTGGACAACATGTTGACGTGCAGATTTGTTGTTTTACATCAGTTTTTCGGATGCAGAGCTGCTCTGAAGTGTTTTCAAATTTCAAAGTCAAGTTTAGTGTCTGGGAAATTTGGCGATCAAAGAAGATGGAGGTGGAATTTATATTGTGATAATTTTTGATTTTGAAATGTAAGCTTTTGAAGGTTGGCAGATAAGCTAAACTGGGCTTTACTGACATTTTAATGTAAGAGCATTAGACTTATATTAGCTGTAATCTTCCGATGTATCATCAGTCATTCAGTCAGACCTGTTCATTAAAGAGTCAAACTACTAAAACACAGTTCTTTAGAAAGATGAGACTAGTTCACAATTTTCAACAAAACATTTCACTCTGAAAATAATTATTTGTAATAAGTAATTGTATTAATGACTTAAATTAATAACTTAAAAACAAACTCAAGTCCTTTTTAGTTTGGCTTTCAACTGAACCTTTATTTATGATGAACTCTTATTCTATTTTATTTTATTTTATTTCATAATTAGGTTGCTTTCACTGTGTGAAGCACTTTGTGTTATAATCTGCTTTATGAATAGTGCTAAACAAATAAATTCTAATTGACTGATTGATTGATTATTACATGTTACGTTAAATTCATGAAGAAAACTGTTTTTCTTGCATGCCATATTTAGCAACAGCAAACTATATCAAAAACATTTGTTTACAAACTCTCATACAACTCATGAAGTTTAACCCAAGTCTCATTTATCAAGTCATTGTCGCTTAAACTGTAAAATTTAAAAAGACTTTCATGCGCAGACAAGTAGCATGCCTGGGTCATTTATGCATAAACATTTGAAATGGTAGGGTTCTGGCGAAATGCATTTGTTTGGGAAGTGCTGATCTTACCCCTGGATAAATAAATAAGTCTCGTATTATACTGAACGAGTTGTGTGAGTTTCTAAATAGATGTTTTGATTTTGTTTTGCTGTTGTTAAATGCAGCCCTCTATAACTTTAATTAATCAAGAATCTTCTGCATTTTTCAATTCGTCTTCCACCGTGAAGGCACGCGAGAAAGTTCTGTGAACAGATTCAAGAGATGACTTACATACAAATGATCATTTTGGAGGTGAAGTATTCCTTTCGCAGAGGAATTAAGAGGTTGTGTCCTCGTCTCCAAGTGTCAAGTACAGAAAGTTGGCATTGAATTACTTTCCATTTAAATCCTTGTTGCTGTTGTTTTTGCTAATTTTTGGCGCTATTTTTAAACCTGTCAAATTTATCAGAGTTCTTGAATGGATTTTTTATGTGTTGACAAAATTTAAAATAATGTATTTGAGAAACTGGCTTATTTTGTAAACGGAAAAAAGCAATCTTGTAGAGAACATGTTTACATCCCTCAAAGGGAGGAATCAAAAATGTGCTGGCATTGTCACCGAAACTCTATATTGGCACCAACAATATTAATATTATTATTATAATTATTATTATTATTATAAGAATTGTTTCGGAAGTGCTTGACAACCTGTGGCTGTTTGATTCCACTACAAGGTTTAACTCAACCAAAGAGGATTATTTTCTGCATCCAAAAGCAGCTCTGCCTGTAAAACCCCAAATCTGCTGTCAGCACTAGAAAGGGTTTTGACGGTAACATTGCTGGTTAATTAACAAATAAATAGTGTCAAAAAAGGATTTTTAAACTAATCTAATTCAGAAAAATTAATCAAATTTCCACCCTTCTGAACACATCAGCCAAGTAGAGTGACCTGAGTTAAAAAAAAAAATCACCTGTTGGTCTTAAAATTTTAAAGCTCTTTTTACTATCCCTCTGGGTTTTTGGGCCCTTCCTTCCTTCCCCATGTAACAAAATTATATCCAGTGTGTATCGCTTTGAAAATAAATAAACACATTCTGACTTGAATTCAGTAACTATGAACTTCACTATTTTAGACTTGAGAACATGAGAACGTGTGTATGTTATCTCAAACAGCCAACAAAAATTCAAACTTGTTCCTTTGGTGTAGCTGGTAGTGCTTCAGTATAACTTACTTTAATTTTACATGGAGTTTGGCAAAAACTGGCATTATGCTTGTAGCATTATCTCCACTTTGTAAACAGAGACAAATGAAGCTCGGAGTGTTTGGCAAAAGGCCTGAGGGTGGTTTAAATCCAACAATGACACCTGGCATAAGGTATTTTTCAAGTAGGTGTTAGGTCTGTGGCAATTCAACTCAAAAATATCAGCTATTTAGACAGTACAAAAGAAAATAATCGTTTACCTAAAGCTAAAATACGTTACACCCCAAATCTTTGTATTCACCAATTTTAGCAACTTCTGTTCCACAAAAAAAAAGAACGAAAAGGAGAAAACAGTGTTGAAAGAGTGTTAAGATCCACACCGCATCGCATGAATAAATTTCGTAAAGTGCTCAGAAAAAAAAGGCTAACAGCTAATAAACAGACCGGGAATAACACAAAGAAACGCCACGCTGAGTGTTAAAGGATTCACATCAAATGCATTAATGGAGAATGGCCACTATCCTGAGTGGAGCCGGCACATTCAGAAGCTTTCACGAGGCTGCTCATCACTAAAGGTCAGTTTTCCAGAATGACGCCTTACTCATCACCTGGCTCTGTGACCATTTATAAAAGGTTTTTAATAGAAAGAATTGAGAGAGAGAGAGAGAAATAAGATGTATTAAAAAGAGAGGTGAAGAGAGAAAATAAAATAAACTGAGCCGTCACCAGATTTTTTTGTTCCATCTCTCATAGAGGCAGTTTGGCTGCGGCGCCTCTGAGACGAGCCGGACGGAGGACAGCTGAGACGTCGTCGATGAAGGTGGAGAGACTCGACCCTTCGCAGGCTAATGAGGTCAGTGAATTAGAGGCGAGCGATGACAGCTTTCTGAGTGGGGAGTTTTCCTCCTAAATAAAGAGACAAGTTTACAGTTTCGGTGAGAAAGAAAACAGCGTTTTTTCCTGCTGGGTGTTTAACTGACAGCTCGTTTCTTACCAAGAGTGTCTTCCAATGAGTTCACCATCACCCGGTTGACCTTTAACGTCCCCTGCTCCGCTCTGAAATCAAAACACTGGTTATTTTTCTGTTCTACATATAGTTGTAGTTCATAGGGACTATTTCATTGATAGAAAGTAGTTTCAGTGGAAAGCTTTATCAGTGTTTTCTGTGGATGATAATAATAATAAAACCCAAACTGTCTCCATGGCTGGATGCCATAGGAGGTGACTGAAAAAAAGTGACATCTTATGATCATCTTTTCACCCTAAAGGGACAGTTCGATTTTTTTTAAAGTGGGGTTGTACGAGGTACTTGTCCATAGATAATATATGACGGAGTAGATGTCAGTCAGCACACTCCCAGTTTGGAGAAGCAGGCTTTCTAGAGGATGTTATTCCCTCTTTGATATTCTGAATAACTTATTAAAATGTTGTTGTTCTTTAACCTTGGTTGTTGTTTGAGCTGATCCAACCATTCAGGGACACGAAGATGATCAAAACCAACATACCCTTTGATTTTCCGCACAGCTCCGAGTCGTAGAAAAGCTGCCAGACAGTTCTTCTGGAGGTCAGACGACAACACCTCAGTGTGTCTCAGTCTACCTGTATAACAGACATTAATGTACAACACACTGTGAGCACATTTTGTGAAAGGCTGAGGTAAAAACACAAGCAGACATCATCTGAGAGAGAGAAACCTGCTAAAAGATGTTTGGTGATGAACTTCCGGACGGCGGGAATAAACTGTTTTTCTGTCAAAGACTCAGTGGCCTCTTCGCACAGGAAGCGACACACCACCTGAAAACACACATACACACACGATGTGTTAACACCACCCCCTGGAGGACAAATGAAGTGTAACACACACACGTAGCTCCACACATCTGGAGCTCTATGATAAATTTATTTTTAAAAATTAACAAAGATGCATTGTACTGTACTTAAGTACAAACTTGAAATACTATAGTATTTTAATCACATGCCACTTTCAACTTCTACTCCAATACACTACAGAGGGTAGTACTGTGCTTTTTACTCTACTACAATTATTTTACAGCTTTTGTTACTGGTTACTTTACATATTAGGATTTTTGCAGATAAACAAAGAAAATGAAAATACGCAAGTGCAGCTGAAATAATTAGTCGATTGATTGGAAAATCCTTTGTTAACTATTTTCATCTTCGTTTATTTTTCATGCAAAAATATTTCATGGTCTCAGCTTCTCAAATAAAAGGACTTGCTGCTTCTCATTTTTAAATGATTTTGATAAAATAATTTGACTGACATTTTTCTATATTGAGTAGTTTTACTTTCAATACTTAAAATACATTTTCCTGGTTGTACTTAGATACTGTTAACTATGTAACATCTTCAATGCACGATTCTCACTAGTAACAGAGTATTTTTACAGATTGGTATTAGTACTGTTACTTAAGTTAAGGAGCTAAATACTTCCTCCTCCACTGTATTAATGGGGGATTAAAAAAGAAAAATATAAAATATATAAAGCTTTATAATACACCAAAAGTAAATTAAACATTGCCCATTCAAGTCTTTTTAAGTTTAGGTGCTTTAATCCAACTTGCACACACTCTCTTTAATGGATTTTACTATGCAAACACCTATCTGACTGTATACAAGACATGACAAAACATTTACAAAACAGTGCTGTGTGCGTCTCGCTCACCTGGTATCCTTGTACGAAGGGATCCAGCATGCTGGTGAGGAAGGCCAGTGTTCTCTGCCCTCTTTCTGTAACCAGAACCTCCTGGTGGGTGACCTGCAGAGCTCCAGTCTTCACCAGCAGGTAACAGGCCTCCTCAAAGTCCTACAGGACGCACAGCATGAATGAAATATGAAATTCATACCGCAATCTACTTAATATGTTGTTGGTGTTCACATCGTGTTTTTCCTCACCTGCACTGTAGCTCCAGGACAGAGGATGAACTCATTGGAGAACATGTTTCTTAGGAAGCTGAAACTGTTGAAGACCTCCTCTGGAAAAAAAAAAATAATAATAATAATAACATGCACTAGAACAAGCCAATATGCATTTTAATGCCTGTAAAATCCGTTTTTTGGTGTAAAAATAAATTCCTTGAAAAGCATGAAAGTTGACTTGAGTTTTTGAGCCTTTAAAACAATGTAATGTGTAGTTTTCTCTCCTTTACTTACATGGACTGTTTTCTTTTATCACATAATATAATGATGTTCATACAGGCAGACAGCAGCACATTAACAGGTAAACTGTGTGTGTGTCGGCCCTACGTTTCTGGTTGGAAGATGCAGTGTGGATGGCTGAGGCCAGCAGAGCCGGTCGCAGAAAGACGTGCAGCGCTTGGTTCCTGTAGGAGGCGCAGGAGAGAATGATGACTGCCTGACTCAACAGCTCCTCTTCAGGAGTCACGGCGTTGTGAGGCCCCCCTGGCCCCGCTGGTCCTCCTGCGTCAGGACAAAGTTTAAAATCAGAAGATGCAAAAACAGTTGTTTTAATGCATTTTTGCAAAACTTGAATCTATTATGCATTCATAGCATTATATGAAGATTTAATATATCGCTCATGAAACACTACACTTTAGTTGTATGCTGGCTTAAGTGTTTATTCATGTGGTTGCTGACTACTATATCTCCTTCTGTGACACCCTCAAGTGGAGGCTGCCCTATAAATAAGGAATGACAATATAAAAAGTTCATTTTAAAAAAATAATTTGATAAAATATGTCTTTATAGGAGAAATTTAGTTGTCGCTGACAAATGCTGTACATGTATAAACACTGGCAAAACATGGCACACAGATAAGAAATACAAAAATCAGGGCAACAAAAATAAACAAATTAGTACAAACCTTGTTCCACAGCGAGCTGGACTCTTCCCTCACAGATCCTCACTAAGCCTCGATGCAGGGAAAGACTCGAGGAAACTACCTCTGATGGAGCAACGTGGTCTGAAGGAGAGACAGAAAAATCAGAATAACCCTCTTGAGCCCGCAGAGAGCCTGCAGTATGAGGGTGAATACGCAAGTCCTGGGCTCATACTGTACCGGGCCAGTGGAGGAACGCTCCGTACTGCCGGGAAAGATCCCGGAGCCACGCAGCTTGTGTAGTCAGCTCGTCCAGCATCATCCCCTGTTTCTGCCCCTCCGCCTGGTTCTGTAGCAGCAGAGAGGCCAGAAGGACCCACGGCTTCAGGACCATGTTCTCCTCCTGGGCCCGCACCAGCCTGTAAGCGGAGTCATTCACAAAGTTGTGGATGTCCTCACCAGGTCTCTTGGGAATGTGTCTGGAAACAGAAAGCTTACAGTTAATCAATGTTTTTTTTGTTTGTTTAACTGCATCTGTAAATCCTTCACAGAAAAAATAAAGGTAGACTGTATTTATAGTTAAACTGCATTAATTTAATTTGAACTCATCTAAGATATTAAAGATATAGTTCCAATATACTTTTTAGACATCCGGCCCTCCTAGGATATAAAGCAGGCTCTAGGTCAGTTTTCAAGAATAAAAATAGAAATTAAAAAAAAAAGAAATTGGATTTTTTTAAAGTGCTGGTGAAGATTTACAGTCATCCAGGTCTTGGTAATTCTAGGTGCTATATCATAGGCAAGTGGACGTTTCAACTCTCATTTGAGTGGCATCCAGTTTCATACTCAGTACTCTCCAAACATTTTCACTAAAAGTGCTTAAAACACTTGGCATTAACAACCTCAACCACTCACAAGTAATGTGGCTGGGCAAGCATATGCGTTTGAACTCTGCTTAATAGAAGACATGAGCAGAGTCCAAACATTTATACACGGTGCAGTGAGTTTTAAAGAGTATGGTTTTAGCAAAAATGCACGTGTTTGGGAAGCACTGAGCATACGACTGGATGAATGCCACTCTTGTTATACTGTATGAGAGGTGTAGGAGTTTGTAAACATATGTTTTGACATAGGTTTGCTGTTGTTAAGCCCAATTTAAGAATTTTCTTCGCTTCTGTATTCTTTATTCCCCTTGGAGGCATGCGAGGAAACGTTTTACTCACAAATTTAAAATGACACAAGGTGAATAATTGACGTACAAATAATTTCATCGGTTTTCTCGTACCTGATTTCATTCCTTGAAGTGAGGTGCAAGACCGACGGGACAATGCAAACACGATATATATTAGATATTCTTTTAGACTACACATTTCATTTAGTCTTGAGGTATCGTACCTTGGTACCAGGTTGAACTGGCAGCGGTTAACTTTGCCCTGGGCTAAACTTCTGACAGACAGAGGTTGACCAAAATACACATGGATGCTGCCATAGTCTTCACTGAGGACCTTTCTGGCTTTAATCAGACCCTACAAAACAAAAAAAGAATAAGGCAATGTCATGAAATGCCGGCACATGTGTGAAGGCTCTTTTCAGGCTGCAAAATATATCACAGGTGTTGCATAGTCATGAATAGTAATTGTTCCTTTTTCCCATCATCATTTATGAACAAATCAGATGTTTAAATGACTCACTGAGGTGGACTCCTTGGGTTTGGGAATACCCAGCAGCTCTCGGGCATAAAGCGCCTCCTCTAAGATCCTCTCATAGCTGATGCTGACTGGGACCACGTTAACGTCAAACACCTCGCCTTTAAGGTACGGATCCATGACAATGTTCAGCAGACCTGGGAGAGGACAGGAAGGAAAACGTTTAAACAAAATGGATCAAAGAACTGTGAAAATAAGTTGCACGACAAAAAAAGGGGAAATGTTTGCAGGACTGTATCGAAATATTAAAAACACAAACACACACACACTGAGTCATGAAGTTGGGATTCACTCTTTTTATAATATTTGGACTTTTTTGTTTCATACATGTTTTAACAAAAAAAATTGCTGGCAAGAAAAACTAAAACACAGGATTTAATCTGACTCTCATTAATAATCTGACTGCAGATGTTCAACAGGTGACATGTAGATTAAAATAATTTAGGTTTCCCATGTACAGATGGGCGATTTTCTAACTTACCTAACTTTGGAGTCAAAGACTTGGCCGTCCGGCTTCTGGTTCCCTCAAGGAAAAATTCAACTGGTGCAAATCCATTCTGAGGTGAAAAAGAAAGATAAAACTAGAATTACCGCCTTATTGATGTATGGCTCCATGAAACACTCAAGATGCACGTACAGTTTACATCCACGTCTGTGAAAAAAAGACGCTTCACATACATCTACTTTTAAGAGACAATTGAAAACTCAATTGTTCCGAGAACACCGAGGCACTTAACCTGACTCTTCTCCTCTTTGCCCTTTGGGGTAGATTAAGTCAGATGGTCCAAAACCCAGCACTTAATGATTATCTAGCACTGACAAAGTTGTGTGATGTTGTATGTTGACTGTCATCGTAAGTAGTGATACTGAGATTGTTGAATCTCAGATGCTGAGATCGCTACTGGTTATTACTTTTGGTTTTTTTTTGGGGGGGGGGGCTGTGCGGCACTTCTTCTGCCACTAGACGGCAATACCTGTGACCAATCACACCTGAAGCACTTTTTGCACTTACTAAGGGTTTTTTCCCTCAGTCTAAATTCTTGCTTGTGTTGTACGTCGCTTTGGATAAAAGCGTCTGCTAAATGAAATTGTAGAATTATAGAATCTTCAACAAGGCAGCAAAAAATATCTGCACAACCAGCACAGTTTCAAGTTCCACACCAGAGATTAGTGTTTTTCCTTCGTTTCCTGAGATCTCATGTTAAATATTGGCGAGAGAAGTGTTTTTGCAGAACATTATGATGTCACAGTGAATTTAACCTTTGACCTTTTGGAATTAAAATGTTATCATTTTATCCTATTAGACGTTTGTGTGAAATCTTGTCATTGATAGTGTATGAATTCTTGAGTTATGGCCAAAAAACCATGTTTCATGAAAAAAGTGCTTAAAATTCTAATGATAATTCTTTAGAATAACTTTAAATATTTAGTTAGTCTGGATATTTTCTCCGAGATTCATTTTTAAATAATTTTAAATAATTACCATCCTTTTAAATGTCTACAAAAAATGTCACTTCGCCTCAAGCTTAGGACAAAAGAGTTTTTAGCAATGAGAAAAAAAAGCATCCTCACCTTCAAAATGGTCCTGACGTACTCTGAGAAGACGGCCCAGTACAGTTTGTCTCCACCAAACGACCTCCGAATAAAGAAAGCGCCGGACATCCGCAGCATCTCCCCAACAAATTTCATCGCCATGAAGTCTGCAGGGACAAAAAAAACTGTAGGTTCATGTGCAGACAGTGATGGTGTTGGACTGTGTTATAGTGAGGAGTGTTATTTACATTCTTATTTGATTTAACATATGAAATACCTTTAAATATACGGCACTTTACACCAACGCTACTTTTCACAGCCTCAAAAAAATATCATAATGTCGCCAAACCCTGAACATTAGGAGCTTGTATACATCATAATCTGGCGACTCAGCGTAAACACTTTTGATCTTTCCAATGCTTACCCATGCCGGCAGCGATGACAGGCAGAGCCAGGTCGTAGGTATACAGGATGTATGACATCAGCAGGAAGTCCATGTAGCTACGGTGACTGGGTAACAGGACTACCGGGTGCTCCTGAATGGCCTGTTGGAGCTAACATAAAAGACAAAACAACAGATTAGGTGTGTATTTGTATGTGTCTGTAACTTTAATAGTGTTTTTAACTTTTCACTCAGTGTGTTTTTAGTGTCACGTGTGTGTGTGTGTGTGTGTGTGTGTGTGTGTGTGTGTGTGTGTGTGTGTGTGTGTGTGTGTGTGTGTGTGTGTGTTCTCACCCTCTGGATGCCCTCCTCGTTGACACAGATGCTCCTGAACAGGGTTTTAAAGATCTTGCTGAGTGTGAAGGCAAAGAAGCGAATGGTGCTAAGCTGCTGAGAGTGAGCCATCTCCTCCAGGATGGCCGACGCCTCCTCCTGAATGTCTTCAGTCGTCTTCCCCGTCTCTTTGGAAACCTTGAAAATAATTTTAAACAAAATTGGAGGTCTAAATTCCTAAAGCTCTCCTTTATCCACAATTTCTCTCCTCACAAAACTTCTCTCTTGACTCTCACTTCTTGGAATCCTCCAGCTACGTTTACTCTTTTAAACTCAGGGATGTTATTTGTTACTATGATAATGCAGACAAAATTGCTCTTAAATAATCATTGATTTTGATATTCTATATGCTATTTTTCATTCAAACAGAAGTTCTCTCAGTCACTTCCTATATGTGTATCTTTCTTCTGAGAACTGAAAGCTCTTCTCAAATCACTATATAAACTATATAAACTTCCCCAAATCCTCTGGCTCAATATATATTTAAATTCTATCTGTATTCTTTTCCCTCTATTTATTTTTCTTTTATTTACTTTTTCTTTTTTACTGTGTGATTTTCTGTCTATTTAATATTTTTAATCAAATACTTGTACCTTTTGTACAGACTATATTGTTGTTGTCATGTTTTGTAGAGGTTCAATTTGTCAATTTTTTTTTTTTTAAAAAAAGGACACCTTAAAAATTCTAAATAATAAGTTACCTTGATCATTAGACACATAAAAATACCTCTATGAGAAGAAGTTATAAAGATTTTCAAATGTGATAAATATATACAATGTCTGGCACTTTTTTCCCACTTTCTACAACTTTCTAGTTTGCAGTGGGGATTTCTGGCACAATTTCACCTCCTTCCAAAGTGCATGAAGAAAGAAAGAAATCCTACTGAGACGAAAATTCAAGCATTGATTGCAGTATGAGCAACTTAACTGTCTTACAATAAAGTCGCTTTATATACCAGAAGTGTTGCTGGCATTATTACCTTTCACAGCTTTTAAGTTCACCAGCTTTGAAGTTATTTACTGTCATGTGCAAAACAACTACAGAGAAGCAACCAAAGAAATCTCAGATCCCAGGCGACCTCAAACAATGCTCATTAATATGTCTATAAAGAAAATAACGCCACTAAGAAAATGAGAATATAATACATAAAATAGTGCAGAAATTAAAATATAGGGTAATATAGGTTGTAATAAAGCATAAATAAAATACATATTTGTTGTAGACATGAAAACGTGAGTGTATAAAATGTATATACAATAGCTTTAAAATTGTACTTTTTACTAATTCTGTGTAAGAGTTGATGCAAGAAGTCGTCAGGATTAAGCAGAGAGCCACAGTCACTAAATCTCAAAAATGGAAAAAGAATATAAAAAAGCACAAAAATAGTACTTCTCTTAACTAAACTGGCAACTTTTGAGTGTAATCTTGAGACCACGTCCATCAGGTATAACCAGAATGTCAGCCCGCTGTCAGTCAGCCTCTAACTTACCTGACTGATGACATAGTGCAGCTGATCAGACTGAAGCACTATGCTCTTCAGCACGCTGGAGCTACACGGCGTCACTCCTTTGTAAAGAACCGGAGTGTAACATCTGAGGGCGTATCTCAGGTCACTGGAGTTCCTCCTCTCCTCCAAAATGTCCTCAAAGTCATCTCTCTTCTTCAGCATAGGGTCTCTGTGCTATAAAGCGAAAACATAACAATCAGACATATATATCCATATTTCTCAGCTGTTTTTCAGTGTAACAACATGTATTTCAAATGTACATTCTTGACAAGTTCAAAGCACCAAGCAGTGACTAAATACATAATTTGATATGTTTGTATTGATATGTACATATTGAGATAGGGCCAGAAAAAAGCGAAGTCGCAATACCACATTAGAAAAATTATAAAAAAATACAAAGGTTCCATCATGTTATACCTTTTTTGAGGTGATTTTATCTACAATTTATTAGTTTTAATCTATGGTAATACTTAATATATTATTTGTTACATTCTGTATGTTATATGTGTATTTCAAAATTAACTAGTTATTAAAAAGTGCAAACTATCTTGGAGTAAATAGTACAATATTTTCATCTAAAATGGAGTAGATGAAAAAGTACCATGGAACTGAAATACTTTAATAAACTGACTTTAATATTGCAATTTATATTATTTAACTGCATTTTTATGTAAGACAGATTGAGTTTACTTATAATTAAAATATTTTCTTTAATAATAATAACAAACTCAACATTCTGAGCTTTCTATTACCAACATCTACTTTTACTGTCAATACCAAATTACATTTTATATCCTAAAATTACTTTTGATACTTATGTACAATAAATATCAAATAATTTACGACTTTTACTCAAGTAATATGCTAATAAGTAACTTTAACTTCTACCAAAGTCATTTTCTGGTAGGAAATCTAAACATTTACTCAAGTGTGGCCCTCAGGCACTTCATCCACCGCTGCATGTAAAGCCCAGTATTTTACCATTCTACGCTGATTTTAATGTAAAGCAGAATGATTTCACTTGAAACTGATACAGTTTTCAACCATTTTAAACTACATTTAGTGATAAGCATCTTGAATTTAGTCATAGCCAAAAAAAGTCTTGCCTCCCTACTTACAATCTCTGCAAGATAGGATATAAAGTTAACAGACAGTAAAATCTAGAGAAGCCGTATTGGGAAACACTTACAGCTACAGGGTTGCATGTTTTAAGGCAAGAAATCAGCCCTTTATTTAAACAGTTAAAATATGAGGAAACACAAGTATAAAAACACTGGTTAATTTAGGAAACACCACACGCTTGCAGAGCAATATTTAACTAAGATGACCGAAACCCAAAGAGTCGTCTAGCTTTGGTGACATTAAGACAAAAATGTTTTGCAGCCTACATGAACATAAAAATGTAAGCAGACGAATACTAAACATCTGTATTTAACATTTGTAATGTCAGCAGTAAAAAAAAAACACCGCAAAGCAAAAAATACTTAGCCACCAAATTAATTTAAAAATAGAATATTCCTGTGACAACTGCAAGGCATGACTGAGTGTTTTGATTCGGTGTTGTCAGAAAAGCTTGAATTTGGGTTTCACCTGTTTGAATGAAATGTCAGAGTGCACAGAGCTGCAGCAGCAGCAGCTAGCTGAGTTAGCTTAGCTCCCTGGTCAGAAAAGCAAAGCTACATACCGTGTAAACTGCGCTGGATGCCATTCTTCGTCTCACTTTACGACTCAAACACGCTGCATCTAGTGAAGTTATGTGTGCAGGAATATTTGAAACGGTCCTGCTTCTGGATATATTAACATTTGTAACGATAAGAGCACTTGGAGAACTTCACATGGGTGTGTAAACCCTAAACTGGCATTTCCGTGGCGTTTCCGCAACTACGGTAGCCGGAAAGGACCAATCCGGATGTCCCACGTGCTTTATCAGTTTGTTGTCATTCGGCTGTGATCAGAGAGTCCCGAGAATTATCAACTGTTTTTTGTGGGTGTTTTTTTTTTATCATAATCCTTGTGCAATTAGCCCCCAAAAAAATGAACATAAAAGAAGACGAAGACTGCCTGTTTCTTGAGCACGTTTTGGATAAACTTTATGAGTTTGGTAAGTGCTGTTAGCCAGTTATGCTAACTCTACTAGCTACTGTAAAAGGCTGCTGTTGTCTTTCAGTTCTGTCTTTTTGTTTTATCGTGGGTCTGCTATCACAATATAACACTTAGAAACAAGAATTGTGTCTCTGGTGTGTTAATAATGGTTCTTCAGCTCGGCTAAAACTACTGAACCGACGCTAATGTTAGCTACTCCTGCTAATGTTAGCCGTCCGTCCCCAGCATGGATCGTATACATCCTGCTGGCCACTAAGGGACTGTTTGTTATTTATGAGAGGGCAGGCTGGTGCAAAACGGGGGAGGCACTTCAAATATATTTCTAAGCAGTGGGGGAGGGTGATATCTTTTTGATAAGGCTTCGTGGAGGGACAACTTTAAATGGATGTATTTTTGTATTAGTTTTTAATAGTCTCAGAACACCCGGGCGGTTTTAAAGGCGTGTTTTCTATAAAACCTCCAAAACATACAATTTTTCATAACCAGAATCTGTTAAATATGTTTTGTTGAGGTAGAGGGAGTGGCCATGCATTTTCAGAAGTGTAGTGTTAAAACCCAAACCCATAAAGTCTGAGTTTATATACACTTACCTTGTAACACAAAGTACAAAAAAACTAAGCAAAAAGCAACTTGATAGATGAGCAAATTATGATCCTCACTTTTAACCTTGTTCATATTATCGGCATCGTGTGGATTCTTTAAAGTTTTATACTTGCACCATGACATTTTATATTTGCCCTCTTCGCTGCTTTGTGCTGCAGCTGCTGCACATCATTTCCATTTGGGCTGAATTAAGTTCTTACTTACATTTTCTCATCCTTCTCATGCAAGTAATGCAGTGAGTTGCCATTAAGTTGTACTTGTTTTTATCATATGCTAAGCAATCACAGAGAAGTTGCTCCAACAATGCTAATTAAATATATATAAGTAAAAACTAAATGAGAATAAGGGAGCAAGTTTAAAGAAAAGGGGAAAAAAGTTGTTAAGAAAGCACTGGACTTGTCTTACTTGATGGGAGCAAGCGTAGAGAAGCAGTCAGCAGATTTATTCAAAGTAGAGCAGTTGGTTGCCTCTGTCTTTATGTGTTTGTTTTTAAGCCCTGCAAAGAGAGAATAAAACTGCAATGAAAAGGTAAATCAGGAGGGCAGTGTACCCCCCAGTAACTACAGTGATTGCACCTGAGGGAGGTGGATCTTTTTCAGACAGCATTGTTTGTTTTATCCTCCCAACCTAAGGTGGGACATGTGATTGCTTTCTGGAGACTGTTAACATAAATAAAATATAACTAATATGATTCATTCATTAGGTACACCTGCAAAATCTAATGCAATAATTACAGTCTATAACACCGCCACTGACTACAACCTCTATAATTTCTACATAGTTGTATATATTAGCTTTTATAGTAGCTTTGTAAAGGTAGAATTTATGGCAGAGTTGTCATCTTATATTGCTCAGATTGTTATTTGTGATCATATTATACTGTATTTCTTTGTCACTTCACCAGAGCAAATTGTGTCAAAAGTACAGACAAGTTAAACATGTTTACTAAAAAATTTTAGGGACTGGGTGGTGAGATTTTTAATTCACCTCCATGTTTCTGAATGATGGTGCAGATGACGGACCAGCATCAAGAAAGAAGCAGAAGTCTCAGAAGAAGAAAAAACGAAAAAGATGTGAGGAGGAGGAAGCAGAGTTCCCTGCAGTGAAGGATAGCTGCAGCAACACTGACGACAACAGAGCAGATCACGATGAAACTGAACAACAGCAGCAGCAGCAGCAACCAAACACTGAGCACACAGGTGGGCAGCAGAAAAACAAGCTCAGTCACAGACTCAGAAATCCTCGATTGACTCATTTTGTTTCCAGGAATCAAGCCAAAGGTCTCCAGATAATTTGTCATATTGATCTTTTAAAATGCTACATTTAGCACTTATACCTATCAATAATTAATAACTTAATGGCATCCATAAACATGCAAAGCCGTCATAAAAATGTTTTCAAACTCTCTGCTCCTCTAGCCTCCCATCTTCCATCACTCATCTCTCCAGTCCTACTTTTCTTATTGGTTTAACTTATCATGTCTTCATTAGGTTCAACCATCCAGCAGGTGAGTCAGGTTGAGGTTGTTACATTCCAGGACCCCAGAAAGAAACTGAAAACCAAGCAGACACCGGCCCCCGACAGACTGCCTGTAAGTCCATTTTACTTTAACTCACTCTGTGCACTTTACCAGAAAGGTTTACCTTAAATAAATGACGTGAAGGCCAAATCCTGTGAAATCAGGTACCGATATCAGTTTTCAGGTGTAAATCTGTGCATTGTACTATTGGTGGAAAAGCTCTAACAGTAATACATCAGAAAATGTGCCTCCATAATAGAAAACTTTGGATCCAATACAAATTGTTACATTCTGATTTAAAGTTGAGATTTAGGGCATGTCTGTCTACATTGCCCCATACTGTGTGCATTTAAAAACATTATATTATGGTATGCACATAAAAAGGGATGCAACCAATGAATTTTTTCATTATAGATAAATGCGCTAGTCATTTTCTCAATAGATCAATCAATCGTTTGATCTATAAAGTGTCAGAATATATAGAAAACTGCCTGTTATAAGGTGTTTTATTTTACCATTGCATTTATTCAGTTAACCAACTCAAACTGCACATATCAAATAATACAATGAATAGATTTTTAAAAAATGTATTCTGTCTTTTATCTTATTAAATTATTGTTGCGTCATTAATCAATCTATCTACAAGTCCACATTTGAGAAGTTGGTTAATCTGTGTGACCCAGGTTTAAATCTAAAATATGTCAGGATACTTGGAAACCTCAGTTTCACCCTTCTGAGGTGTCTTTATTGGACTGCATTTTCTATAAAACAAATGTATTTATATAAAGGACAAATAGTTTTGGTTTCGTACAAAATATATTGATTTACAGGATGAAATAGCGGCAGTGGCACTTTCGTGTCTGGCTAGCGAGAGCAGAAGGTGGAAAGTGATGTGAAGTTTTGCAAGAGATGTGAAAACATCCTCTTTGCAATATGATGAAGAAACAGAGTTAATGACAAACGTAACTGCTGTCACTAGCACTGACAGGATACTTTCGTCTTTTTTTAAAGGCCTGTTCCACATTTCATTTTACACCATGTAATGTATTTGTGTAAATGCAGAACCTTTTTCATCTTTGACATTTTGAAACCTCTCCTCCTCCACACTGCTGCGTGACCTCTAGTTAACCTTCTCCGTTTATGTTCTTCTTGTCAACATCCATTCGCTTCACTTTCCCTCTCCTCTTGTCTTTGTTGCCTTTGGTTATGTGCTGTCGTCACTTCAAGGCCCTTCAGAAGATAACAGAGAAGAAGGAAAGCGGCAAACTAGAAGAACTCAATTTGGAAAAGGTGACAGTTTAATCACAATTCACTGTGTGTGTTTTTTCTGTGTTTAAACTTTCAGTCCTGTAGTGAAGTGATTTTTTGTCATGGCTTCATTTTGTTACTGCCTCACTATGTGGAAATTGTTATCTCGTGATTCTGTAATATATTTTTTTCTGTGATATGTTTGGCTTTATACTGTTTTTGTGTTTGGTGGCTTCAGGCTCGCCTTGAGGTCCATCGCTTTGGAATAACAGGCTATAAGAAGGAGCAGCAGCGTGTTTTTGAGCAGGACAGAGCCGTCATGCTGGGAGCAAGAGTACGGAAAACTGTTTCTCTAAAGTGCTGTGCATATTTGATAAGCTTCACAGCCTTTTTTAATAGTTTAGTGACTCATTCGCGTCTCAATAATTCTTTTAATCAGCCTCCGAAGAAGGAATACGTCAACTACAAGGTGCTGCAGAAGCAGATCAAAGAGAAGAAGCAGAAAGCAAAGGAAGAAGTTCAGCCGGTAAGACCTGCACCATCAGTCAGGCTCAGCTATTCAAACCTAACAGTTCCAGCTTTACTGATAAGCAAATTTAATTTGTTAATTAAGGGCGTGATCAATTTCCATGAAATCATGAATGAAACTAAACAATACACTGGTAATTAGAAGAAAAACTTACTCTTCTTGTTGCTCTGTAGGACCTGAAGAAAAAGAAGAAGCAGAGCAATCAAAGGTGGGTGAAATGGACACTTTTAAATATATCTGTAAACATTTTCTCTGGGATTTGATGTGCAGAGATCACAGGGCAGAAGGTTGGTCTGGAGTATTGAAATATTTCATTTTAAAGACACAAACTGAAACCAACATGTCAGCAAGCATGTTCTCTCTGTAAGTGTCCTTGAATCTGTAAATTCTCAACATTTTGTACAGAAATTACCTTTATCTTGGGAGCTCTTGGGAACGCATCCTTCATCAAACATAATTTATCATAATACATGAGTGGAAAACGCAGCACTATTATTTTTCTTCACAAAATAAAATAGGCAGTTAACATATTAATGCAGGCTGTCTCGTTGCATCTCACTGGTTGAAACCTGTGTTTTCCCGTGCTGCCATCTTTGTCAGGGACAAGAAGAAGGTGTCCTCTGGTTCTGGTTCTGGTTCTGGTTCTGGCTCGGCCCTCTCAGGTCAGGTGGGCCGCTTCAAGAACGGCATGCTGATCCTCAGCTCCAAGGAGATTCAGAAAATCAAAGGCAAAAAGAGAGGCAAATAAGTGAGTGTGTAAATCTAGTTGATTTTCTAATGCTGTATCTCAAATTGGATACTTGAGTTAGTACGCTTAATAGAGTACTACACAATGTACTAACTTGCACAGAGTTTGATACGATGGTGTCATCTGAAATCAGCAGGGTTCCCACACATTTTCATGGATAAAGTTTCAAAAGTTTTCCATGAATTTTCAAGGACGCATTATAAAAAAATTGTTTTTCTTGATCGCTGTTTGTCAAACATTTCAGATTCAAGACTATTTTAACAAAATTTCAGCTAACAGGTAAACACGAAGAGAGTGAGGACACAAAGGGAGAAAATCAGCATTTTCAACACAAAAACATTTTCACACATTGACTCACATGAGCGCTACGTCACATCGACATTGGCTGAAATTCATTTTGCATTTCCATTTTGTGGAAGGTTATCAAGAGAAGGTTAACACTTTCATGACAAACGTCCATGATTTTCCAAAAATTCCATGACTTTTCTAAATTTTCCATGACCATGGGAAGCCGGATCAAACACGGCCATTGTGCATTTAATGGAAATGAAGATCATAAAATCAGCCATATGCCTGTCCAGATTGTAAAGTTTACACAATACACGCAGCATCAGTGCCTGATAATAAAATGTGCCACAAACATAAACTTAACCAAGTTTAAGTACAGAAGTACTGATTTGAGATACAGTACAATGGGAATTAAGTGATAACGTGACCCAAAGTGAGGACAACTACTGGTCTTCACTTGGAAGTCAAAGGTTAATGTGTCGAGACTGAAACGCATGTTCATGTGTTTATGTTTGCAGGTGAGCAATTAGATCCTTAAGGACGGGGAAACAAGTAGCACAGAGGAAGAACTGGTGTCCAAAACACTGTCAGCGTCTGAGCTTACTGCAGGACCGTTTGCAGTGTTCACAGGAAGTGGACGAGAGCTGAATACAACGTGCGCTGTGAGGCTGAGGACTTGTCTGCAGTAAAATATAAGACGGTGTTCCCGGAGACAAACTGCTGAGTCAAGAATCCAATTTACCGACCTCCAGAATGGACCCCGAGCGTACACACAGTGGCAGGACGTTAAATGCACAAAACTGATAAATCATATTCCATCACAGTTAATTTATTTTGTTTTTATAAATGACAAAAAAAAAAACAATTTGCGTTTCTCGTGTTTTACACTGTAAAGGTTTTTAAATTATGCAGTTACAATGCATTTCTCATATACAAACCATGTAGTCGTACAAAACATTTACATTGGCAGGAAGGGAGGGGATCATAACGGGACAGATGAGGTTAGATATTAGAAAAACAAACAATGTACACACAAGTAAAGTCCTGGCAGATGTTTTCATGAAGATACACACATACAAACACTCTGAATGGACTATGAGAAAGACCTTTTTCTCCCTTTATAAACCGTTATGTACAAGCCTTCTTGGCAGCCTCGAGAAGCTGCGCTCTAGGTGTAAACATTACTGATCTTCACAGAAAACATTTTATTTTGTTAAAGGGAAAAAAAAAAGTCGATGGATTTTGAGCGACGACGATGATGGCGAAACAAGAGGTGTTATCTGGCAGTGTGCGGCTGGGTGAGGTCACAAATTCTCACACCATTTCCTTGAAGCAGCTTTTGTGTTATTTATACATTTCAAAAAAAGAAGAGAAAATATGAAGCTTATCTGCAGCACATTGTTTTAAGCTGTAAGCAATCCGTTTTGAAGATTTTGTAGCTGGCGAGCTTCTTTTTTTGTTTTACCTGCAACCCTTGGCAGTCAACCATAGACAGTATATATAGTCAGTAGCAATTCAAAGTTTATACTGAACAACTTGAAGAGGGCAATATACAAAAGAAAATAAATATGTAATTAAATATATTTACATACTTTATAGAGTAAATAAATCTGCCATTCTTTAAGATAAATAGCTAACAGCAGTGACATGCTTTTCCCCCAGCACCATTAAATTAAATCTCACATTCATGGGTGGGTAAGTGTTGGGGTAAAGGGACATGCCATACAAGCACTCTTACAATACCATATCTAGACAGGAGTGACTACAGTGTGACTTTAAATATGTGTTTTTTGTATCCGTCACATAAAGTATTGTTCTGATATTTTAGAAAAAAAAACACTGAAAGGATTAACCTTGTTTCACCTGATACACAGTCTGACTCTCTGAACCTCCACCTAACACCTTTAGTATTCACATTTATTCCCTTCAGTTCAGATTTCCTCTGCACCATTTTGACATCAACAGCCCGCAAGACATGTAACCCCAAATCTTTCAGACTTTCAGACGAAGGAAATGGCTCCCCTCTGGTTAGATGATAGATGTCTCATTTTGCTCATGGGCCTAAAATCTATTCCTGGTTACGGAAAAGTCAACCTCTGGGGAAGGTTTTCCCCTCCGGTGTGGGAGGTGGGAGGACGGTCAGAGGGTACGGCTGAGCAGAGCAGCCAGAAAAGCTCACGTGATGCAAATGTAGGCCTGAGGCAGCGTGTCCTTATAGCATTTTTCTCTAGCAGAAAAGTGATGGCAGGGCGCTGGGGAGCGCTTCATCCCAGTGCTTCATCAAAAAAATCTGGCAGTCTGGGGCAGGTCAAGAGCACTTCCCCTTTGGCAAATAGATGTTTGCTCTCTGGGTCGAGAGGAACAGGTTCAAGTCCTGAATTTGACACTAATGCTGCATTCACGTTATGCTGGAAAGATGGTAAAAGTTCAACCTCTTGACAGTTTCAGTTGGTGGATCATGCAGAAAATACCAACTGAATTTGAAATGATTTTCATTTTAAAAATACTTTTTCATTTGGATTTTATTGCCTTGATTGGTAGCAATGAAATACTTCATCAAACTTGCAATAATAACTTTTTTGGGCCATTTGGGGGCAACAGAAAAAAACAATTCAGCAAAAACGGCACATTAAAATGCATTTGGAATTACGTTTTTGGCCAAGAGAGACACATCTTGTTCAGCTGCTGAATGCTATTTTCACCAGCTAGTCGCTAGCTGTGTCTGTCTGTCTGTCTGCTGTGTAGTGCTCTGCAGAAAATGTGCAGTGGGTTTTAGCGATTTTTCTCTGGAAACAGCTGCAGCTGAAAACAACACCTAGAAAACAACACCTAGAGGGCAGTGATAAAAGCCATTGAAAACTTCAGCATTACACCTCGTACATTATCTTAGATTTTGATTAGGAATATTTTCATTGTTGCGTTTTCCTGGTTTTAAAGGCTGCATTACTGTTAAATGATGTATTTTTCTAAATATACCAGACTGTTGTTGCTGTTCTATTATTCACCTTCACTTACTTGGTAATTGTATCCACATTACTTATGATTATTTATCAAACATGACATTGTTTAAACATTTTGTGAAAGCATCAATAGCCAACCCCCCAATACAGTCACAATGTCAGTGGAGCTCATAAAAAAAGTTTTTCTGCCTTAATAGTTATTTAATATGTAGGTTTAAAACAAAGTTTCAGACATAATGTGAATGCAGCATCGGGGTCAAAAAGACAGATAAGACACTGTAGTTGGGCTTTAGCAGACTTGAACCTAATATACCTGCTGTTCTGGGGTGCAAATGAAGAAACAATTCTGAAGTAACAGCTTCATAAATAAATACACAATCCCATCCCCATCTCCCACAAAGGCTCGATAATTATTCTCCAGTAGTATCTATTTGTTATTTAAAAAAATAACCCAAAAACAGGAAGTTAAAGAAAAAAATTTAAAGATATTATTTATTACTTGTTACTACTCTAGTGCTCTACAATTAAATTTAAAAATAAGTAACCTCAGGCTAACACATTTTAAAATATTTCTGCTGTTGTATTTGAAAATAGACCTTGTTAATTGCAGTAAGAAATACCTCCTTTAATTTTCTGTATTTCTGCTTAGTCACCTGGCATATTTAAAGTTTGTGTTGAACTGAGTACCGGTGTGATAAGTAACATTTAAGTGCTGCCTGCATTCATAATAATCTGTAAACAAATATAAACACTTGTAAAAATGTAAATGACTGCTATTTAATGTCCCTGATTAAATGTTTGAATATCATGAGATAGTTGATGATACAAGTTGTTGCTGACTTTTTTTTTCCTTTCTTAAAAGTCAGCGATTAAAGGTATGAAAAAACAGTCCCTTAATATGTAACGACAGGATTAGTTCATTGATCCTGTTGTTGCCACCATCCACCAGCAGAGGGCGAGCTGTTGTAGCAGTTGGCTTAAACATCACTCATTGCAAAGACAGTAATACAGTACGCTATTTACAATACAGCTTCAGATATTTTGTAAACTTGTTCGATGCTTAATCCATGCTTAATATAACATGTCAAAATCATAACTCACATATCAGTATTTACATTTGTTTGTGGATTTTCACTCACACGTAAACCCAGTCTTTGTATGGCAGGTGTGTTTCTCACACTCACAACATTAGAGGAAATAGAAATATTTCAGATATAATAATACATATTAAATAAATTGATTTAAAGCAAACGTCTCCATCCTCTGCTGCAGTAGTGATAAAATCTACATGGGCAACAACATCTTATATCTGTAGTCACAGTGGTTTGGCTGAATTTCAAAGCTACTGTCCTCTACAGGCTGCCGTATCTAATCCCTGATGAGAATCGTAGCAGCAGACGTAGCTTTACCTGATGTGACTTTTCAAGATCATTTTCAGCACGACACATTGAAGATGTCTGAAATCTACAGAGAGACTGAGAGATGAGCGCAGAATAAAATTACCATGAGACACCTGCACTATTCTCCTCTGCTCTTGATGTATTATAGTAGATGTTGGTCTTATAAAACAAATAAAAGTAAGGTCTGGCTCGGTTCCATTTCATTTCAGTATTTTTTTCTGACATTCATCCCTCAAGGTGGTAACATTTCCTTGTGAGACAAATGTGAGTACAGATCCTAAGAGAGGCTGCAGGAAAACCATCAAGGCGGGAAATGCTCCTGCAGGCAATTAATCAACCTTGTTCCCTCACTTTGATTAATTCAGCAGGATAAGGTGTTTGCATACCATTTTGTAGTTTTGGCAACCAAATTAACACAAAGACCCCACATTTGTATTAAATGCTGGAGGCAAATTTTCACCTCTAGCCCCACTGACAAGCCGGAGGTTTAGTCATTACTTACACTGTGCAGCCAAATATTATTCAAACCCACTGGACTTAATTTAAAATTCTAGTGGAGAACCCAAAATTTACAAAAAATGCCAAATATGTCTAGTTAAATGTAAGAAACTAGGTATAACAAGAATATACCATCCCACGGTTATATTCTTAAGTGAACCAATCAAGTTGCAATTACCGTTTACATCCGTGTCTGTGAAAATATGAATGCTTCACATGCATCTTCTCAGTGGCACAGAAGATCTACACAATCAGCACAGTTTCAAGATTAGTGTCACCAACCAAATGTTCCTCCCTCTGTTCCTGACTTATGGCATTGAGCAATAGCCAGGAAAGTGTTTTTCAAGAACATTATGATATCACAGTGAAGTTGACCTTTGACATTTTGGATATAAAAAAAAAATTTCAGCATCTCTGGTGAGCCTCTCCCTTTTATTTTATTATTAACTGAGGCGGACACACATGTAGTGTAAATAAACAGTGACGGGTAAATCACCCGTCTAGTCTACCAGAAACTCAACTAAATTCCTTCCTTTTTTTTTTTTTTTTTAAAGACGATGATAAGCCACTTCAAAATTACACGAGTAGTCTTAACCGAGACACTACTGGCTGCCAAGAAATGCACCAAAATAAGTTTAGACACCAGATCTGTCACATTACTGAAAAATGAAATGAAATCGAGCCCAATCCTTCACAGTTTTTGACCTCAGTGTGTAAACCTCTTTGACAGCAGCACCAAACAATCTTCATGCCAATTTGTATGCAGGAAAGTAAAAGAAAAGAAAAGTAAAAAAAAACAGAAAAGGCAGTGCTGTTAGAGCCAAAACTGGGACAGAAATGTGCACTGAGAGAGAGGCTTTTAAAGATTTCATGAGTGAAACATCACCGCGGTGCCACTACAACTCCTACGAAACTCTATTCATCTAGTTTTACCTTGTGAGCTGTAAAGACACCCGAGAGAGAAGCAGAGCAACAATCAGCACTGCTGAATCATTTCTCCCTCGCCTCCGAAAAGCACCTTGTTGTTGTGGACTTTTTAAAAGTGATTGTGGTGATAGTTTCTGATGGTATATCTCCAATTCAATCGTTAAAAAGCTCATAAAATCTCAAACAGAGAAACAACATTGTTTCACTGCACAGTGTGGCAATCTTCACATTGATTATGTCAAAGTGAGAGGATCGATTAGTTTGGTCTGAGGCCTCGAGGAGAAATTTCAGGCTGTATTTTCCTTTTGGTTAAAATCACTGCAAAGAACGAGCTTAAATAATAACATACGTGTTGTTAATATCCTGGTGTTTGTGAGTTTGAGTATGGCAATCCACAGTAAATCCAGTCATCTCTGTAGTGACGGCCACAAACTAGCCTAAAATAACCCACATTTTATCCCTTCGTCCCAAATTATGGAGCAGAGTTTCGCACTGAAGTGTATCCAAGACAAAGGGCACCTTGAGACGGTTGCCAGACAGGTAAATCCCACCTGATGTGACTGGAAAAGGTCCTAATGGGAGCAAACTGCACATGACATCGTTGGTTTGTATCCAGGGCACGCTCAGAGGGAGGAAGGATCTCCTACTGTTTGGTATTTTTTGGCACCTCCAGGCCTGTCAGTAAGGTGACCTGGAAGGGACAAACAGAGCGAACACTCAATGAGATGAGACTGAGGACAGGCTGTGAAGAGATCAAACTACATGAACGCCAAGCTGCATCTGGGGAACATTTGCTCAGATCCCCCGAACATTTCAGTGCACACTACTTTTGTAGGATGTCTAGATCTATGATTACTTCTACAGACATATTTGATGGGATTCCCACAAGCAAATCACAGTGCTCAAGGTGTTTTTCAACAAGCATGGTCAACCATGAGGTAAGCAAGGAGGTTCAAAAGAGAGGTCACGGTCTCAAATTACGTTACAGCATCAGGGTACACATACAGAGTGAAGTCTGGTCTGCAGTTGCTGAAAGGCTCAATAGCCAACACACTGTCACTGAACAAAAAACGTTTTTTAATAAAAGACCATAAACAAATATTTTCTGTATGCAAACATTCTGTTCTGTATTCACCATCAATTTGAGTGTAGCTAAAACTTCTGTTCGGCCGATCGCATCTAAGGAGGCTAAAAAGAGAGTACCTAAAGAGCATCTGAGCAGACACTGTCCCTTTATTTCTAGCAATTTCTGCTGTGACTCATGATCACATATGTCATACCCAAAGGTCCTCTGGGGTCAAAGCGTGTCCCAGCCTCTTCTGAAAAAGCCTTAGAGGCAAGGAGGAGGCATAAAGTATATTTAAGAGACATGAACGCTGCAGCCACATTCTGTTTTAAGCCTACACAATTTGACCCTACAATCCCTACAGCGTCCAGTACTAGTGCGAGACAAGCCCACCACTGCGACAGTTATTTGCACTCCATAACAACGCAACTTTGTAGTGAATACATTTGAGGACGTAATTCACTTTACTGGTAACATGATGTAACCCTTACCCTTATGCTTACCCTTACACTTACCGTAACCCTTACTGCCTCTCTTTTAACTTAACATTTCATAGCTAGCTATCCACTAACCTAACATTTTCTGTAGGGCTTTCCGAAAATTTGCACATGTACTGCATGTGAACAAAAATTAACCAGTCAAAGCTGAGGAGTCTCTAACTCAGCTGTCAGTCACATCAATCACTTCATGAACTGCAGTCAAACTGTCAAACTAGGCAGCACTGATCAAATATGAATCAAGATTCTGTTACTGCATTTGCCACCTTCAGTGTTTTTAGAAATAGATTTCAGTGTACTGTTAAGCTGTTAAAGGAGAAAGTTGATGACCTAACCTGCCAAATAACTGAGGAAAAAACAAGCACCCCAACCAGCTAGAATAAACTTCCTCAACTCACAGCTTGATCAAATAACCCTTATTGAGTAAAAACCCTTATTTTTTTAAATAGAGGTTACCAACTGTAGCTTTGATGTAATGCTGTCATGATAATGGAATTTCTAACTTTGATAAAATACCTTAAAAAATATCAATATTTAATACAATTTTCTATATCATGGGTAAAAACAACATTGAAGGTAAAACATTATTTTTATTAAAAGATGCATATAACAAGGCTATAACATGAAAAGGAAGATCTTTCCTAGTAGCAGAGAACAAAAAGTGACTGTAGTGAACACTAACAATAAAATGAGAATTGAAACCATTTAATATTCAGAATCGATATGTATCTATAGATATTTTTAATGGTTGCCCAAGTCTACCATATACTTACACTGTTTTATTCACTTTTTTGGGTTATAAAACAAAGAGATTATAATTGACATCAGCTGACATTCCTCTGGTTGTTCCAAAGGAGCAACAAACTTATGTAGCACAAGTTGGAAAAAGATAAAAGTGGTTTTCCACCTTAAAGTGCTCTTCCCCAATTCCCACTTTCAAGTTTAGATGTCACAAATAGACCTTGATGTTTCATTCAAGTGCTTTATTCAATTAAAAGCAGCAAAACAGACTGCAACACAGTTTGCTCCTTTAATATTTTGGAAATAATGCAACATTTAATGCTGCAACAGCAAAAGGTGCACCTGTCCTGTTACTGATGCTTGTCCTGTGTCTCAGAGCCCAGGGTGATGTTTTCAATTTGCTTGTTTAATCAGGATATTTAATTCACAGTGACATAAAAGAGGGCAAAGGCAGCAAAGGCTCACATTTGAAAACCTGAAACCAGGAAATGTTTGGCAATTTTGCTTTGATAATTATGTTGTTGATAACCTTAGTAGTTAATTATTTAATCAGTACTTCTGTATATCTGCATATTCAAGAGCGACTCCACACAGCACAACTAAATGTAAAAAATGAGAATGCAGCACTGCTGTTTTGTTTTTGTTTTGTTTTTTTTGCTTCAAGTGCTCTTTGACATGACTGAGTCATGCAAGCACGCACTGACCTGCACGTTTCTGTTGAGACTGACGGCAGGTACGAAAACCCCATCCAGGTTCTCGAAGGCAGTCGGTCCATGCTGCTCCTTGTTGATGTAGAAGGTCAGTGTGTGTTTGTTCAGATCCAACAGGATGCCCACAGTCGAGCCCTTAGTGATGCCTCCCTCGGCCCTACACACACAAACACACACATTTACACATACCGCACGTACACACAACATACAGATAAAAAGAGGTTTATTTGTGCTATATACTATACCAAAGTGATTACATGGCTACAAAAGTAACAGCATACTGTATACCCCAGTGGCTCAGTTTTAATATTTTTTTTGGATAAATGATAAACTAAGACTGATAGTTCAATACAGATACATAAATATGTGCATAACAATAAAAATACAAAAGAAAATGTGTGCAAATATTCAGCCCTTTCTCTGTCGTCATTCGTTTTACAGCTCATTAAAAAGAAGTTCAAAGTGGAGCTTCAAAACTCCACTTGTGGTGTTTAAAATATTCTTGTTTTATTCTACATATGCCATAAAGTAGGGCATGCTTGAGAGGAAAAATTAAAACATTAAAAATTTAAATCCCATAGTCAGTGATTTAGATTTTTCATCATTTTTGTCCATTAAGCTTTAACTGCCAAGCTCATCAAAACTCTTGGACTATCAGACCACATTAAAACAGTCTAATCTTTGTAGTAGCTCAACAAAAATGGAAACTTATTGAAAACTACAGGCCTTTTTTCTATCCTGAAAGAGAAGCTGGAATTGTTTTTGTTTAGAAGCTACGGTTCGAAACCACCTCTGTACACGGGACTCACATAGCCATGTTTCAAACACACTGTACCTGCCTCAGGACTGAGCGAGAGTCAGTGCTCTGAGAGAGACGGAGAAATCAATATGTGGTAAATAACACAGTGAAACAGACGTGAGATGATTAACGACATGAAAGCAAACGGCACACTGAATAAATCTGTAATCTGAAAGGACCAAGGTAGAGAGAGATAAGTCAGAGGTTTCACATTATTTCTGTGAAAGGTCGACTTTTTTTCCTGAAGTATAGACTTTTTTTATAAATAAATGTTTAATGAGGGTTTGATAGTTTCGTTGTGACACTGAGAGAGACGGTGCAGAGAGATGTTTGGATGTCTCCTGCAGGCTGCAGTCTTCCTCTACTGCTGCTCTCTGGTGTGTTTGTTAGTCGGTACTGTATGAGCCCCGAGGGTCCCTCTGTCATCCTGTGTATGTATCATTATCCTGTGTGCGTACGTGTGTGTGTGTGTGTGTGTGTGTGTGTGTGTACGTGTGCGTATGTGTGTGTGTGTGTTTGAGAGAGAGAGAGAGAGAGATGAATGTAATGATGAATGGAGGTAGAGAGTGCCTCCTGCTGTTCTTGTTGACATACAAGTTCAAAAAATGACGACCACCTCCTACAAAAGGCACACAAGTTCAAAAGTTGGCTAATTTATTGGTTAATAAATAAGTAATTAATGTTTTAAATGTCAGTAACTTCAACAATGGCTAGTGTTTACAATTCAAGTGTAGACTTAATGATGATGAATTCTTTTAGTGAATAACTTCTGAAAATGTTTAACTGAAAACTCATAAAGTGAGGAAAATATTAATAAAGGATTGTAATTTTCTCCATTAATAAGTCATAAGGTCTGCAGTCACAAATGTAAGAAATATTAATAAAGGGGTATCCCACTTTTAAATAAATAGATTTGGTTGGATTTTTACAACAATGCAATTCAAAAGTTGTTCTTATAAATGGTTTATTACTTAACAATCATGTCAATCATTGCTAAAGAACTGAGGTCAAACTGTCTAACTAGTCAGCGCTGATCAAATATAAATCAATATAAATATAAATGTTGGATACAGTTGCCCGAAATACCAAGTGCTGCCCACAAATAAAACCAGCTTTCTAATTATACAGCTAAACAATACACTAAGATATGTTTCTGAAAACATTTGAGGCTGAGGCAATGCAGTAAAAGAGATTTGATTCATATTTGATCAGCGCTTCGTAGTTTGACCACAGTTCAAGAGCAATGACTGACATAACTGACAGCTGCGTTAGAGATTCCTCGGCTCTGACTGGTTGTTTTCCTTCACATGCAGTTAGCCATTAGAAAGGAAACACAGTACGCAGATTAACTGTCTCATTTAGTGCTGTGTGAAGACAAAGACAGTTTCAGCAAATACAAAAAAAAATACTTTTCTAAAAGTTATCCATTGTAGCTTCAGTACATGATTCATCGACCATTAATGAAGCTGAATTTCAAAGTTCATTCTTGACCTTGGAGCGCTTTTGACAAAACAGTCTTAAAACTCAGTAGCTGTGCTGGAGTTCTTAACAGTATCACAAAATCTTCCACTGCAAGTGGAGTTATCAACTTTCCTTTTTTTTCCTGAAGATTGTGAGGACATCTTATCTGTGTTGCTTTAAAAACTAAGATGAAAAAGGTGACTGAACTTTCAAGCAAGAAGTCCTAAGGCTTCGCAGATGAAGACATCTAATTTAAAACCTCGCCATTTCCATGACAACTGGGTAAAGCCCATCTGCTGAGAAAATGTGTGTGGTACAATACAAAACTCCAAAACAGCCACAGGGTTGACTGTTTGAACTTACCTAACCTAACCTAACAATAAATATTCAGTTTTAACTTTAAAAACTTCTCAAAAGTGTGGATTACTAGGAAGTAAAAATCGAATATCATAAATGCTAAATACTTATACCATCTTTAAGTTATTGAACATAGACATATGATAGACATCTTGAGACCAGATGAACTATTTCAGAATTCTAAGAGTCCCTGTTTTTATTGTGTCCACACTGCAATAACCAAGAATGAGGGTAGTTGTTGTTTTGAGGGACGTTTAGCCTCTATTTCAGAGTAAGTACTCTCCCAGCACAAGAGAAACCACGAAAAGTGGATGTTGATTGGTAGAACTAATTCTGATGCAGCTGCCATTTTTAATAGCCTGATAGAGGTCTAAAAAATAGACAAAGACACAAACAACAGCTCATAACATTAAAAAATGGAAGCAAAGATGAGCAAAAGGACCGACAGAGAACTCTTTATGAGCATATGTGCGACGAGGGTAATACAACGCAATTTTGACTCGTCAAACCCAAGCAGCAACCTCCAGGGCCAAAAAATGAAGCCAACACTGAAGTGCAAAAAACTGAAGTTCATCAAATGACCACTTCAGGCTGGTTCAATAACTGTCAATCCCCATTTTAACAATGATGTGTTGAAATGCTCAACCTTTCACCACAAATAATCATGTTTACAGACAAAATAACGGGGTTGGACTCTACAAATTCTCCATCCATGATTCATGACATAACTCATCTTCTCAGTGGGCAGTTCTTCTCAGACGTTCCCAAAGTGTTTTGGTCAAAAAAAAGGCCTAATATCAGCTCTAGCTTCAATCTAAAGAATACCAATGGAGTTCAAAAACACATGTAGTTTAATGTGCACCTACCTGTTGGTGTGGGAGTTGTTATGCATGAACCAGGAGCGGTTGTTGTCCACATACATGGCCCAAGCCTTGTCATCTTTCCCCAGCATCATGTCTTTCATGGTATTGATCCTTGCCACGCCAAATGCAGGGTCCGGGTGGTTGTCATAGCGATCGATGCGGACCTCCCAGTAGTGGATGCCCTGAGATTTGGGTGGAAGTAGAATACATTTTACTAATCCGGGAGTGGAAACTCACTTTGGTCACCTGCTGACTTAAAAAAAAACCTGATCAACATATTAAAAAAAAAATCAATAAACAGATGAACAAATGTATGTTTTACTTTGGAAAAAGCAGCAGTTCCAAGCACCACACGGTCATCGTAGCTGCTACAGGTGACTGTCTGGTTTTCGTTGTTCAGAACGATGTCTCGATGAGCTGTAGTCGGGTCAAAGGAGAACCAAGCCACTGTGGGGAGGAAACAACAGTTGGTCATGATGAAACATCTGCCTGCTAATAGTCATTTTTGGAGTTATTAAGAAAGGCCGAATAAGTTCTGAAAGCCGGTGCCACCGTTCAGACCCCTGTGACAAAACTACAACCTTACCTACTGCTACTACTTACCTACACAAACTGTTTTCACACTTTTGTTCTCCAGAGCATGCAGTGATGTCATTTTACCAGCTTTGAATCATGCTGTCGGTGCTCATTAATCAGTTTTTTTATTTTGCCACACTGACCAACAAAAAATGCTCCATTTCTTTTTATTCAAATCTAACGCTCTTTTATAACGATGATGTTTTTGTTAATCATTACAATTGTGCTTTTGTCTGTAGAAATTTGATTCTTTTTTTTGGTCACAGTATCAGCAATTGACTGTTGTGAATCCACATTTTTCAAGGTTTTGTAATTGAGGAAACTAAAAGAAAATGGCAAATGTACACTTTGTAACTGCCTTAACAGATTAATTTTAATGAACCAGAAATAATTAAGCCTCTCGTCAACCAGATGGTAAATTTGATTGATAATATAATAGACTTCATGAAAAATAAAATAACTAAAAGTAAAATTATAACAATATATATAATAAATATATATAATACATTGGTTAACACATGTTTTAACAGTTTGTTTGTCTCAGCCTTCAGAGTGTGAGTGAGTTTAGCTGCAGGGTAAAAACCCACATACACAATAAAGGCTGAAACATCAGGGGAAACATTTACTATCAAGGCCAGAGGATGGAAATGCTTCATCAGCAAGCTATAACCATATGCTGCATCGCTGACTAAACTGTGGCACATACAATATCTAGCCACACAACACACATAAACAGGATTATACCACAAATTAAAGACATTGTACATAAAAATCAGTGTTTGTTTGGCAGCCACAGCCTCTTTCGCCTGCTCATTTACTCATCATGCCAACAATCAACAGTCACATCCCATAATTTCTTTTCTCTGTGTAGCTGTGGGAAGCTACAGTCCTCGAGGAAAGAGAGGGAGGAGGCGATGATGGGCGAGAGAAAAAAAAGAGGACGAGTTGGCAAAGACAGAAAGATGAGAGAGAGAAAGAGAAAGAGGGCGGGAGGGATGAACGGTTATCAGTCAGAGAACAGACTAATGTCCATTGTTGTTAGCGGCTGGCAAAGTGAGACAGTGTGTCTCAGTGTGACTGTCCACACTCATCCCACTGTGGTCATGGGCGATTTTGTCATCGTCCATTTTTTCCTCCTTCATTCTCTGACTCCTTTTTCTGCATTTGTTTTCTCTCACTTCCTTTACCCTCCTCTGCTTTTTTCCTTCCTTTTCTTTCTTCACTCTACAGTTTTTCTTTCTAATCTATTCTCTTTTTGTATTCTTTGCTTTCCTTCTCACTATCTCCATTTATTTTTATATTTATTTTTTTCTATTCTTTACTTTCCCATGCATACTTTTTCCACCCCTTTCTCTCCTTTCCTTTTCTTACATATTTTCTTTTCCTTCTCTTTCATTCATTAACTCTTTTGCCCTCCTTTCTTATGTTTGCATTACTTCCCTTTCTTTCTTAACTACTCCTCTTTTGCCATCCCTTTGCCTCAATGTCTTCCTTTTCCCTTTTATCTCCCCTCCTGTCTTTCCACCTCCAGTCCTTTCCTCTTTTTTCTCTTTCCTTCCCTCTACTTTAAAGAAAAGAAAGGCCCTTACTTTTCATCCAATCTCCTCTTCTTTTCTCTTGTCAAAGTCCTGTAGTTTAAATCAATATATGCTTTTTATTTTTCTATCTTAACCTAACAAAAACCCTCCAGACCCATCCCCTAAGAAGCTTTTCTTATCAATTTTACATGTTTTTACTTTACAGATATACTATGCACGACTTTTCTTTAGAAAAAGATGGTAACGAGGTGTCAACATAAGCAGCAGGCATCAAAGAGAAACAGCACTGAGGAAAAGGCACATATAGCGAGGCAAAACGGCTTCTGGAGTTGGCTTTTACTTTCAAATTTGCTGGCAAGAGCTTTTACATACCATAACCAACAACCTTGCATAGTACACCTTTAATTTGTCATGAAACCTGTTTTCGCAAAGATCACCACAAACAAAACTGTTCAGTTGGGAAACAAATCAAGATAATCAAAAATAAATTATTCCACAGGAGACCTATATTATTCTTTTGCAGCCACTCAGAGTCAATCTGGCAAGCTGGGTGGAAAGTTAAAACACACACACACAGCTTACCATCAGAGGTCTTCAGCACCACAGTCTTGCTGTACGGCCCCACACCGATGGCATTGTAGGCTTTCACCCTGGCGTTATAGGAGCTGTTAAAATGGAGGCCATCCACCGTACACACCGTCTCCTTCCCCACATACACCTCCTGAGGGCACACACAAATGCAGATTAAGCGCATGCATATGTATGTTCACTGCTTAAACACATACGATAAGAGGGTACATGGACACAGTATTAGTCATGGCGAGTGCCCACACACTTAAAATGCATGCTTACTGATGCTGCACATACAGTATATCAAACACACACAAACTACCATCTGAGCAGCATATGGATAATTACTAACAAAATAAAAAAGAAAGAGAAGCTACATGTGCAGGTTTGAATAGATTGGCAGAGCGGCAAGTCTCCATTTTCCACACAGTGCATATTCTGACACAGTACAGGTTTTTGTGAGGCACCGACCCTGTACTGTCCTCCGTTGCCGTCGTCCAGCTCCAGGATGTAGCCCTCAATAGGGCTGGCAGGGGGCGTGGTTACCCTCCAGGCCAGGGTGGCACTGTTGTTCCTGGTGCAGCACTTCTCCAGCTGAAGGAGAGGAGCCGCCGGCACTGCGGGTCCAGACTCCACTGTGGGGAGAAATAGATGGATGAGACATAGAGATTGTAATTGGGGGCAGATGAGGGGCGTGAGAGGATGGAGGGATGAAAAGGTGGATGGATGAAGAGAAAAGGGAGACACACAGGGTGATGTCATCAGCTGGCTGGTTGCCTTTAAACAAAAGGGAGGGAGAGAAAAAGGAGCTTTAATGTGGATCTGGTGGCAGATTAAAAAGAAAAAAGAGCCTTAAAGGTGAAAGAGCTCCGGGTTTATTTACAGGGCAACAGCTGGGAATCAGTGTAGGTTTTATGTAGGCCATGTGAGGACATTATACACTTATCCAAGTAGCAATGCAAGTGGGCCATAGGGTTAGACTGATATGAGCTTTAGAAACGTGTTGGTGTTGTGAAATCTTCCTGTAGCAATTACTTTAATACTATATGGTTCATTTCTTACCTTACAAATTATTTCCGTGTGTCTTTTGATACAAACTACCTATTGAAAATTAGACGAATGATATAGTGTAAAATTTGCTAATTGCTTGATTCAGAACAGGATTCTCAGCTGGTTAAAAAAGTTAAGAGGGGTGAACAAGCATCTTTACAAATTATTTATCTAATAAAAAGATATATCAATCTAACCCTTGTGGTGGTAAAATTGAGCAAACAGGGCACAATTGCATTCCAAAAAGGAGCTGAAACAAAAACTGACAACAACAGGGTAAAAATAACCGACTGAACACACACGAGGAGATCTCAGGGAGATGAAGTCTGCTTCATTCATCGTTTCTTTATTTGTTATCTGATCTTTCTAGACAAAATAAGAAGTGGTGAAGACACACAAGAAAGGCAGCAATCACAACAGAGGGACCAACATAGCAAGAGTCGATGCATTATTCCGTGCACATATAGACCCTGTTTATCAATATCAATATCCTTCACAGCATTTGTGGCCAAAGTAGTTCTTTGATTCATGCACAACCACAAGATGATGATTATTTGTTGCTGAATTAAGTATAACATAGATATCCTATTAATCTATTAATAATTGAAAGATTAATTATTTGAAAGAAAAATAATATATATATTAAATTGTAAATGGTATCTCATGAATTGTATAATTTGCGGCAGGATATTTTTTAGTATACTGTGCTTTAAATCCATTTTTTTTTACATACTATTCTTAAAATGTATTGTATTCCTTAAATTTATTTTTTTATTTAATATAAAAATGCAATAAAAGACAATATAGAAGAATGGCAAAAATAAGTATATATATTAAAAAAATCAAAGAATAAGTGATTATTGACAAGCATAGGAAACAGAGAAGTACTTTCGGCAACAAATCTTTGTAACTTTTCTGTAATTTTGGAAAGCATTGTGTCCCAGTGTTCCAGTGAAGGCAGCACTATTCTGCAGAGGTGCCATTCATTGGAGAGGAGCTGGAAAACAAAAACCATGCAGAGGAAAAAGATCAAGTAGATGCTGTGGGGGACAAAAAGACTGGTGAGTTTTCAACAATAATCAGGGGCTGAGGGACGAGGAAGGAGTGACAAATAAACTCAAGGAAGGAAAACAGAGGTTCAGTGAGTCTCTGAAATACCTCCTGGGCTCTCTGTCTCCATCTCAGCCTCATCACTGCCTGCTGCCTGCATTTGTTTCAATAACGGTTTCTCCTGCACATCTGGAAATATGACGTTGGAGTGATTGTTTTAATACAGGAGCACATGGACAGAGGACAGAGGATGGTATTAAGCAGCTGGAACGTACAGTGAGACCAGTGGAGAGATTTACATTAATTGCATTAGAAAGATGATAAGGTCCATGGTCACTGAAGCAGTTGAGTGTGTAACCAGATGATACCAAAGTCACGCAATGCACACATACACACGGATGTGTAAATCTCATGATTTTCAGCACGTACTACTGGTTTGTAAGTTAGACTGTAATAATTCATTAACACTTACTATATCAGGTCATTTAGAAAGATGACGTTTACATTGTATTTTCTTCAATGTAAAACGTAGTGCCATCTTCATATTACAAAACAAGAGGTTTACACCCAAATATCTCATTAAATATGAAAACTCTACTATACAGAGACATCAAAGTGCAATCATGAGTGTGCTTGGTGCTTTTTTCATGAATGAGTGTATCTCAACTTGATTTATGTTTTAGACACTACAAAAGGCACTTCTACATCAAGCGCCAAACAACAGAAAATGAGCAATTACTTTTGTAACATTTCCTTCAGTAATTTTCTTATACAGTCTGTTTCTTCATTTCATAGTTCCTGTTCTACATTTTACTGAACATACTAATTACTAAGCTTCAAGGGAATTTACCATTAATCTAAATCTCAAACACAGAGTACAGTATTAAAATGACAAATTCTTAAATCTTCCTTTAGTTTTTACCACATGTGAGATATAAATCATTACAAGAAATATGCCAGTTTTAAAATGTATACCCAGTGTTGCATCAAAGATGTGAAAATATGAAATACACTATTCATTCATTATAGTTATTTTTTAAGAAAATTAATTCGATAAAGAAAGCTAAAACCTATAATTTTGTTTTTTGCTGTTAAAAGCACTGTTTTATAATATATCAAAAGGTCCTATGTGACAAAGTGAATGCAGCAAGAATAGAACAAAAAGCAGTAACCCTGCACAAAATTGAACAGGGCTGCAGCTACCACTGAGGACACTGCCATCATGTCCTTAGCAACTTCTCAGGGATTCAGGGGGTTACATTACATTTTTTTTTTTTTTTTAATTTTACACTCCCTAAACTTAATTTTGAGGATAGACTTACTACCAAAGTATATACATGCTTTGTAACAGCATTTAGACCTTTATGTTGGGAAATAAAAGCATCATCCTTTCACTTATTTCCAACTAATTTCCTCAGAAGTTTCCTTACAAGAACTATGTAATCTGGTGACAATTACACAGGAAACAGAGAAACTTCTGAGGCTTTATTATTAGAGTTTAGTTAGTTCATCAGCAGCTGTTGATTTATCGAGGATATCAAACCTTACTATAAAACAATCCAGAGCAACTCATTCTGCTCAGATGACCATTGATACAATGATGAGGAATAATTTCAGGCTACTTCTGAACCAGAACACCTCCGACACTGTGGCGTAGCTCAGGATGTCAAAGATTAAAAATCAAAGACATTAAATCAAATTAATGTCATTAATGTATCTTTGATCTTGATCACTTTGTTTGGGATGATCATTAGGATGTGAATGTGAGAAAATGTAGGGAAAGATTTTGTGTCACTTTGAACACAAAAGAGACAACAAAATCTCCACTACTACTTAGAAGTGTATTTGGATTTACCTAACCGGAGCTAAAATTAGACAAAATTACTATTCAAGTACAACTGAAGCAGAACCATGACCTTGTAATATTTGTAGTGAATCACAATATATTTAGAATAAACACTGTATTAAAACTCATTAAGTAAACAAAATATTGCATGTAATGGAAATTCCTATGAATAGCAAGCACTATTTAGTATTTTACAAAGGTTGAATCTACATTTCCAAAGGAAAACACCTGATCTTTACTGACTCGGTGGAGCACTATCAAAATAAAATATGCATAGTGCTGATTACATATTTAATGTACATTAACAATACATCTGGGTAATCTCTGAGACTGCAGCGGAATTAATGTAAAGGAGGCTGTGTTTACTCATGCACGCCAAGTGGTTGCTGGGTAGCAACAGCCAATGAATAGCTAATCAGTTGTATACATTGCTGTTCATCTTCAAGAAAGCTCAGAAGGGAAGAGCAACAAAAAATAAATGTTGTTTATTGCTTGTCAAGTATATTACTGAGGGGCATTTTTTTCTTGCTTAATGTCAAGGATGTTTGTTTGTGCATGTCAAGATGATTAACAGCGCCCATTTAAAGGGACACTCCAATGATTTTATACATGAAGTTCAGTTCATAAGGAGAGATTTATCTTCTCTGGTAATGAAGGAAGATTTTAAACGTCTGAGAAAATAATCTGTGGGCGTTTAAAAAGCAGGAGTAATTTCAGCATAATGAGAAGAGCAGGAAACCCTCCCCTGACTATTAAGTGTTCAAGCATTATTCCAAGATGGTTATCCCCTCTGCTAGCCTTGTAATTGCATAATTTAATCAGCCTAAATTAGCTACTTTCTTGGTGTTAAAGGGGACCTATTATACTCGTTTCAGGCTCCTACATGCTTTTTGGGTTTCTAATATAATATGTTTACATGCTTCAATGTTAAAAAGAAAACCTGTATTCACCCTCTTTCTGAAGCGTTCTGTTTCAGCACCTGTATCTTTAAGCTAAAAAGGAGTCGGTGTTTCCAGGTCTGCCACATCTCGGCGTCTCTGCACTGTCTCTGCAGCCGAGGAATGACTTTATCGGAGAATAGTGCCACTTTTTACCTTGAAAAATTACCAATAACAGCTTCTCAACAAATCAAGTAGGAATATGATCGAAAAATTTGGGAGAAACGAATAACATCTGCAACCAAGATTATATGTTTCCCTGACGTTAGCATGCAGTTTCATGTAGCAGTGTAGGCTGCGTAATGCAGCACTTGCAGTAGCGTGTCCTGAGTGGTTGACCATAGAAACCACTATAACGTCATAGTGTAGCCAGAGTAGAAAACTTCGGGAAACAGTGTATCCAAAATGATGTGGAATCTCAACTTTTTTGCTCACAGGATTGACTTTTTTATATACATATTTATCATTATTTGAAACTTGTTGTTGAAACATGTTTTATTTTAACCTCAGTTATTGTAGCACCATATATAAGACACGAAATACAGAAAAGCAAAAAAAGGTCCCCTTTGAAATTAATTACATGGATATTAATAATTTTCATTTTAGATTAAATTAAAATGTTACCCGCAGCAATGGACAGCTTTGCAATCATTTGCGGATAACGGTTTGTTGGCACTTGTATGGTGATTCTTTTCACCAAGTGAGAGATATTGTCACTTGGAGATATCAATATGATGTTAACGCAGCATAATGACACAGCTGAGTCGCATTATGAGTAACCTAGAAAGCATTGTTTTTGTAGCCCATACTGTGGACTATAAGTCAGGATATCTCAGTCTCACCTTTGGCTGTTCTCTCAAGCCCCCCCCTCTTTATGAGCTCAGTGCTAAATCGATATATAGCTTATGTTGTATTGACATTTGTTTAAATACAACAAATGTTTATACAGAGAAGTTAGAAATGTAATTAGTTGATGAAACAAATGAATAGAAATTAGACTGAAGGGCATATAGTGCAGAGACACATTACATGATATATAATCTAAGAGAACCATATAGTCATGACTCAAATGTAGTTGTAAAATGCATCATAAAACAGGATAAAAAATTGAATGCGAAGTGTGTGCTCTTTTGTGATCACCTTTGCCCTGGCAGAAGTCCAGCTGCAGGATGGTTTGGAGTAGCGAATCGGTGTTCAGGGTGAGGTCAAACTCAGGGCCTACTTTTGGCTCCAGGGCCCCTTTCACCCACTGGTCCTGAGACGATGTCACCCGCTTGATTAGAGCATCTGAGATCTGAACACATACACAAAGGCAAGTTAAGGCGTGCAGACATTAAAACCACACATGTACACAGTGATGAAAAGACAGTCATACAAACAGGAAATTAGAGTATCTGCATTCAATATGTGCATTTAAATATGTTTGCGATGATATCCTCCCTGCATACTGTTGGAGTATGCAAGTATATGATGCAATGTTCATGTTCATGTTCATTCCTTATTTCCTGTTTATTCCTTATATGGTCATGTTTATTCCTTACATAAAAAGACAAGATATAGTATCGCAATAACTCAATGTTCTGGATGACAGTTTAACGTTCTGTATGATAATCTAACCTTTGAGGTCAGCAGTGTGAGTGAACGCATGACGTGAGAAGAACTTGATACTTGGAGATATGAAGAGGAGATGTGCAGAATGGATGTGGGTCAAAAGGGCGTGAGTGTGTGGTATCTATGATGTTGTTCAACAGGACACCAAGCAAGGACAAAAAAAATTCCTAATAAGGGATTGTCCTTGAGGTTGACCAATCCAAAAATGATGCCATGCCGAAAGGGGGGCCAGTTAAGGAGGGGAGCCAACCAGAAGATGATTCTACCTTCATTCACATTTCCTCATTGTAATAGTATAAAAGACTGGATCAGGGAAAGACAGGTTGTCAGAATGCAGGCTGACCCGCTGATGTTGTTGGCTAGGGAGAGGCATTTCTGATCCAGAGCTCTGTAACTGCTTACTGCTTGTTGTTTGAAAAGATTCACTAAAGGTTCGAACTTATAATTCTAAATTCTGTGTGGACATTCACTCATTTGCTGTTTATTGAGTTGCTTTTAAGAATTCTGAACATAGCGCTCACCCTGTGAGGGTGAGAGTTTTTTCTATTTGCAGCAATCAAGAGAAAAACTCCTTCAATACAGAGCAGCTTCTCTATGCTGGGTTCAGTTCCATTAGCCTGGCTTTATTACATTGTGTCTGACAAGTGAAATGAGGCAGGCATTAGTGCAATTCAAATATTTAAGGCTAAGAATTAGACCTCTCTTCTGCTCCACTGCCTCAGGAAAAAAAAAACTAAATGAATACATTACATTAAACTACACTTTACTGCAAAAAAATTGGGTGCCATCTTCTTGAAAACATGACCTAAATCTTTGGAAATTCATCCTCTAGCATTATAAATTGCTTCATTTAGCTTCATTTTAGATCAGTTCAAACTGCATTCTAGTATTTACAAATGTTTCTGAACTGACTAACACAGATATCTACCTTTGATTCCTATAAGAGCCGCCAGTTAGGATTTAGGTGCTGGAAACCATAAGGAACCACATAATCAATACAATATAAAATATTCAGATGAAATGGAAGCAAGGGGATGTATGTGTGTGTGTGTGTGTGTGTGTGTGTGTGTGTGTGTGTGTGTGTGTGTGTGTGTGTGTGTGTGTGTGTGTGCGCGCGCGCACGCCTCCCTCAGGAGTGTCTTTGATCTTTATTTCATCTCTCCCCCTCACCTTACTCTATTTCTCTCTTGCTATCTCTCTCCAGGAAGACTAATGATTCATAACTAGTAAGCAGAGCTGCTAGAATTTCATCTCATATCATTCAATAGAAATCGAAACAGCCATAAATATAGCTAAGGGGATGGAACTTTAAAACACCATGTGTTTTTTTTAAATGTTTTTGCTCTCTGTAAATTTTTATATTTCTTCTTCTTTGACATTTAACTTTTTTAAATTTGCTGTTTGGGGTCCCATATAACTGTTGACTATGAGACAATCATTAGTATTATTATATTATTAATAAATTATTAATTATTATAGTATATTAACAAGTTGTCCTTATCTTATAACCCTATTAAAACGAATTATGTAGCAGGATGACTGCAGGTCTCAGACACTAAATCTGATGCTTTTTCATAGCTAGATATTTAACTAAATTATTTAAACCAAATTTCATTAGTTTTAATGGTAGGAAAGATTTGCAACATCAGAAATGTGGACTTTCACTCAAAAGAGCTAAGCTCATTTTGACAAGAGGAAATTAAAAGATGAATAAATTAAATTATATAAAATGTCCATGGAAATTAAATTCAAATTTAACACTAGAGATTTAATGGCTTTTAAGGCCTAATATTTGTAAAACTGATTTTAAGACATTTTAAGACTTTTTGAGGACCTGCAGACACCCTGTGTAGAAAAAAAAATCAAGTGGTGACCCTTTCTGATGCTGCAAACTGGGCTTACACATTTGATGAAGGTGACAAAATTTGGAAATGATAATAAAACATAGCTAATATTAATATTAATATTAATTTACATGAGTCATGAGTAAACAAATATACTGTATATTCATTTTGGTTTTATATTGGTTTGTTTGTTTTTATCAAAAACAAATTAACAGACAAAAAAATGAACAATATCTTATACATTATCATGATACTTGTGTTTGGGTGAATTAGACAGCAGAGAAGTACAAAAAAGAGGGATTCAAATCGACTTTTTTGGTATGTGGAAGGGGACTTGCAGTCAACATCTATCGCAAATATAAAGCAAATAAAAACCAAATAAAAACCAACTGTATTTAACCTTTTTTTTACAGCTGGGTCACTGACACTCTAAAGAGAAATAACGTTTTTGTCATCAGTTTAACATCATTTTAACAAGCAATTCATAAAACAAGGAGAGGTCATGAAGTACAGTAACAGCCGGACAAAACAATGTTAGGTACGTTTTTTGACGCCTTACCCCAAACATAAGATCAAAACATCACTCTTAGGTCTTTCTACTAAGCAGGTGCACATCACATTTGACTTTTCTCAGTTTGACCTCACAATACACAGATCAATAACTATTGATCGGCCACCGAGCATCTGAGCCTGCTGATAACTGAACATGCCGGGTCAATTAAAAATAGATCAGCTGCAGTATTAGCGAAGCAAATCAGATACATCCTGTGTTACTGTGTGTGTGTGTGTGTGTGTGTGTGTGTGTGTGTGTGTGTGTGTGTGTGTGAATGCAGGCACGCATGTGTGTTGTTATTCTCAGTCTTCCTCCTCTGACTGTGCTGAGTTTTTGTAGCTGTAGCTGGCTTCAAAAACATCTGAGGCTCCCTGCAAAGCTGATTTCTCGTCCTCCTGCTTCCTTTTTTCTTTCAACTTTCTCATTTACCATTTTGGCTGCAAATAATTCAGGAAGAAGTTGATTTGTTATCTAAAGTAAGACCCCATACCATGTCTTGTGTATGAGCTCTGAAAGTTAAGTCTTAAATTAAGTAGTTTTTAAAGAGAAGCCTGCTGTTTGTTTATCTTCTCCATGATAAACAGCGATTCCCCTGCAGAGATTAAAACCAAGAATTCATTTCGCCACAGCATGATATCATTCTGCTTTGTGTTTTGTATCATTTTAGATTTGGTTATGGTAACTTCAGGGACACTGTTAATAATGAACAGATAAAACAATCCCAGACTTAATGACCTTTCATTTGCTTTTAGACATCGTAATGACCTGCCTGGGGAGATCAGGGATGCAAACTGTCTCGCTGTCTTTTTTAGGATTGCTTTTGGGTCAATTTTGCCTATATTTTATGGCATTTTAGTTCATCCTAATCGAAATGTTTTACTATGTGTTGTAGTTATTTTCAGTCTTGATGTTTTTAAATGTGTAAATCACTTTGTAACTGTGTTTTGAAGGCACTATATACATGAAGCTTTAGCATTATATATTATTCATTTTAATCTTTCATATAAACTGTAGGATTACATGTGAGAAAAGTTGTGCTGCGCGAACTGTTGCAGAATGGTCTGAGCCGGGAAAGGAGGTAGTAACAGCCCCGAAATTAGGCCTGTGTAAAACCGTAAAGCCGAATAGATGTGACGTTTTGACGACGTGTTGTGCTAACTCAGAGAAGAACATTGACCCTAAAGGTCCACTAATTGAGGAAAACAGTGAGATTCGGGCATTTCTTATCCTCTGAGCAGAGGATGAGATCAGCCACCATGTAACAGAGACCAGAATGATTGTTACTGACATGTTATGCCATTGTTATTGTTTAGATAGCTTTGCAGAAATATATGCTATATGCGACAATAGAGGCTGATGCTGTTGTGTCAACCGTCACAGCACTGGTCCTGCAGATGTTTTTTAAAACCACACACTGGAATGTTGCTGCTGTTGTTTGGTTCTGTGTAAACATGTAAAGTAGGCATGAAGAAGGGACTAAGTAACAGCCCTAAAGCACCAACTCTGTGTAAAAATGGCTTGTGATTATCATGAGACCAATGCTGTAAGGCCGAAGCTCTGTCCCTGAGACAGAGGCACACACACAGTGACAGGGCTAACTGTAAGCATTATTAACAGGTTTAAAAACAGAGTTGAGCCGTTTATGTGATAACAGCTCGGTGCTGCATGTTAGCTGCTACTGGGTGGCCTCTGCCCAAGAGGTAAAATATGACAAGCAGGGATTAGGTCACATTGTGCTGTGTTAGCTCATGCTTTACGGGCACAACGTGAAAAAGGAAAGCAGCTCACAGAGACAGTCCTTCAGCACTGCGTCGAACAGCAGAGGCTAATTGTTGGTGATCAGCTGTTGCTGCACCCAAACCATAATCACAAGTAGATTCTAATTATGTGGGAAACATTAAATGCTCACAATAATAGTCTCCAAATCCATGACAGCATCGAAACTATTTTTACAACTCTCACTTACTCCCGCTCATTTCCAAAAAACAGAAAACATCTGTAAACATTGCAACTTGCATCACTCATTTGTAGAAAAACTGCCACGAAATGAAGCTTTTCAGGCCGCAACTATAAATAACAAAAACTCATCCAAATGACTCTGAAAATGTATTTGATAAAGTTGTTTCTGTAACCAGTTGCTACATGAGGACCTACATTAGGAGACATGCAGATGCCATGATCGTACAGTCATGCTGTCTCTCACACACACGGGGGGTCAGTACCTGTAGGAATCCACTGGGATCGTTCTCTTTGAGGACTTCCAGGCAGAACTCCATCATGCCAGTGGTCTGACGTAACTTCATGGTGCAGTGGGTGATCTGGTCACGCACCACCTGAGACAAAGACACAGAGCAGAGAAATCATTTGTTAAAAGTTATCTTATAGAACAAGGCTTCTGCAATATTTTCAATGCTTTCAAACCTCCAAAAGATAATTATTAGACCGTGAATGGCTGATGTGACATTTTTGTTCATGTTAAACCTTAACTGCAGAGAGGGCCTGTAGAGAATGAAGCGTTTTTTTTAAATATTTTTTAAGCCAAACAACAACACTCAGTGGTAAACAAAATACCAAATGTGCCAACAGTATCATAAATGATATAAACAGTGCTTTCACACACTTAGCTTATCACGCTTTAGTCCAAGTGGAAGAGCTTCACTGGTGTCTCAGCCAACACTTACAAGCTCTAAAAAAATGTAAGTTTATCACAGTGTCTCTGTCACTTTCTACTGTTTGATTATCAGCTGATGGAAATTCAACATCACACCGACCGCCTTACATGCCGCCTGAGCCTCATTTAACCAGGACTCCTCGCCAAAACATAGCAGGCCAGCATGACAAAATGGAGCACAGCCAGCGAAAACAAGTTACCACATCCAAACAGGCATAAGCTAGAGGGCTTACTGTCAGAAGGGCATCCAGAGGTCATAAAGCGAAAGCACGCAAGAAGACTGAAACCATAGAAATTTCTATGACTGAAACAAGAGGATTGCTCAGTAGATGATCTGGTGCAGTGAAAGTGGAAATGGGCTGGTACATACACTAAGAGCCCGATGGAAACAGCCCTACTAAGTCATTCAGCAAAAACACAAAAAAAAATCAGAATGCAGGAAATTAAATGTGCTAATATGTGACAAATACAGGCATCTAATAGCATGGAGAACACAGGAAGAAAGCTCTGCCTGGCAGCTACTTGGCACTCTTCCTCAGGCAGTATGGCATTATATTCAGTATACTGGGAGTGTCATCAGGGGAAGAGGAGCAGTGTGCAGATGAATTTGGACCGGATGATCAGAACTGACTGGAACAACAGGGGCATGTTTAATCTGAAAGCAGTGTGCACTGTTTTGCTATGGTGGTGGCCTGGTCGAACAATGTGTTTCCTAAAAACAGTGTGCAACAGCCTTTGAAGTATGTTTTGTCGTGTTTGGTGGCTATCAGCAGTGATGTTTGCCTGATATCAGAGAGAAAAATCAACCTGTTACACTATGTTTCCATCTTCAGAGGGGTGGGGGGGGGTGACTTTCTCTAAACAATCCCAAGAGACAAACGTATCCACCTGAATCTAACATCATTTTAAGTCTACACTGATGTGTAGCCATGCCTACATGCTGGTTCTGACAAGGTTTGTGGATTGGAGCGAAGTAATGGAGGAGGATCAGGGCCATACTGAAAAAAGAAAAAAAAAATAGTAATAATAAAATAATAAAGTCATAAGAAATAAACTCAAAAATGTCCGGGATAAAACTCATAACAATATCGGGATAAAAGAAAAAGTTGTAATATTACGCAATCAAATGCATACATTTATCAGAAAAAAAGTTAAATTTAACTTGTGAAAGGAAAAAAGTTGCATTATTACACGATTGAACTTGTAAATTTAAAGGTCATAATATTATGTGATCAAACCCGCAAATTTATGAGGAAAAAAGCAACAGATTAGGACCGAAAAGTCAGGTAACATAGTGTAAGAAATAATCTATCAGATGAATTAGTGGTTAGGGTAGATTTTCTTTTTTTTAACATGGCCCTAATCCTTCTTCATAGCAAATTAATACAAACTAAGATGTCGATTCAAACAGCCTCGATACCAGCATCCATCTTGCGCACACACTAGCTATTGCGGTTATTACTCCTTATTGTTTCCGGTACGCCACATAACAATATGGCGCTCACTGGATTGTTTTTATTTTTAATCGAGGAACCGTTGTTTCATGATGCCAGATGAATCAGTCAAGAGAGGGCAGATTCCAAAAACAGGACAGACGCAACACCAATGTGTATTTAACCGAATTCCTGAAGATCTTAACTTATTTGTACTTATACTTTCTGTTTCTATTTCACACATGCTTTGGCAATGTAAGCATATGTTTCCCAAAAAAACTGTTTAAAAACATTCTGCTACTTTTCTGAGGGGCTGAGTGCAGCTCCTGTGAGTCAGTTGCTGGCATGCACAACAGAGAGGAAAAAAGGTGCAGATATTAAAAACTGTTTGACAGCGAGACATCCTTTAAAATCCCATAGTATTTCTGGCAAACTCTCACCAGCAGTAACTCTGTTTCAACATGTTTCACATTAGATCATGGTGAGGTGAGGATTTTACAAAGCACGTTATCAGCCATTACCAGACAAATGCGACTTTTTTTTCCTCCCTCTGCAGCTCTTTGAATATCTCTCTCCTTTTATTCGCTTTCTCACACTCACACATCACATGCTATCTGCTGGATGAACTCTGAGCAGCAGGAAAATGAGATTTGGACGGGTGTCACAACCAGGCCTTCGAGGCTAATTGAAACTCAGCGAACTGTCACCGCCTTATTAGCCTTTTGTTTACATTTAGTAACACCTGCACCACATTTTAGCTGATCACAGATCTGTAATTATCTGCTCAAAGCACACCTGGTACATGTTTATAGTATGTATTGTTCATGTGCCTTTATGTTCATGTGACAAATACATCAACTTTTCAAGGGTTAAGCATGAGTTAAGACAGAAAACGTCTTCTGATGTTGGTGAATCCAAGATAATTAATTACATAGTTAATCAATGGCCGCCTGAATGAATCAGAGACTTAATTAGACCAAGTCTTGGAAATCAGGCCCCTCGTTTATTTGATGGTTAATGAGATCACGGTTAATTATTCACCTGTCAACTGCTGTATAAACTGAAATATGAAGAGCATGAAGGGTCAAATGAGAGAGGATCAAAACAATCTCAGCTGAAGATACCGAGTCCGATTGTGTAATTAAACAAACAGAACAAATATATCAGATGAGATCAGTTATAAATACATTTTATAAGAAACCTTTGAATTAATTCTATGCTTGGCATGCATTGTTGATCTCCTCCTCGTTATTACAAAGCCTAAAAAGCATCTTAAGATTCACCTGGTTAGATCTGTGTTTGCCAAAGTTTTTTGTTGTTTGTTTTTCTTTTCAAAATTAAAATAAAAGAGAGATTTGTTGTTTACCTTTTACACTTTCTATATTTGGTTGTGTATGTGTAAAAAAAAGTTTGGTTTAGAGCTTTGTCTTGGATTTTCTTCAAGGATTTAGGATAAAGAGGGTTAAAGAATTAACAAAGGTCAATGAGAGGTCATTAAAGGGAAAAAGAATCGTAGACGTGTATTTTTGTGAACACAGTCAAGCAGCTGAAATTCATTTATAACAAAAAAATACACACACACACTGAAATTATTTACCAGGATAAAAATTTGTTTTTCAATTGAAGCTAGCTAAAAGTCTGCGCTTATCTCCTGTGTAAACAACATGAAGTGTGAAGCGTGAAGCCTGAGTAAATTTCAAGATTTATTGAAATTTCCTTGTGTCCCGCTGAGATGTGCCGTCAGCTCCCTCCCACACGCTCCTGCAGGCCTGGATGTAAGCCTTTTTCAATATGTTTCACATGCGTTTGATATTAATTTGAGGGTGCGAATACTGAAACATGTTAATGCAAGCCCAGATTTGAGATACTAGACACACTGTGAACGTGCAATATTTTGAATTGATATGGTCCATTTTTTCTAGCTTTTGAAATGTAAGGGCAAAGTCTTTATGTTGGCATGGTGTAGAACAGAAAACCATAATGTAGGTCTTTCTATACAGAATCAAGTAAGGTACAAATAGCATTTACAGGAACACAAATGCTCATCATGCTTACTGCACAGCATGCTCTTGTACGTTGTGATTTGTGAATGAAATATTCTTTTAAAGCTTGTGCTTAAAGGTTGAGTTTATGCTCAGGCTGTCTGTAAGTAGGGCATTAAGTAACCTTTTGGTTTGTCTTTGACATTGTCTGAAACGATGTCAACTTTAAAGATATTAAAGAACAGCAAAAAACTATCAGGTTTGATCACAAAAAAGGAAAGACAGAATTAGCTTTTGACTGACGGATGAACCCTAATCCCATTCATAGAAGGACTCAAATTCACACTCATCTAGGAGTTAGAGAGAAGTGAATATTAATCCATCAGCCTCAGGATTATGGCTAAAATTACTGTGTGTGTGTGTGTGTGTGTGTGTGTGTGTGTGTGTGTGTGTGTGTGTGTGTGTGTGTGTGTGTGTGTGTGTGTGTGTGTGTGTGTGTGTGTGTGTGTGCTTGCTTGCTTGCTTGTGTGCTCTTGAATGTGTATCTTTGTGAGGACAAAGTTATAGACCTTCAGAGCAGGGACATTTTAGAATGTGACTACTGTATATTTTTTAAAAGTAGGGACATTTGGGGAAAATTAGGCCATTTTACTTGTCTTAATTTGAATAAGATTTGTGTTGTCAAGGATTTGTGTTAGGTTTCCCACCTGCAAGGCAGTTAAAAGAACACCACTGTCAGTTGCTGAGTTTAAAAAAAAGGCATCAACATACATTGAAGCAGCAAAACCAGAGATGTTTATCATTTATTTCACAAATCTATGCAGTGTTCTTGAGGTGCAGGTTACAGAGGTTTGATGAGGACGCTTCTTTCAAACTCCACAACCACAGATTGTTTTGTATCCTAATGCAACAGTTTGTATAATATCTAACTAATTAGCACCAAGTTACAGTGCTGCTTTAGGCTAAGGCTAAAGTTAAGCAGGATGATGATGTACCTTAAAATAAGCCAAAGTTCACTTGATTTCATATAGGACAAAAAAGCATCTCCTGGTGGAAGTTGTGTGTTTAACCTACTCTCCATCCTAACCTGCATTTTAATGCATACATTTAATCTTTACACTTCTTTCTCCTTTACACCTGCAGTGCACTTGTCACGGGATCGCAGCCATTCACATTACCTGAGATATAGCCGAAAGTAAGGAAAAAAAAATACTTGTTTTGTCAGCCATCAATATGTGATATTTAACTACCTTTCAATATTCTCAACCCATATATTAGTCTTTCAGTAACTGTGACCACAACTTTAGCAGTAATAATGGTTAAAATGACTAAAAATTAGAGAAATAAAATAATAATAAAATAAAATAAATACTTACAAATTTCTGAATCAACTGAAATGTTTCAGCTTTAGATTTCTGTTACACACAGCCACATGACCTCATAACAAAGACAGATATTATGTTCTTTGAAAGAGAAAACCAAAATGCCTTGCTCTTAAAGGATTAAGCTCAGGCTTTGGTGATTTTTAGAAAACATCTGCCTTTCCTGGTGTAGACACAGTCTTTTGATTTTTCTTTATTTTTTTTATTTTATTTATTTTTTGGTTGTGTGTCCGGCCAAAGCTTTGCTGTATCAACAGATTAAAAGGCTTGTAAGTGCTTTTGAAAAAAAAGGAGAGAGCAAAGGGTGAGCTCACAGTCAGGAAATATGAAGATCCACTGAAACAGATCATCTTTTCAAAGCTGCCTTCTTCAACTGGCACCATTAAATGAAAAACTGTTCTGCTCTCTGAGAACTGCCGTTACATAACTCACATTTTGCTTGAAGCCCTCCAAGAACAAACACAAGCTGCGTTTAGTCCCATAATTCATTTATGATAAAAGTTGTGTAGTGTTGTTAAGAGTTGTGGGTGTAGTGTGAAAAATCCTGGTTAAAATTAAATTTACACAATATGACCATATAAGCCATTTATAAATCCAGTATTATTGGAGACTGTATTATTATTGGAGGTTTGCGTTCTTGCTGAAATATTCTCAGCATCCTGTAAAACTGTAGCACAGCATCAGCCCATGAATGTGCCTAATGCAAATATAATGTGTTTCCTTTCTTATGGTGATATTAAGAATATCATGATTGATTTTATATCATGGCATCTTGATTATTGTTATTATTTTGTACGCAGGGTTATGCTTAGCAACAATCTCAAGCTTTCAGTTTGTTGTATTGATGTCAGCCTTTTTTTTCACATTAGCTCCGACATGATTTATGTGGAGCTTTTACTTTTTGTTCATTTTTTGCCTTTTATCTGATTTTTGGGTATATTTTGAACACCATCTCACAGAAATACATAAAATGGACACATCTTCTTAACAGTTCACTATGTGGTGTTGGGAAAAAATGTATTAAAATTACATTGCCAGTGCAAAGTCTATTATGAAAAATCACGGTTTCGTTGTGAGATGGTCGCAGTTTGGTAAGGTTTTGGGAAAGAAAAACACCTGGGAAAGATAATGACTTGACTTAAATTAACAACATACAGGACACAAGTGATGTAAAGTATTTTGCAAAGTTACATAATGCGCCGTGTGAAAAAGGATACAGATGGCTGGAGCATATGGCCCAGAGGAGGCCCATGTACAGGTCTCTGCACCACTGGTGGTGGTTTTCAGGTGGGTGAGAATGAGAGGCCCAATTTGGAAAATTTTGTCCACTGTAATTACTAATGGCTGGCCAGTCCACCACAACAAAAGATCTTTGTTGACTTTGTGCTGATTTCATGTATTTCTGAAACAACACTGAAATATTTATTTATTTATTTATTTTTGCCAAATTTCATTTAATTGTGGTTCTGATTTGGTTCCTTTCTAATACAAATAAAGTTTATTATTATAAATGCAGTACAATGCCTCCTTGTTTTGCTGACATATTCATGCTTTTTGATCTGTCTTCTATTTATTTTGTATGCCAAATGTTTAATTTCTTGTAAATCATAATCAGTGCTGGATGCTCGAAACAACAGATTTAAGCATCATCAGCTGCTTTATTTCGCTCACAAATTTTGATTTTGAGCTTAAGCATTTAAGCCACTGTTTGTCTATTTGTCTTTCTCACATCAATAGAAGCATGTTAATTTTATCAGTTCGAGAGAAACAATGTCCTCAATATTTGTTCATGTAAAATGTTTATCAGTCATCTACAAGCAGCTATTCTTCTCTTGTTTCAGCTCTGGCGCAGCCTCCAGCTCTTTGCCCTCTAGCTAAATCTCAATCCCCAGCCTGCAGATAATGACAACAGCTGTCCTCGGGGCTTCTGTCCAAACACCCCCCTCCAGCCCCGCCACCAGCCAGACGGTCAGTCGGTCGGTGGGCACGTTGAGGCTGGGCAGGCGTCCATGTGATACACTACGATTTAGGAAAACCCCAGTGGTGGATTTACAGAGGAAAGTTTAAAAAAAAAAAAAAAAAAAAAAGAACAGAAATAACTGGTTTAGGAGCTGAGACATATTTTTCTTATCAGCTTCTTACTCAGCTACTTCCGACAAAACGAGTCAATTTAAATGAGATATTTGTGTTTTGTCTGCTTTCTTCTCACTAAATTGAATTTGGCGTCAGGTATTTGTTGTCAGGTATTTTCATGCACCAATCAGAACTGCACAGCATTAAAATCAAGTCCCACTTCAGATGACATATTTTAGTTGTTTTGTTAATTTGAGTTACTGACTAATACCTGAGGATTTGTTTTTTCAAACTTGATTTAGTCATATACATATTTAATGTTAGAGAAATACATAATATTTGATGCCAAGTTTTCCAAAGCTTTACAGAGCTGCTTAGATTTTTTTATGTTTAACCTTGTTAATTCCTATAACAGATTAACAGCCTTTTTTGACCTTAAGTTATTTTGAAGTTTCACAGTTTTCTGACTCATAGTCCTGCTGTTGCAGATATACTGAAATATACACGAAGTGTTGCAATAGAAAGAGTGAGAAACAGCTACCACACATAACAGAAATTTTGGCTCATGGGAGCAAATAGACAGGTTTATAAAGAAGACAGTTGGATCAAATGACAAAAGTAGAAGGCAGATTTCAACATTTTTTTTTTTTAAATAAAAAATTGTTTATATGGGAAAAGGAGGAAAAATGGAAAAAATAAGGAGGGTAAGTTAATTTGCTTTACATGTTAGGAAAGAAATGAAGTGATGAAGAGGGGTGAGAGATGTCTGCAGTGTTGATAATGTGCCTTGTACAAGCTGAAAGATTCCCTGTAAAGTATCAGTTGAATTCAATCAAAAAATGTCACATGTTGTTCATTGATGACTCTGTCTAATTATCTCAATCTAGCTGATAGAACCAGACCTCAGGGTTTCCCACAAATGTATCTATTTGTGGTAGCCTGCCACAATCAAGACATCTGCTGCCGTGTATTGATTTTATATTTTTGGAGCTTGACCATTAATTAGGAGCATTATTGGAATATGTATACCATTTGGTTATTTATTGTACCTCCTAGACTGCAGAGCATACTCTGGGTACAGACGTAGCAGCAAAATATCAGGCGCAGTAAAAGTCAAACTAAATCGTTTATTGCACTAAATCTAAAAGTTTGCTTTGACTCTGTTTGCAGCAGCTCCTCATCTCATCCATCAATCTGATCTGATCTGAGCTCTGACCAGATCAACAGATCAAATTATCCATCAAGCAACTCAAACTCCCCAAATTGCTGCTGAGAAAAGGAGTTCATGACGAGCTCCACCTGCGCTGCCTTTACAGACTCTGTGTGACACACTACAGAGCTGGTTCAAATTTTTTCTTTATTATCACAGTTATCAGAAGTTCAGCTTTTTAAAAGGTTGGGGTGGACATTCAGCAACACACTGACAAACTGAGAAAAAAAGAGACCCTGACCACCTTTACTAGCTGCTCTGTTGCATGCTTGCTACTCACATTACTAGATGTTTCAGTACAGCAAGAGATATTGCTGTCAGCAGAATTCAACACGTCTTCTTCTGTAGGGCAAAACAATGGATGGCCTCGCAACACACCATCAAAATAAACAGTAACTGGGCAAGTTACAGTGCATTAGCACACTGTCACTGTAGCAACCACCTTGTCCTGCCATAATGACGTGGTCCTTGTCGGAGACGCATCAGGATGGCATTCACATTTATACCACAAAAGATGTGGTCAAATGTGTCCCAGACCACCTCAGCAAGTAGTTTGAATGATTGGATCGGAAATGCGTCTTGGTGGCCATTTAGACCTGCATTTAGCGCTGTGATCAGATCACCTAAGACGCATTATGATGCCAGGTTTAAACAGTGTGTAAGAGATCGATCAGTCCTACCTTTAGCTTGTACTCCTTCTCCTTGGTGACTTTGGTGAGCAGTTTGGCTTTCTGCCTGGTGAGCGCCTCAATCAGAGAGTCACACTGGGCCACAAGACAAGCTTCAAATTCTACGCCGTTCTCCTAAAGCAAAACACAAAACACACAATAAGGGGACAAAAATCATTTTTAATACAATGACATCATAATGTATAGGACACTTTTGCCAAAATAAAGCTACTTTAAGGCATCCCAAAGTCACTCTCATTAAGGGCTTGTAAGTCTGAAATAATCAATAAATTGCCACTGTGACAAAAATAGATCTGTTGTGGTGTCTTCATTTAGCAGCTCAGGGCTGCTTTGTGTTTGTTACTGATATGTTAATTTAGCACCCAGATCTCGTTCTATTTTTATTTCCATCAAACAAACTGTAGTAAACAGTTTAATTAGACAAAAATAATTATCTTTGCCATCTGTTTGTACAACTGCCACCATTTTATCTCAAGACACAGCAGTATAAATCCAGTATACGCAGGCCAATGTATGCGGACAACCAAATAACAGAACCATGGGCATCAAAGTGGTTTGTTGCTATAAAAGACTCGACTTCTCTGCCAGGGTTTTTTACCAGGTTTTACAACCGGGCTGCAAAGATTTGCTCCGATCTAGCCACAAGAGCTGCTAACAGCTGCCGAATTTCAGTATTATGTTGTCCATATTGGATTATCTAGGCTTTTACTTTTGATAGATTTTCTGGAACATGCATCAAATCTAAAGAACTACGTGCATTTAAAAAAATCATACATTTTAGTCCTATGGTCTAAGATAGTCCAAATATATTTAGTAAACACGAACAACTGTCTCCCAAATCCATAAACTAAAGTGCTGAGTCACATTTTTTTTATTCTGGAGCTGCCTCATAGACAATGAATGGTGGAAGAAGTGAGAAAAACCAAAAAACTTGTCAATGACAGATGATGTTTTGACTTTCACTCTGTAGCGTGTATCTCACAACCACAACCTTGTAGCTACCTCGTAGCCTTTCTTAAAGCATCAGGAAACCCCAGTGTTCTGTACTGTAAAACTTACCTTGCCTAACCCTAGAAAAGCTAAAATTAAGCTAAATCATCGTCTGACAACAGGCACTGAATTCTATTGCATTTCAGCCAATGCATTTAGCCTCTCCACACCGACTGTTGTACCTGCCGCTCACTTGTCTTTGGTTAATACTACTCATACTACAAACAGACTATAGATGGAAACCAAAGCACTTCCGATACCAAAATCTTGTCCCATTGCCTAAAGACTTTGCATACATACAGACATCTGTTTATAGTGCTTAACGTTCAAGTGACAGAGCCCTCTAGTAGCTCTAGTGATTATGACAGAAACAAAGGAGGAAGTCAGGTAACATTGCTACAAATCAACAAGGTCCACGTAGCAGGGTGCAAAATTAGCACCATCCAACAGCTAAATGTTGGGAAAATTTGCAAGTGGTTGGTAAAATTTGAACATATACTTGTCCTCTGACTGATGGAAAGAAAAAGTAGGTTGGGGTGGATGGGTTAAAAATAAAAACACTTTATCAAAGGAGACCACCTTAACAGTAAATTTTATTGTTCCCTTACCTTAACCAAGTATTTATTGTCACATGTCACTAAACCTAGCCATCATTTCTTTGCCAGAAGCAAACCTCAATCATAGTAGTGTTGGATAAGAAAATGTACTGTGGGCCTGCGTGCAGTGGTTGGCAGTTAATGCAAGAGGGATCCACAGGGGCATTTTTATCTCTGCGTAGAGCCCACATAATGAGGAGATGAGGTCTTAGATAGTAGTGATTTCCAATCATGCTCCTCTCCACTGTGGGAAACACTTCAGATCTATAAGAGGATGAGTGCTGAAAATCTCTATTTCTCACCCCCACACTTTTCTTTCCCTTTATCCATCCATCTCTCCCCATGCTCTCTGGCTCTCAGACTGAGCAAAGTAGTGCTAAGATTCTTTTTTTTTTTTTAAATACAATCCTCTTCATTTTGCAATAAGACTCTTAATGCCTGTTCACAGTGCTGTGGCTGACAAGATATGACTGTGCAGACAGTGTATGTATGTGTGTTTGAAAAAGTGTGTGTATGACTGGCAGATGCTGCGGAAGAGATCAGCTACACAGCAATGTTGTCTACGGGGAAGACACACGCACACACACACACACACATACACACCCTCGACACATTTGGCTGCTATAGTTTGTTTGAGTTTGGTGATTCGGTGGATTTACCTCCCTGCTGCACAGTGTGAGGAGTCCAAATTTGTCTCTGTGACTGATTTATTTGGAGCTTATTCCCCATTACCAGCAGGACCCCCAAAGCAAAAATGTATTTAGTCTAGAAATACATCAGTGCTGATGTAAATTATGTAAAGACCTCTACATGTGGAGGTAACTGATCAGGCATGGATATCGGTTCTGGTACAATCTTGCACAGCCAGACATTCATGGAGATCCTGAGGCTTTGAAACCACCACTTTAAGAAATGAGTAAAATAAAGAGGTGTGTCCCAGTTCCACCTGCTATACATCAGTAAACTTAAACCATATTATCTTCATAGTATTTTGTAGTTTGTACGTAAGAAAGCAATATGATATACCCGAACAGGAAATTTCATCCATAAAACTATTTTTTTGCTCTCAAAATCCTTCTGATGCTATGCTATTAGAGACCACTCCCCTTACTTTTGTCTTCCAAATACATGAAGGATTTGTTGCTGATGATGTAATGACTAATGCATTTCATTCTATCAAACTAAAAGCTCTCTCGACATTATATGACGTCTTCTATTCTACAGCTGTACAGATAGTTACAGAAGGAATTAAGAAATGTATAAAGAGCATATTTCTCAAAGAATTACTTGTACAGGTGTTATGTACAGTTGTGTTACCTGTATCTGCTGAAGCATGTTCTTGAGTTGAACTAGGAACTCCTTGGCATCTTTAGCTTTATCAGAGACGCCATTCAGGGCCTGGGAGATCTGGCACTGCAGAGACACACAGAAAGAACCACACACAAATATTAAAAAACATAACATGTGACTTAAGTCATCTTAAATACTTTGGCAAGTATTATTATTTACTTCTTAATTACTGCATAAGAAAAATATCAATTTTCAGTCCTATGAAGTTCTCACAAACAATAAAATCTGCTACAATCAACCAGATTGGTCAAATTCTGAATTGACCTCAAGTGACTCCTGAACATGTAAAGATTGTTGAAAAAACAGAATTTATTTTGAATTTCTGACACAGAGCTCTCATGTTGAAGTTACATCCTCCTGTTCATTTTTTACTTTATGGCCCTGTTCTTATTATTATTGGTCTATTAACATGCTGTGCCTTTGCAGCGTTTTTTATGTCCCTGATTTCGAAGCAATAAAATGCACTTTTTAAGTCGCAGGAGTGGGCTACATATTTACTATATGGACTATGTGGAGCCCCTGACTGGACCAGTTGGGAACCACTGCTCTAAAAAATATAATGTATCCATCAGATATTATTGTAACACTGTATGGGTAAGTCTGAATCAGTGCTACTCTCCTCCCAAGGCAAATTGTGCAACCAGTACACCCAGTTACCACTGAGGCTTTTCCTAAGATGTTTGTTATGTAATCATTTAACCCAACAGACCATTCCCCCTGGATGCTCAGATTATGTCTGATCCTAGCCCGGAGCAAAATCAATGGGACCCCCTCTCATAGGCCGAGACTCTGCTTTGTTTTAATAACAGGGATTCACTTTATAATCTAGATTAGGTTTTGATCTAGATAGAGTCTAGAAATCCATGATGAGTGTGTAAACACTGTCACTTGTTAACCTTTCTCTATAGCAGCACTTGAAAACTGAAATAAACAAGGCAGAATTTAACAAACTGACAGGAATTTAAAAAAAAAACAACATTTGGTTGTCTTAATGCACTGATGCCAGTAAATGTGCAGCAAAAACACAAGTGTTACCATTTGCAAAAAACATTACATTACACTCCAATATAAACAATATATATTATATTCAATATAAGCCAAACATTTTGTCAGCAAGTGCTTTAATCTGACTGCTGAGACTAATGCATTTGACACTCTTTTATCCTCACTAAATTGCCACTATTTACTCTCTCCTAAATGGAGCATTTCCCCTAATTTTCTATCTAATTTCCATAAAATAGCCATAGGGGACGTATATTTACAATGTAAAATATTCTCTATATCGCTATCAACAGCTGTTTGTACTGTTGAGATAATTTGCATGTAGAAAGATGAACGCAGCACAGAAAATAACAGTGAACAAGCAGCTAATGTTTAGCGTATCTTGGACCTGCAGCTACTAACACAGATAAAATACTGGTGGTGGGAGCTGCGCAAACTATAAACATGAGTTAATTAACACGTTTAACCTCAGTGGTCCTTCTCTGCATATTTAAAAAACCTCATTTTAAAGGTCTTTAAAGTCCAATACAAATAAACCGCTTCAAAATTAAAGTTAATAGATAAAATAAATTATGCAACTGTGCTTGGACTGTGTGTGTATATGTGCGTGTGTGTGTGTGTGTGTGCATCAGTCACTGGTAAATAAGAAAAGACAGGACAAAGGAAACCCACACACTGTTACACACATGCCAGCCTGTGATGAATCTGCTCCACTGTTGCCACACCCACATTTCCCACCTGCTCCTCTTTCTCTGAACATACACACACACACAAGGCCAGACAGCAATATGAATTGGGCAGACCTCCCTTTTCGTTGCTCCAAATCTTACAGTAAATAACAGCTGTATTTGCTAAGAGCAAAGTGTGATCAATGTGCCGATTCGACTCATACATGTGACTTTTAAAAACATTAGCCACATGCATCATACCAGAGAAACCAGCAACCAGTCTTCTGTCTTAAATCTATAATATAATAATAAAAATAAAGAATAAAAAATGATTCTGTCATCACCAACACTTTATTCATTAATGGTTAAGTGGCACTCAATTTAAGACATGATGATTAGATGTCAGGCACTGTTTTTATTGTTTAATGGGAATCAAAATAATAAATCAATGTCTGTTTCTTTTCTGTACTTTGTAAAAGCCCTTTGGCTTCAGTTGTTGAATGTTTTTGGATGTTTTTTGCGTGGTTTGTGTTTAAGCGAGTAGTTGCTATTCCACTGGCTTTTCAGGATCCAATCGTGGGTGTTTTGTAGTGACTCATCAGTGTGTTTCTAGCGGCTTTTTCAGCTTCAATCATGGGTGTTTCGTAGTGACCCCTCAATGTGTTTCCAGTGGGTTTAAAGGCTCCAGTTGTGGGTGTTTTGTAGTAACTCTTCAGTCAATAGGTTTACATGCAGTTTAGCAGAGCTACGGTTAAAGCTCGATTTGGCCATTTAACTGGACTATTTCCTTGTCCCAGTATACATGCATCGGGGAGAATCGACGGAAGTACCAACAGAAGAATACTGATGGATGTAAGTCTTACTACGCAACAGCAGGTGGAAATATGTCTCCTATCAGCTAGTTGCAACAAACCTATATCATTCAAACAGGCTATTATATAGACCCCATTAAAATCATAACTGTTTATTTACAATAATTTCGGGGTAGAAAAGCGCAACATCATGTACATATAATCAAACAGCGCTGAACAAACTTGACTTTATCGATAGTTTTCAGCTAAAAAAATCAATATCAGTTTAAGTGTAGCCTACGCTATGGTTACACCACTTCACCTAAAACCCTTACTGACAGAGATTTGAAGCTGTTTTATCAAATATCAGACTACACTGAGAAGATCTGAATCCACTGAACAGCAGAGTTACTGGTCTACAGCTACTAGAGGAGCACATATTCAAATATAGTGTACCCTTAAACTGATATTGATTTTTTTAGGTGGCTTAAGTATGTTTTTTTTCTGTGGCCCCATCCAAAGCAGGACATCGCTTAGCTTCCATGCCAGTATTGTGGGACTGTACTTTATTTTTTTTAATAGGAGGGGGTGACTGGGGTGTGACTTAATTTTAAATAAATTTGAAGTCTCTCCTCATTGCTTACATTTTTTTTAAACACCTTTTTTTGAAATAGTCCCTATCCCTAACCACCAAGGGAGGCTGGCATGGCACTAGGAGCACACGCATAACACCTACATGCAAATGTAACCTATCCATGGTTTGCAGAAATGTTCCATGCCTACATTTTTTGACTGGGATGTCACATGTCAATAAAACAAATATTTTTCATATATCTATATAACCATTAAAAAATAGGATTCTGTAAATGATTTAGCATTATACACAATGTAGAAAATTGATGTAGAAAATGATCAATTTAACATATATCAGCATCGATCAGCAAACATTACCTCCCTGTCACTCTTCCTTTACTTATGTTTGCAAGTAAATCTCCCAGTGCACACATACAATGCACTGCATAATCCCCTCTCCACATCTCCACAATAACCACTCCACCCCCACACCACACACACACACACACGCTGATCTTATCCCTGTCCATCCCTCTTCCATGCACGTGCTGTCCGGAGTCAGGAGGAGGGACGTGTGGAGGTCATGGTTCACGAATCAACCCAACCCCTTCTGTGGTGCTTCTCACTGCTCCTCACCAAGAGGCCATCTGGCCCAGCAAGCTGTCTGGCCTGTGAGAGTGAGTGTGTGTGTTTGCATGCCAAGATGCTAACAAGGGGATGACGGATGTGCCATACGCGGGCTGTCCTGGCACATCCCCTCCCCTCTCATTTGTTCTGTCTGGTTCTACATTCATTTAGCTACAGCACTGATCATCAGGTCAAAGTTCTGAGCTATACATCCACCCACCTGCCTGACTGCCTGTCTGCTCCTTCATTCACCATAGTGGACCTCTTTCATTCATTCATTGATTTTCTTCAGCAATTAGTTCTTTTTCAGAGCGATGGAGAGCTGGAGTCTATCTCAGCAAGCATTGTGTGGAAGGCAGGCAATGAGGGGATTTGTCAGAGAGGCCACACTTTTCTCTTTTCGTTATCTAACCAGGTAAAGTCTAACTGACATTTAAGTCTCTTTTCCAAGAGAGAACTGGACAAAAAAGAAGCTTTAACATTGTTAAAAAAAACCAATACAAACGACAAAAACAGAATACAACAGCCATATTACTAATCTGAATTTGCAAATATGTGAGGAAGGAAATATAACAACATCTGGAGCACATTTTTTTAACAAAAATGTTGATAACAACATATTTCATGCCCTTTCTGCCAAAATATCTGCTCCTGAAATACATTGTCTTCTCTTTGCAACTAAAACATGATTAACATTATTATGCTGAAGTTTAAGCACTCAAAGCATTCTGTTAAAAAGAGAGATTAGATATTAACACAAACCACAGTCTTTTCATTAACCTTAAGCAAAATGTTTTTGTTACCTAAAGCCAACCCCAGACTGGAGTCTGGAGGTGAACATGGTATCCATTTATCTTAATGTTTCCATAGCTACCACCGAGACACTCAAATCTATGCCTTATAGGAAATACACTTAACCCGTCTGGAACAACAAGCAGCTTTTAACTGTAGGGCGGCACAACTAAACACTGCGCCACATTTGCTTACGAACTCACTCATTCATTTATTTGTTCATTTGACCTCATCTTTATACTCTCCTCTGGTGTTATTTTGGAAACCCTGCTGCAGTAGTCTGTAGTCCTTTTCACACAGACATTGTGCTATAGGGCCACTACAAAATCCCTTCTTTACACCAGCTTTGCATTTTTACACAAAACCTGGCTAATGTGTCCTAAACACTGGACTTACAAACATGTCACATAAACTAGTGATGAATATGACAGTTACCTTTTGCTTCAGCCTCAACATTTGCTGTGTTTTTCTTATCTTAACTGTATACTATACCTTACTATTGCCATGTGCTACTACAGAACCGCACTACCATCATAGGCATATCTACTGTAGTAAGAGCTCTCTGTATCAGCCCTGGGACTGGACTATCATTTCACTGCTGTGTGTTTTTGTTTTATTCTTATGTTTTATTCTTTATTCCCTTGTGTGTCTGTGTAAGCTACTGCTGCCTAAATTCAGGATTAATGAAGTATCTGTTTAGGAACACATAACCTATTGTTAGATACTTTACGAATAGCTTAGTATAACTGCTTAACAGATATTCAGACCATCCCGCTACAGTGTCTTCACCAACTGCTCATGTGCTTAAATTAACAAGCTGCAATTAAGCAGCTGGTAAAATAGATCACAGCACTGACCACAATGCAGTCAGATATCATCAGATTGAAGCTTTTGACTTGTTTATTTGTTAAAACTGAAGAGGCAAAGTCTCCATCATCACACAGCTGTTTGGGTTTTTTTTGCAGGAAAACATGTGCTGTCAAATTATCCCTAAATGGGTTTTTTACTCCTATAACCAACTTATGGCTTTTTGTTGTTGTTTCTTTAGTCTGTCTTTGGGTAACACAAACTAGGAGGTCATGTTGCAAATTGTGCCTTTTTTGGGGGGATTGACATTTACTTTTATTGAAAAAAAAACATTCTCAGCTGATTCCTTCTAAAAAAAAAAAATGCCCTCAAAAAAAGAAAAAAATGTGAAAACCTTTTTGTAAGAATCAATATTTAAAGGTTTTAAAATGCCAGTTCATGAAACACCTCTTCATACTAAGCCTGAATACACTGTCATCCCATTATTCAGGTCTAAATTTGGCTACAGTCACGATGCGTCAACCTACAGTAGAGCCCAGTAAAACTGTGTGTAACAGTGTTGAAATGTGACAAGTCTGCCCTGCAGGAAGTGAGCCTCTGAAGAGATTTGGAACAAAAGAGAAACAGAGAAACATGAGAAAATCATGCAGAGGAAAATGAAATTGAAAGTGAAAAACAACAAGGGAAGATCAGAAATAGGATTCATCTCAGCGAGGCTTGACGCACCTGCAGAACAGAACTATACATTCAGAAAAAACAATTTCTTCCTTCCTTTGTCTCTTTTGTTCTCCTCTCCTTGACCTTTTTCAGCTTTTATTACTTCTCTAAACGAGTGTCATTTTTCTTTTTCCCCACTGTCAGCACCCTTCAGCACTCCTTTCACAGACAAGTGCTATTATCTCATTATCTTATTATAGGAGCGATGGAGGACCATTTATTCGGTCTGTGACATTCAGAGAGACCAGTGACATTCGTGGAGGCACAGCTGTGTTGGTTCGCTGATGTGTTTCAGCTCAGCAAACTGCAGTATGCAGGGGAGGAGGCCGTAAATCTGATTCAGGAGGTGAACTGCTTATAGTAATAAAAAGGCAGCTAACTGGAGAGGAGGAAGAGTGTTTAAACTTCACAAGAGTGACTTCTGATCTGAGACATGCTCCCTCAAAAACAAACTCAGTGTTGCAATATAAAAATGATTGCTATTGTTGTTAGATGGCAACTGACAGCATGCATTTATTAATGACAGTAGCTTTATTGTTTACTGTAAAGGACGATGATGATGATCATGATCTCATTAGCCTTCAAACCAACAAAAATGGCCGCAAAAATGGATGTGATGTTAAGGGTTTGAAGAGGGCAATAAATCAAATATTCAGCAAAAAGATCCCAGACTGTAAACAGTCTATGACCGCGATCCTACGTTTTGTTGTGTGGTAATGTAGACTACATCACAGCACCACAATAACATCTCTGTCTTCCATGAATAATGTACTTTCGGTTCGTGAAGTGTCACATGCCTCTACCATACAGTTCATAGCAGGAGGCTGTGGTGAATAAAGCATATACGCTAGACCCCGGGGGTCACTTCCTGCTTCTCGAAATTAGCTTCAGGCAACCAAAACTCTTTGGTCAAGGGGTTATAATTTTGGTTACTTATTGAAAAAGTAAACTTCCTGTCTTGTTCTTTAAAGTGACTTTGTGAATATTTGTCCAAGACGACAAAAAACATCCATGTGAAATTAATAAGATACAGCCATGGCTGGTTTTGACACCACACTATGAGAAGCAGCTGAGTATCTCAGAAAAAAACAAAAACCGTGTAAAATAGATACCATAGGAAATATAATACATATATTAGGTAAACTAACACAGTTGGATTTCATTTTTTCATTTTTTTCATGTGCCTGATGAAGCCTGTGGCAAAACGCATTGTTCGCACAGTTGCACTTGTGAATAAATGCATTTATGAAGAACTCACTTATGTTTTTTTGCCATTGTATGGGTCCTGCTGTTGTCAGCACCAATGAAGGCTGAATCAACTGAATGATCAACTGAATGCTGAATGATGAACAATGTGTTATGCGTGTTCGAGGAAGACTTTTATCAGATGTGACCAGACTGTTGACTTAACAGTGCCACTGCAGATATTTTAACAGAATGAGCCCGAGAACCTCTTAACCAGATCTATTTATACTGTAGAGCCCCTTTCACGCAAGAACTGCAAACATGAATTTTCCAGACATTACCCTGAGGTTCGGTTCAGTTCGATCGAACATTAAACAGAATTTGTCTTGCGAGTTTGTTAGCTGAAAGTCAGTGTAATATCCGATTGAACCCATGTGTAAATTGAGCAGGTAATTGTCCAGAGAATTCACAGCAAGTGAGTGGGCATGATGACTGAGGCTCACAGAGAACCTGAAGAAGAAGGGTCATTTACATAAAGATGGCAACAAAAATGCTGAGCTGGAGACGTGACGAGATTCTGAAACTTCTGTCAGTAAAGGGACATGCATAGACAGTTAATCATTGAACAGAATAAAGTCAAATGGTCGTATTTTTTACCCAGGCTGAGATCAGTTTTCAACCATCAGACAAGATTTTGATGAATGACTTTGAGTAAATCATGTGGAAAAATTTTCAAATCACTAATGTAACTTTACTAGATCACCAATTAGAGATCATGTTCAAGTTTTAAATGGGCATGCATACACTCTCTCAAAAAGACTCTTTGCTATAAAAGTTAACTTGTGTTCAGTCACTTTTGGAATCTTTGTTAATGCTGTAGAGAGACCATGGTGCTGAGTAATCTCTTGAGGAGGATGTGGGTTACTGTGACCCACTGGAGAACAATAGGCAGCTCTTATGTGTTTGGCTGTCAGCCGGGAAATGGTTGATGGTGGTGTTGACCTTGTCAGAATTATGCCCAGGGGACAGGGAGAGGAGCAGGCAGACGAGGGGCTCGTTTACCTCCCACCGCCCCCTTTATTTCTTCTCATTTGCATTTATAAACCTTTGGGTCCTCCTCTATCTCTGTTGACCCTCAACCCTTACTTTCTTCCTCTTGGTTCTGATATTTTCAACATCTCTAAACCTGACCATCTCCCAAATAAGTACTACATAGGGTTTTGTGAATCAATAGTGCATTACTTAGTGAGTGTGGCAGGAACTGCTCACTCTAATCACCTCCTTGCCTTACAAAGCTCTGCACAATGGCACACTGACAATTTTGTGATGAAGAGAGCAGCCTAGAATGAATCCACTTTTCACTTAAGAAAACTGACTTCCTTACACAGAAGCATAAAGCTCATTAAACCTAATAGCAAATTTGGTTAACATGCTGCTCTGGTCCTTGAAGATCCACTGCCCAGGGCAAGAGAAAAAATATTATCACATGAAGATGCAAAAAGAATCAGTGGCAGATTGCACGGTGAACTTGGCTACAACTGAGATCCAGTTCCAAATATATCACAGAAGATGCAGTTGCCTCCACAATCTCCACTCTCCACTGTGTCATGGTGAACACTCACAGTTCTGTGTTTGGCAATCATCTTCACTATATCTATGTGTAAAAATCTTATTTTTTCATGTTGTTCACATTTAAATTTTCTAATTTACATGATAAACCATGAAGAACATCAATATGCCTTTGAAAGGGGCCTGATCATATCCTCATGTACTGGTAAAAATGCAGAAAAAAGCTCAAAACACAAGTCTGTGTATCATTGTTTGCACCTCTTAGTACCCTGCAGAGACAGGGAAAATCAGTAATCATAGGTAATCTACAATGATTGTACCAGAACTATTTTTGAATAAAAGCCTTTAACAAAATCAACAATTGTCTAATCTAATTCGCCCAACAACCACATCTGTGCTTGTGCTGCCAAAGCTGTAATTGCTATACAAACTGAAATATATATAATTAAAACATAACTTTATACTGTATATAGTAACTGTACTCCACCGGAACAACCAGTCTTTCCCTCCCTGAGTCTAGTCAGCCAGCTGTGTTACAGTATTAGTGTTTCACATCTGGTGGAGGTCAAATTCAATCTCCTTTCCCCTTACTTTTCTTCATCCTCTCATCCACCATCGCCCAGCCTCCCAATCCTCTGCTGCTCTGGTACACAGCCATTTCAAGGCTAATACAATATACTGTACTTGCCTATGTCACATTTACCTAAATATACCACACCAAGTCAAACCATGCAGTGAGGATTTGAGTTTCCATTTCTAGTTAGAGCACACTGAATTATGCCAAGTTGTGCCACATCTCCGGAGTTGTGCCAAAGCATGCCCAACCACCTCCAAGGGGTTTGCGGTGACATCAGATTGGCTTCATCACCATTATTCATCATCAACATTCAGTGATGATTCAGCGACATGTTTAAATAGCCTCTGCTGCTATTGCAAGACATAGCAGATACTAGATCAGTTTCAACTGTGTCGCAAAAATGCAAAGAGAAAAGATCATTGTAAACGCTTTGTCTGCAGATAAAACACAGGTCCTGCTTGATGTTCAGAGCAAGAAGAGCATGTCTACAGGCACGAAATGGGCATCTGGCATACTTTTCTGCAATGTCGAGAGAAAATATAAAAACTCCAACAACAACAAAAACAATGTGCTTTTAGTGTAATATGATGTTCAAATGGTGATTTGACTGGGACAGGAATAGCATGTAGGAGTAACAGCAGATACATGATGTACATTTCTTTGTGTTATTTGTTTTACAAATAACCATATTTGACATTCCGACATACAGACCAACATTTGCACCGCCAGCATAACTAAAAAAAAAAGCAACTTGAGTTGTGCAAGTGTCGCTAACCCAAAAAAACAACATGTGGAGCAGAAGTTATTCTCCATACAGAGCAGAAAGCCTTGATACTATTAAAACTACTACTTGAAGCCTTTTAACCATCTATATGTAAACCATCAATATTTAAAGCTGAGGTTCAGCACTTAAATATATCCGGTGCAGCTGTGCAAAAGCCGGCTTCATCTCCATGAGTGAGCATCTGTTACATACTGGTAAACTTCAAAACTGCCTGACTGTTATGAACCGTCACATACATTACTAATACATCACTGTATAATGTGAAGCTCAAGTTCAACTTTATGTTCCTTTATTTATCAATAAATCAAAAAGCAAGTCCCTGCAAAGAGAGACAAAGCGACTTCAAATGCTTCAACTTCTGCTCACTATGATGAGCCCCTTCACAGTTTGTCACCCCACCAGAGCACAACACTGTCACATCCTCTCCTGAGAAATAGATTCCTCCCCAGTCGTCTTAGATAAACCGTAGCATGGATCAGTGGCTACAGCCAGAACTGCCTGAATGGGCTCCAGGAGGAAGGAGGAAGCCTCGTTTTATCACCCTGACTGTTCCTCGTGGGAGTTAGCTTTTGAGGAGAGAGCGCCAAGGCAACAAAAGTGCTGCAGAGCAAAGAACAGCTCCTCTAATCAATAATTGATCAGGACATCTTACATATTAATAAATGCAGAGGGTAGGTGGATTGCCAAGGGCATAATTGTCATAAAACAAGTGCAAATTATGTTTGTTGAAGATGATAAATCTATTACAGACTATCATGGGACACTGTAGATGTTTCTGCGTTAAGATTTCAAAATGCTAACAGACTCTTCACTGCTCCACACTCCACACAGCAAATGTTACAGAAGCTGACAAATGCATAGAAGCTGGCATAAGACTCATGTATAAACATATAATCTGCTGTTTAATTTATTGGTCTTCCTAATGAATGAGCAGTTGCTTGTAACCATGGTAACAATGCTCATTGTTCCACTATAGGATGGCCACTCTCTCCTCACAGGTCTGGCTTCAACACTGGTTTTGTTACCAAAAATAGATCACTCACAGACACTCACATACACACATACATACACACACACACACACACACACACACACACACACACACACACAGTACCATAATACTGGGTTAACTACAGTTACAAACACACAGCTTTTCTGCAGAGCATGCCTGCTGTGTTGCAGCCAGAAGAGAGGAAGTGTAGTAGAGTGTGCATTAACCTACATTCAATGCACAAGTCCAGAAGCACAGCCTTGAGTTACTGTGTGCCAGGGTGTGTGTGTGTGTGTGTGTGTGTGTGTGTGTGTGTGTGTGTGTGTGCGCGCACTCTATGTACTCATGACATTGTGAGGACGAAAATCTGTTAACACAGTCATATTATAGGGACTGAGCTCCCATGTGGGGACATAAATCCGGTCACCACAAGGTTAACCATTTATTTTAGGGTTAAGACTTGGTTTTTAGGATTAAGGTTAGAATTAAAATTAGGTTTTACATCCTACGTCCTCTTACAAGAGCACTCCACCTCTCTAGCATGAAACTTCTATGACATTGTCTAACAAGTGATAAACGATTTTTTTTAATTAAAGTATCAACACTGATACAACATTGTCTTTATCATTCCATGCATTCCTTTTCCTTGTCAAAACATAGTGCCTAGGTTACCCGCAGCACAAATCGACTTGCCATGGATGTTTAAAGAAAACTGAATACAACGTTGGAGGCGGGGCCCGTTTCATTCCAATGAACTGACGCAAGAGGCCAAATAAGCTCAATTTCCGCTGTACAAAATTCCCCAGATCTTCCACAGCGTGGGGCCAAACAGACCGGCACATGCAGGGACATCGAAAAATATCATGCAACTGTCACCGGCATCGCTCAGCAATATACCACACAGACAGTGAATGCTCATGAATATTTTGTGCTTCAAATCTTTGTGTGGAAGTCTTGGCTACACTCTACATCATTTTTCACCATTTTCCTCTTTCTCTCCTACAGCACATTTCCTTCCCCCAAAAGGGACACAGAATTGGCAATGACACAATGCCGGTCTAGTCTATGGCTTGGAGCCAAAGCTTTACCTGTTATCTTCTATCTACTTTAAGGCATGGGAGGAAAATAATTTAAAGATCAGTGTTTTTGGATTTATTGTTAGTGCAACCAAATAGACAGCAATTCTTCAGCTTGTGTTATTAATTTAAACCACTTTGTTTAAAGTAGAGATTTGGAAATATGATTCAACATCTTCTGTAAATGCTGAAAAAGGGGGTTATGTGATGAGAGCCTTCTCTGGATGCCCATCTGATGTATAGCGCAAGCACACTTTAGACTTACGCCCCCTGAGGGTCCAACTTTCACCAAACAAGCGATTAACTTCTGCTTAAGCGCTCTGCTAACTTACAGGGAATAAGAATGATTTAATCATCAGGCTCAAACTAGACTTTAAAGATGTGCTAGGATCAAATGTATAAAATCTCACTAGTCATTTCACAGCGGTTGTGATTTTCAAAAAAATGTATCCACTGATTTACAGATGTCTCTTTTACAATGCATGTATAAGGTGAAATAGTCTTTTGGGGGCAAATTGCATCTCATGATGGTCCCGAAAGTTGTATTTCCATATTTGGACACTGTGTCAAATTGGCTTCAAAGCCTGCCACTGTTCCTGGGGGCTTGGAGAGTACGGTTTGAGATTCAGATGTGTTATTATAGTAGAGCCTAATGTAGCTTCAAGCCAACAGTTTCATGCAGAGATGACGAATGGTCTATAGAGATTTAATAAGCTCACTCCTTTCTGACTCCAAACCCCCTCTGCCCTTCTCAAATCAAAAAAATCCTCTGTTTCAAACAGTTACTGAATACTCTGAAAGAAGAAAATGTATTCCGCATTCATGTTTGAACCTAATAAGAGACTTTGATAGGCTGATAAATGGAAGTAGGACAAAAGCATTTATTGGCCTGAGACTGAAAGTCAAAACAATGTCCTCATAAGTACTGGGCTAGATATTAGTGTGTGTTTCTGTGTGTGTTGCTGGGCCTGAGGTAACAGGCGAGTAAGCCTGACCTGTCATGGTCGGCGAGCTGCCATCTGGAATGAGGTTAGTCAGGCACAGCCAGTCGGCGCAGTTGAGCACTCGCACTAAATTACCTCGGTAACAGCGTCTCGGAGAGATGAAAGCACCTATTTTTGCTGATAAAATTGTAGTAATTTCTTGTAATGCAGCCTGAGGCTCTGAATTCAATTTCAAAGAACATATTAGATATCAGATGCTCCACGTTACACGAAATAGGTACAGTGTTTTCATCTAGTGTGCTTATTAAGATATGACATGAGGTTTGTCTAATATGTACAAGTCATCATTAAAACTCAAACACACTGTAGCATAAAATGAGAATGATAAACTCTATCTGTAGGAGATAGCAGCTGATGGGGATGGTTATTACTGTAGCATGAGTCATTTTCCAAACTCGCTTTCTGACCTGTAGTCTGACTGAGATCAAAAGCTGCTTTTATATCACAGCCTTCCTCCTACTGTGTCTTAAAAAAGAAAAAAGCATGAGTGGATTCACAACTCTCAGGCTAATCAGAAATACTACTCTCTTCCCACTCATGTATTGAAACAATGTGATTCTGTGGTGCTCAAATACATAGATGTATTATAGATCTAGCCAATATTCAGCTATAAACAGTGAGTTTGTGATCCACATAAAAGCTTGCTGTGCAGAAATAAATCACATCACAGATCACAACAAACAGGCAGCAGGCAGCTCAGACAGTAACATGCTTGTCAAAATGTTTTGTCAGGGTCTCGGTGGACAGGAAACAAGCGAGACTAAATGTTTACTGTCAATATTAAATGATGTAACACGAGAGGAAGCGACAACTCTTGCGCCTGGAAACTAAATCTGATTTCATTGTATACACTGGAGAAACACACGCAAATGTAAATGATTCATATCTAAAATACCACATGTGTAAATGCTACTGTGGAAACGGGACATACAGTGTTATCTTTGTCATGATCATTTATTTTCTTTCCTCATGACTGATGGCAAAAATGTGTCATTGATCTCAAGTCAGTGAATCTGGTGTTTCCCAGTATAAACAATAGTTGGTACAAACCAGCCTTTCTGCCACCCAAACTGTGCTGATGGCAGTTGTGACTCATGCTACTATAAGAGAATAAATCGACATCATCTACCCACTGACCAACTGGTGTCCTCACTACCACACACTCTTGGTTGTTCCGCATTAAAAAGTTAAGTCCTTTAAGATATTTAGTGCTAATTTGTCACTTACATGGTATCTTAACGCCTCCATCTTTACTGGACATCTGTCTTGAACACATGAGATGAAATTTCAGTGAACTTGCTGACAAATCTTATTGTATATATAAATTATTTAAAAATCTGAGAGTGCACCAACTGACATGAAATTATATTCTTGACCAGTGGACTAGTAACCTAACAGAGTCCAAAAATGCAATTGTGAGCTCAACTTCTACTGTGAGATTTAAGTCCATAAATTATCTTGAACATCAAGTGAGACCAGCAGCTGACAAACCAGCAAACTACTGTGTTGGCATTGGGCAATGGTATATATGTTGGCAGAAAATATAATTATGTTTGCTTCAACACTTCATGGCTTTTGTGTCTTATAAACCAAAATTGTAAAAAAAAAAAAAATCTTTTTATTATTGTGTGTCCCCTCTCTAAGTTTGGATGTTTTAGCAGGTCTGTGAACTTAGTGAAGGCTGAACTCATCATGAGTCATTTTTTCACTCAGAGGCAGTTTGAGGAATTTAAGTCATGGGATGATAACTGACCTTCCAATCCAATCACATCTGATCAGATCAATGAATGAGGGAGGCAAGAGGCAAGTGAAAGCAAACTGTTTGACCATTAAATTTAACTTTCACTGTGCCTGCTGCAGTGAGTACTTTCTTTTCCAAGTCATAACGACTACAATAAAATTTGTGGACTGAAATAAACCAGAAAGAAGACGTGTTACCATCTTTTACAAGTCAGTATCGGAGCAGAATGATCCCATATACTGTATGAAGGATAAATTATTCAAAAAACCTAAAGCAATCAAAGGAAATGAAACATGATCATCAATAGGTACCTGAGGTGTTAACAGACTTGAAGCATGTGGAAGGAACAATATGGGAAGTTGAATGTCAACTCATGTTTTGGAAATGAGAGCAGCAGCTTTGTTTTGCAGTCTAAAGCAGCAGACAATAACAGTTCACTGAAAATGTTCAGAAAGTTGAGCACAAATCCCAGCAGAACAACATGAAGATAATCCAGGTGACAGCAGGGAGTGAAAGGAGAGACATGTTTCTAAGTGGCCTCCTGTCGGTGCAACTCAAAATACCGAGGGAGCAATTAAATTTTGGTGCTGTATACAGATCCCACATCATTCCTCACTCTAATGGTCCAATCTTTGAGGTGCATACATTTTTTAAAAGGGCAAAGGAAAAGATAGACTAACATCTTGAGAAAAAGGGGATTTATTTTGATTAAGTCTTATCTGCTAACATGCAGAAAGACACAAAGCCTACACTTGCCAACAGGAGAGGCAGATATGTTGACTCACATATTGTTTAATCAGCCAAAGTAAAGGTGTTATTTCCAGGAGGGAGATGTGAAAGGTGTTTATGAGAAGTCAGTGTGCACCATACCTCTGGGGATGTCTCAGTCCCAGTGCTATATGCTGAAATCTTCAAAAAGTACTGATACACACAATGAAATAGTTCAACCACGTTTTATTTCACATTGGTGAATAAGCAGCCTGTCCTTGAAAAGCATGCTCTAGTGTCTGTGTCACAGCAGATGAGGACAAGGGACCGGTAGCATCAATAGGTTTGCCTGCTGCACGCCCACTCTGTAAACAAATGAGGCTTAAAAATCTCTGCAGGGCTGTCTCTGCCTTCTGCCATGTTTTCATTGACGCACAACAAACCCATGTAATATGCTGCACTTGTGTCTGGGAGGCTTTTGCAGACTTTGGTTGATGTTGGTAAGTATACAAAACACAGTAATATATGACAGTTATCATGCCATTTAAAATTTCTTCTGCACCCCAGTGTGGTAACAACCCTGGTGACTGCCTGCCCGCAAGAGCGTTTCCCCAAAATATAAATCATTTTTAAAAGCGGCTGCTGCCACCATAGTCCGCGGCTGTGATGCTAGGCAAGTGCTCAGGTGAACACTGGCAGAGGAACAGGCTAGCTTTTAGCTGCACTGTTGCTTCCTTTCCTATTTGACTGGCCAAACCCAGGTGGCAACCGGCAAAAGTTCAACAAGGTGAACTCACGAGGGAAGAGCAAAAACTGTGCACGAGCACATGGGCAGCGACCACTTCATACTTCAAAACTGTTTCCCCTCTGCTGTCTTTATCTCATTTAAAATTCTGGAGGCAGGGAATTACCGTGCAGTGGTGTGAAAGCTCCTTAACACTAATTAACAGGAATTTTATTGTGGTTTATTATGAAACCAGTAACTGTTTCATCCCTAAGCTGTAAGGAAGTGAGTGCTGTTTGGGGCATTGTTCATACCTTAAAAGATTAGTGCAATTAGTGATTCCAAGAAACACTAATTGATACTTTAGGTTAATTTTCTTTGACATGTTAATGGAACAAAACATCAATTACCAGCTTCAGTTCACAAATAGCATTGCTGTCCACCATAAATGCTTTAAGACAAGTGTTAAAATGAGAAAAAAGTTAATTCGCTCCCATTTAAAATCTAAAATGGTCTTAAGATGCCAGTGCAAACACACAGCAAGGCACCCAGCAACTCTGCATTTGTGGTTTTTAATATTTAACTCACAGCAGTGCCAGAGCTAGCTGTTCTTAACTGAACTGAGCTAGGTCACACATACACACACGTGTGGACACACATATGTGTGTATAGGCTATGTGTTTTCTGCTTGACTGATCAGAGGAAACTGGATCAGTGTGTCTTACTCTGCATTTCCTCAGCAAAAGTTCATAGTTCATCCGCTTCACTTATGCTTATTTATGCCTTCCGAGAGTGGTGTGTGTGTGTGTGTGTGTGTGTGTGTGTGTGTGTGTGTGTGTGTGTGTGTGTGTGTGTGTGTGTGTGTGTGTGTGTGTCAGAGGGGAAAGTCACCCCAGGCTACTCAATAATGCACTTAGTGTTTGGTTTATAACAAATACAAGGATGATCCAATGGTCTCTCCTTGATATCACAGTGCATTAGTTAATTATCAAAAGGATTCATAAAGCAGAAAACAAACACTCATACATATGTTCAAAAATGCTGCAAAAGTTTGCAGAAACATACATAGCTTAACTATAAATGCATATGCAAAAACACAAACACACACTAATGTAAGGAATTTAACATAGCATTACACAGTCAACAACCCAATGTTACACAAACATGTGCACACAAACCAAATACAAAACCATCCTTTGTTGAATCATGGCAGCCATTCCTCAATGTGAATTAGCAGTACAACATCATGATATCAGTGCATAAGCAAGCCATAGTTGATGAATATTATTTACATCTAAAAAGACAACATTTAGCCTATAACATGAAAAATGCCAAGCAATCACCCCACTACAGTGGCCTGGAAGGGTCTTAAAACTCTAACAGCAGAGAATTATTCCTTTAAAAGAACTGTCCAGTATGTGAGATTTTAAAAAATCTCCTATTTTACCAACTGACCAAATAGTTAATTGGTTTTACTTACAAAAATTAATCTCAAGTTTTAATCAGGAACAATTTGCAGTGTAATATGAGAATAAGAATAGAACAGGGGGAGGATATCTGGAATTAGCCAAAGCTAGGCAATTACCTCCATATCAAGATCAATTAGGATTACTCTACAGAACCATATATTAAACATAATTTAGAGAGAAGACCAAGGTGTTTGAGTGCTCATTTAAGAGCTTCTCTCTTACCCCCAACACTTCAGGTGGGAAGATATAAATGTGTGTCTGCAGTCTTTGAAGTATGTGTTTTTTTGTGAACTAAGGAGTCTTCTATTGGAAAAAATAATAAGAATTTTAATTTGTTTTGGTGAAAATGTCTTTTCGTTCTGGCAACATTGCTGCTATGTAATCATTATAGTTATAGCGATTATGCAATTTACTGGCGCCTGCTAATACAATCAACTGATATAAGCTTATCACAACTCATTGTTTTCCAGTTTGTTTGGCATAAAATATCAGCCAATAAGTGCCAAGCAACAATAGAAAAGAAATGTAAAAGGCTACATATTCATATATATTCATGTACGTATTCTGTCTATCAGAGGGCAAGATTATTTTTTTAGCTGTATAATGTCTGGTGCAGTGCTTAGTCGGATTTTTCTGCCTGTGTTACTGCTGCTCACAGCTATCTCAACAACTGCTCATACAAAAAAAAGTTTTGAGTACTACGCCTACTGCTGCCAAGATTCCAAGATAGGTTGAAAAGTAAAGCAAGACCGTTTTTGCCTGGGGCCCAAAAATCACTCAGTGTGTGTTACTGTAAATCAGTATTTGTTATGTGAACATCTTTGTTGTCTAGTATCTTGTAAGCGAAAACATGCTCTGCATTGATAGATCCGTTTTTGTTTGTTCAGGAAAGCTTCCACTTAATACCCAATATCTTATTTCTGAAAAAATTAACTTTTGGTGCACAGAAGAAGCAGCATTTTATTTTGAAAAAATAGAAAGAGAAAAATGTGAAGGATACTAAGATGCTGCAATACCCACTTAAAAACAGAATGAAGAAAATGAGGAAGAGAGTGCTGCCCACCAAAATAAGAGTCAGCTCTGCAGTGCTGACCTCACTGAGTGACACTTGAAAAACTCAACAGCCATTTCAGCTCTGCAACATGATGCTTTGGAGCCTGTTCAAGTGCAGACTGAGAGAAAAAAAGACCGGCAGTCATCGATCTCCCTCAACATGAAGGACACCATATTAACTAAGTGGCGGCCATCTCTTATTCATGCGCTGCTCATTACTTATCAACGCCCTCTCACTCCTGTACTCTGATGGGATTTTCACGGTCCATTTATGGGACAGGGTGATAGAGGGAAAGATGGAGGAAGGGTTGGGAGGAAGAGGGGGGTAAACGAAGGGGGGAGGAGAGAATACATATGGGATGGAGAGGTAAACGGAGGCAGATGTACAGAGAAGGTGAATAATGACAATAAGTCAGAGAAGGAGGCGCAAGAGGCTGAAGCGTGTGACAGATAAATGACTGGAGGCTTCCAATCACGCAGAAAACAAGAGCGACAGACAGAGATTGGTCCCAATGACCCACTTAGAAGGAGACAGACAAAAATGGCTTTTAATTTACACTTATGAAGTCTGGGTGTGATGATCATGATGATAATGGCCTTATGAAATGCTGTATTAAACACAGGAAGTAGTCTGATTCAAGAATGGGCTTGTATAAAATCAAACACTGGTCCTGCAGCCTCTTCAATACTATTGATTTTCTTTTAACCCTTTTGATTTCTGCCCACGGGGCCTTTTTTCCAACAGAATCTTGTAATTAATATGGTAATGATATTGTTGAAATACTGTTAAAATGCTACACGAATCACCACTCATTCAATCAATTTTCAGTTTTATAAGTTTTACATTTTAACAGCAGAGTCAGATCACATTGTAACCTGAGAGGACTGAACTTGAGTTGACCCCAACCCCCCCGCAGACTTTTAGATTAATGAAAGAGTCATTAAAATATGAATTAATTCATAAATCACTTTAATCATCCTTTAATGAAACAAGCAGGAGGATTTTTGGCAGGCATAGGGGGAGAGTTGAGAAGGGATGAGGTTGGATGGCAAAATGTGGCGTTATCCCCAGGTTTCAGCCAAATTGTGTTCCCTTAAACTCAACAACGAAGTAATTATACTTTGTGTGCATATGTCATGAATGTCACAAAGCATGGGATGATGTGAAAATTTCATGCCCTGATCTTGCTGGCCAAATAATTGCAATTTCCAATATTATACTGATAATCATTAAAATATGCTTTAACTCTTAAAATTGCACTAAACCATACTGGAATCACTTAACCTTACATTTTGTTAAGAAACAACAATGTATGCAGGAATTTATTGCATCTCAGATAGATAGATACATCTGTTTTTAGTGAACATCCTGCCAAACTGTATACCAGTGTAGAACACTGCTCAAGAATAATTTTTCAAGGCCAACAAAAAACAAAACCGATTGTGTTTTGACATGAAGCGTCAGTGGGTTTCGACTGGCTTTTTAGGCTCCAAACATGGGTGTTTGTAGCAGCCCGTCTGTGGGGACATTGCAACAAAGAGTGGTTTGTTTTTTTTGTTTGTTTGTTTGTTTGTTATTGAAACATTGCTGCTTTTCTGTGCCCTGAAAAAGCGAGTATTTTAAGAGTAAACATCTTTTCCTAACCATAACCAAGTGGTTTTTGTGCCTAAACCTAACCACGTTAACAACAGTGTTAACAGAAATCTCTTGATAGAATCATTTACTGTCCCATCCCTAAATGTAACTACCCTTCAAATAATATAAGCCAAATACAGAGTACTGCATATACATTTCCAAATGAAACCAATTCAACATTTTCAGACATTATACAACAAAATTCATATGTACTGAATGATATTGAAGAAATTGGAATAAGTACAAACAAAATAATTCATCCTAACCTCATCTTTGATCACACTAGAGGTAAACGAGTCCAGTTTTTGATCATCTGTAAACCAGAATGCTTAAGTGTTTTGTCCAGCCATTTAATGGAAAATTGAGGCTATAAAATCATCAAAGCATTCACAGTAAAGACTATAAGGGGAAACGTTACATCACTTATAAATCAATTGGTTTATAACCTGAACAGCCTATTTTTTAATCTGCCAACCCTTCAACCAGTACAGAAGAGAAAATAATTAAGCAAGGTATTAAGCATTTGATTTAGGGCCATTTTTTTGTTTAATATGCAATGGTGGAGGAAAAACAGAGATTTTGTAAATTGCACAATCCAATCATAAAGTGCCCCATTACAAGGAAAAGTCCAGCATACAAAAATCTGCTTAACTTAAAGTACTCATGTAAAATGAACCCATATTTCTTCAAGCTTAAATGAAAGCGTATGAGTCTTCTTCCTGTCCTGATCCTGCCTGAGGAACTACACTAAACTCGTCTTCCCACACTAACAGTCACAACTGACATCACACACTCAGTGGGCTAGCAATGCATGAAACAGCAACACAAAGCTGTGACCAAATCAAGGCATGTTGCACGCAAACACCAAGTGTTGAACGCCTACAGTAATTATTTTATGTGCGAATCCTGATGAATCAGTCAGGTTTCTTATTACACAATTTGACCCACATGCAGTAAACTCAATTCAGAATTGCAGTTTTTTTTTTCCACCTTTCTGTGACTAACATTTCAGCCTCAGACTGTAGCATCCTCTATCTTTACTGTGAATTTAAAGCATGACGAAGCAGTGAGCACAATTCAAAATCAATTTTTCGATGAGGAAGGATTCTGGTTTGAAAACATGTATATTGATGTCTGATATATACTATAATGACAAAATAGTAGTTTAAAATGGTAGATTGACAGAGGCTATGCAACACAAGTGAGAGCACATCAGACCATAAACAGCGTGTTTGAGTGTGTAGGTGTGTATTAAAAACACACAAATGTCCCTGACAGTGTCTATGAGTGTGTGTTTGAGAGAGAGATACAACAATACAACATTGGGATTGGGATTCAAGCCTAATTGTTAATGCCACTAATTATGGCTGTTAAAGGCATTTAGGCCTGTTTGGTTTACTGTCATTGTGTGTGTGTGTGTGTGTGTGTGTGTGTGTGTTTGCTTACCTTGTGTTGTTTCCACATCATGGCCAGCGTTTTGACGTCGTGTTTGGCGTGTTTCCCCTCCTCCAGACACTTCATACACACTGGAATCTTGCAGCTGTAGCAGTACATACTGAAGTTTTCCGCTTCATGATCGATGCAGGTCGCCGGTTTCCGCGCGGTGGCAGGCGGCTGCTGACCGCCGCTGCCTCCTCCGCCGGCCGCGCCTCCTCCCGCCGCTTGGTTCGGCGGCGGCACCAGGCGGTGTTTGGCGAGCGGACCGCGGGACGGGTGGCATCTCTGCTGGCAAGCGTTACAGTAGTAGACATCGCACTGCTCGCACATCACCGCCGCGTCCACCGGGTTGCGGTCGCACAGCTGGCACTTCACCGCACTGGAAGAATTAGAAGAGGAGGAGGAAGCGGAGGCGCGGCGGTTCTGCTGGTACCGCGACACGATGGCCTCCAGCAACCGGTTCCGAGGGAAACCCCGGAGCCCCCGCTCATCCAGGGAGACGCTCCGATGGCACAGCGGGCAGGTGAGGGAGCAGTGTCGGTGGTGGGTGGCCGGCGGAAACACACGCACCCCGTTTGGAGACTTGAGCTGGCACGGCGTGTAGGAGCCGTATCCGCTGTCCGTCTCGCTGTACAGACTCATCTTGTCCATGTCCAGGTAGTCGTAGTCAGAGCTGCCCGAGGCTCGGCTCTGCACCGGGGTCTCTCCCTCCGGGGTCTGGACGGTGATGTTCCGAGCACAGGCCAGGCAGACATTGTGGGAGCACGGCAGCAGGATGGGGTCCTTGAAGAGGGAACCGCAAACGGGGCATTTTAACTCTTCCTCCATCGCTCCCGTCTGTTTCTGTGGACCGGGGGGAGAGAAGCAGCTTCAATGAAAACACTCCAGCACCGACTGACAGGGACAGCTCCCTGAGCGGCTCTGCGCAGGCGCGGAGGGGGCGGGGACTGTGGTTTGAGTTGATTGATCGAGTTAATTTATGGGCTCTGAAACACCACAGACTGTCCTGACTGTCATGGATTGAATTTTTATTTTATTTTATTTTATATATATATGTGTGTGTGTGTGTGTGTGTGTGTGTGTGTGTGTGTGTGTGTGTTTGTGTCTTACTGTAGCCTAATTAAAATCATCTTGTATTACAATTTACTATTCTTTACCGATTTTTCACCTCTCCTTTACTAATTAAGTATACTTCCAGTATCAACAATATACTCATTATACAAATTCAAAACATATTCTATATTTCATATTTTTTATTATTATTATTATTATTATAATTATAAATATTAACATTTTGATCAATTAACATCTAACCAACAATTCAAGTTTATAGCTGGTTGAGGTAGGGTCATTTTTTATATTTTGTGGATGGTTTGATCTAAATAATAAATAAATAAATAAAATTATATTTTACGAACAGATTTCTAAAAAATATTTTAAAAATAACTAGTAATTATAGTGACATAAATATGATGGAGTAAAAGTAACCCTGAAATGTAGTTGAGAAAAATAATGGAGTAAACTGAAATCAAGTGAAGAGCAAGTCTGTCAAAATCATACTTTGGTGCAGTGCTTGTACTTTTCTGCCACTTCAAGTCTCTTTACAAAGCCTGGCCTGTATATCCTTAACCACTGTATAGCTCTTCTGGTCAGCAATACAGTGATAAAGAAGAAAGGAAACTCCCTTAATTTCTTTTCGTTAAAAAGTATTTTATCCTCAGCCATCCTAAAGGCAGGAAACAGGGAAGCTATGACTGTCAATCATTGACAGAAATATTAGTCATGATGATTAATGACATTCACTTATTGTGACTGCCTGGTACTCTGCATTGGCTCTGCCTGTCAGTCAGAGACAGATGATCATCATGGTAAAACTAGAATGTTAAGATGCTCGATCCCTCCAGAGAGGACAGGTGCTCTGAATGGATGGAGATTTTGTAGTCAGTTCGATCCAGTAACCTTTGTGTTGTTTGACATTAGCCTTCTGTGTTAGCTGAAGGTTTAATTGACCAGACAGCAGTCCCTCAGGGTGCAGCACCAATCCCACCCACTGAGACAGCTCTTCCATCTATTAGCCCCATTTGCATCCCATTACCTGAGATTCACATCTGTTCTGTGTTTAAAAAAAGTGTGAACACCCACTTTGGAAAGGATATGTTATTACTTTCATTGCCAGATTTAACCTTTTTACCACAAATCAAGGCTCTTCTGCAAGTGAGAACTAAGTTTCCTCTTGTCTCAGTCATTTGAGGACATGCACTCATATAAAAAATTAAAGGCAGGACTGCAAATGACTGTAAGACAGTGTGATAGCTAGAGATGAAACCCAGAGTTAAATTGTCACTTTGACAGTAATGCATTAGTCACAATGGCTTTTGAATGTGTAGCAGAAAATAGATTATCCAAATGCCCAACTGCACAATCCCCTTCAAACTACAGACAGTTATGAGAACAGTTGTTTTAGGTTATTTTTAGGTTACATTTTCTGCAGCCATTAGATGTCAAAAGTGCAGTTTGTGAAATTATCCTTGGGGGTCAAGAAATTCTTGTTATGAAACGTCATAATTAATTTAAGATTATAGTTTGTGTTACTGAATCTACAAAAGCACCTATCAACTAAACGGAACAATCATTGAATTAAGTACAAAAGTTACCTCAGAAAGAATAAAATGTGGTGGAGCAGAGGTAGAAAAAATCATAACATGGAAGTACTCACGTAAGGTGCTAGTCCCTTACAAATGTTAGTCAAGTAATGTTACAGCATTTGACTATCAACTAAGTTACATGTTTAGTTACTTTTCACACATACATTACAGCAGGGATACTCAACTTACTTTGCTTGGGGTCACTTTTGCTTAAAAAGAGGCCAAGGGCCAGTTGCTACAGCCTCATATATGTTTCAAGAATTTTAGGATAATTCTGTGATTATAGGACGTTTCTAGGATTACTGGACTTTTCTAGGATTACTGGACTTTTCTAGGATTTCAGGACATTTCTAAGATTTCAGGACATTAGGAGGCTTAGCCTTGACCTCTGTCATGGGGTGCGGTGGATCCTCCACTAGCACATTTTTGGTAAACAAGCTGTATTTGTATGCTTTCTCATGCACCTTCAGTATGCTAAAAGTACAAAAACATTCCCCACTGTGATTCACCTATTTTTTTATTAGGAATAACAACATGGTTGGAGGAGCCACTCTGCACCAGCCTGCCCCGCGCGCAGATCTGTTCAGTATCACCGCGTTATAACAGTAACATTACTCTGTTTTTTTTTGTTTGTTTGTTTTTTAAGGGTGGTGCAACAACTGCCTTGCACATATTAAAAGCCACAAAAATCACATCACACAATTTCCAGCAGAGTTTAACACAGGTGATGAGGTGTATGGACACTTACCTGTTCTCCTCAGCATGTTGAACGCCACTGCTCAGTTCCGTCTGTCAGTTTGGGTAGCTAACTCTCGCTATTTTTGACCCCTTTTAAGGCGTTGTCCTGCGGCTTCCGTGTTTGGTAATCCTCTCTGCAAGATGCTTGAAATCCTCTTCTTGTACAGGTATCATCTCCTCCGGATAAAACTTACGAATAAAAAAAAAAAAAGAAAAGACAAGCGAAGCGTCTTCTCTGCCAAGCTAGCAGTTAACGTTAGCTTGAATCACTCCACGTTACATCGGATTATTTTTTATCAAATGTTTACTTTAAAACCATACCCAGCAGCTGGTGGGCACCGAGGTCTTAAATCTTGACATTTTCTTCAAAAGGTGGACTTTTAAAACGCGTTCTGTCGAAGATAACCCAAATTGTTTGTTGTGACCGCAGTTATTACTTAACTCAGTTAGTTTGATTTAAAAGCAACATGGCTGCCGTTACGAAACAGCCAATCAGATTGCAGCTGGGAATTAGGGCTGGGCATGCGCATTGTTGTTTTCCCACACTGCAGACACTTGACATTGCGTGACCTGCGTATTAAGTCATACATGGTGGCATACTTGTCCTCTTGTTTTCAGAGACAATACAAATACAAATTAATATTTCTGAAGAATATTTTGTTTGATTTAGTTGGGTTATTTGTTGAAGTATTTCTTCTGCTTTTAGCACTGTGCTTATTTTGAGCTTTATTCTTGTACACATATTACACATATACAACTTGTAGAACTGCATGTATGTAAAGTAAGACGAGGCTGGAAATCATCTATGAATTAGATTCTTTTTTTCTTATGGTTCAAGAAGAATTGAATGAGGACACAGACACAAAGTTTTCAAGCATATGCCACAAATCTTAACCTTTTCTAATGATGTATCAAACTACCATCTATTCATCACATGAAATCATTCCTGCATATTCCGTAAGTGTAGACTGAGTGAATTCCTCTCGAATAATCCCAGCAGCCTGATGCTTCTTCTCGAAGGATAAGCTGATAACTTCACCCGAGGCTTTCCTCGAGCCCTCGATCACATCAGTGATTATAATGAGATGAGCTGTGAAGCAGAGAGAACAATCATGTGTTGAATCATGAACGCAGTCTAAAAATATCTGCGTCTGCCAGCATGGCACGTCAGGGCTGTCGCTGCTGGGAAATGTTTTACACACAGTGAGAGGAGCAATTGTTTTCATGTTGCAATAACACAAGCTAAATTGGTTTGCTTGGGTTTTACTGCAGGCGCATCTGCAGGGCAGACATGTCAAACGATTGAATTTAGAATTTTCTAGTAAGACAGGATGGTAAATGCACAGATTTATTTCAGGCATAGTTCATAAAGAGGACTTAACTATAAATATAGATTTTAGGATGTCTCTAGAAGAATAGTTTAACACCAAAGCTGATCAAAAGTATTTTTAAAGCATAACTAAAATTGTTATTTTAACTTCCCTTCATTACAAATTAGGGGTGTCAATTCAAGTCAAATGACTTGGACACGAGCCACAAATCTGATGACTGAAGACTCGACTTCACACAATAAAAAAAAGGCTTACAACTCAACTTGGACTTGTATATCAATGACTCGTGATGTCACTTGGACTTGAGCCTTTTGACTTGAAAATACTTGACATTTTTACCCAGAACATGTAGGTTGAAAATTACAGATAGAAATGCAACTTCCAACGAAGCAAGCATTAGTGGTTTTTGTAAAATAATATATTATTACTCTGTTATTAAAATGGCATTACACTTGGTGAAGAGTGTCTTATGACTTGTTTAGGACTCAAAACTAAAAATTTAGGACTTGGGACTTAACTCACAACTTTAATGAAAACACTTAAGTTACTTGTGACTTGCAAAATAATGACTTGGTCCCAGCCTTTGGTGAAAATGTTATGAAAGGTTCCCTAACATAGAAATAACTTAAAGGGGAACTTGGCCAATTTTCCAAATTCATACATGTTACTCCTCTGGTCTAAGACATTTAATAATTATTACCAAACATGAACAGCTCTCTCCCAAATCCAAAAACTAGAATACTAAAACCCAAATTTGTGATTTCATATTGTATAAAGTCTGGAGCTTCTCCATAGACAATTATTGGTGACAGATGTTATAGATGACACTGCGAAGAGCCAGGGGAATGACCTGTGTATACGGGAACATTTTGTGCTCCGCAGATGAGAACACTACAACAGAATGAAACTTATTTCACCACAAAAAGAGAAAACAAACATTCGGTGCGCCCAAAAAGTCAGGCTCTTATTAATAGTCTATGGAGCAGCTCCAGACATCAGAAGTTTGAGATTTCCTTCTGTGATTTCTGGCTCTGAGAGAGAGTAGCTCATGTTCACAAATATTGCCTGGACTTACTTAGGCCACTGAAATGATCCCCCTTTAAGTCAGCCACCAATCTCAAAATGTCCTAATTCTGAGCTGCCACAAGAGGGCAATATAATCAATCACATAGTCAAGACAGCAAATTGCACTGTAGTGATATCTGATATCTTCTATCTTGTACAGTCACAGAAACATGCTTTTTGTTGTCTTCGACAATGCGCTGTAATGTCATGCCTTTTCTTCTTTTTCTCCTGTTCAGACATAACACATTCAAACTCTATTCAAACATAATTCCAGCTAGTTGGCATACATGGATGAAGAGATGAACAGGGAAAAGTAAGATACAAAATGTTACACAACGGCACATCTTACAGCTACATTTTATCAACATCTACAGAAAAGTGTACTGTAACGGTTAATTTCATTACATACAACAACATCCCATGACTTTTTCAACACTTTCAAGGATTTTAATTATTGCATGATCTAATCCTGGAAAAAAAGATCCAAAACTCTATGACTATTTTAGGTTTTCAATGACCGTGGGAACTCTTATCAGTATCATTACAGCCGGAGAATCAAGTTTCAGTTTGGGCATGATTTAACATACTTTTTAATGGAAACAACTCAACATTTGTTATTCAAAGTTTCAAAAATGTTTAAGAACTTTAAATCTTTTATGCAGGAAATTCACTCATTCTTTTATAAAGCAGGAACACAGGTAGAAACCCTCTCAGCAAAAAAACTGCTTTGTTGTTCAACATATATCTTTCTGGAAATACAAAAAAACAAAAATTGCACTTGTGCATGAATTTGTTTATTAAATGTTATGTGTTTGACTATTACAACAGTGAGCATTTACCAGTGCATTTCCTTTTGAGTCATCCTTTTTAATCATTCCAGTTATGTTAGGATAATATTTAGTGTCTGTTAACGGTCCCGTAGCGTCAGAATCAAAGGAAGGTGAGTTTAACCATACACATGAGCTTTTCATGGTGCATTATGATCAGATTTTTGCCAATGCCTTTAATCAATTGTCATGTAATTTAGAGAAAACAGAGGAAAACAGGCGAAAACGTAACCATGAACATAACCAGTCTGATTAGAAAATGAACATGCATTCATCAGTTGTTTGTCTCCAATGTGTCCTGAGGAACCACATTTCCATTGCACAATTGAACAATTTTGAGGAACAGTGCACTTGTTGGTTATCACCATACTCTGACATGAAAACACACACATTACCAAATGTTTGGTTAATTCATCTGTTGGGGTGGGGTTTTCCCACTGAGAAATGGACCATTTTATGGTTCATTTCTTAAAAACACATATAATAGTTTGACAGCAATACAAATCTCAAGTCACTTTTCATCAGTATTAGCCAATATCGATCTGTATTTTTGTGAGATACAATAAAAATTCAGCTGCATATCTGCTGTCCATTATGCATACTGTTAATTTCTTGCATTTCTTGTCCCGCAATCTCAAAACAGCCGACATCTCGCAGTCTGTAACTGCACTCTCAGACCACAGATGTGGTGCTCTCTGGATTGATTCGGACCGGCCTGGTGCTCTTTCTCAGGTCTTGCAGCTGTTTGGCCGGCTTGCCCACGCCCTCCTCAAACCTGCGCTCCACCACCGGCAGCACGGTGTCGTGGAGGAAGGTGGCATTCTGCATGATGAAGGCCTTCTTCTCGGGGTCCTGCTCGCAGCGCAGGCTGTAGTCCACATGCTGCACAGCCACCAGGATGATCTCCCTCAGGCTCTCTAGCAGAACCATGTGCAGCTCGGGGAAGTAGAGCTTCAGGCCTTCCTCCAGGAAGCTCATCATCTGCTTTGTGAAGGCCACAATGGTGTAGCTCAGGTTCACCCAGCAGTCGTCGCCGGTGTATTGTTCAAAGCTGCCCATGCCACAGCTGCGCATCTCATCCTGGAGAAAAAAAGATTCACGTGGTAATCTCTTAACAGTGATTTAACATATTGTTAATTCATGGAAGCTCAAACATGTGCTGTCGTTAGCACCATCTGCTCGGTCTTTCTTAAGAAAAATCCTCTAAACGCAGGTAGAAATCACTGTCTACAGAGGTTAAAATTGGTCAACTGTGCTGCAACAAAGATTATTTTTAGTTCACATTTTCTCAACTAATCAATCAGTGTAATTTATAAAAAGGGAGATAATGGTGAAAATGCCATATCACCTTTTCTTTTTTTTTTTTTTTTTTTTACTTCAGATGTCTTATAAAATACCGAAAAGTGTCAAAACCTCACAGTAGCTGGACATTGTCTCTCAATCAACTTAAAATTTAAAGGTCTACTGCTGTAATATTCAATTTACAGGTGGCAGGTGGCCCACTGACCATTGTTTAATTCACAGTGGGAAAAAAATGGATTCACATTGCATTTTTTTGGACTTTGAATTTACATAAAGTGCCAGAGTGTTTAAAAAAGCATCCAAATTAAGCTTTGTTGATTTAAAAAAAAAATGTCAAGGGGGGAGATCCCCCAAGCCTCCCAACAGAAGTTTTAAGGGGTTAAGCCACAGATGTCCTAAAGTCCTAGAAACACCCTGAAAAATACTGATGAATAAAAACAGGCAATTCATTTATCATTCATACTGTGAAATATTACTGATAATAGTTTATTTACTGGCCGCTGGCCTCCTGTCATATTGCAAAAGTGACGCCCGGGCAAAGCAAGTTCAGTGTCTCGGTTTAGTGTGTGACATTTAGTGACATCTAATGGTAAGGTTGCAGATTGCAGCCAGCTGAATCTTCTCCTTGGTGCCAGAGTTTCGAAAAACTATAGTGGCCGATGCAAAAATACATGACTGGTCCTTTCAAGAGTCGTTGTCTGATCTGGGCTACTGTAGAACAACATGACAGACCCAATGGAAGAGGACCGGCTCTGTATGTAGATAGAAATGGATCTTTCTCGGTAATAAAAACACAATTGTAAGTTTCAGGCACTTATAAACTAACAAAAACATATTTATGAATTTTACTTTCCATTTCTGCCAAGAGATGCCCCTAAATCCTACACACTGAACCTACAATCAGTTAACTGTTTCAGCTCTAAAGCTCATCAACAGAAAACTGAAGCAAAAAAAAAAGCCACAGTACAAAAAAACACCAACATGAAATCACCACAGACAGTAAAAACAAAAGAAAAGGAGATGAAACACGAAGAACATAAAACTCCACCTTGAGTTTAGCCAGAGCCTCAGGGGTCATGAGGTTCATCCTCCTCCACATCTCTTCAGAGTTTCGGTGCTTGGTGGCCTCGATGATGATGTCCTTGTAGCTCTGCAGAGCCGCTTTGATGTCTTTGACCAGCAGGGACTGCAGGGTGAAGGTCAGGTCCAGGCCGATTTCAGTCAGCTGCTGGCAATGCTCCTTAGCCACCTTAACGCACTCTGCTGCCGTCGACAGACTCTCCTTACTGTCAAACACCTGATGAAGACAGAAAAGCTCACTTTGTTAGGATATTTTTTTTGTGATTTTAAAAGAATAAATACACTTTTAAATGCCTTCGAAGAATTTTTTTTGTGCTAGTGTTCTGATTGCCAACAATTATCTTGAAACTAACAGGTAAACAGGTAGTTAGCAAGTTAACTGAGTAGGAATGCAACAGTTTATGATTAACTAACCCAACTCTGGAAGCAAACTGTCATAATGCCCCAGTTTAGCCTCTCAAGGAAATAAACCCAAACAGCTGTACATGGGATAAAAGCATTTTCTGTGTACAAACTTTAGGAAGTGGGCATGTTTTGGCTCAGTATCAATATTTACAGTTCAATATTTTTTAAGGAATAAAAAGTATCCTAATAATAATAGTCTGAACCAAAATTCCAGTTCTGACTTTTAGTTCAGCTGCATTCTTTAAATGGTTGCAGAATAAAAAACAAAAAAAACTCCACTGAAGACATTAATCATGCATTTTCTATGTTTTCTTATTTGTAAAACTGCATATTTTTCCTCTCACGGGCTACATTACTAAATCATCTGTCCTGCCATTCAAACTCCCCTACTGAACAGGCTGTTAGTACCCACCTGTTTACTGAAGGCATTCACAAACATCCTCATGGCTGATTTGGACCAGACCACGAAGGCGGAGTAGCAGCCCGTGTTCCCTGCAAAGTCCATCTCAAACTCCTTGGCCGTCTCCAACAAGCTGGTGAAGAAGATGTTGCAGAGTTTGTGGATGTAGAGCAGCGTGGCTCCCTCTATGCGGAGCTGCCGTATGGCCGTCTGGACTGCAGCGGCGCGGTTCTTCAGAAACAGCTCGCAGGCCTTGGTGGACTGGCCTGCAACACAGTCAAAAAACGATTTAAATACTTGATTTAATGTTGTGAGACTGGGATGATTTGTTTAATATGTATTTTAACATGTTATAGTTACATACTCTATATAAGGGGTTTAAGGAAAACTCGTACATGTTTTAACTTAATACCTAAACATTTGTTTATTTGTAGCAAATACATGCTATCTTATAAGGGATTTTTTTTTTCTCCATCGCGATACATCAGAAAACCTGGCAATGTGGAGAGGGCTTTAAACAACATAATTAAGAAAGATGAAATTAACACAGAACATACCGGAACAGTCATACAATTAAATAAAATGTAATATTTTCAGATTTTTCCTTTAAATACTTAGAAAATATAACTCAGTTTAGTTGGTGGCAAGTCAAAAATGTATTTCTTAAGACTCCTACAGGGGACACTTTTAATTAACAACCTCAATATTTCTAAACTCCTTGCTGGGTCACTGTCTGTTGTATGTCTCTTCATTTTTATTATTGTCATATTTAACTAGTTTATTTATTTGTATTTTTCGCACTTCTCGTGTTAGTATGTTTCCAAGGTGTAATTTTGAAACTCACAGATATGTGCACTACTAATATGATTCAATACTGGAACTGAGTAGAGTGTGATAAACCTGGTATGATAGTCTGATTTATCTCAGCTGTACTGGGAATATTGTCCACACCAAACCATAATGTATAAAGACAAATATTTTGCTACTTTTGGCAAAATCCAAATCTAAAAATTAGTAAAAGTTTAAATACCTAAACTCTGACAAAGTTTACTTGCTCAAATTAAAATGATAACTTGACTTACAACTTGCAATTCTTGAAAAAATGCTGAGACATGTCCTGCTTTCATTTCTGTTTGAATTAAAAGTTCATTGCTCTTTAAAAGGGGTGTAATCGTTATCATGCTATTGTATTATCACTATATCAGAATTATAAAATGGTGTTGAATGACAAATATATTGTTAATGACAATGATTTCTGGGACAATATAGCGTTAAACAAAAGTAGTCATCGTGACATGAATGTAAATAGATATTGGTGAAGTGGATTAGTGTATCTGCAAAGAAAATCACATTTGTGTGTTTGATGTGTGAGGTGCTGTTCATTAACCTAGTCTGATCAGCTGGGACACAGCCCTCCTGGTGGCTTTGGGTCCACCACGAAGCGACCGATCTGGAGACAACTCGAACACCAGAACCTCTGTCAGCTGCCGAACACGCTCATCCACCTTCAGCCTGAGCTCTTTGACCCTCTGGTTGACTGGCTGGTCTTTGAGATACTCATTGAGCTTGTCCAGCAGGTCCACCGCACCCTCAAAGTCTCTCTGGGCGATGCAGACATCCAGATCCTCCGGCAACTCCTGGATCCACTCGAGGCTGAGGTCAACGCTTTCTTCAGCATCTACTGGCTCATCATCATCCTCATCAAAAGGATTGGTGGACACCTCAGCCCTCACAGGAGATGTAGGGACCTCCTCCTCTTTCTTGTGCCTGTCCTTGGTGACTTTGTTCTTCTTGGTTTCGTCCAGGATCTCCAGCCACTCCTTCTTGATTTTGCTGTTCTCCGCCTGGAAGATGCGACTGTCTGGGAACATGAGGATCTTGAACATGTCCTTCATGGGAGGGTTGTCCTTTACATTGACCACAGCGAAGCTCTCCAGGTCATACAGGGCGTTGTATTTGTACTTCACGGTTCCTCTGCGGTTTGGCAGCCAGGTGGCGATTAACAAGCAGTCGTTCATCAGAAAAGCGTGCACCTTCTGGATGGGGGACATATTGTCAACATCAAACTCCACAAGGTCCCCATTGTAGACGAGGTGCCTCCCTGGGGTGTCCATGATGTTTTTACCCCCTTCCACTTTCTCCAGCAGTGAGGTGAGCGTCCTCTGCTTCAGCTCCTCTGTCTCTTTGGGGAAAGCAGCCTGCATCTCCTTAGAGGTCTCATCTTTGTCTGTGGACAGCAAGGCCTGAGTGATGCTCTCCATGATGCTCTTCTGCTCCGTCAGGATGTGACTCAGCTGATACATCTCGCTCTCCAGGTAGGAAATCTCTTTGGCCGTCTCGATGAACTGTCTGTAGTTCTTGTAGACATTTTTCTTCAGGTTTTGAGCCGTTTCGTCGGCCAAGTTTTGGATTTTTTGACGATGCTCCTGCAAATCTCTGTCGCCATCGGACTGCTGTGACAGCTGCTTGACGTAATTTTGAGGGTCGAAATTAGGAGATTCGAGAAGCTTCCGTAGTCGGTTTCCCGTTTCCGACATCTTCTGTCGTGTATGTGTTTGCTTATTTAGACTAAATGTTGACGAATGGGCGATAAATGCAGACAGAGGAGCAGTTTATCAGTTCATATCCGCTTGCAACCTAAACAGGAAGTTGACACCCTGTCACGTCACGGGATTCGGATAATGAGATGGCCAACAAATCCTATCAAAATAAACTTTTGTAATTGAAATGTGGCCGTTCGTAGAAGTCCGTCGAGTAACAGTTTGAAATAAAGAGTAGATTTAAGACTTAAATTGCTGTTTGTTGTGATTTATTTAATTAGCGAATTACAATAGAAAAACCCCGAGTGCATTCCCTTTTGGCCAAATGTATGAAATAAAGAAGACAACAATTCCCAGAGTTCTTTGCTACGGTTTGAAAGAAATTTGTCAAGTGTGCGAGAGTTACCAATGTCATATTAAGAGCACAACGATTTAAAAGCATTGGTGTATGCTACAGAAAGGCAAACGGTTGTAAATTTATTATTCAGAATCTACATAAAAAGACGAAAATTTCTCGATTAATCACACACCTCTCCTCTAAAAAATGAAAGCCGCTGGTTTATTTTCAGAAATTTTATTTTGACATTCTTAACGGATATACTTTGGTCGCTACTTGAAAGTGTTGACGCAACAACGTATGGCGCTACCTGATATGTATTGGACGGACAATTATATGATTTATATGATTATATGACAGTATATGGATGTTTTTAATTAGTATTTAATATTTTACAGGTAGTATGTTTGTGAAACTGCACCCTGGCTACAGTGACTTGATTGAGAGCTCTGTACAAGCTACATTGGCTAGTTAGCTTAATCAAGCTAACGTAAACCAAAGCTACGTAGCCAGTTTACATCAGCTTTCTTAGTGTTTGTGTTGTAATGGATGCAGATCTTCTGCTCGCCATTCAGCTACAGGAACAGTTTGACAACGAATACGAGACATCAGTTTTATCAAACAGCTTTGAGAACAATGACTACGGACAAAGCAGTAAGAAAAAGAAAGTGGAGGTAGCTGGAGGTGGCAGCGATGTTGTTCCCTACTGGAAGCCGACTGTCCGGCCCGAGAGGCCGCTGTCCATCGTGGACGAATCCTGGGAGATGTTGGACCCTAACCCCGATGTCAGAGCCATGTTTCTGGAGTTCAATGATACTTTCTTTTGGGGGAAACTCAGCGGTGTGGAGGTTAAGTGGAGCCCAAGAATGACACTGTACGTAAGCTACAGTGTTATGATTTATTTTGTTGTCAAAGATCAAAACCAAACTGAATGTAAATAAACTGATAGGTTTTTGAATGGGATTTGGTGTGACCATAGCAGAGAAGGGTCTGTGTCACGGTTTAAACTTCCCAGCACACCTGTGCTGCTATGTATTTTTTTATTTCTTGTGGAGTTCATTAAAGGGCTGGCTGTCTCTAATGTCTTTCTAATGTCTGCTTTCTTATAGGTGTGCTGGCGTGTGTTCATATGAAGGCCGAGGTGGACTGTGTTCAATCAGACTCAGTGAGCCTCTACTGAAGCTACGACCAAGAAAAGACCTGGTGGAGGTGAGATGGATGAGTTACACGGATCTTGCTTTTGCAGAAGTGATTTTGAGTATTTTATCATATATATCCCCTGCAACTGTCATAAAAATTAAAATATTTAAAAAATATTTAAGATACTTAGCAGTACAAAGAAGTATAGCAATCATGCGTACAAAAAAGGATCAGAATACCACTGAAGACAGACCACACCAGTAGTATAAGTATAGCGCTTAAGTTTTAACTATAATGGTAAAACAGCCTATTAAAAAGGCTTGACATGTATAAAGATAGTGTACAAACACCAGGATTACACATTAACAAAGCATAAGAAAGTGAAGCAGTGTTTCCTACAGAATTAGGATCTGTGTGTGGTGGTAATTGATCAGTCTAACTGGTCAGATCAGATTAATGTATGAGAAGAGCAGCTGCTTTAGAGGAGAACAAAGCAAACTGTAAGACCCGGTGCAATTAATGGTTTGACTTTCACTTCTCCCACATTCTGCTGCTCCATCTGTGCCCAGAGTACACTCTGAAGTCCAGGAGAGTGTTGCAATGCAAAACCGAACAGTACATATATTCCAACAGCACTCCTAATGAACGGTCCATCTTCAAAAATATGAAATCAATTTGTGGCAGCAGATGTTTTGATTGTGGCAGGCCACCACAAATAAATGAATGTGTGGAGAAACCCTGGGTGAAGAGAAGTATTAGGTCAGATCAGGTTAATACTCCAAAAATTCCTCTTATACACTGTAGCAGCTCTTCCTCTGAATTTTTCTTGCATGTCAAGACACATTTTGCCTCCAATTCCCAAGTCCCAGCAGTAAATGCCTGTGTATGAGACTGATAATTCAAATGCAAAGAAAGAACACACATCCTTTTGTAGTTAGAGCCCTTATACTTTTTGTTTCCACAGACTCTCCTTCACGAAATGATCCACGCTCTGCTGTTTGTGACCCAGAACAACCGAGACCGAGACGGTCATGGTCCAGAGTTCTGCAAACACATGAACCGGATCAACAATGCCAGTGGGACGAAAATATCTGTAGGTGTATCTTCTGATATTGTCTTATCTTGTCACAGGATTACAAAGAGATGGCAGCAATAAAATACACCTTGTCCTTGTGTCAGATCTACCACAGTTTCCATGATGAGGTGGATGTGTACCGGCAGCACTGGTGGAGATGCGACGGGCCCTGCCAGAACCGCAGGCCCTACTTTGGCTACGTGAAAAGGGCCATGAACCGGGCTCCATCTGCTCAGGACCCCTGGTGGGAGGATCACAAGAGGTCGTGTGGAGGGACATACACCAAGGTCAAGGAGCCTGAAGGATATGGCCAAAAAGGCAAGAAGGATGGCAAAAAGGACGACAAGACCTCAGAGAAAAAGGCCTCGGGAAATGGAAAGCCTTCAAGTACAAATACAGGTGATACGTTTCTTCCTCTACTGTAGTCATACGTTTTAGATACTGCAGCAGCTCTTTGGGTTGATTCAATTTTGCTAGATTTTTTTAGAGAATCCATTCAAAGCACAGTGTAAAAGTCATGGTTCCCACAGTCATGAAAAACCCAGAAAAGTCATGGAACTTCACATTCACATTTTCCATTTTTGCATTTGGACAGACATCTCAAATAAAGTCTATTACCTGACTCTGAACTGGTATCTTTTTCAGGTTCTGGATCACAGGATATAAGGAACATTCTTCCATTCAGCGGCAAAGGCTACCTACTCGGAGGGAAGTCACAGACCTCCACATCTGCCTCCCCATCTCACACACCAGTAGTGCCTTCCTCTCCAAAGAAACTCTTCACCCCTTCATCTCCAGCTAAAGGTCTCAGTTCTCCTGTTGGCCCTGGCCTGTATAACAATGGAATCTCTAGCACCTTTCCCTCCATCAGACCAGCTACCTCCACAGGGCAGAAGCCACCTATAAAGAGGTCTGTCAGTAACACAAGAGTTTTTGTCAACATCAACGGCTCGCCAGTGAAAATCCCCAAACCCAACCGCAGCAGCCAAGAAGCAGATAAAGTCAAACAGAGGTCCATCGAAGAACTCTTTAAAAGCCCAAGAAAGTCTTCCACCTCAAACACAGAAACTAAAAGAGATTCATTAACATCACCCAACAGTGCAACTGCATCTTCCATCTTTGCTAAACACCAAAATATCCAAGCAGCTTTGCCTCACAGAACATCTCAGCCTAGTCCCAGCAACTCCAGTCACTCTGTCGTTTCAACTGGAACCAAAGGCAGTCCTGCTAAACAAACACAGTCCAAGTATTTTAATAATTCTAGAAGTGACAATCCATCAGGAGCTGCTGGTGCTGCTCAGGTATCAAGGAAGAGGCCGTGGGACGACCGCGGAGGCTCATCCAGCATCTTTGACTTCTTCCAGAAGACATTAGGAAGCAATTCAGCAGCCTCGAGGGAGCAAGTGGAGGCAAAATCACCTGCAATGCAGCAAAGGACAGCCTCCTCCACACCCGCTTCTTCTTCTTCTTCTTCTTCTTCCCTTCATTCCTCTGCAGAGCTGCACAGTTTTACGCCTTCCTCTTTGTCTTCCTCCTCTGCAGTGATGGTCAGCTGTCCTGTGTGCCAAGCAAAGGTGCAGGAGTCAAAGATCAACCAGCACCTCGATTCTTGCCTCTCTTAAAAAAAAAACAAACATCTTTTAAAGGAATACCTCAAGCACAAATTATCATTTGAATGTCAGTTATTCACCCCTTGTTAACTTGTATTTGTAAAGAAAACATTTTTTCTCACATGAACAAATAATTGGAAAAACAGCAAACATTCTTGATGAACTAAAGTAAAGGGGGACCACGTTTGACAAGAGCAAAAATATAACAAGTCTCATTTATTCAGTCGAATGCTCACTACTTCGGAAATAAAAATTGATTTTTACCAAAAATTCACAATTTAAAAGACTTCCACATACCAGTAGTGTGTACGGGTAACTCATCTGTATCTAAGACTTTTAATGCAAAGGTGTTTTAATAGTAAGGTTTTTAGCAAAAATGCATCTGTTTGAAAGGTACTGAGCATGTGACTGGATAAATGAGACTTGGGTTATTCTGTAAGATTTGTGTGAGAGTTTGTAAACAGGTTTTTTGAAATAGTTCTTTTTTTTTTTTAATAACGTGGCCCCGATTTACTTCAGTTTATCAAGAATGTTTGCTAGTTTTAGAGTCTGCGAGAAAAACAGTTTTCTTCACATACTCAACATAACATTGGGTGAGTAATTGTTATACAAGATGTAATTTCTGGGTGAAGTATTCCTTTAAACTGGCTCGAGAAGTTTCAGGGAGTATGCTGTGTTGAGTTTTAGTGATTTTATGTGATGTTGCACTACATCTTTGAGTTTCTCAGCAAGTTAAATGACTACACTTTTGATGTGAAAAGAGTAGTTGGGCAGGTTTTATTATCAGACTAGATGGTTTTTTTGTAGCTGTCAGTATATTACCTCGACATAATAATGACATCCTTTTCTCATGAGTGCCTGTCTGACAGTTTGTGCCTTTAGTGTACGATGAGAGCAGGCCTAAACAGAAATTGTCGGTTACTTGACTTTTACTTGAATTTATAATGTCTTTTTCATCAGGCTACACAAACAAAAATTCTCTAAAGTATCTCTGATGGCAGAATACTTTTTTGTGTACTGTGCCAAAAATTGAAGCATATTTGTTCTAACTTTGTCATATTTTAAGGATGACATTCTTATATTTCTTTCTATCACACTGTCCAGTTCTGTAAAAAGATCTTAATTGTTTCACTGAAAGGCTTCCTACAACCTGCATGGATGAGATTAAATATATATTTAAAAGCTAAATCATCAGTTTTGCAGTGAGGCAGTTGGCGAGAGTTGACAGTATGGTGTGAGCTCAGACCAGTGTTGGTCTGAATCCAGAAGTTGCTGTTTTATGTGTGTAGAAAGGTTATTTTTGCTTCCTCTGGGGGCGGATGTATTGGCTCTTGTAGTCTGATGTTATCCTCCACCTCAAATCGGCATCTGCCGCCCTTCAGACCAGCAGGAGACAGACTGACCTCTGCTGATCTGAGGGAATCACATTTCAAGCTTGTCAGCTATTTATTTCTGCTCATCTTCACATTTATGCTGCACCCATCTGCAGGGTCAGGCAAGCACAGGTATCTGATTGTGCCGAGTAATTTAGCGATGCCGATGTGCATCATCAGTCAGATCTGAAGACCTTTTACATGCTGTTTTTGACATTTTAGTATTTTTAAGTTTAAAATGCTGATTTCACTGCTACAACATAAGAATTTTGTATCTGTACATTTCACTTGTAGATGTTTTGTTTGTAATATATTGGATTTTGTTGCCAAATAAAATATTTTTACTGTTCAATTTACATGAATATTTTGTATGGAGTGTAACTTATGACAGTATATAACAACTAATAATGGCATCTAATGATAAAAACTCAAACCTCATGAAATAATAAATGGCCACAACACTTACTAAATGTTCATCTTTTTTTTTTTTTTGAATAGTTTAGTGTTGCCTCAAGCAGTGTGAGCCTGTAAAGTCTTGTAGAGTGCATCCAAAAGAAACAGCCATGATTGTCCTAACAGTTCATAGTGAAAGAAGTAGTACTGGAGACAGATGACAGGCAGACAGACAGAGGGTGTAACAGAGCTGGTGGGTGAGCAGGAAAGGGGGAGAAGGGGGAGGGCAGAGGTCAGACAGGGGGAGGCCAGCTGCTGATGGGGACTACGCCCTCTCCCTGCAGGACAGACTGGAGCGACGCCAGCAGTAGTGACAAAGGATGTCAGCATACACCCATCCCATTTCAATTACCACAGTCTGCCGCTGCACATATTTGTAATTACCATTTGGCTGCACGTGCAGCACAATTCAAAGTGAAGAACAGAAGTGGACAAAAGAAAGCATGTGTTTTTATGTATCACAATGTGATAAAGAAAATGTCCTTGAATGCAACATACTGTAGCTGAAAGCACAAGAAGTCATTTTTTTAATTAATTTTTTTACTTCTTTCTAAATCAGATGAAGTTAAATTAAGAGTTTTTGATCAAATGCACCTTTTCATATGTATTTCTAGTGTGTAAAATGTATGCAGATAATCCAATTATCAGTACAACAATATAAAAATTCTCCATTACAAAACAAATCCTACTAAAAGGGACAGTTCATCCAAAAGTCAAATATACATATATTACCTTTTAACAGCAGTGCTATTTGTTAATTTATATTGTTTTAGTGTGAGTTCCTGAGTGTTGGAGATGTCTGCCTTTTCTCCAGTATGATGGATGTAGATGTTTCACAGCTTGTGGTGCTCAAAGCACCAAAAAATAAATTTGAAAAACTCAAAAGCAATGCCTCTTTCCAGAAATCATGACCTGCTTAATCCACAGACCTTGTTGTGAGCAGTTTCATGTAGAAACTTTTATCTCTACTGAACTACAGCTGCTAACCATATCCCCATGCAGAGCACTTGTAGTCAGTATGCACATTCCCACATTGAGAAATTACTCATTGTTTCCTGTTGTCAACAGAAGGAAGAGGCTGTTTAACTCATCGAGTGGCCCTAGAGCAGGATTATGTCAGGTACTTTTTTTACTCCTGACAGGACCTGAACGCTTCATTTTTGATATGTCTTCCACATAGATTTTGTTTGTGATTTTATTCTATAAAACACAGCACCATACACCCATCGTTACTACAATACCCCCCCACACACACACACTCAGCGACTCAGCAGAAGAAAACTCATGTCTGTGACAGCAGCTGTTCTTAGCGGACACTCCTCTTCCTGACCTGCTGTACTCTGACACACTATAGGAAGTTGACCTCCTCCAGACACACACACACACACACACACACACACACACACACCTCATTCCCTTCAGACCTATTGTGTCTCTCTGACAATGATGCATCCCAGGCAGGCTCCAAGTTCAATGCAAGCCTGTTCTGTCAGCCAAAATGGGACTGTAGCACACTTTAGGGCGATTATTTCTGGAAGGGGTGACAGTTTTTGTTCTCACTTGTTTATCAGTAAATGCTGATTATGTTGTTTTTGGTTTTTTTTAAAATATATATTGTAGTTTTTGTTGTGTAAACTATGTCAAGTGACCAAACTACTGGTTTAGAGGGACATGGTTTAATTTCAGTTTAATTTTTTAACTTAAATGTTCTCTTTATGTGATCATTTATGCTTGTTTTTTTTTTTATCTTGCTTATGATAATTAACCATCATAAGGATGAATGATGATGTTGTCACATGTTGCTATATTCAGTGAGCACCTGTGATTCCATCCATGATTTAGGGAGTGGTGGAAAACCTCAAATGACTCATTTATTATGGAAAATGCTAAAGCAAATATTCTATGTATGGTGAAAAAAAAGTATCTTGTAAAGCAAAGCAAATGTACAGTACTTGCACCATAGAGCTGAATCTAATGATAACTTTCATTACATAAAGGAAGTACTGTGGTCATGTTTTAAATACGTTTTTTCTTCTTTTTAAAAAAAATCAATATTGGTTGGATAATATGTAATGCATTTAATTCATATAGTGATGTATGGAATCATTGATTTGAGAAATCTGTAAATCTTTTTTTCACTTTATTATACTTGTTTTTATTTTTTATTTTTTATTTTTTTACAATTTATCACTTAATGACTTTATTAAATGTCAGAAAATAGTAAAAACAAACAAACAAAAAAAAGCCCTAGAGCCAAAGGTGACGTCTTCAATTTGGCATTTTGTCTAAACATGAGTCTAAAACCCAAAAATATTCAATTAACATTGACATAGAGAAAAACAGAAAATCCTCACATTTGGGAAGCTGGAATCAGTAAATGTATTTTTCTTTATAAATGATTTAAATTATTTATTAATTAGCAAAACTGACAGTAAATCCAGTTGATGGATAAATTGTACAACATCTTTTATAAAGAGATATTTGGAGGGTTTAAGATTAGACATAACAACACATCAAAAAGGACCTTAAGAAGGAAAATTGGAGGTGGGAAATAGAATTTAATAAATGAAGGCAGGTAGAATGAAAGACGGGCAATGAGGTGTATGTCTTTTTGTGCCCGCATACTTACTGTAATTTTTTTTTTGGCCTTTAGCAGGATATTGCTTTCCAGCAGAGACATAAGCTGATATCTTTAGGCCATTATTAGCCGGCCTACGCTAAGTGACGGAAACCCATTGTGCTTTTTAGCAAGGCAGATTAACAGGAGCCTGCCACGGTTACATGCATCCCCAGGGGGTGCCATCATACGCCTAATCCTTTGATCTCAAGGGGCAGTGATGATGATGGTGGTGATGAAAGCTTATACAGGGGTCCTTCTGCTCATAAAAGCCTCACACAAAACAGATTGTCCTTGATCAGTCTAAACTGTGCAGCTGTGGACTGTCAGCTGATGGCTAATTGTTTTGAGAGCAGGATTAGGCCGCACAGAGGGGATGTGATGCATTTTCAGGGCAAACAATGGTACTGTGTTGTATGATAGCAGTGAATTAAAATAGTTGAATTGAAAGTCAAATTGGTAGTTGTTCGAAATAACATGATTTTCTCTTATGTTTATACAGGGCTGTGTTAAATAACAGCCTACACAAGTAAGTTATATGTAAAAGGTGAAATAAGTAGTAGTCCAATTTGGGGACTTAAGAATTATATCCTTCTCTTTGCAGATGATGTGTTTCTGATGGCTTTATCACACTGTGACTTCCAGCATGCACCGAAAAGCTTTGCTGCAAAGGTGGATGTCTGGAGTGCCTTGCTCAACCTGCTGCCCCTGCAGATGGATGGATGGATGGATGGATGGATGGAATGACAAACAATAACAGAGAACTAAAAAAACAAACAAATATCATGTGTTTGTGTTGGTACAACAGCATATTCAAAGTTCCACTCTTACTGATTTAGCCTCATATCACTAAATAACTTATTCCTTTGATTTGTGACAGCAAAGTATCATCAAATCATTATTTCTTTGAGCTTTAAGTGTCTTTTTTCAAGCTTTAAACCCAGCTGTTGTGCAGGCTGCTTACAAGAAGCACTTGATGAGTGTTTGACTTAACTGTAGGAAATGAGTCAAGTTTAATGCATTTCAGTAGAGCGATTAGGAATACCAGCCATCATCCATCTGCCTGACTTTGTGTGTGTGTGTGTGTGTGTGTGTGTGTGTGTGTGTGTGTGTGTGTGTGTGTGTGTGTGTGGTACAGCACATGCTCTTTTTGGAGCGTGTGTGATGCTTTTGTGTGTTGATTTCAAGGTTATTGTTGTATTATTGTTGTGACGGGGCTGCAGCATTGGGGGGAAGTGAAGCCCACCATCTGTCCTTTATATTCCACACTATTGTCCTACACACACACACAAACACACACACACTCCCATCATGACCTCAGACCCTCTGTCTACACTCTGCTGGGGGAAACTCTATCAATTAGTTTTATTGTAGGGACTGAAATGAACACAATCTTACATTAAACTGATTGGAAGACATTTAGTTAAATGCTCGAAAGTAAAAGCTGTTCATGTTACCAGGCAGTAGTTTATGTTTTAGCAATATACAGGCCATTTACCAGTGAAGATAAAAAATAAAAAAATAAACATTTAAAAGAATATGATTTAAAATTCCTTAATTTACTTCAATAATTAATAAACAGCATCTGGGTCTTATTTATGATTATGAGATTTAAAAAAAACAACTAATAAACACACCAGTGTGTCCCCTAAGTGTAAAGACATTATTTTTATTTGGACTCAAATGTTGCATGTTTCTTTAATCAATGGATAATTTAACTCATAAGAAAATGAGTGTCAATTAATCAGTATTGGAAATGTGATAGCCAAATGCCTTTAACTTCGAAAATGAATTTATGTGTCTTGTTTCTCATCATAAATACTTATCAGTAACTTGTCTCATTTCTGGCCTAAATATATTTCCTTTTTAATCTGTTCTAGTGCTCAAATAATTTTGTATAGAAATGAAAAGTATATATAGTGTGAAACTATACATAAATGAAGACGATTGTTAAAAAAAGACAGTTTTCCTGCCTCAAAGTGTTTGCAGGGAGACGCCCAGCAGCCACTGTGTTAAAAGGACAGGAAGCGGATTTTACTACTCAGCCACAATCCAGCGCAGTCAAGTTCACAGCAATATATCATAACAAGACCGGAAATACATATTATATGTAAAACCCTGAGTTTTTTAAATAGTTTGACAAGCTGTAGGGTACTGTAGGCTTTACCACAAAGTATATTTCTTACGTTTGATTTATATTGTTTTTTAAAGAATAATTCATCTTGAACCACGTAAAGATCCATATATTTGTAAAATTATGTAAATAAGTCGCAGTGTGGTGGTGGAAGTAGTAATAGTTTTCCGCCTGGAGATTTCTCCGCAAAAAAATATCTGCGAAAGCTGAGTAGCATTATTTGTTTTGATTATAGGCCTATTTGACACCTAGAAAATGTCAACCATACAGAGAAGTCCCCAAAACAAACAAACAAACAAACAAACAAAAAACATTTCGAAAACATTTTTTTCTCACCTTAAAATGATCAGGGTCAATATTACTACTGCCACTACCACTACTACTACTACTACTAATAATAATAATAATATAGTGCATGTGTTCTTTTGCTGATCTCTAAATTGTATTATGTCACTGAGAGGTTTTGCATTGGTAGCCTACAACACAATACACGGGTAGCCCATATTAATTATTAATTAATTCGTTAATTTTATTCAGTATAAAATATATCATATTATGGGTAGAGAACACGGTGGAAAAGGCCCATTTGTGGTCAAATGGAACAGTGGCAAACCAATATGTCTATTTACTGTAACCTTGACTCCGCGTCAAAGGTTAATAAATGAATAACACTCCCTGTACTGCGCATCAGGGATGCTTTTGTTTTGATAACGGTACCGGAAATCAAACTAGTTGAATCCGGCTACTTGACGTGGCGTCGCTGGCCGCCCTGAGCAGAGAAAACCACGGCTGTTGCTCGGCTTGTTTGGTGCGGGAGACGGCTGGTTATTCTCAGCGTTTACAGGATTTAAGGACTAAACAGTCAACTTCGGTGTTTATAATACCACTTGTTCGCTCACTAACTCACAGGACAATGAATGGTAAGTCAACCAACGGGTCGCTGGGAGGAATGGCCTGTATCGAGGGTCTGCCGCCGCTGCCGAAGAGCCTGAGCGGCTTGCTGAACTCAAGCGGCGGCTCCTGGAGAGAAATGGAGAGGATGTACGTGAAGAAAACCATGATCCAGGACGACCTGAGCCGAGGCAGGAACAACGCCGACAACCTGCTGGCCAACAAGCCGGCCAACCTCGACGCTGCTCTGGCTCTGCTGCGGAAAGAGATGGTAACATTTCAGGGAGTGTTCATTATATTTGACGAAAAGAAAGTGCTGTTTTTCACCATTGGTTTGTCGTCGCCGTGTAATCTCTGTGCTGTGTTTGTGCATTCGCATCCAACCAAATTCCTCAAAGAAACTGGTGGTTTTATGTTACCTTGCTTTTGGGCAAACTTAAACACGTATTAAAACACATTTTAAAGATTTTCAAAAAAATATTAGAAACTTCTGGTAAATTCGGCATAAATACCATTTACCATAGACCAATTTACAATGATAAAAACATCAGTTTTCAAGGGTAGATCTCCCTTTTTTGCAGCACTTGGACTTTTGAGATAGCACAACCTGACAAGCCCTAAATGATTGCTCGATTTTGTGCATTAGTAGCTCTGTTGACTGAATTTTATGTTTGAGGATATTGTGAAAAGACCCCATTAATTTCCAAATGCATCTTTTTATATACTACCCACCATGTAAAGTCGATTATGAACCCGTGAAGATAAAAAAAAACACGATTTTCAATAATGAAGTCTGGAATTAAGACTACCAGATACAAAAGAAACCAGGATCAAGTAAAAGCTTTGCAGTGTGTGAGGCAGATTAAGCCATTTAGCTCTTGCTGGTTTTTGTTCTAAGCTTACCTTTTAGCTCTGTATTTCAGTTGTTTTTTTCATGACACATGAGCTTGTACAAAAACCTGTAGTGAACTAATATGTTACATTCATTGAGGTGCACACTCCTGTTCACTCCCATGCCAGCAGCAAGGATTTTCATAACTGAACTGGACCAGATTTCAATATTAAGGTAGACTCCTCCATGGCTCTTGGTCAATACACAACAATAGCCAGTTTCATCATATCCAGTAATTTAGACTAAAGAGGTCAAACTGTTGCTGAAACTCAATCCTTTTGCCATTTGGATTTTTGTTACAGGCTTTACTAAATCCTATTTCTGCTCATGCTTCACTCTTCCTGCAGCACGTTCCCTAGTCGGGGCTTATTGCTTTGTTGCTGTTAATGTATTACCAGGAGTTTGTAGTTGACATTGTCTAATAATTTGTCAATGCCCTATATTTTTAAATCTCTTCATTGCTCCCCAGTTTATGGCGTGCAGGACTGTTTTAGCTGTTTGAACTGACTCTGACCTGCACGTCTGCCCACTGTAATTTGTGTGGAAGACAATGCAGTGACCCTCAGTTCATACTGCACTGTCAGCTGAGTGGTATGCAGTAGAAATGCCCTTTTCAACCCTGCCAAGAGAAGTTTTTTTTAGCTTTTAAAGGTCCAGTGTGTAGGATTTTGGGGCGTGAATTTGCAGAAATGGTATATAGTATTCATAACTACGTTTTCATTGGTGTATAATCACCTGAAAATAAGAATCGTTATGTTTTTGTTACCTTAGAACGATCTGTTTATATCGACACAGAGAGTCCACCATGTTTTTTCTACAGAAGCCCAGAGCGGACAAATCAAACGCTGGCTCTAGATAGGGCCATTCACACAGGACCTTTAATTGGTAATATCAAAATGTCAGGTAGAGGTACAACTAAGGAATAGTTTCCCAGTTTATTCTTTTTGTTATATTTTTAGATTAAGTAATAAAAATGAATATGTCAGAACACTGTTAAAACAAAAATACAAACAGACCATCAGACTTGACTTAATTTGTCCAACCAACAAACAAATCTAAAAATACTCAGTTTTCAAATGTATATAAAATGCAGCAGATTCATGAACAAAAGAGTCTGGAACCAGTCATAAGTTGGCAGTTTCCATTGATAAATTACTTCAAGTTAAGTAACAAAAAAAAATACTGGAACAATTTGTTAATTATCAACATTTTGATCAAATTATCAATTCATGGACTATTTGTAATAAGATTGTCATTTGTCCATACTGGATTCTGTAATGAAAACATCAAAGCAGCAGAGGACTTTTACTTGGACAAAATTAAAGATATTTATTTACTGATATTTAATTGGTAGGAAATGGCGTGTTTGATGCTCAATTTTTTTCTGGCAGAGGACCCCCAAATCCTCTGTTGCATAATTGATTCTACAGTATAGAAACTGAACCTACGCCCATACCAGTCACAGATCATTTTAAGAGAAATCTTGTATCACCTTTAGTTTTTAAGCATCATGGAAAAGCATTTTTTATGTTTAGCTCAAGAATTTTAAGTACACCTCGTCTGAAATGTACAATTTAGTAATTAGGATCTTAATGTCGCCGTCTCTAGGTGGGTTTGCGTCAGCAGGACATGTCCCTGCTGTGCCAGCTGTGGTCGCTCCATGAGTCCATCCAGGAGTACAAGGGCAGCTGCCAGGACCTGAGCGCCGCCTCCAGCCTCAGCATGATGGATAACGGCTACTTCGACGAGGATGACGAGTATTACCCGGAGCCTGGTGCCACCCCTACTGGAGAACAGCCGGATGGAGAGGTTGGAGACGGGACGGCAACAATGGCAGCGGCCAAGAATGGGAGCAGCAGCAAAGACGACAGCTGGGACTCCTTTCACGTTACCATCTGAGGCCTCATTCTCAGCATTTTTCTGCAGATGGATAACTTTTTTGGGGGGTTAAGAAAGACTTGAGTTAAGCTGGAGCTGAAGCCTTGTGAGAAGAATGAACTGGTTGATTAGAGATAACAGCTTATGGTGTCTCACTACCATAACAGACTCCAGCTCGACTCTCATCCTCCTCAGGTGAAACACACCCCTGCTTGTGCTGCAGATCTTTTTTCTTTTTTTGCAGCGTGACCAGGAGCTTCATCAGACTGTGGAGCTGAGGGGTCGGGTGTTTTGATAAGCGGCTTGTTTACTCCCTTTCAAACTCAGGAGCTGAGTTGGATTGTATTCCAAGACTCCATATACTCAAAATTAGGCAATATATATTATTTCTTTTTATAAACAGCTCTGCTGCTGCTTCTGTATCAAGCGGTTTTGCTAGCCCGTCACCCTTTTTGGCAGAACATTTTTTACATATTCGAAAATATATGAACAAAGTTGTATTATTTATTATATAATATAAAATAATGAGATATTTGCTTTCCTGTTCCTCTCTATGGACTTTTTGTACTGCAACTCTACCCAGGTTCAGGGGTATGGCATTTACAGGTGGGGAATCCCAGTAATTGGGACTCCAAAAGCGAACACAGAGGATGGGACTTCAAAACTCTGAAATCAGTGTTGGTGTAAAGAGACTGTGTGGACAGGCTGATGGAGATGTGTGTGTGTGTGTGTGTGTGTCTGTGTGACTTTTTAAGTGGTGAAATCATTAATTTACATAAATCCAGACAGTCTGGAGAGAAATTGTTAGACCTCAAGAATGGAGAAAGGGGTAAAGTCCTCATACCTGCTCACAGTATAAAAATGCGTACAAACAGAGTGAGTTTTGGTGCAGGCGTGACGGCTACACTTTCTGCCTTTTTAGATGGAGCAGAGGCTTGCTCTGAAAATGTGAAATGTTTAAAATGCTGGAGACAGTTTAAACCCGTACCTTCACAGTCGGTAGTGCTTGGATGCATTATTTCTGACGGTGCGGTTTCGATCTGGAGAATTAAGTTTTATATTTCAGCTGGGGGTCATCCAGATCATGAAATATCAACTGAGGAGTCGAAACATAATCTCAGTTTATTACAATGTGGGTCATGTTGTCATAGTTATTGAAATCAGAAAGTCAGACAAGTCAAGTAACCAAGTCGCCATGTGCAATAATAATGTAACCGACAGAAACAACCATGAAAAACTATGAAAATAAGCCTCAAGTTGTAATAAACAAAAACACAGTCAGGTTGCAAGTGCTTACTAGTCAGCATCAGTCAAAAATAATCAGGAAAAAAAAGATAAAATGACATATTCAGCCATTTTCCACATAACCAGTTTTGATACTTCTTAATATTCTTTATCAAATAAATGTTGCCAAGTATTGAGGCTTGTGTTGATCAGAGTTTGAGAAATTTGAAGTTGTTCCTTGCTGTGTAAACACAAAGCTGTAGGCTTAAACCTGGTAGCATCTATCAGCTGAATACAGGGTACCTAATAATATTTTGAGTCCTACATAAAAGTGATTTCATCTTAACAACTGATATTATGCAGCATCTAGCAGGTGTCTGGATTTACAATAAGCAGACTCAGCACCAGGCTGAATGCTTTTTAAGACAAGTCAGTGGGATGTAACAAGTATTAAACATGAATATGCGCATACATATGAATTTTATTACAGTGTTTCAACGTACCTGCTATCCTAAAACTGACGTAGGTGGGGAGTTTCTATTCCAAGACAACACTCGTCACTAACAAGATTGTAACAGCAGGTGTTTTTAATTCAAAAAATCCTGATGGATCCCTGCTTGCCATTTGAAGAGTGTTTTTGACTGAAACACTCCAAAGGCAGCCTTATTTGAGTATGTTTTTCCATCTATAAAGCTGCAGGCAAAGATGTTTGGATGTGCAAAAAATGTATAACATCTGCGACATGTTTATGAATTGTCTGTGTAGTCTTCCTTAATATCTAAATAACGGTCTCAGCTGGACCTGTAGCATGCGACGCCACAGCTCAACACACAGCAGCTGCTCTGTCACTCAAACTACAAAATTACAGTCAACACCCACCTTCATTTTAAGAGGGAATGTTTCAGTGTTGATATTGTGTTTGTATAGATCGTATGACACCATCCGTTTGTAGGCTGGTCCATTATTTGTGCGCATGTGGATCACAAACCAAAGAAAGTGCAGCACTCAAAATGAAATGTATTTGGTTTAAGGTGCTGAAAAAGACTGATTAACTGCTCTTGAATGGTTACATTTTACTTAAAAGGTACAGTACATAATGACATCTACTGGTGTTAGTCTTTTTGCAGTGACAGTTAAAGGAGCTCTGTACGATATTTAGAGCATATCTATGTTTCAGAGTATGCAGGCACAAGGCTCTCAACATGGAGGTGGCTGCGCTACAAGCTAACAGTGCTAACACTGTAAACAGTGCTGACCGAGGTATTGGTAATAATAAGGGAAGAACCAGAGGTTTCCCTGAATTTAACCCCCACCCACACACACACACACACACGCACACACACAGGGACTCACATGCACTAACATGCTTGCACCGCTGAACCAGCTACCAAAACAAAAAACAGAGAAGCTTGGATTACAACACACACAGAGGGAGCATGACATCTTTCTGTACTCTGGATGCCATCACTCCCCTATATCTAAGTAAATAATACTTGTTTGCTGCTATATAAATGCTCTGAATGTCACATAGATCTCCTTTAATCTCTCATTGCGGTGATAGTTATGCCTTCAGCCCTCTTAAAGAAAACTGACATTTTCAGAAAACTTCTATCTTCCTTCTTTTTTTTTTGTTTTTTTGAAGTCAAAAGCACAGTGTATGAACTCATCATTTCATAGCGACCTATTGTAGTTATGACACAAACATTACAGCTGTGTATGGAAGTAAGAAATTTTGCTTTCTTGTCCTTAGTTACATGAGAAAATTAAAACCACTCTCATAACTATTTGAATATAAGGCCAGCAGCCAGTTAGATTAGCCTAAATACTAAATATGTGGGAAACAGCTGGCCCAGTTCTGTCCAAAGACAATAAAAACAGCATCTCTAGAGCTTTTTGATAAGCAAATAAGTGGATTTCCAAACCATTCCTTTAACAGTGATAATTTCTATGAAGAATGTGAGGGAAAATAATATTTTAAGGATATTCTTCCATTTTCTTTCTGTTCTAAGTTCTTAAAGGTATACTATGCAGGAATTGTCAGTTCCTGCGTGTAAACACTTCATTTGAACTTTTTTTATTGTAAGAAGTTACAACTGTTATAACGGATTAGCTGATAGTTTCGCATGCTGACCGTCAGCCCCTATCTGTCCTACAGAAGGCATGCCAACTCCACATGGCTCTGCAGCCTTTCCTCCCCAGATTCTTTGCCGTTTTGCTGCCATATTTGCATCTTTTTTGTGCTGTCTGCAATTTTCGTAGCTTCCTCCGGGATATGTTCTGCTTCAACCTGGTCTCTACCTTTTTATAAAGTCCCGACTTCACCAGCGGGCTTCCCGGCCAGAAATGTTTTAACTACTGCAAAGTACGAAGAAAATAAGAAAAAACAACTCTATCCTGCATAGTATACCTTTATTTATATAATGTTTTTTTTCTGTCACAAGCACCTCTCGCTCCAAAACACCACTACCTACTGTAAAATCTTGTGCTGTTAATGTCTATAATACAGATATCTTAATAGAGCCAGAAACCTAAAGAGTCTTCAGTAGAATACGATGGTACTGACTCCATTGTCCAATAAGTTGAGATGAATGTCTGCTCTCTGTTACTTGTAACAAATCGACTAAGTCTGTGAAGGGTCACAGCTTATAAAACCTAACATTTTGTCTGTATGGTAAACCTGCATCTGATGCAACTAAAATTTCCACTCAAATGACCCATTTAGGGTTTTATCCCTGCAACCTAACCTAAAGCAAACTGCAATCGACGCAGCTTAAAACATTTCTGTACAAACTTGATCCCAGATGTTTTATTGGATGTCTACACAATTAGTGCCTTTGTAAACCTTCAGATTTCAGATCTGTGGTTTGCTGCTCAAATGGGGAGGAGAATAAACCAATAACTGTTTTATCATTTGACCTGCTTGACATACACTTGATTGTTAAAGCTGCCACGTGTAGAATTTAAAATTTGATGAATTTTAGTACCTCCTAAATCCCTTTTACTGGTAGTGTATTACATCAGTGTAAATCCAGAAAATCTCACAAAGCGCTGATTAAAAGGTGTTCAGAGTTTGAGCATTACTCTGGTCTTTTCCAGGCTCTGCTATTTTTTTTAACTTATTTTTACTCCCCTGTCAAAGGCTCCTTTTTCATTTTATTGACGAGGATGCAGCTGCTGGGAGCGGTGTATTTTTGATGCTTCCTCCCTCTGAAATATGAGTAGCTGAGGCCGTTCTCTTCCCGTCTCCCTGGTTGATGCTTTCCAGAAATTGCACACATTGCACAATAACACTGTTTCTTTCAGCATTTATTCTATCAAAATCAGTCTAGATCTTCTATGTGAAGCAGCTTTAACTTCCAAAACTTTTACCAGCCTTAAAATCAGTCATGTCACATGCAACATAAAACACAGGTTGCACTCCTTACTTGATCAAACAAGTTTTCGACTCTTGATTTTGCACTTGTTTGTGGTTGTTGTTTGATAAGTCTCTCCCAAAAGTACAACTACCTGATCCTCTTTGAGTTATTACACAGGCACACGGTGCTCCTTGAACAGCAACTCTTCTGTAACTAAATCCAGCACAAGAAAGTACGAAAGGTGCTTTGAATTGAACACCAGCAAATTGTAGCCAATATCGTACCGTTAGCAGTTGAATATTGTGTGATTTCCTACTTTTACGACCCCTCTTTTCTTCTGATTATTGGATGTGTAATGTGGTGATGTCATCTCAGGGTAAATTTGTGGCAAAATGTCTCCTGATTCTCCTGAAATTATCAACACCTTGGAGGGATGAATAATTATGAAAAAAATTGAACACGATTGTAATGTGACACTGTGCTTTTTTTTTTTCTATCTACATAAAAAAACTGTTCAAATGTACACAACGTGATGTCGCACCACACCTGCAGCAAATGTCATGGATTGATATTTATGTAAATGTTATGTTTTGGTGCGAGTCTCTAAATCAAACAGCAAGGGCTTCTTTCTAAAGCGGCTGTTTTTGCAACAACTTTGAGCAATCACATGATGAAATCAGTTGTTGGAAGACACCGAATTTTTCTTCTTAAAGTGGCCTCTAAAGACCAGAATGCAGTGCAGCCACAAAGACGTCATGTGTTTTGACTCAAGTGAGTGATTACTGTAATCACAGTCACGCGTCAGTGTTCACTTCACACCCCGGCGTTAGTGGTTGTTAAGAAGCACTCTGGGAAATGTAGGAAGGATGAATGATATTTCATGAGAGTGTCAGAGGGGAGATTTATTCATGAAACATGGTGATTTATATCAAGGTGGTCATGTTCAGTCTAGAAGCCTTTTGCGTCTAACTTTTGCTTGGCTCCCTGAGAAGAAGCCCAAAATGTGTTAAACACAAGTTTTTCTCTGAAAGTCATAATTATTCTCCATTAACTGACCTGTGTTGAAACGTGGGTTTCATCAATTTAATTGTAGCGTGTGAATCAGCCAAGGAAAACACAAGAGAGCCTTCGAGGTATTAAATATAAAATAATTTTTTACAACATTTGCATTGACATACTGAATATTCAAGTTAATATCCACCTTTTCTAATAAGTGGCTGTAGCTGTTAAATTGGTTTTATTGGAAACTTATTGTGAGTCCAGAAAAGTGAAATGTGTGACTTCATATTTATACTGTATATCATTCATCATAATCATTCATTAAATCACTATAGTGAAATAAGAATATGTTTATGTATTTTGTGGTGCATAAGAAAAAGTTCTTCAGAGAACTTGTGAAGCCTGTGTTGTTGTTACCATCCATCATTAGTCCTGTTCTTTGATCTATGAATGACCATACTACTGTTTCTTTGGACAATTAGTCCCAGTGCTATCATAGTTATTATGCTGATATGAATTTAATAAAGTGATTCCATGCTTTTCAGGTTTGTAGTGAGCTTTTATTGTTCTACATAAAATGAGACGACGCAAGTCTTGACAATGTCGATGATAGAGATAGATCGAGATCCAGAGTAAGAAGAGAAGCAGCTGTCCTAAGGAACAAAAGATTCAACAAGACTGCTTTTGAGCACTGTACCTGAATCAGAACGATGCCAGTTGAATCGTACTCTGCGGTTCAATACGAATATTCTATGATTCATTTTGTTTAAGTTAAAAGTTTAAAATACTGAATAGGCTCCACGGGACGTTCAATGTGACAGTGGCATTAACGTAATATGGTAAACAAGCTAACTGCGCTACCAATGGGTCGTAATTATGCAACAACATTTTTTGCCAACACCAGATATCAAACAAAACCCAGAGATTAAGTTGCTGTGAGCTGTAAATTCACCTCTTCTAAGCAGAAGGTCTTTCCTCCTCCGCTGCCTGCATGTCTGCACCTCTGTGCATCAGAGAGAAGCGTGAAAGTCAAGGGCATTCACTCTGAGACTGGAGACCCTCAGCTGACTGAGATTGCTTCGAGTCAAGCAGTCGGTGGGTCCCCAGATTTTGCTGTGAAGTCAGTGCTCTTGACTCTTCTGCTACTCTTTGGTACAGGGACCTAGGAGCTGTGGACATGCAGACAGTGGCACAGAGGGGGAGAGAAGACAGACCCTCTGCTTAGAAGTGTTGAGTGTCCAGCTCACAGCAACTTTATACGACACAGTCTCTAGCTTTTCTTTATATGTAGTGTCAGCAACAACTGCCGGTGCACATTTACAGCCATTGTTAACGCTGTTAGCTAGTTTACTATATTACATGAATGCGGCTGTCAAACTGTCATGCTCGGCTCATTCAAACTTTAAAACTTTGTATGGAAAACAAAACAAATGATCAAATATTCATATCAAACAGCCAAATCTGATTCGACTGGCATAATTCTGAGTTGTATACAGCCCAAGGACAGACTGACATGTTGAGCTGATGATGGCGCTAAACCTGAAGACAAAAAGTTTAGGAATCACCAGAGTTATCACCGTTTTATCCTCAGGAAAACATAAATGTCTGTATGAAATTTCAGAGCAGCTCTTCCAATAGTTGTTGAGACATTTTACTCGAAACCACAAATGTGAACCTCATGGTGTGGCTAGAGAGAAAGTCGGAGCAAATTAAAGTCATTGGGATTTATCCTCTGGGGAAAATGAATGTCCGTACAAAATTTCCTGGTAATCTATTCAGCCGATGCTGAGATATTTTGGTATGGACCGACATCAATGTGTAGCCATGTCTTAAGATGGATAACAGGGCTAAATGCATTAAACATAACACCCAAATTATCAGCTATCATCTTCCTTCCCTACCAACCTCAGTGAAACTCAACAAGACACAGCTCTCTCAGCTCAAACTGCAGTCTTCTCTCTCTGTCTCTCTGCTGCCCTACTTCTTCTTTCTTTCTTCCTGAATGCATCTCGCTCTGACCTGCATTTAAATGCACCGATCTGCATTTTAGTCTTGAGTATCTACCATGCTTGAGCAGTTCCGGTTTAATTGATCATTACTGCATCAGGATGTGACGGCTTTGATGTAGCAGCGCCTCATGCTGGGAGCTTCAGATGAACCACTGATGATGATAACACTGTTTATATTTTCATACTCCAAGACTTGATTTAAATTCTCACAAACCTCCCTGTGAGACTGAAGAAGTGGGTCATGCAACAATCGTTTCAGCTCTCTGCGTGCAGCATGTTTTCTGGTGGTTGGGTATCACTGCTTTGTGAATTTTGCTTATATGCTGCTTACATGTAAATGCAACAGTGATGATAATCCAATTGTAAAATATATTATAATTTTAGGCTATTTTGCAAGTGAATTTTTCTTTGTAGAATTTGGGGTGTGTGTGTTGATGTCACTGATAATGTCTTTGGGCTGTGCGTCCATCCGAATCTGGTGAACACGATATTTCAAGAGTGCCACGAGGGAATCTTCAAATATTGCTCAAACATCCACTTAGACAAGATGAACTGCTAAGATTTTGATGGTCAGGTTCATATATCAACATCACCATGACCTCGTCTCTCTTATTCTTGGGAACCAAATATCTCAAGAAAATTTCAAGGGAATTTCTTCCAAAATGGCACAAATGTCCACTTGGACTCAAGGAGAAACTGATTAGAGTTTGGTGGTCAAAGGTCACTGTGACCCCACAAAATAAACAAGGCCACTGTGGCAGCACAAAAAACGTTTCTATAATGTACTCTTGAGGTTTTTTTTGTTTCTGGCCCTACAATACTAATCAATATGTTTTGATTAAAGCTGTATAGTCATTGTTGGGTTTGTTTGTTTGGTTTCAAACTCGATATTTTTTGTGTTTAATTTTACACATTTACAAGGTAGATGTATTAGTCATTAAATGTAGTTTAAAAATTAAATCAAAATTTGTCCTTAAATCCTGATACATCTTTTAATGGAAGTGTGTATTTTAATGTTAATTTAATGTCTCCCTAAACTCTGTTCAGTCCATTTAGGAGAACCTCCCAAAAATTAGTCGATCTTATATGGGCACTCAAAGTCAGGATACTATGACTAGTACTGAAAAGTAGCTAAACAGTTCTGGAGCTGGACTACAGCAGATCCGAGCTCAGATTCAATGACTGAATAACCCTCTTTATCAGAGTACCAGTATTTATTTAAAAGCCCAATGAATGGGCGTTGATATGTTCTCTACATAAAGGCCCTCTTTCAGACAGTAATGCAGTGTGCATCACGGTATCTTTCCCTCTCTCTCTTTGCTCTGCGCTCTGGTCTCGTGCTGCCTGTCCAAACGTCTGTTGGGAGATTACAGCAGATTAACATAATCTTGACTGAGAGAGCAAATCCAAGGTGCGCATCACTCTCTCCACAGGAAGGGATGGGACAGATTGACACATCAGAGTCGGACTGTGGGCATCAGCAGCTGCTGACTTGTCTTTCATATTATCACATATGCGAATGAAATCTGTGCTTCTACTGAGTTAAGTAATATTTTTTAACAGAAGATGCCAATTGCTGATTTTTTTGTGATAATTCTTATAAAATAGTGTTTTTTTTCTGCAAAACTGAAGCTGCTCTGAGTTAATTTCTGTGCTTCTGGTCCCTTTGTGTTCTTTTCAGCCCATTGATTCCAGTGAAGCCAGTTCATGAGAAAGACCTGATGTCTCTTTAAATAACAACATGACCACTGGTTAGTGTGCAGCACATTTCCTACTAGTTCACCATGTGAATAATTTCCATGCCTGGAGGGAATGTCATTGAATTTGGCAAAAATGTCTACTTTGACCTAAAGATGAACTGATTAGATTTTGGTGGTCATAGGTCAAAGGTCAAGTTCACAGTGTCACCTCTGTCTCATTCTTGTGAATGCGATATTTCAAAAATACCTTAAGGGATTTTTTTTTTCTTCCAAATTTGGCACAAATGTCCACGTACACTCAAAATGAACACATATCAGAATTTGGTGGTCTAAAGTCAAAGGTCACTGTGACCTCACAAAACATGTTTCTGGCCATAACTTCAGACTTCATACACTAACTGTGACAAAATTCAACACAAATATCCAATAAGATAAAATAGTGAAGAGATGACTTTTTAAATCCAGAAGGTCAAAGGGAAACTTCACTGTGGTGTCATAATGTTCTGCAAAAACACTTTTCTGGCTATTATTCAACGTCATAACTGGAACTGAAGGGGAGACATTTGGTCAGACACTGAATTGGTGACACTACTATTAAAACTGCACTGATTTGTATAGATCATCAGGGCTGCCGCGGTAAAGATGTGTGTGAAGCATCCACGTTTTTAAAACATGCAGATTCTTTGCAGCTACATATGAGTCTGGACAGACATGGATGTAAACTGTAACTACAACTTCACTGGTTTTCAGAGGCATGCGAACACGAGGCAGTAATTTTTATTGCAAAAATAAAAATCCAACCTGAAGGAGCATGTTCGATTCCACATTACATCCTGTGACCTTAAAACTCAAAAGAAAGCCTACTCTTTATTACATATAGATTGAATTAAAATACAACAGAAACATTCGTGAAAAACATGTTGATAACAAAGGAGAAGAAAATAAAAACAATGAATTCCATCCGCAAATGCAATTTACATACACAAAAGAGAATAAGAAGAAGTATAAACTTATTAATTGTGCCCCTTTAAAAGTTTAATAATATGTTATAATAATGTTAGGATCCGCTGCGGTCCCCTTGTGTTTCTCCCTCGTTTCCCTGCCCCCTCCTGTTCTGTATGTGCTGCTCGTTTTCCTCGTGTGTCTTCACCTGCTCATCTGCACACCTGACCGTCATCAGCTCTGATCAGCTCTCTCTCCTGCCTCAGTATTAAGCCCGGTCTCACTCTCCACTCTCTGCCAGTTTATTTCTTAGTGGTAAACTGCTCGGCCGACGCCTCGCTCCAAGAATTCATCTTCCTTTTATTGACTGGGATTTTTGTGCCTCACCTTGTTAATCTTGTCTTGAAGCTCTGCCACACCACCTGTCCTCTTCAAGCCTCACCTGGCTTTTTTGAAATGCTCCCCGCCTCGGAAACAAACCTCCCTCACAGACCCGTCACCTCCTGATCCTCACTCAGAATCTCCCTCGTGCACTGTCGGTGTTATAAATAAAACAGATAAACATTTCTTTGGTCTCCTGGTCTGCATTGTGGGTCCTGTTCTGCCTTACACACTGCAGCGTTACAAACAAGGAGTTTGATATTTTTCAACTCAGATTTGTTATTTGATACATTTTGGCCTTTTTTTTAAAAAAAACAACTTGATGCATAATGACAGATTATTGAAAGAAAAGTTATATCATCTATAACCTCCAAATTGTGCTTTACCAAAATCTCTTTTTCATTTCCAATTTTCAGTAAAGGCAAGGTTTTGTTCCAGGAGGATAAGCTGACTTGGGGTTGGATTTACCCTCCAGCTTCAGCTCGCTGGCTTCCACACTGGTCCAGACTGGTAAATGGCTGTGAGGTGACTGCTGTTACAGTAATCTGATTAGTCAGATTAAACCACTGCATGCCACAGTCATTGACAACACTTTCCAGATTCCACATTTAGAAACTCCCTCTGGGGTTTGCGCAAAAAGACTTTGACCTGGAGAATCAAACACTGTGTCAACAAATTCTACAGACATAACACACGTTGATACTATTGTTGTGCAACAATTAAAGAACATTAAGTTTGCAGAAAAGTCTGGTATGCAAGACAAATGAAAATCCTTTATCTGTGTACCTAGAGACTTAATTAATTTAAGTGACAAATTAAGCATTTTGCAGTGTTTTCAGTGGTAGAACTACTACACGTGAATGTGAAATAAAAACAAGAAGACACAGTACATGCTGCACAACTGAGCTCAAAACAGTGACGTTAACCTTTTAACCTTTTTCCCTCAGTCTGGTGTGTGGATCCAAGATAACACCAGTTGATCTCTGGCAGATGTTTCGGTTGATGTGATTGTTATATTTGTGTGTTGAAAGCTTAAGATGATCCAAACCGTGTTGCTTCCCACAGAGACCAAAATGCAGATCCACCCAGGGGTGAGGACACCTATCAAAACATTCCTCACTCGTGCGCTGTCTCCTCAACTATTCACGGGCTTGTAATAACATGTATCCATGTGCAGACGCAGCAGACACACACATAAACACATGCACAAAATCAGAACATGTACAAATGTACTGTTTAAATACAAATGTTTTATTTTCTCTTGTCATTCTTTTAGATGACAGACAGGTCAGAGAGCACATAGTGCAACATTTATGTGTGTTTCTGTGAAGCTCGTAGCAAACTCGCTCCACAAGTTTGTTCGTTTCAATCTAACACAGAAACTTAAATCCCTGCCAAACGTTAGGGCTTGTCTGTGACATAAAGCCACAGCTATTTCAACATTATGTCTTTTGTAATAAATGCAGAAAGTACAGATGTACGAATAACAAGCAAAAAGTTGAGATTTGCCTTGAATAAACAGAATATTTGGGATATTTCTCCTGATATGAATCTTAATTTTTAACAAAAATTCAGAAAGACCAGTGAGAAAACCTGTCATTTAAAAATGTGCAGTATTTAAATCAAAGGAGCAAAATGCAGAACACCTTCTTCACAGCATTGTCAAAGACATTAGCAGCTTTAAAGCCAGAGTTCAGGACTCCTCCATAAATCAATGTCCATTACTTTTAAGCCCTCGCCAAATGAGTTTACATAATGCTGATTAAGCCTTTCGCCGCCAGGGAAAGTTCTCTCTGTATCGCAGTGTACAGAAGTTTTGGTGTCAGGTGTCTGTAGCAGGGACACCAGAAGTGAAGTATGCTTCATCAACCAGCCAGAATAAAAGGAATCTATTTCATCTATTTATTTAAAGGTTTTTTGTTGTTGTCTTGTTTTGTTTGGCACTTCCTTTTGTTTTCTCAATGCTTCATCTGTATGCGTGATTCGGATGTTTTCTTCTCATACTATGTATGTTGACAGTTTCAAATAGAGAATATCATCACATCTTGTGTGCCAAGATGTCTGTCTGCAGATGGTTTTGTTCAGAAAGAATTCAGTCTCACGCAACCGTTCATAACAATGACAGGACTCCTGCAAAGGCTCCCGAGGGCCGAGGCCTGTTCAGCTGCCCCCTTTATAACTGTAGGTAAGTGCAGTGGATAAACAGTGGATAAATTCCTCTCATTCCTCAGACACTCTGCTTGTTTTACTGATTGAAAATAACTATTTACAGACACAAACATTCCAGGGAAAGTAAATGGTGTCTTTGTAAAGTTTATCCAGATATCTGCTCTAGTTTTGGTGTTACAAGATTTCACTTAAAACTCTGTGAACCTGTGAAACCTGCAGCAAATAAATACCTCACCTGCCTACATTTGCAATTGACCTGAAGGAATTTTAGTTTCAGTAGTAAGTTTGATGACAAAAGTAAAAAAAAAAAAATGGTGGAAAACATAGAGATAGAAATAATTTAGGTATTTCATAATTGATTTGTCATAACAACCGTCAAATTTAATAAAGTCTGCAGCTTAAACAATGAGTGGTTTAAGCGATTAGTTGACAGAAAACTAATCAGCAACAGTTTGAATAATCAAATAATCATTCTAAGTTTATTATAGCTCAAAAATACCAAACATTTTCTGGTTCCAGTGCCACAAAATGTGAGGATATTTGCTGTTTGAAAATGACATATTTTGGGCTTCTGGACTGTTGGTCAGACAAAAAAAAAGCAATTTGAAGATGATTTCTCAGTATTTTCTGAAATTTTATAGGTTCAAACATTATGGTTTTTATTACTTTTAATTCATAGTTTCATTCTAAAACAAAATACTGGTTTCTTATAGCAAAAATCCAATCCTGCTTAAACCAGAACTTTAATATCAGTTGTCCCTCCTCTATCACACTGACACATATAAACTTTTAGCATAGCAATAAATAACGGGGGAAGTCTGCTTTATTTTTCCACTTATCCCTATTTCACTCCCACAATCCACCCTTTGTGTGTTTCTGTATGTGTGTGAGTTAAGATAAGTATTTCACCAATCAGCCAAAGAATGTGAAGACTGTCATCTGGGTCCTGTCCAAACACAGAAGTAGTTATTACCAAATCACAACCTCAGCGTCTGTGTTTGTGTCAATCGTAGAGAATGGCCCTGAGAAACAGACGACAGGCCTTATGCTGCAAAACTTTTCAAGCACTTTTAGTGCTGAAGAAAAATGTCCAGTGTTGTAATAAAACCATGAGAGTTTTGCTAGAATTTGGTCATAAAACTCAGTTCGACTTGTCTTAATCAGGCTTTTTTGGTCTTGATGTTCCTACAAAATCAAACATGTTTCATATTATCCTTAATCTTAAGTTTTGGCTCATGCAAATAGTGAAGTTCGACGACGACAACATTGTCAGCAACCGATGGGAGCACTCTCTCCTGGCACCAAACAGAAGCAGCAAACCGGATAGAAAGTTATCGTGGAGGGGACAGAATGTGACCAAGTTTCGGTTCTCTTGTGCTGTGGAAGGGGAGGAAAAACAGGTGACGTTTTGGAGCAAACAAGAGTTGGTGTTTAGTTCATGTATCTGATCCACCAACCAGCACTTATTCCAGTGATAAATCATCATTTTTGACATCCTGATCACTAAAATAGTGCAGCTATCCAACCGAGGCTGGTGACGAGTCGAGGCGACAAAAGCCATAATGCAAAGTTTGTACACAAACACAGTTTATCTTTAAATATTCTATTGATGCCGAATAGATTAGAATACTGTTGACATACAATGCATTTTCTCTTGTATTTCTACAGTTGTGCGTTTTTGCGGACATGTAAGGTATTGTGGCGTAACGTTTTTCACCAGGAGCATGATGGGTAATAATCTCAAAAGAAAATAAGTTGCAGTCTTGCAAATAGTGACCCTGCAAGATTCCCAATCATTTGCTAAATCTTATAGCGCATGAGTAAAAACTTTGTCACTTTGTCTAGACGAGAGAAGGTGTCAGACTTAAGTCTTTTAAAAGCATTTCAAGTCTGCTAGAAGGCACAAGTTAGATCCAGGGATGCTGTAGCTCCTCTCTCGATGTCTGTCTTAATAAAGTAATTAAATCAAGTAAAAATCTCACAGGAATCCTGAGCTCATTTTCCACTTTAAAACCGAAAAAAAGAAAATAAGAGAGGGCCACTGCCACCTCCTCCATATTCATAGAAAATGAAGATCTTTTTCTTTATAAGAGTATTAATAAATAATGACAATGTCTTTTCTGTTGCTTTCTGTCTCTGTTCGAGAATAAAAAAAAAGAAAACACAAAAACTTCAAAACATCCCTCTTCTTCTCCGGCTCCACGTGTAGAGGGCTCATTAAAAACTGCCTCTCTCTGGCACAGCTTCCACAATCACTTGTTCATCCCTGAGACATATGTCTCATTCATTCAAATGTCAACATGTCCTGGATGCTCCACGAAAGCTTTTTACAGGCCTGAGCGACGCACGTCTCTGACAGCAGGCCTAAACACACGGCCAGCAACGACAGGCGTCTACTGCTGTTCAGGATCACTGGAGAGGAGATGGAGAGGAGAGAGAAGGATAAGAAAATTAGAACTGCACACAGACGGTTTTTGTTTTAATATTAGTCAAAGCAAGTCTGAATCATGCAGGGAATGTGCAAACTACGAAAGTTTCACAAATCTAGTGAGAAGTTAATTTTTTAACTTGACATACGATCACCAAGCTCCATCCTGCCACTGACAGGTGGCAATGTGATATCAAAGAGTAAAAATAAAACAGTGAAAAGACTACGTTCACTACATGCTTGCACCTGTCATTAGACACACTGATGCCATTTGTTCATTGCGAGTATGACGCAGAGAAACTCCTCATCACACCATAAATCACTCGACAACATCACGCTGTCAGCTGCTCACAGGCGAGCTGCCGAATACAATGAGCAGATTAATGTTTCCAGAGCTGCTGCTGCTGCTGAAATAATTCTACAAATACAAGAAACACGGAGCAAAACCTTTCTGTTATGTAATGGATTTGTTTTCAGTCTTGGGGGGGGGGGTCTATGTAGTGAGGAGCACCAGCAGCAGGGGGATTTGTTTGAAACAAAGAGAGTTAGTTGCCACCTGCTGGTACTTCAAAGTGGTATTTGAAGAATGAAATACCAGTACTCTCCTGTGTCTCACAAGGTACACGGGTCAACCTCAGAACAAAGTAATTTTTATAATAAAGTCATATCTTTAAAGCAAAACTATGTCTCACTGGAGAACACCAGAGGAAGATACTGAGAGAATGATCCTCAGACAGCTACATCCTCCCACCTCTGATCGCCTGTGAGTTCGAGGTGAGCACAAACATCTTGATGAGGCCGAAGCAGAGCGGAGAGTAGTCGTGCTCCCAGATGACAGCGGGGATGAGGAGGACCTTGCCGTAGCAGGACAGCAGCAGCGCTCTGAGGAGCAGGCTGGGCTCGAGGGTCCCACCCTGCAGGCGACCATCCACCACCCAAAGGAACCACAGCACGCCGCCGCAGAACGCTGACAGCTCTGCACCACCAACACAGACACATCAGACGCAGATAGATGTTTGAATGATAAATTACTTTTTAGTGCAAAAGGTGTTGGATACTTATTTGTAGTCTCTTGTATGGATGCAAGATTCAGTCTTTATCAACAAGAGCAACATTTCGGGGGTTTGTCATTTCTTTTCCTGTATACCGGAGGGTGCTTGACTCCAGGATAAATGATTAGTTGACTCACAGAAAAGAAATCAACAGCAATTTTAAAGTTGTCATTTGTGAAAGCAAAAATGTTAACCATTCTCTGGTTCCAGCCTTTCAAATTAAAAGGATTTGTTGCTTTTCTTTGTTTTATATCATTGTAAATTAAATATCTGGAACTTGGGAAAGGCAATTTCTTTTCTATTTTTACACCATTTTACAGGGTGAATTATTAATACAAAAAAAGGACCATACAACAATTAATAACTTGTGGGCTGGTCTTCAATTTCTGTTGCATGTAGTTTATATTTTTGACTCTTGACTGTTACAGAATTTATTTTGTGTCTTTTTTGACCATCATGCACCACACCACACATCATGTACAATTCCTTGTATATAAAAACCTACTTGCAATGGTGGAGGAAGTATTCTGATCTTTTACTTGAGTAAAAGTAGCAATAAAAGAGCGTCAAAATACTCAATAACATGTTTAAGTACATTAAAAGTACATGCATATTGGCACCAAAATATACAAGAAGTACTAAATGTAAAAATACTCATTACGCAGAATGGCCCATTTCAGAAAAAAAAATATGTATTATATCACAGGATTATAATTAGTGATACATTAATGTGTTTAAACATGGAGCTCATTTTAATTGCTTTATATCCCATAAAAACAGATCAGAATTTCTCGGTTCTGTGTTATTAATCTGAATCTGCATCTCATGTTGTCAGATAAATGTAGTGAAGCACAAAGTACATAACTGGCTTCCAAAATTATGTGGAGTATAAAATGTAAAAACTCAAGTTAAGTACTTCAAAATTGTACAGTACTTGAATAAATGTACTCAGTCACATTCCAGCACTGACTGAAAGCGTCCATATGTTCCCAGTAGGAAGTTAGCTCTGGTTCTCTAACATAGCACACAGTGAGACAAACAGTGCTCTTATAACAGATGTATTAAGGAATTCTGGTTTCATCATCTTACCGAGAGCGGCCAATCCAAACATGTGGTAGAAATCCCATTCCTTGGTGTACCTGATGATGTCAGCGGGGTCACTGCTCTGCTCGGAGCCATGAAGCAGAGACCACCTGAGGTACGCCTCGCACAGCAGGCAGAACACACACAACTTCCAGTGGATCTGGAGAGGCGGAGGGGAAGAGGTACAAAAACACACATGAAGTATACATGTACAACAGTGGTAGAAGAAGTATTCAGATCCTTTATTTAAAGTCATCAAATCTAGAGATACAAGGTTTTCACTATACAGGAAAGGGATGAAAAACTGTAATCAGAAAAGCCACTAAACCCGTCAGATAAATGCAGCGCAGTAAATAGTACAATACTTCCCTTTACAATGTTGTGAAGTGGAACTATAAAGTTGCATTAAATGGAAATATTCAAGTACAAGTGCCTCAAATTTGTACACGAGTGCATTACTTGAGTAAACACATTAAGTTACATTTCACCACTCCTGAGCGCACATACACATGACAGTATCTGTATGAACAATATATGTGGATGTATGGGTGGAGCATCACACCACTTTAATAACTTAAGTGTCACCACAATGTTTGTTATGATCGCAGGACATGCACCAATCAACACACAGCTATAACATAAGTTTAAATTGTTTAAACTATCATTGTTTTTTGCACATATGCAAGGAAGTTAGAGTTGGTATGTTATTTATCAGAGTAGAGGGGCTGCTGCGGTGTGACTTCATTTTTTTTTTTATATCATAACCCCTTCCTCTACTCTCCCCTTAGTGACTATGGGAAAATGTATAACCCTTCCTTCAGCATAAATAACCATAATTCAAAGTTTCTTGCTTTGATAAATGGTGTGAGTATAGAAAAAACAAAACATAACTTCCTCCTAAGCGCTTAAACATTTGAAGTACCTCCTCCGTTTCGCACCTCCCCCTCCCCTATGAAAAATTATGAACAGTCCCTTACAACTGTCTGTGTTACTTACATTCAAGCTTGTGTTGAACAGGATGTGTCTGAACGCCTGCGTCTTACACAGAATAGCATCAATCAGGATGATAACTGGGTCATATTCAATGTATTTGTCCACTGGCTTCTGGCACGACTCCTGGACACACACACACACACACACACACACACACACACACACACTTTAGCTTTAGAAAGTAGTAATAACATATCTGCAGTCGCTGTAACATCTTTGAGGCAAACCATTTCAGCTAGCATCTTCATCATAATCTGTGAGCCTAATAACTTTAATACAAGATCCAAAAATGTAACGCACACATATGGTTATCTTCAGGATCCCGTTACTGTAATCCCGATGTAACTCCGTTGCTTTTTGGTTACATTCAACACACCTAAAGCCATCTTTCTCCATCATTCGCCCTGAGAAATGCTAACTACAAAACTCAACTAGCATGTGAGCCAATCACAGCGGAAGGGACGAGAGTCCATGCGGTTCCGCCTTCACAATAAAAGAGCTGATAGTCAATCGTTTAACTCAGAGCCCTTTAAGATTTGTTTATTTATTTTATTCTATTTTATTTGTTTATTCTAGTGCACTAGTTCAACTATAGAAGACTATCTAGATATGCACACAGTATATACAATCTATACCGTTCCTATTAAAGTCTATGGTTAAGAAACTGATTTATTGCAAGAAAACTATTAAAGTGTTATTCTTTCGTAGTTTCCCTGGTTTACTGCCAAATAGTCGTATTGAAATATAAGCATTTTACTTGAATGATTCCATTTTAATCTACTTTATACTTGTACTTCACTAATCTGAGGGAGACATGTTGTTATTTTCACTCAATTATATTTATTTCACAACATTAGTTACTTTGATCATTTAGATTACTGATACAGAACAGTAATCGTATATAATTAATTGTAGTTGGATCGTTCCTATTATGCAGCAACATATGGGCCCATTTTTAATCTTTTGTCTTTTATTTTGCATTTTAAACAAAGATTGACATGTTTGAATCAGAAAAACGTTGTGGCAAATCAAAAGCACTGAGAAAAATCTACCCCTATAAGTAGACTGGTGAATTCCTGTAGAAGTTGATTTATTTGTGCTGGGGACATGGTAATAAGCCCATTTCCCCCCTAAAAAATATATATATATATTGAATATTTTTTCCGTGTGTATGTGGCAAATAAAGCAGACCTTGATCTAGATTTATTAATATTTATATTAACAAAGCTAAAATTGTGTAGATTAATGTTCAATTTGAAAATCTCCCGGAAACACTTTTTGACAAATTTGACAGCCGCAGGGTACGCTGGGAACCGTAGTTAAATCGTCCTCTCCGGCTGCGGTCTTCTTCTTCTTCTTCTTCTTCGCCTCCCGGAGCCTTGCGCGTGAGGGGGGCGTGTTCGTTGAACTGCAGCAGCTTCCGCTCTCTGGCGTCACACATGTAGCACAACATGGCCCCTGCCAGCCGGGCTGTTGTTGTGGTAGCGCTCTCACTGTTGTACCTGTGTCGGGCAATCTTCTCCTCCGAGTATTTCTCCACTCTCACTTTGTTCAACAATGAGCTCCACAAGCAGGGATGCAGCTCGCTGTCCGAGTGGGAAGAGTACGCGGCGGACTGCGGTAAAAGTCTCTCTGTTTCTGTTACTTTGCCACGTCCTCCCCGGTTCAACTGTCACCGTGGAGCCGTTTGTAAGCTAACGTTAAGCTAATAACACCAGGCGCTGACAGCCCAGAGGAGATAACTGAGATAAGCTCTTGTTCTTGTTGCTGAGGAGGTTAGACGACGTCTGAAAGCAAAGATAAAACACAGGCAGGAGTAACGCAGGAGCGACAGTATATTCTTCTGTGCCTAACAGTAACGAAACTCAACGAGAAACTCACTTGCAAACTGCATATTTTAGCTTACCCCAACAGTTCATCACCAAACTACATTCATAAAACACATAATTTTGTTTGTAACTCGCTCCACAGCAAAATTACATATTTATCACAGCATAACGGAAACATTTTTGTGAATTTTGCCTACAACTGATGCATCCAGCTGTACAGGTTTTTATCAAATCTCAGTTTTAGGGACACGCTGTTCACCGCTTTTTATGGATAGATAGGAAAAATTAATGTTACAGTGGCTAAGAGCAAAAAATAGGAACAAAAATATACAATACTGTAAATTAATGAGCAAAAAAAAACCCCATGATAAAATAATATCACAGTGCTTAAGTCACGTTACAGTTGTATTGTGATTTTATAGGGGATATGTGAGTATTGTGATGTCTTATACTGCAATTTATTACCTTCAACTGCACATTTTGTCCCAATTGTAAAACTGTTTTATATAATATAATTAAAGTTTTTATTTATGTTCGTCTCACTTTAGGAAGGTTTTTTTTTTTTGCAGCAAAATATATCTAGTGGACTGAAAAAGCAATTAATTTTGTTATTCCAGTACGGTACTCAAAGTTTAATTTGTATTTGTAATATTAATAATTTGATTTATGTAACTAAATAATTGTTCTCTGTGTCTCGACACAATATCTCCAGATTCTATGCTGTGTTGATTTTTTTTATCCATCCTTAATACTAAGCAACAATATACAATGTTTGTAAACAAAATTGGGCAAATTTTTCCTGTACACAAATTAAGGGTGGGAGACACTGGAGGCCCCCCATTGCAACATTATTACAATACTCAGATCATGCTACAACATTATTGCAAATTTTAAATGTTATGTTTTTGCATTGTGAAAAGACATGTTACAATATTTTGATTTATTACCTCTTTTTTCAGCTTGAAGCTTGTTTTATCTCATAAGATAAAGCTTTCAGTCTTTTCATCTCAGTTCAGTAATATTTATTGCAGCAACATGTATCTAGTGGACTGAAAAGCAATTGATTTTATTTTTCTGGTAGGCAAAAAAAATTGTATTTGAATCATTAACAATTTATATAATAAAATATTGATACTTAGCATCCATGTATTGATGCAATATTGCCATGCAACTATTGCAATACTATGCTTTATTGATTTTTAACTCATCACTACCATATACATGTGTGAGGTGGAAATAGAGCACGAAGCACAAAATTCAATGCATAATAAATTGTAAAGTTGTGGTGCAGTTATGAATCAGATAATGATAAAAAATTGAGAATCCAGGAGTGATTGCATCTGTTTAAGCCTGTTTGGGGGACGTGTGAGTTGAGGCTTCACCACCTCTCACAGCTGGAACTGGTTGTATGGGGAGGTGGCATGGTGTTTTGGTGGAGTAATGGCAGGTGAACTGGTTGTACAAGATCACATTCTGTTGAGATTACGGCTGCTCGGTTCAATAAATGTGCTGCAGTAAAGTGACGCTCTTTTTAAATCGCCGTCGCAGTGCTCTTGCATGTGTTAGCACAAGCTGAACAGAAGTTTTGACATTTTTTACGTTATGTTACTAGCTCCAAGCCTGCCAGCTCAGCAGGCTCAGTTCAGCTTTCATTACTATTAGAGTTATATTGTATTTATGTAGTAATGCTATAGAGGCTTAATAAATCAGCTCACGTGTAAACCTTTTTACCACACAATAATAACACAATGCTGACGAAATATTAAAGAGGCACAGTGTCCACTTTGACGGGATTGTTTTCCATGAAAAATGCATTTCAGAAATCAGCAAGCTTTTGTAAATAGCACGCGAAATACATGCCATTTGCAGTAGTGATGAAAACATGAAAAATACAAGTAAAGCCTCTTTAAACAAATAAACGTTTAAATAGAGTTTGGTTTGTTGTTCTCTTTGTAGTGTTGAAATTTTTATTTATATGTGCAATGAAAAGCTGTCAAAGAGTCAGTCCACCACCAACTGATTAATGAATTAGTTGTTGCACTGCCTGCTGGTGTGCAGAACTAGGTGGAGTTCTTCAAACTACATTGCTGACATGCCACAGTGAGTTTAGTCAGGTCTGCTCAACATCTCGGACATTTCCTCTTTGACACACAAGAAAGTTTAAATGTGATTTAAAAGACTAATTCCTTGGCAGGATGGGAGTTTGTGAAAATGTTAAATTAAAAAGTGTATTCACATAATGGTCATATGGATATTAACTGTTGTGTTAGTGCCGATAATAAAAGCTCTCAATCTTTTTTTTCTTTTCAGAGTCCTCAATTCTACAGTTGGAAGACCCAGACTGTGAGGAGGGAAGCAACCCGCCCTGCGAGTCAGTTTTCTCACTTAACGCAGAAAAGATCCTGGTGAGATCACACGCAAACACACACACACACACACACACGCTAATCAGATCTAGCACAGCCACATTCTGTAACTGTTTCCCTTTAAAAACAAGTTGTGGTTTCTAGTCTTAACAGCTTTTTTTTCTTAGAAGGACAACACTGCACTTTGTGTTAAATTTATGTGCGGCATGCTGTCAATAAACTGAGAAACCCTGGCGAATCTTTCCCTGTAGACTGATTTATTCTAATCTGTTGATGAAACATGACTCCTTGTTCATGTTGTAGTCCTCACAGTTATGACTCACAGATTTTATTTCTGAGGAAAAACAACAACAATGTTATTGTTTGTATATCAAAGAGATAAATAGGCATATTTATGTAAGCTGAAAAGAACCAACCACCTCTTCTGGTTGACATTTTCAAGTCATGCACTTTTAACAACCAACAATGTCAAGCTCACAATTCTGTATATAAGGTATGATCATGAGATGAGGGGAGAGAGTAACCAAAAATGTCCATAAATTGGGGAGACAATGAGGCTCTTTACCCTCAGAGCAGAGGACGAGATCAGCTGCCGTGTAACAGGGACAGTAATGATTGCTGCGTGTTATGCCATTGATATTGTTTAAAAAACGTTCCCAGGCACATATGTTATATATCACACTACAGGCAGATGCTGTTGTGTTAAACATCACCCCCCTTTGCTTCCAGAACACCAGCATGCTATCTGAAATCACACACTGGAGCGTCATTATGTTTTCATTGTTTGGTTCTGCATTTTGTTTTCTTTTCATGTGTATGTATGTGTGTAACATGCATGTGTGTAAGTCATAAGTGCACAAACACATATACATATACTTATGAGTTACCATTTGTTACTCCTTGTATTGTATTTTGTAGCTTTTATTTATTCGTGTTTTAGTACGTTTTTGTTTGTTTTGTTCTGTTTTTCTTAACCCTTTGTTGCTGCACAGAGAGGCTGAAATTATGATCGAGGAAAAAAATATGGAATTATGAAACAGCATGCAGAATTAACAATATAAAATGGGATCAGAGAAAATTTTCTACAAATTTTAAAATTACGATAACACAAACCTGTACTGCAGCTACTGTCACTATAGATTATTTGTTCTTCTCATGTACCACCGGGTGACACATCTATTTACATAGTTTTTCATTTAAAAAAAGAAATGTCAGTCATCAATACATGAGCTGTGTGATAGTAAGGTACATGAAATGATATAATGCCAATAAAAAATAAAAGCAAGCAAAACCATCATAATAAAGGGGCTTTTCTTCGTGCCTATTGTGGGTCTGTCACAGGGTTGTGGCCACACCCTAAATTCACCTGTACGTCACTGCTGCAAGGTGAGAGCCACTTGAGGCCAAGACTGAGCTTGTGTTTGTAATTCAAAGCAGTTTTATCCCCACAAAAGCCTGACAAATGAAAAAAACAAGCATTCAAGAAAATATCTGCCGTAGAAGGTAGAGAGAACAGAAAGAGCTGATGACCCTGTGCCAGCAGTGACTGAGTTTGTCATTATGATGACGTTGCTTCTTGTTATGCAAGGCTATCGGATGATACAAATGCTGCAAGTATTTGTCTTGTCAGTTGTCTTGTCGCTGTTTTGGAAACCCAAAATGCTGCCACAGCAACATTTGCATGCTGTCAAATTTGCATCCCATAATGATGTTTGTCATGCTGCTTTCCCCCATTCGGGATTACACGGTAAACTCAATGTGACACATAGAGAAAGGGAAAGAAAAATAGCCCATTGATGCAATACACAGAATATTTATTACTACACAAGAATTTTGCTTGGCAGTAGTAAGCGCCCTTGACACTTGAAAGGATTGTATTCTCTGTTCTCTGGGGATTAATTTCTCAGTATAACCTTGAGATGCTGGGAAGCTGAATTAAAAGGCCTTTTTAACTTGCCAAAAATGTTCTTGACAAAGGCTTTTATTTACAGACTGTTTTAAGGCTCTACAAATATATTGAATTAGCTTTTTTATTTAGCAAAGTGTCAGAAATAGAGACATGTTTTGAACTTTTCAGTGTTATTCTTTGTTTCAGCTTCATCCTGTCAATCTTTAACAGTCTTCACACAGGAAACCTTTTTTTATCATCGCATGTCAGCATTTTAACCTATACATATTGTTGATTTTGTCTCCATCTCCCACAGAACCAGGCCAAGTTGTTTATAGAACAGAAAAAAATCCCCTTCCCCGTAGATAACCACAACACAAACGAAGAGCTTGGTAAGTTTGCACGTTGTTCTCAGTACAAACCTTATTTATAATAAACAGATATATACATACAGTGCTGTGAAAAAGTATTTGCCCCCTTACTGAATTCTTACTTTTTTTGCACCTTTCGTCACTCAGCCATTTCAGATCAAGCAAACTTAAATATAAGTTTATAAGATAACTCACAAGTAAACACAAAATGCAGTTTTAAGTGCCGATTTTATTTATTAAGGGAAAAAAAGCCATCTGAACCTACATGACCCATGTGAAAAAGTAATTGCCCCCTACACCAAATAACAGGTTGAACCACCTTTAGCAGCAACAACTGCAGTCAAGCGTTTGCGATAACTGGCAATGAGTCTTTCACATCGCTGTGGAGGAATTTTGGCCCACTCTTCATTGCAGAATTGTTTTAAATCAGCCACACTGGAGGGTTCCCGAGCATGAACCGCCTTTTTAAGTTCATGCCACAGCATCTCAATTGGGTTCAGGTCTGGACTTTGACTAGGCCACTCCAAAACCCTCATTTTGTTTTTTTTTAAGCCGTTCAGAAGTGGATTTGCTGGTTTGTTTTGGATCATTGTCCTGCTGCAGAACCCAAGTGCGCTTCAGCTTGAGGTCACGAACTGATGGCCGGACATTCTCCTTCAGGATTTGTTGGTAGAGAGCAGAGTTCATGGTTCCTTCAATCACAGCAGGTTGTCCAGGTCCTGAAGCAGCAAAGCAGCCCCAAACCATGACACAACCACCACCATGTTTCACTGCTGGCGTGATGTTCTTTTTATCAAATGCTGTGTTCATTTTATGCCAGATGTAACGGGATGCACTCCTTCCAAAAAGTTCAACTTTTGTTTCATCAGTCCACAGAATATTTTCCCAAAAGCTTTGGGGATCATCACAATGTTTTTTGGCAAAAGTGAGACAAGACTTTATGTTCTTTTTTGTCAGCAGTGGCTTTCGCCTTGGAACTCTGCCATGCAGGCCATTTTTGCCTCGTCTCTTTCTGTGGTTGAGTCATGAACACTGACCTTGACTGAGGCAAGTGAGGCCTGCAGTTGTTTAGATGTTGTTCTGGGTTCCTTTGTGACCTCTTGGATCAGTCGCCACTGTGCTCTTGGGGTAATTTTTGTAGGCCTGCCACTCCTGGGAAGGTTCACCACTGTACCATGCTTTCTCCATTTGTGGATAATGGCTCTCACCGTGGTTCGCTGGAATCCCAAAGATTTAGAAATGGCTTTGTAACCTTGTCCAGACTGAGACACGTCAATTACTTTTCTTCTGATCTGCTCCTGAATTTCTTTGGATCGCGGCATGATGTCTTGGGTTCAGTATGGCCGACTTCACCCTGTCAGACAGGTTCTTTTTAAGTGATCTCTTTATTTGAAAGGTCTGGCAGCAATCAGGCCTGGGTGTGGCTATGAAATTGAACTCAGTTTTCCACAATAATATGATTACTCACAATTACCTCATCATTTAACAAGGGGGGAAATTATTTTTTCACACAGGATCATGTAGGTTTGGATAGTATTTTTCTCTTAACAAATAAAATCTTCACAGAAAAAACGCATTTTATGTTTACTTGGGTTATCTTTGTTTAATATTTAAATTTGTTTGATGATCTGAAACAGTTGAGTGTGACACACATGCAAAAAAGTAAGAAATCAGGAAGGGGGCTAATACTTTTTCACAGCACTGTATATATATATATATATATATATGATTTTTCCCAGTTATTCATCATCATTTGTTCTGTCATTGCAGCTATAGGCTACGTCCTGATAGGCAACGGTCTTTATGATGAAGCCATCAAACACTTCTCACTCTTATTACAGGTGTGTTTGCAACTGGAGAAGCAGATAATTCACTCTTAATGCGTGTTTTGAAGTTGTGTCACTGTTGCTATTTTGCACCTACTACATCCCTTTAATTTACTACTATTACTACTACTTTCCTTTGTGCTGAAGCCAAAAATATTGTTCTGATATGTGTTGTCTTTGACTAAAGGGCGACCCAGAGCTGGTCAGTGCCATCTATGGGAGAGGGATAGCTTATGGGAAGAAAAGTCTACAGGTAAGTGATGGTTGTGGACTATAACTGCTCTGTTTTGCTATAATGATACCCTGATTTTCTTCTTTATTAGTATATGCTTTCTAATGATAATGTTCATTTTTTTAATGTTCTTTTTTGTCTCTCTGCTTGGAAATTCACGAAAGTGATATTTGCACTCTGTGGTACTGTAATTTTTTCGTGCACATGTGAAGCAACTTGTAACTCTGGCTGTGAAATGTGCAATAAAAATAAAGTTTACTATCTTACTTGCCCTTGAAATACAGTTGACAGGTGCCACATTAATTAGGCGCAGCGACACTTTGCCAGGTCCATAAGAGTATTTGTGATAAACTGCATAATTACAGCTGAGGTGGGCAGAAATGCAAAAAAGGTGGGAAAAAAGCACAGACCATTAGCCACCTCACCGTCCCTTTGCCTCACTCCTCACCGCTTTCAACTGCTTCTCCAGGATTGAAGTGGGCAGCAGCTCAGGGGATGGACCTTGGGTTGGCGGCTGTAGCGACTCGAATTTGGCCAGCAAACTCCCCATTTGCGGGTGTCATAGTCTGATCCAGCGTAGCTGCTGGCTGTGTTACCTGTCAAATGGTGCGCATCAAGTTTTCACAAAAGGGTTGTGCATGCACATCTGCACTTGCAGATGAGCCAATAGGAACGCCCTCTCTCTGAAATGACCTGTTATTGGACAGAGTCACCCATCACAGGCTAGATTTCCTAAAGCCTGAAAACAGAGCTAAGAGGAGGAGTGGAAGTCAGGTTTTTCTCAGGCTATTAGAATTACATTATGCTCAAAGTTTTTTAAATGATTAATGCCACCAAACTAAACCTGCCGACCCCAGCTTGAAGTTATGGCTAAAGTTTAGTCATCATTGTTGCTCTTGTTACGTATAAAAGGTTTCTTTTGAAGTAGTATATTTGGATAAAATGTTAGTGCTTATTTATGAGAAACACACCTTTCACTGCTGGGCTTTAGTCAAGGTCTTCAGATTATTCATAGTAGATGACTCATACTTTACAAGTTGCAAAGTGCCGTCTGTGTTTTCCTTATTGATCGACTTCCTTTATTTTCATTTTAGTTTAATGAGTTTACTTCTATTCATGTTTAGTTTTGTGCCAAAATGTTCTCAAAATTAGATTTAAAACAATAGCCCACACTGGTATTTGGCAGCACAGGGAGTTGTTGTCTATATGCATTTTTTGGATGCCTTTGGATTTATTTGTCTCAAAAGGAAAAGGCATCCTGTATTTTGGTGACAGCAGCAATTTCAGGTAAACGCAGAATGACTCAGTGTGTCATTCAATGATTGCAAATTCAATCTCCAGGACTCTGCGGTTATGAGAGCGTGCCCTGCAGAAAAAAGGCTGGACAGCTTTTTTGACTTGTTTGTGGCTCTGCTCCTAGTTTTGCTCACCATGTATTAAGCTTTATGTCGACAAAATGTAACTGCCTCTCCTTCCGGTGTCTCCATGCCAGGACATAAAGAATGCTGACTTGGCGCTGTACGAGCTCAACAGAGTCATCACCCTGGAGCCGAACTGGCCAGAGGTCTACGAACAGAGAGCAGAGGTGAGGCCCGACTCTGTTCAGAGAGATTTGAAACAACAGAGTGGCTCATCATTATGGTCTAACCTCTGGAGCTCTTTCAAAATTACAAAAAATTAAGCTTTTAGAGATGTCTTCAACACATCTAGACAACACCACTTGGCAAGAAAGATATAATTTAGCTGATTGCATTTCCATGCTAGTTTCTACACTGCATAACTTGGAACATCATTAATTGCCACTATGTATGAAGCATCACTGGCTTACTGATGACATAAGATTTGCTCATTTTATTTCTGCTGCAGTCAGAAGTTGCAGTTATGGCAAAAAGAAGGAAACACAGTATGTTAACCATATATTTAAATTGTGTACTGATGTGAAAGACGAGCAGATGGAGACGATAGTTGGAAAGGGTGTATGAAATGTTGGATTTACAATTTAGGAAATCAGTGCAGTTTTAAAATTGGGGAAACTTAAGGGAACTTAAGAAGCCACAGTACACATATTAAGTTGTTCAGTAGCATAAGCTGTGTGGCTGTGTTGCAGCCAGTAGCCTTTGCACAAGCTCTTATGAAGTTGCATGAGTTTATACTTGAGGGTGTTCGAAGAATCGCGCTGCCAGTTTGAGGAAAGGTTTCATTCTGAGGCTTGTTCTTAGGTGCCGTTTCCTCTTTGTGTGCCATAAGCCACTTGAATACATCTGTGGTGTTATTAATCTCACATGCAAGTCACACATAAGCAGTGATGTGCCAGTTACTAAAGTTAGTAGGTGGTAACAGTTATGATTGTTTTGTTTCAGTCAGAAGTAATTGAATTATTTTATCATTGCTGTTTAAAGTAATTGGTCACTAGGGAAAGTCATTTTTGCAGTACTTTAAAATATCCGCTTCATACTTGCATTCATGCACACACAGCTATACTGTTATATTTTCGCTTGTTTGTCCCACACTAAAACAATGTGGCAACTGTTAACTGTCTAATCTGATCCATGGTTGAACCCATTATCACTATGATAAAAAGTAGGTAGTGGAACAATGACAGGCCAATGTAATGTTTATAACAGACAACATTACATCACTCCAATCCTTCTCTCCACGGGCTCTCTATTTTAAAATTTATTTTTTAGAATTTACAGAGCACTTTTAAAGCTTGTCTGGCTCTAGCTCTGGCTCCAAGCTTCATTTTAGAAAGGTTGACCCCGTATGAGCCGGTTTGTAAAGCCCATTTAGCTGTTCCAAAGTCGAGGCTTAAATCAATAGGTGCCCGTGCTTTTGCCATCAAGGCCCCTCAGTTTTGGAACAACCTGCCTGAGGAGATGAGGCTTGCAGAATCAGTGACTTTTTTTAAATTGCTTCTTAATTTTTAAGGACCTTCTTCAGCGTGTTCATTCGGCAATACACGCTGGAGAAGGGCGTCTGGCAGGAAGCATCCGTGTGGCAATAAAAATAATAGTTATTATTATTATTAATCATATTTGAATTGCTGTCCTGATCTTGACTGCAAAGTTAATTGGGATCAAGTATTTCGAGATTGCATTGGTATCCACTTCACGGATTCAGCACCCAGTTTCAAAAAGTTAAATTCCGAGTGAGCTTGTTGTGTCTTATTCTTATATTTAATATTTAATTTTTAAATAGTTAACGTAATGCCTCTTGAATAACCATCATGCAGATAAGGATAGAATCAACAGCAGATTTACCACATCCGGTCAAATGGTCAATTAAAAAGTTTTTTCAAGGCAAACCAAATAGATACTTTTATAACAATATCTGTTTTCTGTGTGTTCCACTTTAGAAGGGTTTTTGCCTGCATTTTAAGTGGATCAGCCAACTTTTAACTTGACCAAAAAAGTTGCATTTATATTAACATCAGGACAAAATTTTTCCTACCCCTAAATAATTCATGTAGGCTCATAGCTTTTTTTAGTTCATTAAATTTCAATTATTGCAATATTGATCTTAAATTTAATTCCAAGTGGCTTTAAAAAATCTTGACAAGTTTTAAATTGAACTTGTCTTAAGCTGCAGGAACCCTGTACAGTCTGTCCGTACAGTCCATAGTCTGTGTTGTGGTGAAGCTGAGTACAGTGTATTTGATGCAGTTGACAGTTCAGCGTGCTAGATGCCACTAAACCTCTTTAAAAGTGTGTTGGCATTTTACACAGCTTAGTGCTTCCATTCATAATTGCGTTGAATAACATGGGTAAAAAAAGTATATAATGAAGTACTCTGTCGGTATTGGTATCATTGTGAGGTTGTGAAGTTATTTACAGAAGCATTGCATGCAGTAGTCCACCTTCCACCTTCTCTTCTCCTACCTCTGCTTGTCTTAATCTTTCCCTCTTAAACACACACACACACACACACACACACACACACACACACACGAGAGAGAGGGGCTAAGCACATCATTACAGTTGACGTGATCATAACCAGGAAAAAAAATCCAGAGAGGCTGCGTTTGTCTGCTGTGATCGAGACAAAAGTAAGACTAATGAGCTTATTTGTATTTCAGTAACTGTAGTTTGAGACATGTCTAGTTTAAGCCAAACGTTGTGTAACTGTCACTTTATGTCAAGATCAATCATTGGAACAATATGACAACATTGTACCAAGTCAGTCCTGTCCCTTGAGATGCTACCTGTTATTTTTAAAACAAACATTTTTAGGTTTACTTTGAAATTGCTCTCTCTACCTTTTCACTTCGCTCTCAGAACAACAGTCATCCTCTCAAAAAGGAAATCCTGAGTAATTGACCAGAAATAGTGGTTCACATGCAACATGTTTGTACCCTTTTCTGTTTTCCGCTGCTGAAAAAAAACATTTGTTTCAGCTGTAATGACCAAACCAAATGAAAAGACTGGGTTTAAGAATGTTTCTTTTTAAATTGAATATAAACTTTCCTTCTTTTGTTCTTGTGTGTATGCATCTTAGATCCTGTCTCCTCTGGGTCGTATCAGTGAAGCTCTGAGTGATCTGACCAAAGCCATTCAGCTGCAGCCCTCAGCCCGTCTCTACAGACACAGAGGAACCCTGCTCTTCATTTCAGAGGTTTGATAATTCAATTTTATGCACATGCATGACTTCTGTTCTTTTATATGCTGATCCTGCGCTTTTCTCTCCCACCAGGACTATGTTGCAGCTATGGAGGACTTCCAGCAATCTTTAGAGCTGAAGAAGAATCAGCCCATCGCAATGCTGTACAAAGGCCTCACTTTCTTCCACAGAGGCATGCTCAAGGTCAGTTACTCATGCTCTTGCATTTTTAGTCTCTTTTTTTTCAGCAAAAATCTAAAAATATGGTTGTATTTGTTGTGATTATTAAGAAACAAGTAAAAATTTGATTTCTTAAAAACAATTGGTAGAAAAAACACCCCGTTTATTGTTTTTTTATCAGCACCACATATGTGCTTTCTATCCCCACTTAATATATAATATCAAAAAGGACATCACCCAGATTGAAGCTCAATTATTGTTTTCAAATCTGACATACATTTTAAACACATATAAGCAGCTGCAGAGTGGATAGAGTAGCCTGCTGTGTGTGGTTTGATTTTACATTTTCAGAGGTGACCACATCACACTGAATGTTTTGAGCAGCTTCTCAGTATAGAGGGTTTGCTTCACCCCAGAGTTTCCTGTATCTATACTGTAGAGGCCTAATGTCATAAGAAACCTCAAAGACAAACAGAGGGTGTTATTTCACACATTAAAGGCAGACAACACAAAATGTGTGGTGCTTTTGTTCAGTAGACTGATCAAAAGCACCACACATTTAGTGTTGTAAAGGGTTTCTTAAGTGCAGGGCATGCCAGCTAAATGACTGACTGCTTATTTCTGTCTGTGCGGTTATTTTTTGGTACTTTCTAATTCACTGCAACAGCTCAAATATGTCAAAAGCCATTCCATGCATCGTGATCTCAAATTCTGCTTCTAAAAGATGAACCATTTAGATAAAAGATTACTTAAGGGGAACCTGTTATGCTTATTTTAAGGTTCATAATTTAATTTGGGGTTTCTAATAAAGCATATTTACATGCTTTAATGTTCAAAAAACACAGTTTTCCTCATACTGTGTGTACTGAAACACCTGTAGTCACCCTCTGTCTGCAACTCTCCATTTTAGCGCCCATCTCTTTAAACCCCTCCTCCCAAATAGGCACAGACTTTTCTGATTGGTCAGCATTTGCGGGTACTCCATATCTCCACACCTATGCACCGTTATTGCAACCAGGAGAATGACAAAGGGTCCAGTCACACATGAGCAAATGCTGGCGAGTGCAGACAAGTGGCCATCACTTGCTGAAGTGATATTTGAGCAGAATTTGGGCTGTGCCCGACATGGAAAGCTAGCTTGTTCGCTAATGCTGATTAGCTTTCTAATAAACACTGTAAGTTATGATGTTATTGGTAAATTTTACATTTTTTTTATGTTCAATAACTGTCTCCTGATTCATTACCAGTTCGGCAGCATCTCTCATTTGGGGCAGTTTCTATTTTTCATGGTCAATGGTAGACAGCATTAGCTGTTTTATCATGGCAACAATCAGTGTCTCCATTACACAAACTTCTTTGCTGTTGGTTGTGGCTGCGACTTCTGCAGTCAGAGTTCACCAAAGTTGAACTCCACATGATGCAAAGATGACAATTTACTTTGCCACTGGACACAAATATTTTATTACTTTTACATACATTACCTCATTAATGGGAACTTTTGCCACATTTAATATAAACATCCTACATCGTAATATCATGAATGTGACAGGGAATAATAAATTATGGGTCCCCTTTAAATTTGTATTATAGTATTATTGTGTCAGCGTCTAGTTTAACAGCATGTTCACAGTGTTTGTCACACTTTGGTAAACTGATGTCAAATTAAGTCAAGTGCAGAGCGGCTGTTTAATCTGCAGATTTTCAGCTGCAAGGCTCGTCTGCTGTCAGTCTGCAAAGCTCAGTTCTTTCAGTTGTGAGTGTGGATTGGGCTTTTTGGTTGTGTTTATCACCTCTGCTAACCCTCAGCTAACAAGCTTCCTGGGGGAAACCCTGTACAGCAACTGCAGACAGCTGACAGTTGACTACAAAGAACAATAAGCAAAATGTACTAAAAAAGGTGTGTATAGTACAGTTGATGCTTGTTGTTACTCTGAAGAACTCTGATATACTCCAAGAGTTGGACTTAGGTGCTGTTTCATGATAGTGAAATCTGCAGCAGCCAGACCTCATGGAAACAAAGTCAACATTGCACAATCTGCTTTGTATCAGTACAAACTGCGACTGAGGTATTTTCTGTGAGAAAGAAAAATAGTGTGAAAGAATAGTTAGCGCCCACTTCCCTGTCACACCAGCTTGAATTTTTATTTTATTTACACTAAACATTCTTTAATACTGCTATATGGAAAGAGAGTCACACGCTGATGATGTTTGTGAAATGACTTAAAGACACAATCTGAAAATATCTGATAGAACGTCTGACCCTTCTGCTGAGTCTGAATTTTAGCTCTATCCACATGTTCCCTTTTGTAATTTCCCCTTGTCCCTCCAAAAATGTGTTTTCTCTTGTCAGGAAGCCATTGAGACATTTAAAGAGGCACTGAAGTTGAAGTCTGACTTCATAGATGCTTATAAGAGCCTCGGACAGGCTTACAGGTACAGAAAGTCTGTGGTGTTTACTGGTTACATCATGTGTTTTTTTGTCCTGTTGTATTTAGGGAATTGAGAACCCAGCTCTCCCCTCTGCCTCCCTAACAAAATGTCCACTGTTTCTTTTTTGGTATCTGTTCCTCCTTTTTCCAGAGAGCTGGGTGATTTTGAGTCAGCCATGGAGAGCTTCCAGAAAGCCCTCATGTTGAACCAGAACCACATCCAGTCTCTCCAGCTGCGAGGGATGATGCTGTACCACCACGGCTCGCTGCAGGAGGCAATAGGCAACTTCAAGGTACAGAAATTCACGGTTGAACGAGAAAATCTTTGTCCTCAAATTACATTTCAACAGCAGTTTTTATATCTTGAATTATTTAATAACAAATTGTAGTATTCACACATTCATAAGCTAATTTACTGTATAATACCTTTTAACTGTGAACATATACTACACGTACAGCATTTTTAATTTCTCTTCTCCTGTCGATCCTCCAGAGGTGTCTTCAGTTGGAGCCCTACAACGAGGTGTGTCAGTACATGAAGGGGTTAAGCCACGTGGCGATGGGGCAGTTCTACGAGGGCATCAAGGCTCAGACTAAAGTCATGCTAAATGACCCTCTGCTGGGACAGAAGGCCAGCTCTGAATACCTAAAAGTGAAATACCTCAGAGGTCGGTGCATCATTCACACAACTGAAATGCTCTGTGTTGTCACGGACTGACTCTGTGAATGGGACAGATAGGGAGTTCTAAACAAAAGAGTTAGTTAAAGCAAACATAACGTAGAAAAAATGCAGTGTTTAGACCAACGGTCTAATGAAATCAAGCATAGATGTGTGTCAGGTGTGCTGTTGAGGTGCAAAACTAAAATGCAATGATGCAGGGTGGACGTTAGCTGTAGGAAGAGAGAGAGCGAGTAAACACCTTTGGGAGCTTTTTTAGCCTGAAAGGCCCAGGTGAGCCAAGGTCCTCTGTTGTCCGTTACCTGCCTGATGAGGTCATCCAGGACATTCTTCAAGACAGTGGAGCGCTGTTACAAATATCCAGTGCCCTCTATTGACCAATTTTTTTTGGCTTTTTGGCTTTATTTGATAGGACAGCTTCACAGTGAAAAGGGGAGAGACAGGGAGGGACATACAGCAAGGGGCTGCAGGTGGGAAACAAACCACGGTGCGCTTGCTCTACCAGGTGAGCTACTGAGTGCCCCCTGTGTCAAATCTTTCACAATTTTTGACATTTTAGACCCAAACATATAATGAGACAGATTAATTGACAATAACAATATAAAAACTAATATTTAAATAGTCAATAAAAGGGCATTTTAATAGAGTAGAGGGCACTGGATATTTGTAACGGCGCTCCACTGTCTTGAAGGATGTCCTTGCCGACCTCATCAGGCAGGTAACGGACAACAGAGGGCCTTTATTAAGCTCACCTGGGCCTTCCAGGCTAAAAAAGCTCCCAAAGGTGTTAACTTGCTCTCTCTCTTCCTACAGCTAACATCCACCTGGCATCGTTGCATTTTGGTTTTGCACCTTCCAACACCTCAACAGCACACCTGACACACATCTATGATTGGTTGACTTAAGTATAAGTTTGTTTTGAAAAGAGATTCTCACTGGAGTTTATATCATGGCCAGTTGAAATTCTTCCCAGACTGGCTTGTGGAGGAGAATTTTTTTTAGTAATTTTGATGCAGGAGTTTTGTTTTGCAGTTCAGTATTTATTAATTATTATTTAGGTAATGACAGCAACAGTGTAGGACTGCAACTAATGGTTATTTTTTAGTGTTGATTAATCTGTCTCATTATATGTTTGGGTCTAAAATGTCAAAAATTGTGAAAGATTTGACACGGGGCACTCAGTAGCTCACCTGGTAGAGCAAGCGCACCGTGTACAAAGGCTATGCTGCAGCAGCTGCAGGTTCATTTCCAACCTGCAACCCTTTGCTGTATGTCATCCCCTGTCTCTCCCCTCTTCACTGCGAAGCTGTCCTATCAAATGAAGCCAAAAAGCCAAAAAAATTTTGGTCAGTGTTTCCCAAAGCCCAAGATGACATCCTCAAATGTCTTGTTTGATCCACAACCCAAAGACATTCAGTTTACGTGTCACAGAGGAGTAAACAAACCAGAAAATATTAACATTTATGAAGCTGGAATCAAACCAATTTAGACTTTTTTTCTTTAAAAAATTATTCAAACCAATGAATCGATCGATGAAATTAATTGGTGATTTATTTGATAGTTAACAACCAATCTATTAATGGTTGCATCCCTATAACGGATACACAACGGATACACAGCTTCTGTGTGATATTTACATGAATATCAACTGAAAGTAGGGTGATTCTGTGATGTAAAAGTTTGGCTATCACACCATCAGTCATTCAGAATTGTTCTGAGAATCAGTCAATTAACATTGACTTTATTTCCCCCTGTAAGAGCAATTGTGTGCAGCAGTTGGCCAACCAGATCAACAGATGTGCACTCAGTAGACTGAAGGAAAGAAAAATGCTTTAAATCACACCACACTGAAAACACTCAAAAATTACATGTGTAAAAATCGAATATTGTTGGCAAACCTTGGCTTTTATGTAATTATTGTGCAGTCCATTTTATGATATAATCTTATGCTCTCGCTGCTTTTTCCCACCATGTTTTTCTGCCAGAGTACTCTCGCTACCTGCACTCGCACCTTGACATCCCAGTAGCAGAGTACAACGTGGACCAGGACTTACCGGGGAACTTTAAGAACCACTGGGCCAAGAACCTGCCTTTCCTAATAGAAGACTATGAAGAACAGCCGGGCCTGCAGCCACATATTAAGTAGGTTTGATGGATCCGTTACAGCTTATTCACAACTATGAGTTGTTATCAAACACTGTTTTTTGTTTTCACCCCTGCTGATATTGCTCTGAGATCAAATTATTATAGTAGATATGAATAAGATTAAATCTAATTATGGCTTTTTATTTGTAGAGCACGTTACAGTCAATTCAAGAAGCTTCACACAAAACTAACAGATAAAAGTTTGTTGGGTGTCCTACACTTCACCTCAAGTGTGTCACCATCTCAGAAATCAGGATCCATCACCACCCGAATTTCATGAACCACAGTTTGTAGCAATGTTCATGAGCCCACGGCTGAGGCAAACAGTGTCTTGTGGTTGAAAGAAACACCTGCCAGCTTTTCCATATGACATGAAAGCTCCAGTGTTCCTCAGGCAGATGTTTTTTATGCCTCTGTCAGCAGACTGAAACTTGCTGCTTCTGTTTTTACGGAGAAGTTTCAGAGAGCTGACAGGTAGCCACAATACAGTCCAGAAAAAACAAAAAAACTGCACACTCCATGAAAGCTTTGACAAAGTTCATCCTTTACAGTTTGTCCGCCTGTGTTTGTGGTTTGCAGGGACGTGCTGCCGCAGAACTTTGACAGCTACAGCAGTGAAGTTCAGAAGCTGATCTGCACAGCCGACCACCTGGGGGCGCTAATGCAATACGACACTCCTGGTTTCTTACCAAACAGGAGAATACACAGAGGTACCACTGATGGAAGATGTAGGTTATACAGAAACTTCTGAGTATGAACAACAGCAGTAAAAACACAAGATTTGTTTGTGATTTTTCAGCCATGGGTTTAGCAACGCTGGAGGTGATGCAGGCTATGCATCGAACATGGAGCAACTCCAAAGTCAGAGTCAACGGCAAGACCAGGCAAATGCAGTGGAGAGACATGTTCGACATAGCTGTTAAATGGAGGAGGTGAGGAAATATATGAAAAATAATAAATAAATAAAAAGCAAAAAAATAAATTACAACTACTTCTACTACTTCTACTAGTAGCAATAATAATAGTAATAATAAATAAATAAATGAACGTTTAAATAATAATAATAGTAATAATTAAAAAAAAAAATATGCAAAAAATGTCAGTTACAGTTTGCAAAGACTACATTCAAGCTTGGCTCCTCCTCTCTACACTGCTTGTATGTTCACAACAAGCTACTGTTTTGGGAAAGTGATATTTTTTTCTAATGGAAATGCCAATACATTTGCAAGCTAACTGCCAGTACCTAGGTGTCTTAACACAATACAGGCTAATGCCACATCTATCTTCTTTCCCTCCTTCAGTGCTCACTACCAAAGTGAAACCTAAGATTGAGGTTATAATAAGTTCACTGTGAGCCTTTAAAGATTCCACTCGAAAACCGAGCTGTCTAAACTGTCTGAACTGTCTCAATATTACATTGTTGGCCCTCTGATCATCACGCTCTGTGATTTCTACTCCCTACATGCACCATCATTGTTTCTTACACTCAAAACACATTCTTTGTACCAGCCTGTACCTGACACCATCGTTTCTCATCCAGTGAGCATCATGACATCACTCAGTACAGACGGAGCACACATGTCAAATGCATACATCATGATTTCTCAGCTTACATATAGGGTAATAAAATTGAATCTGGTTGTGCTATTGATACATTCAGATGAGTAAAAAAAAAAAAAGTAAATATTCCCCACAGTACCTTTAAAGAAAAACCTCACAAATTTTAAAAATGCATTCAAACATAGATGCATATATCAGGGGTGGGGGGCTGGACGTGTCGGAATGCAAAGACATAGTGAATAAGGTAATGTTATGGATTTTTTTTTTTTACCTTTTGCATTAACATATCTTTGTGAAAATGGAGTTTCCTCCATCATCCACCTGAGAAGCATACACAGTCAAAACTGCAGCCTTAGACTGCCTGGTTTAATATGCATTTCTATACAATATATGCAGTAAAGGTCCATGCTGCTCCTCTTTCAGCAGGTCTAGAGCTGGATTTTTTTTGGGAAAAGGCAAACAATTGGTGTAGTCATGAACTCTATAGACTGGGATCAGTAGATGGTATAATACAGAGACTGTAGATGTAATTTATTGATTGAAAAAATGGATTTAGTGTTCACACTTAAAGCACCCAATTGTAAGTTTGATTTGGCTTGATGAGAAAGACCAAAAGGACAAATTAAGTGCAGCTCAGAAGCAACTGTGGAAACCTAATCATCTCCAGGAAATAACCCTAAAACACATGGGATTAAAGGAAGAAGACAACCATGACTACATCTTAGCCACCAATTCCACATGTTTAAACCATCTTGTATAACATAATAAAGTCTAGACTGAGGCTCAGATTCAGCTCTGTACTTATGTGGTCACCAGAAAAGTTACGTCAAGCACAGAGAAGTCAGTCACTAAAATTTCTAAACTGTATTACTGTATTTCAATCACATCTGTTTACCAGACATGGTTTACTTACAGCAACAAAATTAAACAAAACAAATACAGACATGTTACAAAGCAAATGTTTCTGTGACCAAAGAGTCTTTGGTCCTCAGCTGATTGGATTTTAGTGTTGACAGACTAAGCAGGCGTTTCCTGTGCTCGTAGGATCGCGGATCCAGACCAGCCAGTCCTGTGGTTAGACCAGATGCCGGCCAGGAGTCTTAGTCGAGGCTTCAACAATCACATCAACCTCATCAGGTAACAACTTGGCCCCTGAAGACAGTGTCAGACACTCTCATTAGTCCCAGGAGCGACTTGAATTTCCTCATGACCTTGCTTTGAGTTTTTTCTCATCTTTGTAGTGCAAAAACATTTATCTAAATTCCCTGTAATACAACCCAGTTTCTTCAGTTTTGAATTCACTGTAGCCTTGGTCCTGAAAAGCTCACAGAAGGCAAATCTTCGTACAAACGCACCTTTCTTCATAAAAATCTGTTTTTATTTTTGCTCCAGGGGACAGATTATCAACATCAGATACCTGGCCTACTTTGACAACATCCTCGACTTCATCAAAGACAGAATACTGGTGTATCACGGGTAAATTACGCCAAAAACTTCAGCCAGTTTATATCTCTTATCATATTGTTCTGCAACATTACAAAATTTCATTCATAATAAAACTCACTTGAATAAAAAAATCTCCAAATGAGCAGCCCCGCCTTGACCCAGTGCTAGCTGCACATTTGTGACGAGCATCAGCACGTCTCATGTAAATGATCTGACAGCAGTTATGTAAATGTGTCCGTTTGGATGCTGATTATAAGCAAGCAGAATTCTGCAAATCATTTTTTTTCCTGCAGGCTTTATTCATTTTACATGTTGAGGAAATGTGTTGTGCAAAGATCTAAATTAATGTTTTTCTTCTTCATCAGTTTTCTCACTCACTGTCTTCTTGCTGCTTCCGTAACTTAAAAGTTCTTGTTTTGTGTGTCAGGGCGTACAACCCCAGAGGACTCTTAGAGGTCCGTCAGGCTCTTGAAAATGTGAATAAAGTAGAAGATCTGCTTCCTATAATGAAGGTAAGGATGAAAGGCTGGAAAATTGGTTGAGAAGTAAGTAAATAAAGGGAAATAATAATAATAATAATAATTGTTAATATTATCATTATCATTATTATTATTATTATTGTTACAATTCTAAAAGTTGATGTGTGCATGTGTAAATTAACTGGACTCAACTGTATTTATTGTTTTACATGATTCGTGTAAAGTACACGCAAACTTCCACACAGACATACACATTGAAAGTATTGTAATAATAATAATGTACAGCAAAAATTCACATTAAATGTATCATTAATATATCACACACTTTCACCTCAAACACCATGTTATGTTTTTTTTTTTTTTTTGCTGGAGTTTTCAATCATGCCACAAGGCCCTTATCAGCACATTTATCAGCTTTCATGTAAATAAGTAAATAGACCTTGAGTTGAGAGAGTTTTGTCCACTGCTAAAAAAAAAATAAAATTGAAACATTTCGCTGGCTTCTAATGTCTCATATTTGGCTTTAAAAGACCTCTGAAGCAGCACAACATTTAAGCCTGATTTGTGGTAGGGTGCCAAACACTTTGGATGAGTGTTGCTGGACAGAAATGATTGAGTAAAAAAAAAAAGTGTCACCAGACCTGAATTCAGCATCTGTATCCACAGAGACAGACGTCCGTCAGCATTAGCTTCATTGATATTATTTCCAAATTCACCATAGCTAATGAGTGGAATCTGCTGCTTACAGACAGACTAGGAGCTGATTAATCAATAAATACAGATTTGATAAATTAAAAACACAAGTGTGATATTTGTGTGATTTTAAAAAAAAAAAAAGCTTTTCTGTGCAGATTAGGCTTCACTAAACATGAGAGAAATAGACTTGGGTTGTAAAAAAAAACAAAACGTTGGGCTTCTCTGGTTATGGTGACAACTTAAAACCTTTCTCTGAAGCAAAAAGTTGAAAACGATGCACGACTGTTCACTTATGAAAATCAATGAGAGCTCTGCCATAAATCAGGCTTAAGTTGTTTTTAAGTCATTTTGTGCCTCATTTATGTTCAGCAGTGAAAACCCAGAATGGTTGTTTGTGTGTTTATTTCCTGAAGCAGTTCAATAGTAAAACCAGAGATGGCTTCACGGTCAACTCCAAGGTGCCGAGCTTGAAGGATCTCGGGAAAGAGTATGACGGTTTCACCATCACCATCACTGGAGACAGGTACGCCATCTTCCAAGTAAAACCAAATGATGGTCTGGAGATTAAATGACCTCTAATTCCCACTTGTGACCTGTTGACCTGTCTGTATTTTAGGGTGGGCAACATGTTATTCTCAGTAGAGACCCAGACGACAGAGGAGCGGACGCAGCAGTACCAGTCAGAGATCGAGTCCATCTACAAAGACCTCACTGCCAAAGGGAAGGCGTTAATGCTGTCCACTGAGCTGGGGGTAAGATTTATCTCAAATTCCACACATAATAGAAAGCAGAACCATGTTCGACACAATGAAGCTTATGTGGACGGTTTTACATATCATTATCTCGAGTAGAATAAAGTTCCCACTGAAAAAGGTTATCAGTACAGTCTTGTGCGATGTTAAGGTAGATGGATAAAGCATGAGGTAAGATGGGGATACATACTGTATATATATATATTATATATTGTAGTGAACTGTCCCTTTAATCTCTGCAAATAAAATGTGAGCTGAAAAAAAAACTGTCAGTTGAATTGCCAGCTGACAGAACAGAAAGTTATGTTGTTTATTTGTGTGAAATGATTCTTGAAATCATTCTACATGTGTCATTACAGCAGGAAGAGTAATAAGAAAAACACACATAAACAAGGACACAGTGAATTGGGCTGTTAAACATGTAAACTGTTTAATATCATCTCAAGTCAGAACATCAGTTTCAGTTCACACTCAGCGTCTGACAACAATCTTCAGTTTAAATTGTCCTTCCTTTCCTCTCTTTCCCTCTGCAAGAATATCCCCGATTTCAGTTTTCTACACAGGAAAACTAGGCAGGGAATTCAGCATATTCTCTGGAGAATATCACAGTAATTTTACAGATAGATCACTTTACAAGATCATAGCAGAATGTGTTTTCCAGCTGGTTGCCTGAGATGAATTTCAGACTAAGTGCAGTAAAAAAAGACTTTGAGAAATATCAAAACATAAAAGAAGCATTTTTGACTCGATAAAAACTCATCTGTGCCGGCTCAGTTCCGCCTATTACTCAGCTTTCTGTTATTGTTACTTGATTTATGATTATGGCTGTGATGATACACAATAATGTCCCTATTGTTATTGTACCAACTAGATGGGCTGATTGACTCTGACCTGAAACAGATACTTGGAACAATATGAATGGACCTCTTTTGTGTTTTGACTCCTGATTTATTTTATTAGGGAGGCAGCCCTCTCTGCTCTCACCATGTGTTGATAAAGTGAAAACAAAGACAGTCACACAGTCAGTGGAAGACATGTCTGCAGAAACTCTTTTTGCAGGCCAGTTTATGACTTTACATTTGACTCCGTGATGACTTTTGTTCTTTCAGGATGCAGATGCCGTGTGTAACCTGATCCTCTCCTTGGTTTATTACTTCTGCAACCTCATGCCCCTCTCCAGAGGATCCAGGTAGTGTTTAATATTTTCACAAATTGAAAATTTGGGGAATTATCATGGTGAAAACTTCCCATGGTAATTAATTGGACTTTAAGGGGAGTTATTAAGAATACAATACATTCAATACATATATGATACTTTTTGCGCATCACTAAAATTCAGGTTTTAAGCTGTAAAAAAACATTTTTAAAACTCTTTGGGGGTATATATATATATATGCATTCTAAGCAAAAAAGTAAAAATCATTCCCCCAAGTATGAGTGATTAAAAACAAAAGAAGATCATGCAAGTAAAAACAAAATGAGAAATATAAATAAATATAAACTACTGCAAGATAAGATAAAATGTGACATCATTAAAATAGAAAATAAAATAAACTGATTGTAAACAGGGTTATTCTAAAAATGTATATGAATAATGATAAGTATAAATGTATACAGTATTTACAAAGGGGTACGTGTTATCTGCTCAGGTTGTCTTTACCACATCATATGCAGATGGAATACAAGGCAAAGTTTGCCATGTGGTGAGCTAGATAACTAGTTAACTAGTTAACTAAAAGGCAAAGGTACTCTGATAATTTAAGCCAACAATTTGGGCTGTGTGTGAAAGATAAAAGGTTTAGAGTGAACAACAAATCTAAAAAGTCAATGTTTTTCAATAAAGAATAGTAGAAATAGATTATTTACAACTCAGTCAAGCTACATCTGCAGTTAGAACATATGTACTTTGCATCAGGCTGCTTTCTGCTGATTTACTGAAATGGCATTAAAAAAGATTAAATATATTCACTAAAGTAATATAATAAAAACTTGCATGTGCAGTTATGTTGACTAGTGCGGGCTGAATGCACTGTGTATGCAGAGGGTTGTATTTTTGCTGGAAAATGATCTGTTCATGTAGAATAAGTGCCCTGCTAAATGCAGTTCATGGTTCCAATTCAAATACAAAACCAAAACCAAAACATGCCATAAGACCTAGGAAAGTTTTTTATGTGTATCTTTCCCTGAAAAGTTCATTATGATGTGCAATTTCTGCATTGAAACTGTGCAAAATTTCTCAAAATCTTGAGCTTAACTTCTCTTCATAGAAATGTTCCCTCTGTGTAACCTCTAGCTGTGACATGTTAAAACACCGTTTGAGTAATTAGAATTTTAGTGTGCAGTTTGTATGAGATACCCTTTGGCAAAACCGTTAGAAACTCCTCTTCAAAACAGCAATTATGCTTTATTTGACGCTTAAAGAACAGGCTGTTCCTCCTTTCGTGTACTACAGAGCAGCCCACGTTTTAACGGTTATCATGATGCTATTGTGTAACAGTGTTTTCCTGCTCTGCTCCTCCTCAGTGTGGTCGCCTACTCAGTCGTCATGGGTGCACTGATGGCCAGTGGGAAAGAGGTCATCGGCAGGATCCCGAAAGGAAAGGTAAACATAAGCCCCTTTCAGACATGCACCTCTTACCACGTCCAACCACACCTAATAAAATTTCCATTATTACTTTTACATAAAATTTTTTATGAAACACTTTTGGCATGGCATAAGTCAGAATTAAATGCCCTTTAGATTAATGCTAAATCCACATCAGCATTACAAGGTAAAACATGCAGAGAGAGATGAAACACGTCTTCTTTGTCTTGGTCACGACCACTGAAATCATTTTCTCAGGTGTCAACTGCTGTACTCAGGAAAAAACTCAGTTTCATAAACTAGAAAACAGTGAGAATTACATCATTTTATGTTATTAAGAATCTTCTCATGTCATCACGCTACAAATACTATTTGCATATTACATGAAAGAATGGGAACAGGAATTTAAAAACATAATGTCGCATGAGAACATAAAACACTCCTTATCATTAAACTTTTCAGCTCACCATTTTTCATGCCTCTGCGCTGGCGATAGTTTTGGTTGGAGGCGTTGTGTCTGTCCATCCATCCCATTCTTGTAAAGCGATATCTCAAGAGCGACTTGAGGGAATTTCTTCAACTTTGGCACAAACGTCCAGTTGGACTCAAGGATGAACTGATTAGAATTTGGTGGTCAAAGGACATCGTGACCTCAGAAAACTTGTTTTTAGCCATAACTCAATAATTCACTAGCCAGCTATTAACAAAATTCCACATAAATGTATGATATGATAAAATGTTGAAGTGGTCACATTTTATATCCAAAAGGTCAAAGGTCAACTGCACCATGGCATCATAATGTTCTGTAAAAACATTTTTTCTCACCATTATTTTACGCCATAATGCAGGAACAGAAGAGGAGACTTTTGGTCAGATACGAAATTGGTGACACTAATCCTGAAACTGTGCAGATCCTCTGGGCTGTTGGGGGGGAAGATGTGTGTGACTGATGATTGTAAACTGTAAATACAACTTGATTGGTTTCACAGAAGCATATAACCCATGAAGTGGTGGTTCTAGTTATCATTAAACTTTTCAGCTCACCACTTTGTTCCAGGTGTGGTGTCGCTTCCTTTCAGGCAGCAGGTGCCAAACATCTCGCGAGCACATGGCTCTGTCTCTGAATAAAGCCATAAGTAACATTAACATACACACCTATGTGTGAACTGCAATAAAACATCACTTAAAAAGCTTGATACAGCTGGCAATCTATTGTCATGTAATGTGCATTCAAACTGAGGATCAGTGACACCTGTTTTTGTTCTTGTGTTCAAATAAAGGTTTGCATTACATAAGACATTCGCTTCTTTAAAGGGGTCAAAGCCCCTCCAAGCATTGTTTCTAACATTTATACCAGCTGTCTGATGCACCTGCCAAGCAGACACAGTGTCCCTGAAACAAAATCCCACTGCAAGAAAACGAGACAGTGCAGAAATCTGATCAGTTGTTAGAAAGCTGACGCTCATATAAAGTTCAGGTCAGGTCAACTTTTTTTTTTTCAGCCAGGGAGCTTGTGGAGTGCCGTCGCTTTCTGTTTGCTTGACTTAAGAATGTCTGATGATTTGTGAATCTTAGGAAATGAAAACACATAAAATACTGCTCATCTTAAAAGCCTACTTGCAGACATACTGGTGCTAGTGGGGACTTGAGTTCAGAAAAGAGGGATTTTTGTTTTATTTTTTGTGATTGTAAGAATTTTTTTTAGAGGCCTGAACAGGTTTAATTATGTGTAAATGCTGTTATCGGGAAAAAGTTGACTAAACCTAAATTTGGCCTCTTAAAATTTGACCCAACTACTTTCTACCTAAAGCTGGTTATACACCCCAGCTCCTCCTGGAAGAGGACATAATCTGCGGTGTAAAGGTCAAGCTCATGATTTAAGTGCTCACACAATATGTGTAAAATGCACAATTAAATGACTCTGCGAGCCCTTGCAGACTATTCTGGCTATTGCCAATAAAGATTTGTTTGAAAGTTTTGAGGCAGGTAGAGGTTTGTTTACAAGTGGAGGTCTGTAGATATACCAGTAAGGTTCATGAAAATCAGACAAGGCCAAAACACGCTGCCTTGATCATCTGTGCTGTCCAGTCTGTTGAAACCTCTTCGGAAATGATAATGTTGCCACAGCTGGACCAACTTGGTTTCCGTATTTTACATCCACATGACTGGTCGTGCCACCGTGGCACTTTTACAGAGTGTTTCTGGCTTTCGGGAGCTTTGTTTTTCATGTTGCACGGGCACAATGAAATAAAAGACATGTCAGAAATTCATCCAAATGTCCAGCGGCTGGTCGGGAGCAGTTGATTAGGCTATGATCAGTCTTTCCTCCTGTACTCCTGTGCATGGCAAAAGACACCCAACAAAGCTGAAATTCAGCTCAGCTCTAAAATGAAATGTCACACTCAGAAATCGGGTCAGAAACAGGCCACATCACACAGCGTATGCTCAGCTTAACATAGTACTTAAATGAGCCTGTAATTTTGAATTTTTGAAACATGGATGTAAACTGTCAGTGTGACTTGTGCGTAGATGCATGCAACCGTGTGATGGTATATCTTGTTTTGATCATTAGTTCACTAGTTACATAGTGAATTAACATCTGCATTAAGAAATACCATCAGAGATCACGTGCATCTCAATTCATCTTTTAGCTTTTTCAACTTGAGGTATCGAGGTATCAAGATGTTTGAGCGGAAAATGTGGGACAAAAACAAAGCAGAAAGTTTCATCCTCATTGAAAACATTTACAAAAAAACTCCTCAGGCTCCTAAAAAGTGCTTTGTCTGATTTAGACCTTAGTAGGACGGATCATCAACACAAAGAGAGAAAAAATGTTTAATGTTTTAAAACCTTTAATTTTGCCATGGCCTCCGAGGCAGTGAAATGCACCCACGGTGAGCGTCGTCTAAACCGTGTTTGTGTTTGTTTGATATTGTTTCAGTTGGTGGATTTTGAGGCCATGACCACACCGAGTCCAGACAGCTTCAGTAAAACTGCAAAGAGCTGGATGAATCTCAAGAGGTGGGAAGACAAAACATATTATTAGTATGTTATTCCTCTTTTTTTTTTTTAAACTGTTTTTTTTTTCTCAACAGTTTACCTAGCTGGTATCAGAGTCTTCCGTCTGTCGCAGAGACCTTCCCGTCCACCAGAACGATGATTGAGGTTCTCAACACAGACTCGTCTTCACACTGTCCAAAAAAGTCCTAACCCGACTTCTACACAGGAGAGAAGTCTGTTTGATAAAGTCTTAATAATGGAGCCTCTACACTGGGCAGAACAAAGGGAATGTCTTCTTCTGCAACCCAAACTGAACTCAGCTCTCCAGAAGCATCTTAGCTTTGACGGGAATTCTTTAAGTTTTAAATTGACACATTTGGGAAGCAGGTCCTGGATAGAACTGAGGTGATACAAATTCAAAACATTGTTTTAAAGAGGCTTTCCTCTGTGGAGGGGTGAGAATTATTTGATGGACTAATCTTATTTTAGTATCAAATCAGCCCTTAAATGCTTCTCTGTCATCGTCCCTCAGGCACGACTCTTAGTTTGAGTTCACAGACCACTTATACTCAGCTCATACTAAGCTTTTCCATGAATTATGTTGTCACAAAACTGGAAATTTGACTTTGCTAGCAGTGCTATAATTACAATAATTATGATAACTGCCTCTCCCATAGCACCACAACAAATAAAAGAGCATCCGTCACCAAGACATTGTGTTACGTTACTTGTGTTATTATGTTATTGGGACACGTGTATCAATCAGGCGGTAGTTATTATGTTCTTTGTAAGCAATAGATAGCAGAGGCGTGGACTTGGGTCACATGACTTAGAGTCGAGTCAGACTCGATTCACAAATTTGATGACTTTAGAATCGATTTGACAAAAAAAAAAAAGCTGGATTTGAGCCCTGTGAAATAAAAGCAAGCTTAAAGTCCTGATTTGATTAAATTTGCAGAAAAGGAACTATGAAGAACTAACATGCCAGTTGGAAAATGATGCCAAAGATAATTTGGTGTGCATACAAAAACTATGTGGTGGTAAAAAAATAAATAAATAAATAAATAAACGAAATGCAGTATGTAAAACGTGCAAGTTACAAAAATGTAGCAAAATACAGACAGCAAGTTCCTGCAAACTTCACAAATAAATTAAAAATGTATAAAGCATTCATGATTTTTTTTAAATCACTACATTAAAATTACATTTGATGAGGAGCACATTATGACTAGTTTAGGACTCAGGACTCAAAGTTTAGGACTTGGAATTTGACTCTTAATGTGGGACTTGACTCAGGACATGAGTGCAAAGACTTTAGACCTCAGTGTAACTCACAATACAATGAGCTGGTCCCGCCTCTGATGGACAGGCAGTATTTGGCTCCTATTTGACCCCTGAATGCATTTTGGTGTTTGTGACAACACAACCTTGAATCAGTCTTATTATTTTTACACTCCGGATGTTTTGGGGATGATGACGGACAGCGTTAGTGTCTCAGTTTGGGATGCAGAAGCGATTCTGTCCATCCATCCTGCTCTTTTTCTCTGCTTCATAGGCTTTCACGCTGAAACACCCGAAGCACACAGTCCGTCTCATGAACCATCAGCATGAACAATCTTCTGTTTCATAGTCGTGGTTAAATCTCAGCCTCAGATTACCTTCATCTTTGTTGTCTAAAACAGTTTTTATTTAACATTTAAGTTTGTAATTGGCACTTTAAAACTTATTTTTTTAAAACCACTGCTGCAACACACACACACACACACACACACACACACACACACACACACACACACACACACACACACACACACACACACACACACACACACACACACACACACACACACACACACACACACACACACGCACACACACATATGTTCCAGCCTGTCAGCAGAGAAGGAGTTCTGGGATTTAAAAACATGAATCAAAAACCTTCAGGGCTATTGAATTCCATTCGGGATACTTGAAGCAGTCTCTTTTGTTTTGTTTTTGCAGGAAGTGTCACAGCTCTCATTTCGGGTATTGAACCCCTCTTTCTTTTAACGTGACCAATAACGGGATGGTAGTGAGATGGGATGGCTGCTGAACTCGAGTGAGAGCAACAGCCAGAGATTCTTAGAGAATGTTCTGAGAGCCGCTCGTTGCCCTCACACATGCATTTTAGTTTGATCTCCTCCTCCAACTGTACTGAACACTTTATGTGCATTGTTAAGTTGCTTGTGTCATCACAAAACCTCAAATTAGACTTTGCTAGCAGTAATATAATTACAATAATTGAAATAATTGCCTCTACTGTAGCACCGTAACAAATTACAAACAGATCAATCAGCACTGGGACATTGTGTTCGGTTACTGTGTCTGCAGTAGATTTAATATTCTCTGTAAGCAGTGGATGGACTGCAAAGCTTAGCCCCTGGGATCCAGCTCAAAATAAAATGTCAATATCAGGGCTATTTTTTTTAAATTTTCCAGTTCTTTATTATTTTATTACAGACAAAAACTTTTTTGGTTAAAATATGCATTGTTTATATTAATTTGTAATGATTCATATAGCTATGAAACTGTGCATTTTCATTTTAAACTTGTAATAGGTAAAAGTCTGAATGTGAGCAACAGAAATGAAGGCTCCTGAATGTTCTCTGACATCTCCAACTGTTGGGTCTTTTAGAGAAGTAATTATTTTGGGGCGGGTGTACCACATACTGTTATCGTCTCTGCTATTATTCCTTTGCATCTGATGCCATCTGTGTCTCTCACATCTCTGGATTTTCTTCTGATCTCATGGATAAATTTGTTTGTACGAGCCGTTCTGTGAGAGCAGTAGTTTGGGAGGGAAAGAGCTCTTAAATCTCCAAATGTCTTAATCATCAACTGCAGTCTGTACTTTTTTTTTTCTCCCCCGTGGTCGCTGCGTATGTGAATGAGTTGACTTTGTATGGCCAAATTTCTGTTTTTGTCAAACTCACAGATTATCTGGAGAAAACCTGGTTGGAAAAAAAATGGGATTAAGAGGTTTGGAGATCTTCATGAAGGCATTTAATAGTCTGGAAATTTGAAAATCACCTGTGTGGTTTTCAGTTATTCTCTGCAGTGGGTGTTAAAGTATGAGTCTGTCGACAAGATTGAATTCTGGCTACACAAAATTAAAGAAGTGTTCATGGAAACTGAACGCACACACATATATATCTTAAAACTGGGGTTAATCATGCAAGGAGAAATAATGTATGGGGTGTGATGTTTACAACCTTATGAAGCAAAAATACTTGTGTGACACTGAGGTTACCTAAGGGTGTATGCGACTGCTGCCTGTGGTTTTTTTTTAATAATGTTGGTTCAAGCACAAGGAGGAGACGAGCTCAGCGGTAATTCACCTGGAATAATCTGAAAGTATTCAGTCTTTTGAACAAATGACAGTAATTTTCTTTCTCTTTAATTGCAGTTTTAATGTCAATGCTTAATTGAATGTCTGGTTTTCTAATTTTGGCATTGAAGTCGATCCACAAATTAAGAACAAATTGATCTGTTCAGTGGCATATCTAATTTATTTCCTGCCTTAGTCTGCTTTGTGTCACTTTTTCTTTTCCATATCAGTGATTGTGCTGACTGATTTGAGACTCATTTTCTCTCTGTTTTTGCACTGGGTGACCCAGTCATTAAGTGCTACGGTGGGCTGTCAAAGCTTAAAACTTGAAGGAGGGGATTTTTTATTGAATGAGTGGATGAATGTTCAGCAGTCAATAAAACAGGTTGACAATTTTAGCAGACTCTGTCCTCCTTTTTGTAAACCTTTTCTTTTACTTAGTATCTCAAAATGTACCTCAGTAAAATCAATCTTTAATTAACAGCTGAAACCAGTTACAGGTTTTGAGATTTTACCTGCTGTGCCACATCTGGCTAAGAGTGACAGGCCACAAATACGACGATCATATAATCACAACTAAACAAACATTTAAACTCAACACGTTTGTTTTTGCTCCCATTTTCATGGGATTAAGTTCAAGATCTTAGATGTTTTCATGCACTCTATTTTTCCTCTCAAAATTTGGTCCCAAATTTGTTCAGATCCATGTTAATGCGCTCCTTTTCAAAGCTAAACTATTCAGCTGACAGGTGTAGCAGATCAAGATGCTGAATAAACAGCATTGTGATCACACAGGTGTGTCTTGGGATGATCACAATAAAAGCTCACTCGAAATCATTCAGCTTGATCACGCAACAAAATGCCACGTTTTGAGGGAGTGGCCACTGGCATATTGATTGCAGGAATATCCACCAGAGCTGTTAGCAGTGAGCTAAATGTTAATTTAACTATCATAAAACATTTAAAATGTCTTTTCCCTAAATTTGGCAGGACATCCAACCAGCGTCATTACACATTGTTGTGTATAATAAACTGCTGTAAAGTCAAGACCCTGTTGAGGATGATCAGTGTGCAGATGAGCTTCCCGTTGACGGCTTATGCAGAAATTCTTCAGTTTTGCAGATCAGCTGGGACAATCCTGTGTTAGTTTGTGCAAAGGCCCTGTTCTGAGAGAGTATTTGCTGTCTGTTTCTTCAAAGCCTGCTTAAAATGTTTCAGAAGTTTCAGAAAGTTTCAGTTTCAGAAATACTGGAAGTTTATGCCAATAAATAGCATAGCAATAGCTCATAATGAACTACTTTATATGTATATAATGAACTACTTTATATGTAAGTCCCTGATTTTTTTTTTTTTTATAAAACTGGAGGCCAATTAGGTTGTAGAAACTGTGCCGAAACAACATGAACTACTTTTAAAGCTTGCCGTGTAATACATTATTACATTGTAATTACATTATCGTGTTACTCATCTGTAGATACCAATCATTTTTTCTCTTTTAAAGTATTTTTGTAAATTCAGTTCAGGAATTGAAGTTGTAATTATGTTTTATCTTCTTTGTTACTTGCAAGTATTAGTGCTTACAACCATAGATTGTATATAAAGATCTTAAAGATCTTTATATACAATCTATGCTTATGACTATGTTTTGTGCAACTGCTAAATATATGACCCGCCCTATTCTCCCTCTGATTGGCTAGTATTCGTTGCCTTCTTTGGCTGGATTGGTTGGTAAGGTAGGGTAAGCCAATCAGAGGTAGCGTAGGGCGGGGCATGCAATCACCAGCCTCCAAATTTTTTATTTTTTTTTGCACCACATGATTTTGTCACGTGACGAGCATGCATTAGCGCTCACATGGCTGCGTGAGAGCTCAGTGTGTCGGTGCAGGTGAGAGAGGAGCCGGTGAGCATGGCTGAGGATGTGATCGTGTCAGAGGAGACTCTAACAGGGGCTCTGACCCGGCTGGTGAACTTGGGCAAAATCCTGCTGCAGACCGCCAAGCAGGAGGCGGCAGGTAGGACTGATGCGGAAGAAGGATGCACCACATAGGTTACGACACGACTCAGAAGTTTGCAGTTATTTTTAGTTATAATGTTTTTCTTCTTTGTTTCGATTGTAGCTTTTTTTAACTGAGATTAAAAAACAGTCGGCTGTAATTCAGCTCCCAAACGTATTACATACTAAATAGTTTCGGCCAAAACCTAGAATTTAATTCTGAAAACTTCCACATAATCCAATTTATACTTTGACCTGAAAATTGACGGCTGTCATACTTGTTGCCTTCATTTTCTTATTTACTATATTGGAAAAAAAAAGTACAGAAAATCTCAACTTTATTTTAATTATTTTTAAGAGGACGACTTTATTTATTTATTTATTTATTTTGAACATTCTTCCATTTAAAAAAATAAAATTTTTATGTTTTAATTATCTTGATCAGACAACCCTTCTGTTTTCAGTCTTATAAGGGCCATTCTCATTGATAATAATAACAATGATTCTGTAATACCTTGATACCATGAAATCGTGATATTTTATTTATTGTACCATGAAAATCTCACACCTTTGAAACCCTTCTCAGTGGACAGATTGAATGGGTTAAAACTGTGATTTGTCAGTCCTTAATAAAAAAAACACACTTTGCCTTTTAATTCCAGTTTATTATAGTCATTATTATGCACTTGACACTGAAAAAGGAATCTGTTCCTATTTGAAACTGCACACATTTTAAGGGTCTCTGCAGGTGCTTAAAAAGTCTTGAAATGTCTTAAATTCCATTTCATAAATATCCTTTTCATAAAAGTCATTTAATGGTCTTACATTGACATTTCTGAGGCCTTAATTGCCACAAACATTGTATCTAATTGTATTTATCCATTTGTTATCTTCTTTTTGTGAAAATGAGTCAAGCTCCTCTGTGTGAACATCCAAATTTCTGATGTTACAAGTATTTAAACCAACCACTGAACCAGATACAAAATGATAAACATAACTCACTCTAATAATGATATTACTACATAAAACCTATCTGCAAGGGACCACATGTACTGCTGGATATACTACTTCTATATAATACTACTACTAGTATACTACTATACTTACTTGCAATTCTTGGATAAGAAAAAGATGACTTGTCTAGAAATCTGTCTTAAATTTGGTTAAAAATGATCTTGCGAAGTCTTAAAAAAGCATAAGATTTAAGCATCTTGTCAACGCGCTAATTTTGATGCTTAACTTCCGATATGTTTTACCTATGAGTGATGATTTCTTGCCCAGATATATGTATGCATGCTATGAAGTGGTAGATCCCTCTTGTTGAACCCTTCATGCAAAACAACTTCGATTTACGAAAAGGATATCAGAATATATAATACTTAAAATACTATGTTTCACAATCTATATATTGTTTCTAATGAGCACAGCAGCATTTAAATGTAAGAATACATTTTTGTTGGTTCACCCACTGCTTCCCACACAATAGTTAATCATTATACTGAGTCTCCTTTTAAATGTTTCATAAGCTGGCTACTATTCATGCTTCTTGTAAGATCTGTGTTATGGAGTCACTGGACCAGAGGTGTTGTAATGTAATCCCTGTCATGCTTGTTGCCAACACTGTGACGCTGCACAAATCAGCCTGACCAATAACTACGGCCCTTTGTTCTCATTCAGAGTCCCTGGAGAATTTTGTCCCACATAAGATCACCACTTTATTCGGCCTGATCACAGCCGGAGCAGACTTCTACAAAAGGTGAGGCGCTCTCAGTCACTGGGCCACATCATGGGCATCATCATCATAAAGTATAACAGAGTATATTCACTGTCTAAGTCAAAGTGTTACCATATTTTTATGCTTCCATGCTGGCGATTGCTGTGCGATTTCCGTATGCATGTCCATCCGTACGTACACACCACTGGGCTCGAGGCTAAACTGATAAGATTTTGGTGGTCATAGGTCAAAGGTCAAGGTCGTTTTGACCGTGTCTGTCTCATTTGCATGAACACAATATCTGAACATGGCCTTGAGGGAGTTTCCTTAAATTTGGTACAAACGTCCACTTGGACTCAAGAATGAACTGATCAGTATTTGGCGGTCAAAGGTCACTGTGACCTCATTTAACATGTTTTCGGCCTCAAGAATGCCTATGCAAAAATGATACACATATATCTCACAGGTTAAAATCATGAAGTGGTGATATTTTATATGCAAGAGATCAAAGGTCAATGGTGACATTTTTCCTGTGCTGTGGGGGGGGGGCACTTGACTGGTGCGCGGAGGCATACGGCAGTGACTCTAGTTATACTCTGAAGTAATCGTGTGTTTTATTACTTCTGAGCAGCCTTGGAGTGAAGAAAAAGAGTGAAGCAGAGGAAATTTGGCAGAAGTCTTATCAGTAAGTATGGGTACATAATTATATCAAATGATGATAGTTAATAATGATTCTTAAAAATGCCATGCAAAGGTAGGAACAAGTCTTTTACTGTGTCCAAAATTTGATATTAATATGCTGTTTAGTGGGCAGAAACAGTATGTGAGATCTAGAGTGAAACCACCAGAATGTGAATTACTTTCAGTTTCTAATGAAATATTGCAGAAAGTAAACACTGGATGTTAAACCAGCATGAACTGGCTGATCACCTTTGGATATGCAAGCTAGACCATAACCTATGAAGGTGCTTATTATTATTGACCTAAGCTTTGCCTTAAACCCAAGATTAAACCCAAAGAAGACATCACAAGCATTTTAACTGTAACTTTGAAGTCAAGGATTAGTGCTGCTGTGTTGTTGAAATTTAACTTAACTGTGGTTAGTCACTGTCTTATTAGTTATTGACCCTTTAAAACCTAATTCCATATCTGTTTTTGCGCAGTGTTTAGATGCCTCTCGCAAGCTATTTAAAACCTGAAAAAAACTGGTTTGATTTCTTTCAAAAACATGGGATATAAAGGCAATGACCAGCATGGCAAGAAATGTTTCTCAATTTGCAAAAAGAAAAGTAAAAGGTGATGATGAAAATGACCTGAAATTAGTTTTAAAAAGGGAGGAGAGAGTAAACTGTTCAGAAAAACTCAATTTATGATCATTATAATAATTTTTTTTTGGAGATCACATACTGACATGAGCAAATAAACCAAATATAAATGAATGAATTATATATCTAAAGAGAATATATCTAAGAGAAAAATATGTTTCATAATTAATTTTCTGCACTTTTGTTTATCTTTTGGGCCATATGTTATGAAGCTGTTTACTGCCTTTTCCATGTTTTTGAAAGAAGTAAAATCAATTTGCTCAGGTTTCAAAGGGTTAATGTAATAAATAAAGCTCATTGTTGACACCTCCGTATTTTCTTTGCATTTTTCCAGCCATGAAGCAGTGAGAGAGCAGGTGGAGGAGCTTATGCAGCTGGAGGTCTGTATGTGGGAAACTTGATGCCCTTAAAAAAAAAAAAAAAAAAAGGCATTTAAATTTTTTTCACTCCCTAAAGAAACCATAGTATTACACTGTTTGTAAATGTATATGACTACATTTTTATTATTATCCTTCAGTTTCTTCTATTTATGCAGGGTGTGTATAGTTTTACGATTCAATAACAACTCAGCAGGAAAAACAATTTCTGCCAGGATTCCTGCAATAAAATTAGGTCAAGTCGACGCACATGGTTTATTTGTCGGACTATGGCATTAAAACATTTGCTAAAACCCACATAAATTACTAAAAATGATCTGGACTGTGATCCGTTGTTCTCTTGTTATCTTAGAAACAAGAGATTAAAGCATTATTATGATGTCTCGTCTAGGTTTATCCATTTTGTTCTACCCGAGTTTAATATTCCTTTAATCATTTCCAATTAATTAAAGCAACCACAGATGTTTTTTCATTGTTTTTTTTTTTAACATATTTTTGTATTTAAATTTGTCTTTAAACCTGTCCTGACACAATGTCCTGGGATTTATGTAGTTTTTAACCCTCTTTTGTGTCTCGCACTCTCAGACTGAGTGGGACTCCTTCCTGGAGAGTGTGGACAGAGGTCTGCAGACAACAGATGGACAGCTGTCAGGAGGAAAGACAGCAGACAGCCTGAGTCCTGATACTACATTCACTGATGGACGCAGTAGAAAGTAAGTTCACACTTTAATCTGTCCACATGACTTTTGTTTTACAAAATATCTCTCTACACTAGACACAAAAACAACCCAACTGCCGTCAGCGTTAAGCTGTCTTCTGCAGTCTCCCCTCGTCTCAAAGGTAGTAAAATGCAAGCTACCTTTTTCACCGCTGGATCTCCTTAGATACGAGGATCAGGAAGTTCACTCAGTGATGCTCTGGAGATGTGAAAGTTTTCCTTCCACTCCTCATCAACAACAAACCCTCAAAACTGTGTCTGCTGGTTTGACTGGGATTTCCAAAATTCTGAGAAATATATCTATTCTCAAAAACATCTGTGTATGTGTAGACAAGGCCCAAAAAGTGCAGTTAGGTTACTTAGCAATACAAAGATTACACATGAATTATTAATTGAATAAAGTTTGGTGAGCCATTGCTTCGTCTCGGGCTGTTTCCATGTTGTGTGTTTGAAGGAGCGTGACTCTGGGTCAGTACCTGGGTCAAGGTCAGAAGCTGCTGCTGGTCCTCATCAGACATTTCGGATGACTGCCGTGACGAGACCACGTGGCCGAGCTGGAGGCCAGTCAGGTTAGTTTACCTTCAACCTGATGGTAATTATTTATTTTTTGGAAAAAAGGCCAAACTTTTAACCGTATAAATCTGTTCCTGGGTTATCATGACATTTCTCTTGCAAAACAGTTTTTTGTGTTGATTAACAAGTGCAGTTTGCATCCTTTTATTGTGTAAAACTTTCCCACCTGTATGGGCTGCTATTTTTCTGCTTATCTCTAATCTCTGCTTTTTTTTTGTGGATACCTGTTAAGATTGTCTAGTGACATTTTAGTAGCTCTAACTAGGCACAACAGATCTGTCAATCTTTGAATGTCTTGTGTTGGTGGAAACTAAGTATATTCAACTTTGAATATTTCATTTTACGCTGCTTTATACTCCAATACATTTTGTAAGCAAATATTTTACTTTTAACTCCACAAAATGTAATGAACAGCTGTAGTTTCTAGTGATTTTGAGGCTCTAGAATTTCTAAACAAATTAAAACAACCAACCTTTAAAAAATGCCATATTCTAGTTTTATGAGCAGTTATGACAATTTCCCAAAATGTTAAACTATTCCTTTAAAGACTTGGACTCCTCAGTATCTTTTTTCTTTTCTCTGGCTAAAAGGACAGCCAACATTTTTTCCATGGACAGCCACTGATCCCATTTACTTTTCTATAATAAATTACTTGCCATGAAAAAGACAGATTCCATAAAGGCAAAAGCTAATTCTGTGTGTATTTGTCTCTCATGTTGCGTCTCTGCAGGCTCTCCTGGAGGCTCGGTCAGTGCGGGTCTTGGTGGTTTCGTTCGGCGGCGTGGAGGGAGCTCAGGTGTGGCTGGAGCAGACTGGGTGTACGTTTGACATGCTGCTGGATCCGCAGAGAAAGGTCAGGATGTTTCGGTGTGGATTTCCCGGGGAATGCAGTGGACTTTAGCTTGAAACTTTCACGTCTTCCCAGAATTGGCGGAATTTGTGACATTCCCACATATTTGCCAACACGATTGTTGTTGCCGCTTGTTTACTCTGTATTTGGGGCTGTCACAAATTGGTGCATAAGCATTCACCTGGAAGCAGGAAATCAAGTGTTTAATGTTCAAAATGTTCTGGCGGAGGACCCCCAAACCCTGTTTCATGTGCACCCCCCCAGTGTTGAAATGAAACATACTGAAACCCAGTGAGTTTGAGTAACGAGGACATTAAGGAATAAAAGAAGTAGGCTATTTCTTGTTCTGTCAGATGAGAATAAAAAGAATCAGACTACGGCACATTAAATCTGTGCCTGTATGTTCTCAGCATATGTGTATTCAGTGTCTGCGGACAGGTGCATGACACTGGAAATGGCTCTGACTCAGCACACACAAGCTGAGGGAACCAGAGGATTTAGCAGCGGTTTGATGATGTGTCATGAAAGCTCAGTAAGCCGAATTCTCTGAGACGTTCATCCAGAGAAGTCAACCACCAGATGTTAGCAGATGTGAGATGGAAATGAGGGCAATCAACCAAATGTGAGGACAGAAGATTTTCCACATGCCACAGAAGCAATCGTCAATCATAGCGCGCGCGTGTGTGTGTGTGTGTGAGTGTGAGTGAGCGAGAGAGAGAGAGAGAGAAAGAGACCCCGATTAAGTCAGTCTTTTCCTTCCTTTTGCTTTTGATTGCATAAAACTGCCAAAAAATGTTTCTGCAGAAAGTAGTGCAACACACCAGACGTCCTCTCTGCTGCAGGTATACAGGAGTTTTGGCCTCGGCTCGTCCTACGGCAAGGTGATGAAGTTCGGCTGTCTGCTGCAGTACTCAGAGTACGGAGCTGTAGACAGAGACTTCCCAGACGTCCCCCCTCACCTACTGGAAGATATCTACCAGGTACAGAGAGACGACACGGCAAACATTTTGACATTGAGGTGCTGACGTAAGGGCCTGAATCAATGACGTAAACCAAAGAAATATGTGCCAAAATTCAGGATCTGATTTACATGTGTGGTTCTAGCTTAAAATAAGCTGCTGATCCCCTTATTAACTCCTTGTTACCTTTATCTCTGTGTGCCATGCTTTTACGAATTCAGAGAAAAGACCACGCTTCATTAGTGCCTGATTTCCAGCTTTGACCAACAAGGAAATCCCCACAATCACATACAGAAACCGTCAAAAACCTTTTTCTTAAACAAAATGCTGTTATCATTTCTATTTTGTAATGTTTGCAGATAGAACTTTGTGCAAATGTTAACAACGAAATGTCAAAACAAAGAAAGAAAATGAATGGTTACAACAAAGCCAAGACATGTAAAAGATTTTGCATTCTTATTAGTGTAGTTTTTCTAAAGTAAATATTTAAACAATGAACAATAGTCTGCTAATAACTGTGAGAGCACTCCTCTTTTGTGTGTCATGAGTCATTTGATTCCACATTATTACAGGAATAATTGAGCGATGAATCTTTAGTTATTTATTTATTATTTTCAGATGGGAGGGAACTTTTTGCTCGATGAAACAGGGAAGGTTCTTCTTTGTCATCCGTGTAAAACTCCAATGGACAGGCCGACTGTGACGAGCATCCTGCAGGCCGCGGACCCTAAAGGCTGCTCCTCCAACTCTGCAGAGAAACACCCACATCTAGACCACAAGCTGTGAAAGATATGTGAACACCGGAGACACCGAGCCTGATCTGGGGCTTTAAGAGGTTACTTTATTTTGTACCACATCACTGACACCACAGAGAAAGAGCGGCTCTTTGACTCACGTTTATGACGTCGCATTTCACACTCATGACGCCATGAAGAAATGTGACCGATGCAGAACCGTGAAGCAGAGACGACCGATCTCCTCTGTTGTGTCAGTGTCGTGATGGGAGCGTTTCAAAATGAGTGGTACTGCTGGATTACACTTTATTCAATATGAAGTTAATTTTATATAATAATATGTAATGTTTAACTTTGAAAAAAAGATAGCAAATTTTACTGTAATCTTTACTACTAGACAGTATGGCATTTTTTGTAACCATAGCTGATTAATAGCTGTGTGTTTTTACAGCCCTAAATGGCAGTAATAGATATCATTTTTTAATTTTAGAAGAGACAAATCACTCCATTACCCAAAAAGATGCAACATGATTTTACCGCTGCAAACTATTATTTTACTATTGCTATTTTTCTCCATGTGGCTGCTCAGGCCAGAGATTAAAGCTGCTGCTGCATAACTCGTTTCTAATAATCCGTTAAAAAATAATAATAATAATAATAATAATAATGATAAATAAAACCCACTTGATTGTGATATTACAGTAGAAAAAATATATAATTTCTTCTGTGCTACAGATCTCTTCTGTACATATCTAGGAATGAAAAATACACGTAATTTGTCTTGAATTGTGAACAGTTTGACATTCAAATCACTTGACAACCCAGGATTTTTTAACAGCAGGGCTGGGTATCAAACCTCAGTGCCTTTTTGTTACAGACTGAAATGTGTACGTAGCCTCGCAAATGATCAAGCACCAAAAACTGGCTTTAAATATCTAGTTAAATTTTTATGCTTGTTGTAATGGTATTTGAGCAGATTGATCCATATTTTAGTCCAAATTTAGCTCACTTTATACTTTTATTTAGACAGTTACCATACTGATGTACGGAGCTCTGGAGTGACCATAAATAGAATATATATATATATATATATATATATATTGTATAAAAAATTTCTTTTTTACATCTTTTTAAAAAAACTGAAATCAATCAAGTCTTTGTCTTTGTCCTCCATCTGCATCGAGCACTGTGATTTTAACTTATATTTAGCCCCACTTGCCAAGCACTGAGTTAATGTCTTGGTTGAGGCCAGTCTCAAAAAATAAATTCTGTGGAAAATGCGCTCTGTTATTTTGATTGTTTCCATGGTGCTAAACTGACCTGGAAGTAGACTGAGCTTTTCTTTTCAGCCTGAAAAAGTTTTGCAAGACTTGGCAAAAATACAAAGTTACGTATCAAAAAAGTATTTTGGTATCTGCATTGTATCAAAAATGCTACCCGGCCCTACTGATGAAGCTGACCGACTTTTCCTGACTGATCAGAAAACAATGCTGTAAACCAAATAAACCTTTAGTAAAGATTTATGAACAACATTTACATTCAGTGTTTTATGTACAACTTTCTTGTTTTACATACTGTAGGACAGAATACATTTACATACAGTAATCATGTCATTTTGTTGGTGTAAGGGGATTTAGAAGTGCGACTGCACCTTAAAAAATGACTCCAGAGATGTTGAAGAATCAGCAGTTGAACAGGGCTGTCCCGGCTGGAACCAGACTTTGTTAAAATATCTTGAAAGCTCCGGAGTAACAGAGAAGCACTGCCTAATTCCTGTGAAGCTCAAACACACGTTGATTTATATCTTCAAGAGGTTCAGTATGTACTGATTCTGAAGAAAGGGCCTCCAGCTTTCTGCGTTTTCCCATTTTTGGAAACTGTGAACAAATATTTAGAATTCCAGGTGTGAAATCACAGCAGAGTCCTGGCTAGTTTACATTCATATCACTGCAGTTGCATGAATAATATAATATTTATATTAGGAATAATATAATATTTATAATACTGACATAATAAGATTTCTTATAGTGTGTCTTTTTCAGGAAGTTAAATAGCGATACATGACTTTGTGTGCATTTGAGCCCTATGTTTCACCTTAAAAAAAATGAAAATACCATTAAATATCATGGCAAATGTTTTTTTTTTCTACTGTCACTACTTAAAATACTAGATTAATTGCATATAGAAATGAAATGATATTTTCTTTACATAAAAAACACAATACGTTTCATATGGAGAATTGAAGACAATTGAATACAACCAATTCATGTTAATTAAGTGTCTTTTTAAAGGCAATAAGTTATTTGAAAATATAAAGGACTTTTATTTCTTTCAGCGACTGAAGGTCAAAGTAAGATGGCGAGAGAGTTCATTTTAAAGTGCCACCCTGTCATCAAACTCGCACAGATAGTTCATGGTCCGATCGCAGTAGTGGTCCCACCAGTCGCCGTCATCTGACGACATCGCCACACAGTTCTCCCGCCTCCCTCCGTCGGGCTGGCTGGACAGGAAGTGTTTGCGCCACTGGAAATATGAGACCCGCGTCCCGTCTTCAAAGAGGTACATGCCCTCAGATCGCAGGTCGTTGATGCCCAGCCAGACGGGCCAGTTGCCCGGGTGGAAGAATGATTTGACGTAGTCCGCAAGGGCCTCTTGCTCCTTGCGGTCGCGGGGCATCGCCATGCGGCCTCCACGTTCCAGGCACTTCCTGGATGCTCCGGCGTAGTCCTCATGGCTGTTGTATACAAGATAACATTTGTATCCCATCCGGTGTCCTTTCTGGCAGCCTAAGAAGCAGACAAAAATAAGACTGATGCTTTACTGCCAGTTAAATAAGAACATGTTTAACTTTATGTCAGGGCGTAAAACCTGCATTATAAATTTGTATTTTTGGCCACTAGGGGGCAGTGCAACAAACTGTAAACACAACATTAACATATTATCGCCTTATAAAGTTTATGGTAACTGAATGCAGACTGTTGAGTATTTTACACAGCAGACGCAGAGTTAAATTAGCTTTTAGTCAAGTTTGTATGAAAGTCAAAAATGTATCTCTGCTACCTTCCAGCCTTCCCATCTCCTTGCGGTTGTCTCTGCTGTGCTGGTAGACCTCCCGGATGCTGTCCTCCAGCTCTCCAACCTTTGCTGCAATTTATAGTGATGAGGAGCCAGAAAAACATAGAAAAAGGGACACAAAAGTCAGAACAGGGCATTAGTAGCAAAAAAGTAGCAAATGAATGTAGAGCATTATTATTATGGGGGTTGAAGTGATGGAGGAAGCCAAATGTAGTTTATCCCATTCCCCTTGATTTTTATTTTATTCCAATACAATATCGACTAAATTGGGACAAACGGAAGTGTAATGCATTCACTTGAAAAACAAAATCTGCTTTTGTTCTTCTGAATAAAGATAATATAGTAAATCCTTAAAAAGAAAATTTACAATATTATTATCCTGTAAAGTCAGAAAAAACAGTAGATTTCTTTCCCATGAAAGCTTTTCTTTAAACTTTAAGGAAATTATCAGGCTAATTAAGAAGAACATGGTATATATTATTATTATATTATTTTTTTCTTTTCAGTGACTGCATCACACTTTGGTAAATCCTGTTGCTGACTTTTGCACTTTTTTAGCAGAGGGGGGCGCCACATGTATCCTTCATTTTTTCATTTTGCCATGTCACTGACTGTTGGATATACAGATCAAAGAAGTGTTAAAAAAGGGTTGGTAAAAAGGGTTAAAAAAACAAAAAAAATGGAATTAAAAATGTAGAGTATTTGTGGAGAAAAATGATTGTTTTACCATCCATTCTGATCAGACGGTCCATCAGCTGGCTGACTTTAACATCCAGCGTGTAGTGACCAACATTCAGTTTATGGATGGCCTGGTCCATACCGGCCAGTCTGGACACTGAGGAATAGAATATAGAGGGGGTAAGATACAGGAAAAAAAGGGAGAAGAAATTAAACGTTGTGCAGCCACATTTATTATTTAGAATAATAAATGATTGAGTTATTTTCCACACTGATGTCATGTTTGCTGTTACTGTGGGAAGCTTTAGATCTGAACTGAATGTGCACACAGAGACTCACAGACATAGTTATATGAGTTTTCAAAGTCTGACACTGGGCTGGTTGGCTCTGGTTCAGGCTCTGGAAGGATATCAGGAACATCTCCTCTGGTCTTCTTCACCTCTGGCAGTGATGCCTAACACACGCGCACACACACACACACACACACACACACACACACACAGAAATCACAATGTCAACATCTTTCGGATGCTTTTAAAAAAAAAAAAAAACAACTACATTTAGGTTGTTTGATCCCAGTTTCCTCAAAACCAGTCGCAAACAAGCGTCAGATGCTCAAAACAAGTTTATCAGTGTTGTAACCAAAATGCAAATTACCTCACTGTTGTATCTGGACTTGCCTCATTTCAATGCTCAATTTTTTCACAACATAAAGAAGAAATCATGTTAGGACACTTTGCCAGTAATTTTACATTTATAGGGAGCTTAATGCTTTTTATTTTATGTACCCATATATTTTATATGGGTAAAAGATGCTCCTATAATAGTGCTACAAAATCCTTAAAGCAGCAGTGAACTGCCTTGTAAATGAAAATTAAATAATCAGTCTTGGTTTAGTGCATTTGTATCTTGCCTGACTTTATTGTCGTCTTACTGAATGGTCCACTACAGAAGTAAATGTTTAGTTTGTTGTTGCTGAGTTTGCAGTCTTGTATTTTGTATATTATCTGCATACCTTATCTTGTAATCGATATATACTTTGATCAGTATCAGTAACACTATTGTAATCACATTTATCACCTTGGTCTCCCAGTGGGGTTATAGTCTGACAGAGGGAGATGGGAGTTTTATTTTGAAGTCTTAGAAGAGGAAAACCTGCTCTTCATTAATACCAGTATAACCACTGCAGTTGTTCCATTATCATCCTCAACATGTCTGCTTTATTAGCACTTCAGCCACCTCAGCATAATATTTGTCAAACTTGATCTTAATGTTTGTTATCTTTTGCTTGTTTTAGCTAGACCTGAGTCCCTCCCACACACATGTAAAGCACAGACACAGCACTGTGAATGGATTCTGTGTTTTACCTAAAGAAACAGGCATACAGCAGTAACAGAAACATCTCCAATGAAAAATGTAGTTTAAGAGTTCAAACACACACAAACAGTCCTGACCTGTGTCGGTGAAGCGTCCACTGTCCCTGTAGGAACACACACACACACAGAGTATAAACACAGGAGAGCGAGCGAGGTGGCAGCCGGTCCCATTTTCTGCTTCCTACTAACTCTGCTTTAACTCCAGCAGCTAAACTCCCTCTGAGTTTCTCTCTCTCTCTCTCTTTCACTCCTCTTTCCCTCCTGACCCTCGTGCTGCACTCAGAGATGTGATCCAGCACTCAGTTAAGCAGCAGCAGGAATCTCCCATTAGATGAAGCTCAAATCCCAGCGACTTAAAAGATAAACCAAAATCCCATCCAAGTCGTCTGCCTGCTGTCTTTCTTCCGTCTGCCCAGTTCAGGATGTGTCTCCTCTCTTGCCCAACAACAGGAAAGCTCTTTTTTTTTTTTTTTTGCTCCCACCTCCCATTTCCAGTCTTTGTGTGAACTCTGCGGTTTTACACAGGGGGGTAACATCACAGGTGGTGCATGTTCAAAGGGGTTATTTTAGCCTGAGGGGAATTTCATTGTCCAAAAAAACCCAAAATGTTATTTTTTCCAGAGTTAAGAAAAACAGGTTTGCTCTAAGCTTTAAAAAAGTATTTCATTGCTAAAACGATGGTCTTTTAATAAAACGATGCTGTCAACGAAGTAGAAACATGCAAATACTTAAAAATTGGTGCTACATGACCAGAGAAAATAGAGACAAAGGACACATTTGCTCAAGAAAACCTTCAACTACCAGAATGCACTGTGCCTTAACAGAACAATAAAAGGGTAACTTTATGTGAAATATGTTTCTGACAACATTTGAGGCAAGAAAAAGACAACGCATTGCCAGAATCTTGAAATTTGTCAGAGCTGCTTAGTTTTACTCTTGATACGTTTTTTTCAGCCTCTGTTTTCACTTTGCAGGAAGCATTATGGCGTCTACTTCCTGTTCACAAACTCTTGCTATTACAGCTAAACACAGCACTAAAATGTGTTTTCAAAAAACTGATTCGAAACAAAGGCAGCGCAGTTTCATAAACTAGACTTGAATTCGATCAGCACTAGTTTAAGTGTTTGATCAGATTTCGGTCTGAGTTTGAGTAAGAGAGAGAGAGGCGGGTCTTTCTCTTGATGTGCTTCTACTCTTTGTGTCCGTGGTGGCAGCATGGGCGGCTGGCAAATATTAAAATGCTGAAGTACAGCCTGTGGTTTGAGCAGCAGCCCCAAAAGCTGGTGAAACTGCATTAATTTGAGTTTCGCCGGGGGGAGGAGGGAAATCTAGGCACTGGTTAGATGGAGGTAAGTTTGTCACAGTTCATCTACATATACAACCCACACTGTGTTCACACAGAGGTGGTTAAACATTGGCAGTGTCTCTTTAATATTGGTTTCCAAAGATTTCCAAAGAAAACTAAATAATTTAATCAGCGTCAAAGTCTGATGCCCTCAGACTTTTTGGAAGACTGGAGTGATTATTGGTAATAAACTCATTTAAGTTGCTTAAATTAGTTAGCCCGTCTGTGTTTTCTGGATTGATTTATTATAAAGACGATTGTGTTTTTATGGGTTTCAGTTTACTGTGTTCTTCCTCTCCATTATTTGCCCATCTACACACCTGCCCTGCATCAGCCCCATTAGTCCTTTGGATCACCTTATTCCCCTCACCTGAGCCTTTCTGCCCTTTTTTCTCCACCTGCACTTCATCACTTCATCACAGATTAGGTTGTATTTAAGTCCTGGTTTTCACTTCAGTCTCTGTTTGAATCCCTGGGTTTTTGTTGTGTGATCTTCAGCTGCTCCAACCTTGAATAAAGGGTGATGTGTTTGACATCCTGTTCCCTGCTTTCTCCTACGTTTGAGTCCACCGGCGTCACATCACGTGACAGCTAAAGAAGTAAGGGAGTTTTGTCAACCCCAATTTTTTTTTTTTTCTTTTGACAGCATTTTAATTCTGAAATTGATCAGTAAAAAAAGTCACATGGTTTTCACACATCCATAAGCAACCAACAATGTATAAAATGAAACTGTTTAACTCTCGTCTCGTCTTGTCGTCTTGTTAGATTTCGTCTTTTATAACTTTTATTGTCTTTTATTGCATTTATTTTTATATTTTCTAAAAACTTCTAAAAAAATTGGTTTATTCTTGTTGGCCTTTGTATATGTAATTTGTTCTGGCTTGCGCTCGCTTCTTGCTTTCTCTGTTTGGCTTGATTGTTGATTGTTGATGTCTGCTTTTATTATTCCCTGAGTTCCTGCTTTTGCTTTGTCTGTCGAAGCACTTTTTGAACAGCTGTTTCTAAAGGTGCTATATAAATAAAGCTATTATTATTATTATTATCATTAATTATATAACTGCCAGTGAAACATATATAACCTGAACAAGTTTAATGCTTATAAAATAATGTATAATTTCCACAAAACAATCCCAGTTCAAAAAGTATTCACAATGCTTTTATGGAGCTTTTGACTCTATGACACAGCAGCTAATTCATCACTGTAGTTTGCTCAGTTGATTTGAGGAAGGATCTGCTGACACGCGAAGTCTGCTGCTGTTATAATTTAACATTTTTAGGATGCCTTCTCTGTGCTCAGTAGACCGAATCACTGAGACATCCCACTAATACCAATATTCACTTCCTGGTAGACAACTGGTTCCTGATTTGCATTTCGGAGATAAGTGAAATGTTTCTGTGAACTTTTTTTTAAGTGGCTAAAAACTGAGGCAGTGTTTGCTCAGCTGTCTAATAAATATTAAGCATTTAATATATATATATATATATATATATATATAGTTTACATTTAAATAGTAATTTAACAAACTTTCGAGCCACTGACAAACTTCTGATTACAAGGTCAAAATGAACTTTTATGCCTGATTATTACTTTGTATGTTTTGAGCTATAAAATGTATTTCTGGCTTTTATGTTAGTTAGATTATGTTAAAAACTGCATGCCTGTAACACATAAGCATACTGTAGTCATAAACTAACACACACACACCCCTTTTTATTAATTTGGCCAAATGTCAGGCCTGCTTGCCAAGCTTTTCTCATGTAATTAAATAAATCAGCAGTAAGAGAAATACTGTGGATAGGCTGTGGATCTGTTCAGGGAAATGATGACATAAATGTCTGTCTCTAACCGTGTGTGTGTGTGTGTGTGTGTGTGTGTGGCTCGTTATAACAGGAGGTATGCCAGTTAAAATGCCACAAGAATCCAGCAGCAGAGTTTCCAGGGAAGCGACCGCGGCATGGCTCTGGGATCTGGAGACTGGGAGGAGCTCGGGCAGCGACTGGGACAGGGTGTTCAGCAGAGACAGACAGATGTGTAAGTCTGCAGGACGGCCGCACACACACACACACACACACACATACACACACAGCTGTTCCAGTACATGACACAGTCCAAAAATCCAAATTTTTTCCACACTTCAGTTTCGATTCTAACAAGGGATTAGAAAAAGGGTTTGTGATCCCTAAAAAATAATTTATCCTTGTTTTAACCTCGGTGGTTCCTGCTAATTTCCCCACTGTCAACAATCAAAGCAACTGCGTCTGAGTCAAACAAGGGCTGAAAGTATTAGTCATTTAATGAATTAGTCAAACAATGGAAATATCTGTCTGTCTATCTATCTATCTATCTATCTATCTATCTATCTATCTATCTATCTATCTATCTATCTATATATATATATATATATATATATAAAATTATTTTTACAAATAATTATATATACAAAATACAAAGAAATTATCAAATTCCAGCCTCTCAAATCTGACAGTATCCTGCTTTTTTCTGTTTTCAGCTCTAAATCAGCCACTTTAAAAGCTGTTACAATATAACTGTGTATTTAATTAGGAGGAGCATTACATTTACAAAACATGAAATGAAATGAAAAATGGGTCTCTCTCTCTCTCTCTCTCTCTCTCTCTCTCTCTCTCTATATATATATATATATATATATATATATGTATAAAATCATACATAGCCTATGATAGGTATGGTAAGGTAAGGTATTTTTTTGTTTTTGCTTGCTCACTCACCACAAAAACGATGACTCAATCAAATTTCCAGCTAACTGCAGACCTCTCACACCAGCTGTTAGTCTGAGACACCACTAACTCCATGCTTAAAACACAAACAAACAAAAAAAGCGGACCTATGGTTTTATTTTCAGTTGTCCTGTTTAAGGAGCAGGCTGCCTTATTAGCATCCTGGGCAAAAAGGTAACACACTATTACACAAAAACAGTCCTGTTTGTGTTTCCGCTCTAAGTTCAATACCATGCAATGATTTTCATTCACCCAAACATTTGTTGCAAAAAATAGATGAGGGAGAACACAAAGTAGCCATTCAGTCTGGAGTTGTTGGGTGGTGCTGCAGGGAGGCGGCTGGACTGGACAAAGGTGCCTCAGTTCAGTGAGAGATGATCAACACAGACATACAGTACCTCAAAGACCAACGCTGATAGATGATATATTTACTGTAGATTGAATCTGTTTATGATTATTTTGTGAAATATGGCACTTTGAAGATGCCAAATTCTAAACATTTAGCGCTTCAGCTACACTTACCGGGATCTCCGCTGACTTTACACTTTTGAGTGTGTTTATAGGTCTTGGAAGGTAAAACTGCACACACAAGATTTTTAAAGCCTTAAATAACACCAGCAGAGGGACAAGATGATGTCATATTACTACAATTCTTTTAAAAAGTCTATAAATAAAAAAAATTGCGTTAAATTACCTTTATTGTTACATTATAGATTTACCATTCACTTACAATTCAGAAATTTGTTGATAAACCAAAAGTTGATTCCACAAACGTTCTGCGTATTTTACAGTACTATAGCCCTTGTATTTAGTTATAGCATGGATAAGCATCTTAACTGGAAGTTGAGACAAACATGGGACATTAAACCTTGAAACCCCAAAATGACCATAATACAAACTGTATAACCTCAATTATAGCAGAGGCGACACCATCCATTTCATGTTTGTGTAACCGAAATATCCCTGGCTTAATCATGTTAGCCCCAACATGCATTATATATGAAACACAGTAATGCTCTTCCTTTCCTGAAATAAACACTGTGGAGGATCTGCTTTGAGCCCGAGGGAGACGGTGGAATGAGGTCTGCTGATTCCAAACTGGGCCAATGTGTTGTTCAACTGCACAGCACAAAGTTTCCTCTGAGCAACGGACATCCTTCCCTCCTCCTTTCCTAAAAGGCATTTTGGATCTGGTAGAAATTACAGCTGGAGGAATTGATGTCATGGAGCTGAGAGGGAGGTCAACAACAATGCAAACAAGCAGGAAAACAATCTTCGACTGATGTTGCATTTGTAACCATAACAGAGACTCCCGTGGTAACCCCGTCCTTCCCTCCTACAAGCTATTAACGTGGCCTTCATTAAATTTGGAAAATATAATTTGTGGGTGTGATCAAGAACTGAAAGGCAAAGCGGACACAGTATTCAGCATTACAAAGGAATAGGATCTGTGGTCTTTGAAAAAAAAAAAAATCCTCGTTTTGCAGAAAACAGAAAAAGACAGAAAACAGGTTTGACTTTTATTTATTTACTTCCTTCCAATCTGTGACCTCAAAATGCATGAGTGCAATATACATGTATAGCATAAGATACAATCAGCAGATAAATATAAAAATCAGTAAAATAGTACTCTAGTCATGTAAACTGGATTCAGATCTATGACACAAAGTGGTACAAATCACTACATGCCTGCCTGTTTATCTAAAACACGACGTTTGAGTGCGTCTTCTTTTTTTTTTTTAATACAAATGCACACTAGCTCTGCTCAGCACTAGTTTGAGGTCAAAGGTGACAACTGGGAGAGGTGAGGAAGTGTTGGCGAGATGCGTAATCCCTACAGGACGTCTGTGACGGTTTTCCACAGCAGCCCGGACATTAATTCTTCCCTCCTTTTCTTTTTGTTTCAGTTTAGTTACCACTTGCTGAAAAAGATCTAATTCACCAAGTATCTGAAAGTTGGAAAATACATTCTGCTATATTTCTGTAAAACGATGCAATGGTAAAATTCTACCATATTCCCCATCTGAACATCTTTAAAAAAAACAAAACCTTATTATTCCAGGAATTCCATAACCAGCAGGAACACTGTAATTGCACAATGTGGGGTGGGACTGCAGCACTGAGCACTACTTTAACTCTAAAACTCTTATTGGAATATATAGGTACATATAAATAAAAGCACATCATTGAGCAAAATCTTCATAACAAAAAATAATAATGCATGAGTGTTCTAGTGTTTTGCACACATGGAAATTTGACATGCTTACGGTACCAAAAATGTCCTTGATTGCTAGATAAGTGTCTAAAAAGCTACAAGTGAAGGCAGCCAAGTCACACCAGTACTGTGCATTCACAACACAAGCACACGACCGGTTAAAGTTTATGTTTGGGGAAATGCATCCACAATTGAACTTTTTGTTATTGGTGTTGGCTAATAAAACCATTGGATTTGTGAATTGGTTTTAGGTCATTTTTTATATACGTTGTGATGCAAACTTGTTCGGAAATGTGTAATCTTTCAACCGGGCTGATCGCAGTGTGAATGCACAGTCATGGGGAGGACAATCCCCGCTTATCTGATTTTAGTGAGCAGGGGGCGTTTTGGAAAGAAATCTAAAGAGATTCTAGTCAGAGAGGGAACATCAGCACACAGGCAGTGAGATAATGTCTTAACAAGCCACTGAAGATAATTATAACAATATAATGTGGTCATTCTAGAGACTGGTGTTTGTTAAATCTAGACGTGGATGTCTGTAGTCATGGCAGTGTGGTCCTTCTTCGGAGTGATGATGAGAATGATTCAGAGCGGTGACTGGTCTTGGCTGTGGTTTTTACCAGTTGTCCAAGAAGTCAAATCCAGTCTTCAGGATGCTGCTGCTTGTGTTAAACTGAGGAGACAGAGAGACACAGTTCAGGAGTTCAGTGTGACTAGCTTTGAGAAACAATTGGTATTCATCGGTTTTTTGACACTTGCATATGACACGAAGGATTTATATTAGATTAATGAAATGACTTATTTTATTTATCTTATCGTACTTCCCACAATGGATTTATTGTATCGGTGGTAGCTCAATTCTTACTTACAACATTCTTACTTTGTCAGAAACGTTTATTTCTTTTCCTCCCCCTACCCACAGCAAATTTTTTAGTTGTTCTTGTCTGGTTATGCTGTGCTCACACAGCTACATTATCACTGAGTCACCATTAAAGTGTTGCTCAAACACTTGCTAACATAGTTTTGTTGTGTGCGTGTGTGCTACTTGCCAAAAAGAAACCGGACTGAACTGGACTCAACATCATCTAAAGAGTGTGTTTTATCAAAAAAAATCTATACTTTTGTTCTGAGCTCCACTTTGACATCACATTTTGCCACCCCACTGTATCCCTGCGTGCACCTTACTGCACATAAAGCTAGCACCTCAGTAAAGTACCTCAGCTTGAAACAAAGACATCTGATTAGCTGATGCTTCACTGCGTCACTGGAGACAAAAGTACAGGCCAGCTCAACTTTTATTTCTATTGCATTACGCCTGTCCGCTTCAACATTTGTTAGCCATTAGTTTGTAACTTTATGCCATAAGCTTCCATTGAAAATTACATTTAGCCAATTTCTCGTAGCATGAACAAAGCATTTGGGGTTTTTTTTGAGGCTGGTGTGAAAGCTGTACATCAAACTGGTGCAGACTAAAACAACTGGACAACAGAGACTGAAAAGTTTGGTTTAGTTTGGTTCAAGTTGGACTTTGGTGCAGTTTGTTTGCTGTATGAAAGCAACACTAATGTGTGATTTTAGAGAAAAATGCAGTTGTGTAATATGTGTATCTATTTTTTTTAATTGTCATCGCAATGTCAACTTGCATCATAATCTCATTGTGAAAAACTGCACTTACTGCACTTTCAATTTGTTTAATAAATTGTTGGAAGTAACATCCCTTAAATATCCTTTATTTTTTTAATTCAACAACGTTATTGCATGTCTTCCTTGTGTCGAGCAGCCCCAGCAGAAACTCTTATCATGTAATCCACCTTTTGATCGTGAAGAGGTGTTAAAGAAACTGCATAACTGATTTATATAATCTTTCAAGATCATTTGGTAACCCTGGTAACATGTACGGCTGTAGCACAAAGAATTTCCCCGATCATTCGGGGGGTGGAAAGGAGTATAACAGTTGTGTGTTTTGGCCACATCCTGATGTCACAGCAGATATTGGCCATATATTTTCTCTGTAAACGTACAGAATGTGATTAAGACTTTAAATCCATCACTGCTGCATCATCCAAAGCAAATGCTGGATTAGCAACTTTGCTCACTGAACTGTTTCTCACTTAAAACTATATGTTTCAGGACTTACCTGGGCAAAGGTGGGGCTTCCGCCGTCATCCTCCTTCTCTTTATCCATACCGCTGGAGAGGTTGGGGGACTTGGACAGCATGCTGGAGGAGAACACTTCGTCCACGGTGCTACCGACTGATGGCAAGGTGCTCTGAGATCGCTCCCATCCTGCAACCGACGACGACACGCTGACAGGTGGGGCTGGGTTTGGTGAAATAGAGATCGATGCTGGTGTTGCACTAACAGCGACAGGGATAGGGGGGTGGGGGGCAGGAGGTTTGGGTGCTCGCTGCTTAGTGGACCTGGTGGGAGGTGGAGGGTGGGGGTCTGCTGCCTCTGGCTCCTTGGAGGGGACAGAAGTCTCCTGTAGAAAAATGATATTTACCATTGACATTTTTATTTTTTTGTTTTAATTTTATTTTTCAACTATACATGTTTAAGATAACTTATATTTGAATGGCACAAAAAGAACAAAAGTCGATTTTAAAACTGCTTCCTGAAACGGAGACTGAAACAGCAGTTGTGTATTTGTTGACAATTCTTTTATGCTTCTTGTAAGTGGCAAGTTACAAAGGTGTTTGCTGAGGTTGTAAAATGCAAAATCACAGCAACAAGTGTGCAGGGAAGTAGAGAAAAAAGAGCAGCAAAGTAGAGTGTTCAGAAACAATCTAGCCATCATTGTTTTTTGTTTTTTTTTAAACTGTAAATTGGCTGCATTCACCATCTGCTTCTCTGACACTTGTGGAGGCTGCACAGATGCCAGCTATCTCGGCTTCGGGCTAGATTCTATTTCAGGATGCACAGCTCGATAAGACAAGTGACAAGTGCTGTGTTGGGAACTCGCTTTGATCTGTTGTTTGTTAGAAAGAATACAGACCAGGAAAGCTCTGCCTGGGCCAAATATGTGAACAAACAATTTATGGCGGCTGTTACATTGAAAACGCCACCAGATAAAGGGAGCAGATTTCAGTTCTTACCTGCCGGAGGTAGGAGGGGAGGGATTTCTCTCCTTTCTCGAGGGATTTGATCTGGCTGGGGGTTAGGGACTGGAAGTCAGCTTGCTCTCCCTCCAGCCTTGACCTCTCTGCACTGATCTTCCAGAAAGACGACTCCTCCTCTGGTCTGCGTCCCTCACTGACAGACACCTTCAGAGTCACACAATAACACGTCCCAGGATTAGAGGCTGTATTTATAAAAATCACAACTGCATGGTCTCTCCTGTAAAATCAAATATTTCTTGCAAACTTCTGCTTAAAAAACATGATTTCAGTTAAGGAAAAGATTAATTTAAGAGCAATTCGTTCCTACTAGATATGTACCTGTGAAACATGTCAAAAGTGCACTATTTATGGATCTATCGGACTGTTGTTATGGGACAAACACTGTGTTAATCTGCCACGAAGCTCTACGTGTTTTTGTAAAAGTGCCCTATGGATAACATTTTAACAACTAAACTGGTGTTTTCAATCTATTCCAAAGGCTCTAAAACACATCTTTATTGACACGTGAGGAGTTGACCATTTCCTTTTCCAGCCAAACTATACAAATTAAAACAACCACTCATTATCACACCTTGTTTCCTGGTGTACTCTTGCCAAGCTGGCTGGAATGAGGAGCCTTTGCAGCCTTTGGGTCTGCCTGCGAGGCTGAGACCCCCTGCTCTGCAGGGCCTGACGACAAGCTGAAATCCAACTGGCTCTGAAAAATGAAAGCAACAATATAACTTGACTCAACTAAGCTCAACTCTACATGGAAATTTCAGACAAAGTGGCCAGATATATAGAAATAATATAATGCAACTGCACATATTTAATTAGTTAAAAAAGAACATATCTGTTAACATGTAAATACAATCTAAGCCACATTTCTTCCCAGTGTTATCAGATTCAAACTGCACCTGAATGCATTTACCTTTGTCTCCCATGAGAAGGGGGCAGAGTGTTCGTCTTGCCAGGTAATATCCTAAACAATAACACAACAGCGCGGTTACAATTTTAACTAAGACACTTAGAGACTGCTAATTATTTATGCGGGGGCAGGGGTGGTGCAAAACTCGGGAGGCATGTAAAATATTTTAGTTGCTGGAGAGGGACTTGTTTTTAATTTTGGCTAAGGGGAAGCACACCCAACTTTAAATGACTGTATTTTGTATTTATATTAAACACCATCTAAACCACTAAACCTGCCGGTGGGTTTGAAAGGCATCTTTTCTTTAAAAATACCAAAATCACAACATTTATCATAGCCACAGACGTTAAAAAATGAAATATAGTTGATATTTGATTTGGTGATAAGTCTTATTCTCATGCAGTTTGTGTGTTGCATTGGCTCATATATCTACATTTGGTGTAAATATATAACTATGGGGGAAAATATTTGCAGCTTTGGAGATGGTCAAGATAGAAAGCCCCCCCCCCGTGATAAATAAAGAACAGCCCCTTAATGCACATCATTAATATTTTAATTATGTATTTTACACTGTACTTAAGAGAAGGTCTAGCATACATTATTTACCTTTAAATAAAGTAACAGCGACTAAAAACACCATTTTTTTAACAAAATACTATGACCTTGCCTTTTGTAATTATAGTTTAATTTACTATTGAGCCTTATCTTTGAATTTGATAACTAAAATGTCAGTAACGTATCAGATAGCCACTATGACGTTTACCTACATATTTTTACGGCTACGTGGCTAGTTAGCAACAACGACGACACCGGCTAATCTGAGCTCTAAACACACCGTCAGAGCCGTTTAATATCCGTCCAAATTTGTTTTTTAGTACCTCTTCCCCGAAATGTACTATCTTCTGTCCCGTCTGAATGAGCAGTTTGGGGTAACAGACCACTTCTTCTCGGTCCACTCTGTGCATGGCGTATCGGGCTCGGATATGTGGATCCATCATCCCGTTGTCGATGGCGCTGTCCTGCTCCTGCGGCGTCATTTTGTCCCAGGACGAGCCGTGCTTGGCTTTGATTTTCTCCCTCTCCTGCATGATTTTCTTGGCCATGGAGTTGATGGAGGAGAAGTACTCAAACTTCTTTTCCTCCATCCTGTGGGCGTCGAGCCCCGCCATGGTTGCGGCGGCAATCATGGCTGCCATAGCTGCTTCCAGCTGTTGTTGTTGTGTGAGGAAGCGGAAACGGCTGTTCATCGCCGTGTGGGCGGGGGGCGGGGTGTGTGACGTCAGCGTGACGTGAGGGATACGACTGCTGGGCGCGTGAATGTCGCCATCTAGTGGTGCTCACGAGCACAGGGAACTGTGACTACTGCACTTCACTGCACCACAGGTTGGTGCTGATCAAAAGTTAAAAGATAAAATAAAATAAATAAATAAGCATGCATTGGGAGACAACAGTTCATCCAGTGCACTTCCAGAAAATGTAGATATGATTTTACTTGTACTGTGACTATTGTGATTAAATCACACATATCATGAAAGAAGATTTTATCCATATTTGTAGGTACAGTAACTTGCATTGACTGCTATATGCTGCTATAATCTGTATATACAGTACAGTGGATTACTGAAGATTTACAGAAAATCCACAAAACAGGCTACTTTCCAGTATTATTGATATTCCACATCTGTCTGTTTCGTATTTATCTCTACTGTGATGTCATTGCAAATGATGTTTTTTGAAAGTTGTTTTCAGTATTTCTTTGTCCAAATCAGTGATTCACAGTACATTATGTAATCTGAATGATACCCAGGTACAGACATCATTAATGATGCATGAGTATAAACACGTGATTATGAAACAAAAACTGAGATGCGCTAAACTTCAAACTCTTTTTATTAATCCCTTTTTGTAAAATCACTCGCTAACACAAGGCAAATAGCATCGTATTAAAATACAAAACATAAAAAACCCCAATGATTTGTAATTAAAATATTTACAGGACAAAAAAGTCATGCCAGCAAATTTGACGGTGTAAGAAAGTAAAAAGCAATGTAGAACTACCAGCCCTTACACATTTCTTTAGAGCAAACAAGCTAGTAGCACAATAGGATGGCTTTCAGCCAAGGCAAAAGCAGTAAACAAGATAGCTCACTTTTTGCACAAATTTTTAAAAGTTTGTCTCAGTGATACAAAACCATATATTGTATTATTCATGTGCATTTTTAAATATTTGAATACTTGTGACTATTCATAAATAGTCTACATGTGCAAATATACTTAATTTAAGGAATTTTTGAGCATCACAAAAATAAATAACTCTTTTACATTTGTGGGCCATGTCATTTCAGTCACATTTTTATTTGCCCTCTGGTTTTCTTGGTAACTTTGCAACTGTTTTTTGCACTCTGGATCTAAATGGCGTTCTTCAGGCTGTGCTGTGACTGGCATCGTGGAGGCCAAGCTTCTCACTTTTTATCGGACTTTCACCATTTAAACGAGGGTGAATGGCAATAGCAGCAGCTGGCACAGTTTTAGACCTTTTTCGCCTCTGTGAGCGAGAACATGCCAGGTAGAAGATCTCTGCTATGTTTAGCACAAGAGAGATGCAGGACACAACGAGCATAAAGAGGATGAAGATGGTCTTCTCTGTGGGTCGAGACATGAAGCACTCTACGGTGAAGGGACAGGGGGCTCGGGAGCAGACAATTCTTGGATCCATGACAAACCCGTAGAGATAATACTGCCCCACAATGAACGCGACCTCAAGAAGGATCCTGAAGAAAATGGACACCATGTAGTTTCCCAGCAGGTTGCCTTTTATCTGGACGTGGCCTTTTTCATCAGAGTACTTGGGAGTTTTGACGATATCACTCCTAGGGTTGTTCTTCAAATACTCTCTTAGCTTATTTTCTTTGTGGATAACGTGGAGGACATGACCTAGGTAGATGAGTGTTGGTGTTGACACAAAGATGATCTGGAGGACCCAGAATCGAATGTGTGAGATCGGGAAGGCGTGGTCATAGCAGACGTTCTTGCAACCAGGCTGTTTGGTGTTACATATCATACGCGACTGTTCATCACCCCACACCTGCAATATTAGGATGAGAATTGTGCTGTTAATAATGGCTAGAAAACAAACAAGCAGGATACGAAATGGCATTCTAAAGATAAACCGTTGGGCAGTGGCTGTATAGTGGCTGTGACAGTGCCGTATTTTTATTTATTTATTCTTTATTTATTCTTTATTTTTTTAAATTGGTGTTATTAGCAAAACAGTGTTAACACATAATACAGACACATCATTTCATCTTTTTTCAAACAAAAAGCACAACACCAGTAAAGACACAAAATACAACAAGAGAACAAAACACACACACACACACAACCCCCGATCAAAACACAAAAAACAAAAACAACAACAGCCTTTACAGTACCAGAAACTTCAGAATCGACCAATTCATCAAAACAGGTGCCATCATCACATCAGTCAGGCACTCCCTACATCCCTTCTATTAAGGCCAAAAAGCGGACTCATATTTGATCTAAAATATCTTCTCTCCCCCTAATTCTGTATGTAACATGTTCATATGTGGCCTTTTTTGTCATCAGCTAATCCATTCCCTAAAAGACAGTGCCAGATCTAGCACATTTGCTTCTAGATGGTGAATTTGTTTCACCACTGGATGACGCTGGAGATAGCTGCTTATTTTGCTCATAAGAAGATCTGCCACTGATCAGTTTTCAAGTTTAAGTTTTTTAGATAAAGGAAAAGAAAACTTATAATTGTTATTAATCAAGCAAGCTACCAGGCTAATGTAGCAATGATTATATTCATATTTTCTCCCCCAGTTCGTGCTAGTAAAGCCTCCAGGCACCGTGACTCCAGACTAAACAGTAAAGAAAATTCAAGATAAAAATATTTTAATTAAATTAGTGTTTAATTGTAACAAAAATATATTTTTATATTTATGAAAATATAAATCAAATATATTTTTGATTTGCTTTTGAGGTGAATCCAGTTTTGAGTGGACCTGTTGGTCTCCATTTTGACCACCAGAGGTTGTTATTTCACCTAAAAGCTTTAAACGTCTCAAAAGTAATTGAGAGACTGATTTAGTGCTACAAAAAAGCAAAACTAAACAAAAAACCCACAAACAAACAAACGACAACGACAGCAACAAAAAAAAAACCAACAAAAAAAACCAAACACAAGCAGACCTTCTCTGCTCCAGCTCCAAGGATCATGATCCTGAAGATAAAAAGCACACTGAGCCAGACCTTCCCGATGACGGTGGAGTGTGACTGGACCTTGTCCAACAGAGAGGACAGAAAACCCCACTCTCCCATGTTTTCTGATCTGATGAGGAAAAACAAACATTTTTAATTAATTAACAATTCATTTTAAAAATGAATTGTTAATTATCATATTCTTAGTGAATTTTGATATCCCACCCTACAGCACACCTACAAACTGAAGACTCCAATCAGATGGAGACAGAAGAGTAACATTAAATTTTTTCCCAAATAGCTGACACAAATCAATGTTTACTAACCAAACGCAAACCCCACAACAAGTCGTAAATAGCAACTATTCAGGTAACTAGAGATGCAGAGATAGATGGAAACTCAGTTACCCAAAAATTTGCAGAACTGTTTCCAACTTCATTGACAGGTCATTGTTAAGTTATTGTGACCTATTGGTATCAGGTATTTGAGAGTAATTATAAATTCATTTTCAATCTTATTCATTCAAATCATGACTAGTGCCCATTTAACAAGTGATAGTTTTCATTCTCCATGTTGCTTATAGCACAAACGTGCAGATATGTGTGCCTTCTGTTTTTTTTAACCTTTAGCAAACATGACTATTGATTAACACAAAGGGTAAAACATTATCATCAACAACGGAAAGTCTGTTTTGCTTGGGAGACACAACCACATGTTGTAAAAACCCTAATCTGCAGCATAGTCTGGTATGTTCAGAGTGTAAAGAGAGAGCTATAGAATCTATTACATAACAAAGACTTATCTCAAGCTATCTTATTATACTTGATTAGATGTAATGATATCAGAGTAATTTATATTGCACAGATTTTTCTATGCACCTTTGAACTGCAAAGTCTATAAAATGAATGTTTTTTTCTTCTGGTCAAAGTCAAAATAAAATTTGGAGTATGTAAGCATTGCTAAGAGTTTTGAAATCCAATAATATTTGGAATAAAATGGAAGTAATACATATTTGTACACACAATTCATAAGTCTGAAATGTCAGAGTTTCTCTGCACTCACTCATACAAACATTTTCAACACTGCCACGTTAAGAGCATACTCATAATAGATGCCTATATCCATCATAATATACCTTTGTTGTTAAGATTGTGTGCATGTTATTACTAAAGTAATATTAAAATTAAGTTTGAATTATTTTTTCTATAAAACAACTTCTAGAAAATTTAAACATTTAAAAGGTAAAAATAACTGCACACCTTACTTTGAGTGTAAAAGGCCTCTGTGCAGACAAACAGCAGCCAGCAACTGTAGATGTGAATGACAGAGTCCGGTGATACAAACCCAACCTGTCTATGGTGCCTTGAACTTTAGATTAGATTAAACTGCGCAACAGTGTGAGCTGTCACGTTGTCATGACATCTGGAAATGATAAATCTCTAGTGGCCAATTTTGGGCAGAGCGCTGACAAGATTGTACAGGTTAATGATTGGCAGGGCTTTAAAGCCCAATTCTTGTGCTCATGATTTTCCTGCAACTGTTTCATGTCATTTTATGTGTGGCATCTGTATTGTATTGATGCTTCTTAATAATTAATTAAATCACACTGACACAGTAAATGGCAAAATGTCCCCAAACTACACCCTTTTTGGCATTTTTAATTTGATGAAATTTCAGGGACTAAAGGGCACGATGATATGAACACTTGTACAGACTGATGCAATAACCCAGCAATGAATAGTCTGTGAGGATTGAACAGTTGCATTCGTTTTTTTGTTAAGACTGTGTCAACAGTTTTTCTTTTTGCTTAAGGCTGTGTGATTTAAACAAAGTCTGAACAAACTGAGCAAATCAAATAATATAAGCTTCACAAAGATGCCTTTGTTGAAGGGATTTTGTATTGAATTGCAATATGTTGAGCGGGTCCTCGTGATCCCTGCAGGTTTTATGGATGTATTTTATACCCTTAGTATGTTATATATATTGTCCATCTAATGTTAATATCCTCAGCCTTATATGAACTCATTCGAGTGATACCTTAAGTGATGGTGGATAATATCTGTTACTCTGTCAACCACTCCCTATTCTGAAGTTATAGAAAGCATACACTAAGCCTATTTTAAAAATGCGACGATTAATCAATGAGTTACTCACTAGACAATAAAGATATTTAATCATTGAAGGAATTTTTAAGCTAAAATTGCAATAATCGATGGTTTCAGCTTCACAAAAGTAAATATTTTCTTCTCTTTCATCTGTGATATTAAATTGAAAATCTTTTAGGTTTGGACCAAATATGACAGTTCCAAAAATGTCACCGTGGGCTCTGTGAAGCTGTGACCGACATTTTCCACACTTTGCTGACATTATTTAGACCAGTTTTCAAATCAGTTACTGGAGAAAATAATTGGCAGACTAATCCTGAGTTGCAACCAAGGGCATTAATATATGCACAGTTTTGCAGGGGCATTTGATTCAGATTACCACCTTTAAAAATATGCCTGAGTTCAAAAAGGAACTCCTGTTAATTTTAAAGTGTTGCTATTTTGCATACATGCCCTTGAAAAGGCAAACATTTGTTTTTATTCTGCAAAACTATTAGGGTTGAGAATTATGAGAGGCCCCACTATATGATATTATCATGATACTAAATTCATGCTAAAATATTATTGTGTTTTTAAATGTTTAGCTTAATATTGTTGTAACATATATAGTGGGATATATTGCAATTCAATAGGCTTATGAGTGTAAATCATACTCTTTGAGAGTAAGGTGTTTGACTTTGAAATATAAACCTGCCAGGCAAAATTAATGAGTATAGTCATGAAACATTATTTACTTTAATCATTTATTAAAAACAATACAGTTCACAAAAATGTCTCAACCATATGCAGTAGAAACAAACTCTTCCCCACAATCATCACCTCCACCACGTTCACCAGTCAATGAGCAAAGTCCTGGATAATGAACGTGGCAACAACTGACAGGACACATTCAATAACTGGGCATAGACAAAACTCTGCTTACTAATAGATTAACAAGTATGGAAGAACATAAATACATTATCAATATTGCACGCTTTCCATTATTAGAAAATACAAAAAAAAGTAAAATTCCAACATGTCCCTAAAAATATGCCAATGTATGACTTTCCTTAACAATGATACAGCTTTTCTTTGATGATTTATACACCACATCGTAAGAACTCTTCACTTCAGTCTCTGAGATGTTTGTGAACAAGGAACTGTGGAGGAAAAACAACAAAAAAAAATGTAGAAGTGGTTTTTAATGACTGCTCAGAAGTCGTTTCTCCTCTTTAGCGCCATCCAGGCTTCCACCGATGCTCTGGCTCCCCTCTAACTCCATGTTCATTTTGTTCTGCTTGAGTGTGTCTTCTGAAGTCGGCCACCTGGTACCCGACAGGCTGGCTGGGTTCTCAGCCGAGGTGACTTTATGGGAGCGAGGCCTGGACCCACATCTGACCCTGGTACAAATCAGGTAGAAGACTTCAATGATGTTGAGAAAGAGGGAGACGCAGGCCACCACCAGCATGAAGATGATGAAGATGGTCTTCTCTGTGGGTCTGGACATGTAGCACTCCACGGTGAAGGGACAGGGGCTCTTGGAGCAGGGAAACATGGGGACCATGACGAACCCATACAAGTAGTACTGCCCCACAATAAAGGCGGCTTCAATGATGATCTTGAACACAAGTTGGGTCAGGTAGCTTCCCAGCAGGTTCCCCTTGATCGTCACCTTCCCCCTTTCATCTGTGTATTTGGGCAGTTTGAGTAGCCGCGTCCCACCGGGGCTCGTCAGCTTCTCCCTTATCTTGTTCTCCTTGTGGATGACGTGCACAGCGTGGCCCAGGTAGACCAGCGTTGGTGTGGAGACAAAGATGATCTGGAGGACCCAGAAGCGAATGTGCGAGATGGGGAAGGTCCAGTCATAGCAGACATTCTCACAACCAGGTTGTTGAGTGTTGCAGATGAAATCCGACTGCTCGTCGCCCCAGACGCTCTCTGCACCTGCACCCAGAACCATGATCCTGAACAGGAAGAGGACGCTCATCCAGATCTTCCCAATGACCGTGGAGTGGGACTGGACCTTGTCCAGCAATTTTGACAGAAATCCCCAGTCTCCCATCTTTGTCGCTGATGTTCAGTTGCTAATCTGTGATGAACAGATGAAAGAAACAGTAAATATACAACAACCTACACCACACCTTATTAACAGAAACATTAACCAGAGTTTAGTGTTCAATCAATATACTTTTGCAGGGAGAAAGACACACATTGATCTTTTTTATTTAGATAAATTATTTTTTCTGGCAACTTGAAAAGTTATAGGATATCAGAGCCCCGTAAACCCTGAGCTTGTTGGTTAATATTTTCCTATTATTGAGAATTTTAAACGGAAGACTCTGTGGCTTTATACTGATGAGACATAGAAGGTTGCTAAAGAGATAAAACTCGGAAATATTTAGTGCTTTCCCGTGGTAAAAATAACTCTATAAACAGCTTACATTTTATCATGTATGGCACAAATAAATATATCTAAATATATTCATACAATTAACACTTGTGGGCAAAGCTGGAAGGTAAAACATGAAAGCAATCTGACACGATTATTAGTTGTATTTAACTAAAATGTTCACTGGTAGAGAAAAAAACCAAATATTTACACACAAAATATATATTTTTAATGCACTGAATGTTTAGTAATGGTGTAGAAGAGAACAATAATTGTTGCATCTTACCTGCTGACCTGGTCAGGAAGGACTGTCTGACAGATGGACAGATTGCTAACTTTAAGTTGGACCTTGGAGTGTACTGGGTGAGGACAACAGTACTGGCAAGGGATCACATTGCACAACACACATCTGGCTCTCTGGACGTCACGTTGTACCCGTCAGCAAATGAGAGCAGAAAAAGTTGATGAAAGACAGGACCATCAGGACGAGTGTAATAATTGACAGGTTTTCAGTATCTCAGTTAAATGGCCTTGGATGTTTGAAAATAAGCAGATACTGCTCGTATGGATATCTGCATTCATTTTCAGGGTTATGAATGATGAATAGCTGCAGTATGGTAAATAGATTAGTTCTTCTATTTTGGGGCAATTTGCCATGAGTAAATAGTCTCCTGGTGAAAACAACGTTGTTATCTGGTTTGGCTCACAATATAATTCAGTCACCTACTAGATTTTCAGCCAGTGCCATCAAAATGTGAGCGTGACATCCAAAAAACCCCAAACTTCCCAAATTTTGAAACATTTAAATCAAGGGCCAGTCTAATTTTAAATACAATATCTAATAACTCTGTCACCTCACTAAAAATATGAGTAATATCTATATACACATAAAGGGAAATATTGGCAAATATTGCTTAGCGTACTCCCTTTTGGCAAATTGATTTTTATTTTTTAAACTGTCTGTGTCCAAAAATATGAAGCTAAAGCCAGTTAGCTTAGCTTAGCAGGAAGATCCATTTTCTAACAAGACTCCCAGCCAGGGGCCAGCAGGAGTCTATCAAAGGAACAATTCTGGCCAAAAATGAAAAAAATAAAAATAGAAATGTGGCTGGAGCCCAAAAATATTATAGAACTATAATTAAGGCAACACAGCCTATTAAGTCTAAATTAACTCTTCAACATTACTGATAGATCTAAGTGAGCATTCATTCATATATTTTACCACAAAACAGCTACTCTTGGGCTACTTTTTTTAATTTTGCAGCATTGGTGGTGAAAGCAAACACATCTATCAGTGCGCTATCAAATTCTCAACTTTTTTTGGATGTGGAATCTTTTGGAAAAATCTAGGTGCAAAAAGTACTAAGTCATTGATGTATGATGCACATTTTAGTTGACAAAATGTTAAAACATTAAGTGCCGCATGTAACTAATCCATAGTCCAGCACACACAGTAACCTCTGCTCTGAAAAACAGCTAGATATGTTTACACAAGTAAATATGTTCAAACAAGTAAAATATAACATGTTAATTGCTAAGTTGTAGGCGCTGGTACACTCATTTTATTACCTTTGGACAGAGCCAGGCAAGCTGTTTCTCAATGCTTGCAGTCTGTGTGTAAACCACGCTAATTGTGTTTTTCCCAAAAATGGCTAATATATAAAGATATCTCTTTAAAAGTACAAAAAAATTATAGCAACCCAGACGTGTATTTGCTCTACTTGATATTACTTTTTCTGATAGCGATTAGCAAATGCTTTTGGGGATAAAATGTTTGCTGATGACAGCACGTTTTAAAGAAAAAAAATATTTATAAATATAAGCTCTGCTGGTTTATATTACTCCCAGTAGCCAAAATAACAGTTACAAAATTGCATTAAGTATCATTCTTTCAGCACAGAATAAACTAAATGCTTTGTATGCATTTCAGCAATAGTAGCTTATTATAGACAATATGATCGATTAATAAAAAGCTGCAGAGTTTCCCTTGGTGAAATTCAGACACGGATTAGTTTATTGAATCAAAATTGTACATCATCCATCAAAAAGTAATCCACAGTTTGTCAACTGCAAGAAAAGATGGTCTGTTTTTTCCCCTGATGTCATGAAAGGCAGATTAGGTCATTTTAAGCAACATTTTATGTGTGACCGTGTCCTGTTTACAGAAGCTGACTACTCCCTTCCCTCTATCTTTATTTACTGCACACACACACACACCCCTTTCCCCTCCAAAGCCAAAGCACACAAATACTGGAACTCAGGAGAATTGGACACATATAACCTATCACTGCCTCCATGCTTCAGATGTGGATTTCTGCCCCCATGTTGTTGCTTTCGGGTGAAACATCCTTAGCAGCATCATTGACCCCACCTTTGACCCCGTTCACCCCTAACTTTCGTCCTTGGAGCTCCAGCTCCAGGTTGACACAATTCTGCAGCATCTCATCATGGCTTTTAAAAGCCTTCCTTTCCGAAGGTGGAGGCGTCACCGGGGTCACGGTGTAGTTCTGCCTCCTCGCCATGCACTCCTTCACAGCTTTTACGCACAGATAGAACAGCTCAATCAGACTAAGGATGAGGGAGACAAACGCCGCCACCAGCATGAACCAGATGATGACCGACTTCTCTGTAGGCCTCGACAGGAAGCAGTCCACCTTGTGAGGGCAAGGGAAGCGAGAGCAGACGTAGCGAGTTTGGAGGGTGAAGCCATAAAGAAAGTACTGACCCACGATGAACAAAACTTCCAGGACAATCTTGGCCACAAGATGGAGGACATAGCTGCGGAGGAGACGGCCACGGATGCTGATCTTGCCAGTGCTCTTTGTGTACTTGGGGACTTTGTAGGCCCTCCTCAGGAAGAGACTTGCCTGGTCATCCAACTCAGCATGCTTCCTCATCCTCTCCTTCATCTTTAATTGAAGAAAACAGAGTTATGCATTTTTTGGTAATCCGAAAAAGACAGATTTAGAGGCCATGCAGATATATTGAAAGTAATAATATCAAAAAAACTCAAGATGGGTGCAATCTTACAATATGAAGTTCAGGACATTTATGGAATATAAACTCACTTGGTCCCAAACAGTTTTGTCAAAATTTATCTTTACATTTATTGCGTGTAGTGCTATCTCCCTCCTTGAAATTTGAAGTCCTAATTACGTGAGCTTAAGTTATGCATCTTCCAGAGATCTGAAAAAGCTAAAGGAGTTGTAGAGTTAGTGGTAATTCTGAGTGAGAGGTGACACTACACTAATAAATTACTGGCCTACGCTTCTGCTACTACAGGTGTGGCATGCCTGACTAATCAAGCATTTACCAATCACGCTATCGTACTACACCCACTGCAGGAATGCACCTTCTTCTCAATGTGGATCACATGGAGGACGTGACCAAGGTAAAGCAGCTTCGGGGTCGCCACAGCAATGATTTGAAGGACCCAAAAGCGAACATGAGAAATGGGGAAGGCAAGGTCATAGCAGACGTTTTCACAGCCGGGCTGCTGGGTGTTGCAGACAAAGTCGGACTGCTCATCGCCCCACACCTAGAGGAAACATCGGAGGAAAGAGATGATTAAAGACATGAAACATAATACAGACTACAGAGTTTCAAGTTTGGTAGTGATGTTTACCGCTCTGTATGCTTATGTGCTTGTATTTAAGCACTTATTTCTCACCAAACAGTTGGAGTTTTAAGCAATTCCCAATCCCTACAATGTGGCTACAGCCTGTGAAGTGTGTTTAAATGTTTAAAATGGCAAATATATGACCAGACCTTCTCAGCACCAGTGCGCAGGACCAGGATGCGGAAGACAAACAGCACAGTGAGCCAGACCTTGCCAATCACCGTGGAGTGGCTCTGCACTTTATCCAGCAGGCGGCCCAACAGATCCCATTCACCCATTTCAGTCGCCAGTTGTCCTGCTTTCTGTGTGAGGACATGAACACGAAAATATCACAAATTACAGACAGATAATCTGTGAAGCTATAGCTGCATTATTTGAGAAGTCTATACCCTATTAATGACTAATGATGGATCAAACAGAATTGTACTCTGGTCTCATTAATTCCGTCAGCAATTCTTTCAACAGCTTTTGATCAAAGCTGTTACAAGGTGATACAGAAATCATTGTATGTGTAAAAATCAGAACAGACAGACTCTCTCACAAGGCCAAACTTTATTATTTATCCCAGTCTTGCATTGAGTTTGCTGATAGAAGCCACAGCTGCTGATTTAGTATCCAAACACACTTATCTGCTAGAAACCCAGACAACCTTAACCTTGGTTAATACCAACCATGGCAAATCCTATACCAAAGAGTGCCAGCTCTACCATAAATACAGACTGACCTACGGAAATAGATAAGCCAGCAAAGTTTATGGTATAAGCATTTTAAAAAAAATTACATTTCCAGAGTTTCTTTTATATAACAAATGTATTTATTAAGAATCTATTAATGTTTAATGGTACTTCCATGATGTACTGTTTTTTTTATTTAATCAGAATAATATATTTTGAAGCATTGCATAAAACTCACATTTTTAAACAAACATTAGACTGTTTGGTAGCTGTTAGATACATTTCAATTGGATGTAATTACATGTCTTATTTTCATTTTTCTAACTTCATTAAATTATTGCCATATCCACTACATAGCCCCACTTTCGGGGCTTCTCGTTATGGTGTGTATTCACATGTCTGAGTACAATTGGCATGAAAATTCATCTGTCCAAAAATTGTGTATGGTACAAATATTGCATAGTGGACTATTGTAAAATGTCAACATCTAGTCTTTGGCAGTACAGTATATAAAATATTAAACTTACCAGTTAAACAAACCCACAGAGAAATAGCTGAACGAAGAGAGCAAAGTCTCAGGAGGATGGCGAGGAGAGAAAATGACGGAAAAGCCGTCCCTGTCATCGTTCCTTTGGCATCTTATCTGGAAGGACACCATCCTAACCATAACAAACAAACCTCCAGCCTTAGGGAATATTATTTGGAAGAATGGCGATTCATCCTTCCCAGCAGAGATTGACAGACTTGGAAAAGTAGTACTGAAGCTTGTGGTGGCCTGACCTCTTACTATGGCAAAAATAAACAATGGTCTTTCTACACAGCCAAAAATTCTTTTGCACCAACTTAAAACTTTTTGCTATGGGATGCTCCATCAGGGTCAGGATGCTGACCTGATACGTCCCTGCAAAAGCAAGTGCTAAAAAATAACACAAGGTGAATTCAGTAGCAGTTATGGACCTTTTATGACATATACCTCGGCAGATGGAGTTTGGATTTTGTCATGGAATTGTAGAATTGTGAAATTTCTTTTTTTCTGAGTTCTTTTTTTCGAGTTCTCATCACCGATGACTTAAAAGTTGACCTTGACCTTGGAAACCTTTTTAAGCACAAGGTCTGTGCTTACATGTATTTTGTTGTGCTTCATTAGGTTCACATCCCCCTTACAAAGACACTTGCTTTTAATTTTTTAATTTCGATCTGCAGACTCCTTAGAGAGTAACCGGAGGGGAGAATTCAAGTCAAAAGACTTGACTTGAGTCAGACTCGAGCTGAAAATTTTGGGACTTCAGACTTGCTTGACTAGCACTGATAAAACACTTGACTTGACTTGAAACAGCTGATTTGAAAGGACTTGATGTTGTAAGATTTAATATTTGCATTTTTGTAGGTACTGAGAAGTTAAACTTTATTTTTGAAACGGAGACTTGAAAGTTAAACTTGAGACTAGCCTTTGACTTTCACGTGTGTTAACTCCCACCTCTGCTACTAACTACGCTCCTAAATTTTGGAATGACAATTCCAAGCATTTTCGATAGCATACTGTTTGAGTGTTTTCAAGCAGCATCTTATTACATGCTATTTATTTTAAACTTAGCTTTTAAGTTTGGTCTTAATTTTTCTTTGCTACATTTGATTTTACTCCTTATGTCACTTTGTTCTTGTTTTTTTTCTTTATTCTCTTTCTATCCTCTTTATTTTAAACAATACTTTAGGCATCATATGTAAATGTTTATTATTAAGTATGTTACCATCTCCTTAATTTCATAATAATTTTAGTATTTTTTTCACATTGTAAAGATGTTCACTACTTAAGTGATTCCATGTAGGAAAGTACTAAATAAACTCTGGAAAAAACCCCTGACTTTTCAGAACTGTTTAAATCCTGCTCTGCAGCAGGTGGATTTCTGGCAGACCGCACCTCACGTGTTTTCACCAGGTTTACTAGCAGTCTGTGACCTAACTGATGTGAGGGGGGTCACAGGGTAAACTCTGGCAGTCAGCACGGTGTCTGTTCATGTAAATGATTTACACCATGCTGATGATTTAAGGGAAAAACAAAGCATTTGCGACCTTCAGCAGATCAGTGAGTCAACATTTCATAGACACGAAAAACCTATCAGTCAGATAAAGACTAATCTTCAAAGACAGACACTGGCACTTATACACACACACATACACACTTTATATATACAGTACATATTGTCACCTTACACCCATTTAATAATAATAATAATAATAATAATAATAATAATTATTATTATTATAATAATAAAAGACAGGAAAGTATGGGAATGGAGAAAGCTTTATTGTTTTTTGTGCTATGATGACACATATGTTTAAGTCCACATTTTTATATACTGCACTGTACATGTAAGCAACCACTGAACACAATATATCTGAATCTGTTCACATTTCATAATGTAAATACTTAATTTAAAGCAATATCTACTGAATGTATCTTTAACAAAATTTCTCAACGAAACAAAACCTCAAAATCTCACTCATTTTTGCATTTCAAATTCACTCCTCGATATGCTTTAGTGTTGCACTCTGAGCAATGACAACCAAAGCTGTTACTCGCCATTCACCAACATGTTTGTATTTGCTACAAACACTGAGTTTGAGTTAAAATGTGCCTCTTAGTTATATTTATAATTTATATCAAAATTATGCTTAAATCAGAGTTGCATAATGCAGCTTTTGTTCATTAAGACAATAAGTTTAAAGGAATTATACTTCATTGTAATGTGCCTGTTGAACTTTGAATGATGCTGAGTTTGGTTTTGGTGTGAATGCCATTTGTTACTTGTAAGAGTGCCATGGGTGTGTTTAATGACGGTGAGAGCCATACAGCCAGAAAAAACTGGAAAGTCAAATGTCGGCTCAAAAGACTTTTTTTAAAAGTCAGATGCATAAAGCTCTGGGAGAAAAAAATGAAGTTTATTTTATTATAATTTATTGTTTTTATGGTTGCAGATTGCTTTATTATTGCTTTCCTCTGTCTGTTGTATATTGTAACAATTGAGGTGCATCTTCTCACCTACTTAGGTTTAATTGAATGTAAAAGTGCTTTGAGTGCAACTTTTTTGAAAAAATAGGAAAATAAAATAATGTACATTCTGTTTTAAATTTGATGAATTGGGCATTTAATGGCCCATTCTGGCTGCCCACTGACTAATGAGCCCATCAATTTCTTATTCAATAGTTCAAAGGTTTAAACTATATGGAGGCAACCAAACCAAGTGTTCGATAATCACGGTCTAATGATAATCAACGAGTTTACAACCCTGACTTAAAGACACACCCAGTTTCCAACATTATGTCTGGCCCCCATTAAGACATGTAGTATCAAGATGTCTGGTTTCTGTAGTAAATTTAGGATGTCACAGCTTTGTCAGACAAATAAATGTAGTCAAATTCCACTACAGCTTCCCTTCAAATTGATACCAAAAGAAGTTTCAAGTTAAATAGAGCCTGAGAGCTAATGACAGAATAATCTAAAACTCTACATGACTACAGTAACAGGATGATATGGTAACTGGGTTAAGTCTTTAGTGAGGGGAGAAAAGGCTGAGCTCTTAGCTTGAACTGATGAGCACACGTGATCCGAGAACCCAAATCCACTCTGGAACACATCTCATCAGTCCATACTGGGAAGAAAAACAGCAGACAGAAACAGATCAGAATACAGAAATGTAATTTATGTTTTAACATATATCAGTGATAGTATAACTATTAAAAACTGACCTGCAGTGTGTGAGGCCAGTAGCCGGTGGTCCTGTTAGTGACACCTAGGGTGGAGATGGCGTGGCGGGCATAAACCTCTGGCGCTGGTGCAAACCAGCCTGGTGTTGATGCTGGTGTTGATGATGACTGTTGTTCCTCACTTGAGGTTATCTGGTTACACATAAACACATGCTGTACATCAAGCACTGACCATTATTTACTCAATTTACTATGTCTGTGAAAATAACACAAACACCTCTCTGTATTTCATGCTGGATTTAGTACAGTACTGTAGTATTACACTTTATTTGTTTTAGCTAGTTGTGCCAAATGAACTAGCAACTGTGTATAGTATTTTAGTACTGCACATCCTGATATAATACCCGAGCTTGATAATGAAACCACAATAATTTTCTGAGAGTTGTAAACATTTTTGTACTACAAATAAAGCCAAAGTTGTCAGATGTTAAAAGTTGTGTATATACAAGTAGACCTAAAAAAAATCTTCATAAAATAAAACTAGATCCTACTACATCCATATCTGTCCTGACTCATACATATCCATGAAAGTTGGCAATGCTTCACATACAGATGTTGCTGCAAAGAAGCTACATATTCTAAAACGTGGATGCTTCACACACATCTTCAACCCGGCAGCACAGAAGATCTATACAATCACCACAGTTTCAAGTGGACGTTTGTGCCAAATTTGAGAGAATTCCCTCCAGTCCGTTTTGAGATCTCATTTACAAGAATGAATGCAAGGTCGTAGTGACCTTGGCATTTGACCACCAAATTCTAATCAGGTTGTCATTGAATCCAAGTGGATATTTGTGCCAAATCTGAAGAAAATATCTGCTTTCAGGAAAATGGGATGGACGAACAACCTGGAAACATAATGCTCCCGGCCAAGGTTTAATAAGGAAGTCTAAATTGTCAAAATTTGTATTTAAATAAGGAACTATAAAATCACTGAATAAGTAAACAATATTATGAATCTGACTGAGCATTTGAAGCCAGCTTTCAGTGCTTGACACGTTTTGGTTGGCACTTAAAATGCATAAAGGTTCAGTACCAAGCCCTACTTGTTAATGATCATATTACCTGGAAAGGAATCAGACTTTGGACAAAGATCCCTCTGCCACCGTACTCAAGGTGAAGAGCTCTAGAGAAATGATCCATGTAGCCCTGAAATTTCACAAAAAGAATGGAAGAGAGGATTATTGTCAGAATAGAAAAATGTGATAGTGATTATAATTGCACTTTATGGGCAGAGGAGAAAGAGCAAGAGTGACACAGTTTGATTTACTTGTGGGTATGTTAGCACATTACTATTACATTCTAGTTGGATTTTACTTTTAAAAAGTGATTTACTCTTCTTGGAGTATTAATAGACCTTTCTGAAATAGAGTCATTGTTTATTATATTAATCAAAAATGGTCTTTTCAAACAGCAACAAATCGTATGCTGTGAAAAAGATCTATAGAGGGTACAGATGTGTATCAGTTGGGCAGATATGGTCAGTGTTTTGACTAACAGCAGAGGCGGTGAGTGTCACTCTTCCAGGCAGAGGTCTGCAAACGGCACCCGATGATATATTGACCACAGCTCCTCTGCTGCGCTCCACCATCCCAGGCAGCACCAACCGGGTCATCAGAGTAGCAACCGCAACATTCTTATTCGCCAAATCCAACAGGCCCTGCTCAGGCATTTCAATAAGACTCTGAGGGGAAGCCATAGATTCCACACAGTTCACCAAGAAGCCGATATCTTTCCCCCTCGTGGCTTCTTTGATGGTCTTGCTTGCTGATTGGTCCAAAGAGAAGTCAGCTAGGACGACAACAGTTTCCACTCCATAGTTTTGGGAGAGGGATGCAGCCGTGTCTCTGACGGAGGTGTGATCCTGAGTGACAAAGATAACGCTGATCCCGTGTCTGGCCAGCTCCTCTGCATAGGCTTTGGCCACAGGCTCTGATGCACCTGACGAGAGAGGATGATATTTATCAATATAAGTCACGTTAAGAAGAAATGAGGATATATAACTGAGATCTGCTGCACTATAACCGCACTATGGCCTCAAAACATTACAGTTTACATTATTACCGAAATGATAAGCTTATTAGTTAAGTATCAAGACATGAAAACAATGGCAATGTTGATAGGTTCACTTCACTTGCATTTAATAGAGAAAAAATTGTCAAATATTTCTGGTTCCAGCTTCTCAAATGTAAAGAAAATTCCTGTGTTTCACAATTGCATATAACTGCAAATATAATACATACATACATGTATTAATATAATATATCATAACGTTTTGGACTGTTGCTTTATTAAATTGTAATATCCTGTGCATTTTTCACAATTTTTATTATACACCACAAAGGATTGTAGAAATAAGTGACATTTTGATAAATATCAAAAATGCTGGTTATTTGAGGACCTAGTTAGCCATTCTAGCAATGTTGTTTGTGTGACAGCTAAATCTAATTAAGTTAATTAATTAAGTGTGCTATGTTTAGGGCTGCAACAAGATTAATCTTAAAGTTATTGTCTTTATTTACTGATTCCTTCTTGCATGAATAAAGTTTCAAAAAATAATTTAAAAAAATGACTCATTGCAATTTCTCAATTTCTTCTTTTCAATGACAAACTGTTGAATAACCAAAGATATGAATGTTTACAAAAATATCAAAAAGAGAAAAGCAGCAATTGATTACGAATTTTGCTGGCAATTGAAAATGTTCATTATTGTTTGCTGCCCTTGCTACCTTATATTTCGGGTTGCAACATAGTTAATCTGCCAATTATTGTTTTTATTTATTGATTAATCATGTAATCTATTAAGTGTCACAAAATAGTTAAAATATCTTCTTGCAGTGTACCCAAATCCACATGACATGCTCACATTTCGTATTTTGTGATACATTAAATAACGTAAGTAAATATCAATAATAAAATGGTGGCTACAGTTACTACAATAAAATGAAAGTGACTCTCCTCTCTCCCACAGACCTTCATCATGATGCACTCTCTGCGTTTCTTCTCTGCATCCTTACCATAAACAACAGCCCAGTCACCAAATCTTTGGGTCAGCTTCTTCGACGGGATCATTCTTGGCAGGAAATGCACCCTGATCAACGTGCAGCAGTCTCTCAGGAGGATTACTGCCCGGCTGGCCGTGTAAAGAGCACCGACCAGGGCCAGGGTTTCAAAGTAAGGACTGCATGACCGAGAAACTTCTCTGAACAACAGCTGAAAGCTGTCAACTGCCGCCATAGTCGACACTAGTGATGCTGATGCTAGCCTGTTAGCTAATGCTTATTCAATAGATTTAACGGTGCGATATCTAGGCGTAACGTTAGCTGGGAAGTCAGGCGTGCAGACAAAACATGTCGGTGTCCCCATATAGTGGATTTTGGTCAAAAGTATTCAGTTTGACAGGCGTTTCGGGAGGCAGAGATGTCTCCTGACAGCACCCGGATAGAAGGAGCAAAATATTTTGTCACGTGACCGCGTATGTCACTGGTGCTGCTTTCAGGACCCTATGAGAAAAACTGAAATCTTTAAATCAGTGGAGTAATACGTTATAGACGTATTTAAATTTGTCATAATTGAATTTTACTGCAGTGGCTTGATAAGGCTCACTATTAACTCAACTTTCTAAATTATGTCGCACCTTTAGCTATTCTCAGTATTTTTATATTACATGTGAAACCTATATTTTCGATGCTCCTAAAGGCAGCGCGTAGTTTCTTCCGACAGGTTTCTATAGCGACGCAGCACTCAGTAGCAAGTGATCCCAAAATGCTAACGGTACATCGATGAAACGCTTTTACAAGTCCACGAACAAGGTGGCCACTTTACGATATACTGTAAACGACTTCTTTCTGAGTGAGTGGTTGGTGTGCGGGGCTGGGAGGTTCTTGGATTTCGCCAAAGTCGCGAGTTCAATTAAAATTGGGCAGTTTTTTCTTGAGCTAGCTGTGTTAGTAAATGTAGCAGCGTCAAGCTGACAAGGGAGAAGCAATTAGCTAACATTTGTTAATTTGTTTTGTCTCTAAAGTAAAAGCATAAATATTAAATAGTCAGTTTGGGTAACATTGACCGATATATATTGTTGTTAGATTTTTATTTGTTGTGGAAACGGCTGTGTATACCTTTGCTAATGAAATACCTTCATAATGGACCAAATGAGTTAGCCAAATACCACACCTGTTGATGATTAACTGATTAACTTATCTGCAAAAAGGTATATCCGAAACTTTTGTGCATTTTACTCCGCTGTGATGTGATTTTAACTGATATCATATTACATACAGTGAGTAAAATACTTTATCAGTGCTTTAACCTGGTTTGAGTTGGTTCTTTTTCTGTTCTTTGTTGGTTTCTCTTGTGATTTAAGAGAATTGGAAAATAATTTCGTTTAGGACACGATAGTGAAGGTCCTGATTGTATTGCTGACGTTTTTAAAAGGTTAAATGGATAAAATGGGGGTACTTAATAAAGCTGAACAGTATTCAAAGACACGTGTATGTTTACTTGTATGTAAGGTATGTTATTTAAGTTATTCAGATATGAAGATACTGAGTTTAATGTTACTTTAAAAAAAATAATATGCGGAGTAAATGTGTGTTGTGTGCTTTGTTTTGTTTCATCTTTCTTTCTTGTTTTGCTTTGTAAAGACTGATGGCCTTTATTTTTTTTTAATGTGGCAAGTGCATATTGCAGCCTATACATTAAAGAATCAAATTAAAAAATTATAAAAAAAGACACTGATATCAAATTAATAGAGCACCCTGATAGAATTGGGTGTTTATTTGTACTTGCTGGACCTTCACTATGGTTATACACCCCAGCTCTCATTTTTATCTTTAGTTGGAGGTGATGTTTTTTCTTCTGCCTATTTGTAAGGAAAAACAAATGATCTTTTTAAAAATTGCTGCAAATAATGTAGAATTTTGTTATTTCTTGCACATATTCTATTATTATTAATGTTATTTTTTCTCAAGTAAAGTTGTCTGTTACCCTTCATCACCAAGCCTATGAAACCAATCACTCTATTCTGTCCCATCTTTAGGACCAGCAGTAAAGATGTCTGAGTTGTCAGCTGAAGACGAGGTGGAGTTGAAGTCCTTGCTAAAGCAGCTTCTGAGAAGCATCAATGACAGAATATCTGGCGCTCCGTCGACTGAATGTGCTGAAGAGATCCTCCTTCACCTGGAGGAGACTGACAAGAACTTCCACAAGTAAGACCACTTTAAAGATCTGATGTAAAGTGATGCACATATAAATTTAAAGTACAGTACATATACACAGTAGGTCTGACGCTGTCCTTACTCTGCTCTCAGTTATGAGTTTGTCAAGTATCTCCGTCAGTATGTGGAGAGCTCCCTGGGGACTGTGGTGGAAGAGGAGACTAAGAACTTGACCAGAGGAGATGGACAACATGCAATAGGCTCATGTCACGATACCTTAATCCACGCCGTCACCCGAAGGACCAGAGACTCTGCTGAGTGAGTGTAGCTCAGACTCTGAGCTTTGTTCCCTTTTCTTTAGCCAAATGTTCATGATTTATTTATTGTGAAGTCAATTCACAGGTAGTAATTCTTTTTTGTGTGAATTGTGCTGATGTTAGAAGCACTAACCCTAACCCTAACCCTAACCCTTCTGTATGATACTTACTTTCAATTAAATGCCCATGTATGTTTAGTGTCCCTATATTTATATGATATGGATAGTAAAGGCCATTCTTACTACAAAAAATGGAGCGAAGCCATTGTACAAGTCGTAATTCTTAGTTGATAACAAATAGCATACAAGCTACAGTAGCTGATGTTCTGATGTCACTGGTCTTGGGCCTAATATTGTATGGGAAGAGAAAATATTTTTGGTTTCTACAGTATGTTTCTTGCCTGTTTTTTTCCATGTTGGAAAACATAAATGCCTTATAGTTGAAATTGCAAACTTGCAGTGTTAGGTTTCCTGCTTTCAACTGTAAGTGGAACACAGAAGAGTAAATGGACTTTGCAATAACTAAACAAAACATTTGCAGAATTCTGAATTGTACTCTTCCACAGCAAATAAAAAGGACCAGTCTTTATGGAATGGGGTTTCCTTATAATTCAGACACAAATTGATTCAAATGTGCTATATAAATAAATTTCCCCTGCCTTGCCTAAATAATACACTACACAGCACTTCCTTCTGTGACCAGGTACCAGCAGATGATGCAAACCTTAAAAAACACCATGATCATGGTGGTGGAGTCTTTAATCAACAAATTTGAGGAGGACCAGATGAGGAAGGAGGAGATGCACAGAGAGAAGCAGCACAATCCGTCCAACAGTCAGTACGCTGACAATTGCTCTGACAGCGACTCCTCCTTCAATCAGGTTAGAGACACAGTAGTTGCACTTTGAGGGCAATACATGCTTAAACTGTATTATTTTATTGCCTTTTTACATTGTTGTGGACGACTCTTATGAAGTGCCAACATTGCATTTATGTCCAATCTCTGGCAATGGTCGCAATAGCTGTCCTTAGGAAGTTTGTTCCTTTCCATGGTAGACTGAATGTAGGGCAAAGCCTATAATAGATACACTCAGTGAGCCCTGACACTTTTGGCGTGGTGCCATCAGACAATGAGAGGCTTTTATTCCGGTTTATGATGGATCACAGTAATTTATGTCTCATTCCTATTTTCCTGTCTAGAGTTATGCATTCATCAGACAAGAGCAGCTGCAAGCTCTGGCTGAAAAACTTGACTCCAGCAGACCCAAAGAGGTAAAAAAAAAGGCTCACTCACACATAGACATTATAATGGTGTACATTGCTGTTGCATAGTTTTTGTTAGGATGTTGGAGAGTCATGTGTGGCACTGTGCCATGATTGTTGGTTTTCTAAACTTGGGGTCAGAGGCCATGAGATGATTAGATGATGAGAACAAAAATAAAATGGAAAATATTCCTTATTCTGTTTTCATCTCATATTTTCAAATTTCCTACCAAATTACAAGAAAATGTACATATTTAGGCTTGTAGAATAAAAAAAGGCTACTATTATGTTAAACAGGTTATCGTCAGTTGATCTTAGCCTGACAATTTGATGATGGCATCATCATTTTTACCCTGCTTTCAAAGTTTTGGTTGGTTGATTGTTCCATTAACCAGTGGAAAAGCCCTCAAAGGGCCAGACCTGTACTTAAAAAAAAAATAAAAAGATTCAGACGTCTGAAACCAGTGAGGATGTTGTCATGTGCAACTAGTGATGGAGAGTAAACACTGATTTGCTTAAAAGAGTCACAAGGCACACAGTTTTTTAACCACTGCCATAAACATGAAGATGATGAACATTGTAGTCCAGGTGAAGTGATGTAACTCTGTGTGTAGGTGCGTTGGGAGGCTCTTCAGGCCCTCTGCTGTGCCCCTCCATCTGATGTGCTGAGTTGTGAAAGCTGGAGCAGCCTGCGCAGGAACCTCTCTGCAGCTTTGACCGACCCTGACCTCAGCGTGAGTCCTGATCAGCCTCATCTACAAATTCACAATTCATTTATTTACAAATGAATCAGCAGTAGTCATGTTATTTTAATTAACTATTTCAGGCTTTATAATAATTGACAACAAACACAGAAAACTTGATGTTCATCATTTTGCATTCAATCTTGCCACACCTGCCTAATTGGAGGAGAAAATAATAATGCTGTCTTTAGTGACCGAGAGCTAATTGGTAGCAAATATGCAGGCCTCTGTCTCAGTTGAGGCTGCAAATCTTTTTTTTGTGATCATCTTGTTTAATTTCCTTTCAGTATATTTTTTTTTATAATTTTACATTCATGTATCATTGATTGCTTATATGCATGTTTGTGTGTGTCTATGCTGATAAGCTATCCCCCTCTATCGTATCTCCATCAGGATAACGTACTGCAGTTTTTTGCCAAAAGCTTCTCCTCTTCTCCGCTGAATGTGACCCGAGAGATCTACACCAGCTTGGGTAGGCTACTGTAGAATGCATGTGCAGCACCTTCATGTTTAAACCAAACATTGGAAGATTATTTATTAATAATCTATCAATAAAAATACAATTTGGAGGGTCAGCTCCTTATTGCAAGTATTATCTAGCCATGCAGAAACAGTAGTTGTGGTTTCATGTACAAAGATTTTGAGATATCCACCTCTCAGCTTTCTGTATCAACCCAATACGATGGAGGTGAATCTACAGATCTGACTGATAGTAGAAATTATTGGAATAGTTTAATACCGACTAAATAATTCAAATGTCTTGTTGTAGACTGTTTTCATTGGGGTGAACTGGCTTTTCAGTTGAGCTTTTGATTTATTTTAAATTGTTAAATGTCAGATGTGTCCTGTAAATGTGTAATGTGTATATGTGTCATTATGTGTATGAACATACAGTGTATATTTGTAATAAGTATATTTTGCCTTTGTGCAGCTAAAAGTGTGGAGTCAAGTTTTCTGTCTCATAAGCTAAGTTTTCCGACTGGCTCAGCTGTAATCGACATCAACAGACCTGAGATCAGTCGCCTTCTCAAACAGGTACAACAGCTTTTATCTTCTGGTGTTTAAAGTGTATCACCATATAAACACATTATAGCTTTTTCTCTCTCTTTCTCTCTGTCTTACCTCAGATTCGATTAATGAATGACTTTCAGAAGGAGGTTACAACCTTTTGGATCCGCCATCCAGAGAAGTGAGTTGCACTCCTAATATGTAGTCATGGTTGGCATTTTCTATTTGCTTGTTTGACCCCACACCCAACACTCATTATCTCATATGTTACTCTTTGAATTATGACAAAATGGTATGGACATAAAAATGCTTGGGATATACATATCTATAAAATGTTACAGTTTCCTACATACTTTATTCAAGTCCAAATTGTACTTAACTTTTCAATATTACATCTGTAATGATGGTATACATACAGTACATTTGTTTCAGTCTTCTTTCTTTCCTGCTTTAGATATATGGAAGAAGTTATAGAGAGCACCTTCTCCCTGCTGTCCTTCCATCCTGAACATGGCTCAGCCTCACCAGGGACAGACAAAGCCCTGGAACCCATTCACCTATTGGCCTTACTAGATGTTAAAGCCACCTGGTTTAAAAAGTGGATGGTGTGTATTGGAAACGAGAAGATGTTTTTTATTTGTGCAGAGTGCATTTCTCGTATTCATTCATTATAGTAATGTGTTGCTTAATAATGTCTGTCTCTCTCTCTCTCTTGTACATGTACTCTGTCTCATATACTGTCCTCTATCCCGATCTGTCTCCCTCTCCCTCTGTCAGCATGGATACTACAGCAGGACTGTGGTTCTCAGACTCCTGGAGAAAAAATACAAGTCTCTGGTGAGTGATTCACTCCTTAATCAATATCTCTCACTATTTCCTTTGTACTTCTGACACATCCAGCACCACAAAGAAACAATCAACGATACAAGCCTGAAAAGTCTTTCCTGAAGGCACCAGAAACCATTGCAGCAACAGAGTGAATCCCTGAAAGACAAAACTGTGAACTAACTGGGAAAAAGTAGGAATCTGGAACAAGCTCAGATATGCTTGCAGGCTCTTTAAGGCAGATCATGACCTATTTCCTGCTGGAAATGTTATTCCTTCCTGCATTTTCTTGTTTTATCTTTGGGCCTCACATAGAGGCTAAATTTGCTCTAGTTCTTACCTTTACTGTACCAAGATATGCTCAATGTACTCAGAATAAATACACAACAGCCGTGCCTAACTCAGAATTATGTCAGTTGAATCAGATTTGAATTCTAAATACCATAACTCAACTCTGTTCCTTTTTTCCATATAAAGTTTGAGAGTTCGAACGGGTAGTAAACAAGCCGAGTTAGCCCGCCGAGCGATTGTGTGCTTACTAGGCAAACAATGGATAATAACTGTACAACAATATTTTTTACAGAAACTAGTTATCAAACAAAAAACAACATGAAAGTGACGAACACTCACTCTGAAGGTAAATCTGGGGACCAAAATGTCCTCAGAAGTACACAACACACTGACTGGCAAACAAAGAACAACTGCTCCACTTTAAGAATCTGTCAACTGACGCGTCTCCAACTGATGATAAAAATCCTCGACTTCAGGGGGCAGCCATAAAAAACAGGTGGTGAGAAGGGTGAGGATTCTCTAACAGATTAGCTGCTTTTAATGAATGCCGTCAGTGAAATTCTTATTCACGCCCATGTATTTGAGGGATCTGTGTAATTCACACAGCCAAACAATGAAGGTCAGTGTGGGAGTATTTGAGACAAAGGGGCACAAGAGTTGAGTGTCACTTCGACATTTAAGAATTGATTGTTTAATCCTGAACCTCCCTCTCAACTCTCACTCTGACTTTAGAGAGGATTACTATGAAATCACCCCTGAAACTTTCACTAAAGTACTGTAAATGTCAATAACTCTTTGAAAGCACTGTAAGCCTAAAGTACTCCTCCATTGCAGAGCATTCAAATTCCCTAGAGATTTCGCTTTAAAACAAATGGTTCTAGTCTCAAAACTCTTGATTTAAAGGTTAGATAAAAGGAGGTGTACATTCTGAATGAATACTTCAGTAAGCCTGTTGTTTTTCGCCTGTTCATAGCAGCATCTGTCACAGGAGATTGGTAGTTCAGGTGTTTGCAGCAGCCAAAATAGCATACTTTGTTTTCTAATCTTTTTTATATTTGTTCAGATTGTTGCAGCCCTTCAACAGTGTATCCATTACAGTAAATCCCATGAATATGTCACAAGTGAGACAAGTGATCCACAGACAGCAGAGCAGCAGAGCACTGGTAGGTAAAACAGTCCATAAACTCATAATTTCTTCATCAGGTTTATGTTCTCTCTCAGGCATATCTGAATACCGGTTTCCACTCACACTCTGTGTGCTAAACATCAGCACATTTGCAATAATGCTGATTTAATGTGTCCTGTGAAACAAACCAAAAAAAAGTACACTGAACTTCTGTGAGAGCCTAATGAAAAAGTAATGCTTCATTTGAAGCCTGTTAAATGTATTTTCACCTAGACTTTAAGGTTGTCATTTATTCAGTTTTCTTAATGTCCACATGCAGCTCCAGCTGTCATTAAAACAGATGAATGCTGAGAAAAACAGTTGAAGGAAGAAATGAGAAGGAAAAAAAAATCAGACATAAAAACATTTGAGAGTAATGGAGAGAAAGGGAATGATAGAAGGCTGGAAAATTAACACTAAATGAAAGATATAACCAAGTTAATGACTTAGGTGAAGCAGACAAAACAGAGGTGTGTGTATAAGTATGATAAAAAAGTTACATCTGAAAGCCTCTATTACAAAATATTAGTCCATGATTTTGGAGTACAATCTGCCACAACCTGTGCAGGACTTACTCAGCACAAAACAAAAGTTTTAGGGTTTGGTTGTGTTAGCTGGTTCCATTTTGGACTAGTTTCACAGTCAAAAAAAATTCCCAGGTTGCTAAAATGTGAGGCTAACAAATCTGTTATTGTACCTTTTTATTATTATTATTATTATTATATAATACATTTTATTTATAGGGCGCTATTCACAATACTCAAAGACGCTTAACAGACAAACAAAGTCAATTAAAGTCAGTAAAACATGTAGAATAAATCAAAACAAAATCAGTAAAAGCAAGACAGACAAGCATGAAATGTGCATAAATCAAACATTGCAGAAGCAGAGTGGAGGTCTCTGGCACAACTTCACCAGCTTCTAAGGTGCATGGAGAATGAAGAGAGTCTAGAAGAGGTCAAAGAGCTCCAACACTTGTAGTTTGAGGAACAACTTTATTAGACCGATGCGTTTCTGCAGGATGACCCAGACGAAGTCCACAAGCCAAAACGCATCGTCTAATAAAGTTGTTCCTCAAACTACAAGTGTTGCTTGAGCTCATAAATCAAACATTAAAAGCAGATTTAAGTTATTGACGTCACTATTGTGTCCCTCGCGGCTGTTTTTTTTTTGGCAGAGAGCAACAAGCGTTTGGATAACAGGCTTGTCGTTTTATGATCTCAGTAGTCTAGACTGCACTGTCTTTCTTCCATTTCCTCGAGTATTTGGAGCAAGTAGCTTGTGAAAAATGAGGTGTAAAACCGCTGGCTTCACTTGTTTTTCTCTGTCTGATACATCTCATATTTTCTGCTTCTCATCTCATTTTCAGGTTTGGCACATTGATTAGACTGTGACAAAAAACTTTTTCTGCTTTTTCAGCTAACCAGAGTTGTAAAGAAATCTCCACCATCCTTAGTCTTTTTTGAGGTTTAGTTATATATATTAGGTACCTGCAAATGTTGAAAGTTAAAGGTACCCTGTTTTTGATGTACATGCATAGATGAGCTATACCATAAGCCATTCTCATAGACTGTATGAGAATAATGGACATAGCCACCTCGATGTCATTCACCGGTTTGTGGACTCCTGTTTTGAATCCTCGAGTTAGTCGAGCTACAGTTATAGCTTGATTAGGATTAGATGCTATGGAGATACTATGCAAGTAAGAGTATTTTTAATAAAGAATGGCATAAAATGTCAGTGGAAGTACCTTTTAGTTCAGATTATTTTTTCATGCTGGCATGCCAGAGGTCAAGAATGAACCTCCATCCTTGAACAGATGTCCTGTATCATTCCAATCATTTGGAGCATAAGCAAGGATAAACCTATGATACACATTTTAGATTTCGTGCGTTTTACAGCTCTGAAGTAACGAGGGCAACAACATATCTAACTCTCTATCATCATGAAATTCACCCTTATACATTGTAAAATAAACCACGTGATTGTTTTTGTTTTTTTAAACTAAATTTGCGTTATTAACAGTAAGTGATATACAGACTGATGGTAAAATGCAATGAAAACATCCTGCTGCAAGTTGTGAAAATTCAGTGAATGAGAGTGAATATAGTGGGAGATAGGGCGAAGGGGAATGTCAGTGTCAGTGTGTTATCTCCTGTAAGCCAGCTGGCTCCTTGAGACTGAACATTTTGACCTTGTCCTGGATGAGTGGAGATATGCCTACTCCCCGTCACTGATACACTCTTCATAAAAGAAGAAGAGTTTCTCTGAGCTGTGCTTCTTTTAGATTGTCTGCACCCCAGGGGCACTGCAGACTTTTTTCATTTGTCAATCTCATTCTATTACAGAAGCTTTAGATATGAAATGTCTTTGAACTATCTGCCCACTGCAGCATCACAACAGGGGCATTCATCCAGGGTTTTATGAATAGTAGTTAGTATGTCAAGATACTGAAAAATGATTTATTATTTTCATATTCAACCTCAATAATGAAATATGATCTACACAAACAACATCTCTACTAAAACTGTTTTTTTTTCGTCCATGTAAGCTGATTCTACCACACCAACCCCTGTCATTTTCAATATATGTTTTGCAGCAATTAAAATGCTTTATGAACTGAGTTAGACATTGGTGGGGAAAATGCATTTCTTAAACCTTCTTCCCTCTCTTCCTCCCTTTCTTAGCTTTGCTCCTTCCAGCATATTTGTTTAATATCTACAATATTTGGACCTCATGGAAACTGGATCTGTGACTACAGCAAAAGTGTAGACAAGTTTAAAATGTTTATTTTCTGATTTTGTTTCAGGTTCAGTCCAGAGGAGTGTTTACACAGGAAAAGAGCTTGAATATGCCTTCTTTGTCCACTCGCTGTGTGTCCTGGGGAAACTAATCATCTACACCAATGGCAGAAAGCTGTTTCCCATCAGAGTGATGAAGTGCAAAGGTACAATATTAAACCATTTTTTAAACCTTTTCAAACATCTATCAGAAGCATGTGGAGATTTGATTTCATACTTAGTTGTTTTACAGCAGAATAAGTTTTACTGTTGTAAAAGGAATAGTTTGACTTATTTAAAATATGCATGGTCATTTTCAGACCGGTACAACTCTGTCATAGCTGTCTGTAATGTATGAAGCTGTATATTTAGCAGCGGGTTTGCTTAACATAGCACTGTAGATGGTAAAAACAGGTGCTAACACTGTTCACAGTTAACAAAATCAGACTACAAGCAAATCCAAAGCCAACTGAATTACGTGCTACATTGTTTTGTTTAATCTGTATGAAAATCATATTGTAAACATGTCAGTTTGTCATTTTATGGGGGTTTATGTGCTTAAATATTTCTTGGCTGGGAGCAGTAACCTCCTGGAGTCTTAGCTGGTTGAACTGCAACTGGCGTTGGCCAAGAAATAGTTTAGCACATTACCCCACCTTAAATAAAATTAGTTATTTTTACACTTTAGTTTTTGTTTCTCTTAACCAACTAGAATTAATATGTGAGGTGTTGGTTGCAAATTTTGTTACCATCGGACGCACTCACTCGAGCTATTAACCTGTGTTTTATGTCTTTGTGCTAAAGACTCAAGAGTGGTTTTGATCCTTTCATCCAATGTGATTTGGCTACTTGGCATAATTCTGAAAATGTCCAACAATTCCTTTAATGTAAAAATACAATGAAGAGCTTAATAGGGTATACTGTGTATTGTTAGCAGCTGCAGGACTTAAAGGATTGCATTTGTGATTTTATGAAGTGAAATGGAGTTAAAGGGAAAACAGATAGCTTATTTCCCTGTGCAGATCACTATCTGTGGTTTAGTAATTTTCCAACTAAATCATCTGTCCAATCTTTACAACAGATAATCTGATGTCGGAATGTGTCTGATCAGCTCACACATAGCGCCACTCCTCCCTGTCTTCCTGAGCAGTAACTTTGTTCCTTCTAGCCATCTTTATCACTAATAAAGTTATGTAATGGTGTGAATGAGTATAGCAGACCATTATAACAGACTCATCGTCTGCTGTCACGGCTCTTAACGCTGTTTTATTTAACCATTAATAACTCTTATTCTAGGACAGTCTGGACTGGAGGCAATCTAATCATTGACATACAGTTGTTCATAGGGATCATAAGGCCCACTCTTTGGGTGGAGGCCCATTAATCCACACCTTGAAGAAGGCAGCTAGATCAGTTTGTAACCCATACCTGTATGTGTCATTGCATATATCTGTTTCAATTTATAGCAAGTTCAGTTCAGAGATTTTATTGTCCCTCAAGGGGAAATTTGATCTGCAGGTAGCGGTAAGCAACAATTAAGAAATACAATAAACAGGCACATAACAACAACAACCAGACTTGACTAAAAGCAATCCCAATCAACAGTAAAAGTAAAAGCATCAATGTAAGTCATCTACAAGTGTCAGTAAAACGAGTGAGCTCGGTCAACCATTAAAAAAATCATTAAAATATAGAAATGTTAATAAGAGGAGTGTTCACAGTCATTTCTGAACAGTTATGTTTTTTTTTTTTTGATCGAAATGTTGTCCACGCCCTTAAATTGACACACAATAGGTTACACACCTCCTTAAGATTTCGCTTAAAGGACCTTTATCCCAAAAGATTTTAGTTGTTAGATATGATTAAGAAACAGTTGTTTTAAACTACAGTTGAGGAGAAGTAAAACCGATGATCAGTATAGTCACTCTTATGACAAAAATGCCAAAAACAAAAATGCCATAAAATACACTAAATACCTTTAAAAGGCTTCACTACATATATCATATGAGTCTGGACAGACATAGAGGTAAACTGCAACTTTGGCTAACTGACTAATTGTTTCAACTGTAATACGAAGTCTGTGTTATGGTGTGTGATTTGGTATATAAAGTGGCTTTAGACATGCTTGTGATGAAGTGTTGTATACTGGAATCACTGTGTATTTGAGTTGATTGTGTTACCTTTAGTAAAAGAACAAACATTTGATTTGTTGCCTTTATTATTTTATGGCAAGCCGTTTGAGAACACACTAGATACTAAAACTCATTCCAGGCATAAAATTTGGAGCCAACAATGAACCATGTGATGCTAATTTTCAAGGTTGCCAAAACTGGACTCAGACCATTTCCTTCGAAGGAAGACCTACTTTTTTTTTTTACTATCCTTGTTTAGACATTGAGTAAGCGCATTGATTGCTTATTCATGTCCTGTTACAGATCCAGTCAGCCTGACGGACCTGGTTGTCATCCTGATTCACATCATGTACCAACACCCCAAACCTTCGCACAGTGACACCTCACACACAGGTGAGGCCCCACACACTCACACACAGATATAAACTACGTCACAGAGTTTCGGCTTCCTCTCGGGTTTCTGTGCACAGTCTGGAATCGGGGGCTGAAGGAACACGGTGACCCTCCCTGTGAGGCGTAACAGCATTCCTCAGACCATATCTTTTATCTCCTAACCTTGTTCTGAGTCATGCAGCACTGAGGTTGTCTCCTGGAAGACCTTGCTTTATTGCCCCATTCATTCTCATGAATTACACTGCAGCAACTTTCCTGGCTGTAATCAATAGCGTCCCCTACCTTGACTTTGTCATAGGAGGATCATCTCCTCTGTCTGCTGCAGAGAGTCATGCAAGTCATAAATTTATATTAATATTTTACTTGCAGTCTGATGAGGATAATCTGAATAGTATCATGGTGTTACATAATGTAGTGTTTGATGATGCAGAATCAAAGTATCTGTGCAAGAGAGTTAGTTTTGGCTGGAGGACACTTCATTTAAAGCTCCATTAGGCAATATTAAGTAAAAAATACAATAATGTCACGAAAAGAGTGAGACTTAGGAAGACCCAATGTTCCAATACAGCTCGTTCCCAAACTATGACTTCAATTATTTATATCTTGTAAATTTAAAATTCTACACACTATCCAGTGATGATTAATGTCATCAAACTGTTTTGAGTTTATGAAACTGAGTGTGACAGTGGTGGAAGAACCACTTTATTAATTAAAAGTTGATACTACAGTCATGCTTAAATCCAGAGGTATTATCAAAATGTACTGAAATTATCATAAGTTTAATAACTTATTATCCAAAATGACCCCTTCCATATAGTTACATTATTAAGTATACTGTAATATTGTTGTAGTGTTACTGATGACTTAACATGTAAACAGCATTTTAATGGTGGAGCATCTTTAAATACTTAAATACATGTACTGCAGACTAGTCTCACAAATAATGCACCACAATTACTCATAAGTTATATGTTTCATATGAAAAATCTTAAAGGTTAAGAGTAAAATAATTCATTAAGTCCCATATAACTAAAATGTTTGATAAAAGGTTTTAAAAATAATATTCAAGTACGGTATTTAATTAAATGTATAGAATTACTTTCCACCAAGTTATTGTCAGTAGTTATTTGCACCTAGTTTATATTAGTGTAAAGATCCTCTTTACTGTATGAACCTGTGTTCTGGATGATCAGATTTCTAGTGTATATGAAATCAATAAAAACATCAATCTAGGTTCTGTAGAAATGTTATATGTGTCCAGTATAAAAAATGGAAATGCACAGATCCAGGCAGTAAAACCCAACGAGCATCCAGCAGCTTAGTTGGAGCATCTTCACGAAATTTGATTTTCACGTTATTAACAAATATGATACAAGCAGGACAATGTTTAGTTTCAGTTTTAAAGGATATAAATGGTGCAAGATGGATTGACATGCATGTAATTCAGTTAAATCTTTGTGCTTTCAGACTCCCTGTCGCCCAGCTGTCTGGCAATGGATGTGCTGTGGATGCTGTGTGAGAGAACAGAGTGTGCTGCTGAGTGTCTCTACCAGACGCCTGTGATAGAGACACTGTTGGCTCCTGTTATAACTCTGCTCGATGGACAGCAGGTCGAACACACATACACACACACTAAACACACACATCTGTTTTAATGCAGTTGTGAGTACAATAGACTGCATATTGATTTTCATATACATACCAAATGAGTCATAGATTCATTCATATAAATAGTCAGTTTGCAATTGAGAATTTCCAGTTCTAGGCAATAACCAGGTAAACAACATCACAATGGTAGACTCTTTGTTAAGAGTAACAAAAAGTCCATTCATATATTTTAAAAACAGAGCCTTGACAAGCCTGTTGTTTTGCCATGGAGCCTTTAATATCACATACATGTTGTTTTGTAGCTTTCTAGTGATCTTAAGTCTATTTCAGGCATTTTTCACCTGCTATAATTAGAATTCTGGGGAAGACATTGAATATTCTTTAATGTTTATGTTAAAATGGTCAGATTTAAAGATGTCAAAATATTTGAATATGGCAACTTTTATCATGATAAATGCTTTAGCCTTTAATCCTTACCCTACTGTCCATTTACTTAAATTATACCATAGTGAATACTCAATTCTGATTGGCTTCAGAGTGTCCATTAAAACCTGATATAGAACACCTACTAAGTAGTTGTGGTAAAGCTGTGTGTTCATCATTCTTAATTAATACGCTGTCTACACAACAGTCATCTCACATCCTATTTGCTATTCAGCTTGCTACTTAAGCGACTTCAGCTGACAGTATCGTTACATAATGGCATAATATTTGTTTGTGAAAATCTGGATATTGATTTGGGGACATGACTAGATAGCTAGCCAGTGTTGTTAAAAATCCTGTCAAGTTATATTTACTGTTTGTCAACCTTGCAAAATGTTATTGACTTTGAATCTTTATAGTATAACGTTAGCTTTCTAGCTTATAGTTGAGCCAAGAGGTCTTATGCGCTGAGCAAACTAGAAATATTTCCTTTTGGCAAGTTGTATTTAAGGTTTGTCCTATTTACTGGAGTAGTGTACTGTGTTTCCCTTGCATAAGAACCTTATAAGATGGTTATGATGGTGGTAGGATGATGGTACACAGAGACAGACAACCATTCACGCTCACATTAACACCTACAGGCAATGTAGAGCCACCAATTTACCTAACTTGCATATCTTTGGACTGCGGGAGGAAGCCGGGGAGCTAGAAGAAAACCCAAGCTGACACAGGGAGAACATTCAGACTCCACATAGAAGGGCCCCAGCTGGCCGGCGGGTTCAAACCACATCCCTCTTGCGTTCGTGCTTGGCTAAATTTTGAAGGCAAAATGCATGAAAGTATAAACGAATCCTCAACTGTTTTTTCTTTGGCCAGTGACCATGGTATTAGCAGGATAATGCGCTTCGAGATGTCCATAATCAGGAATTAATGGCCTCCGTGGAGACAACCTCCGCTGCACGTCAGTCAGTCATGCCCCTTCGTCTATCTTTAATTCCTGATAATGGGCACCTCGTCAGGTATTATCCCTTACCTATTCCATCCCCAGTAGCTTTAATCTTACCCTCAGTTTTAAATGCACAGGATTTGCCCTCACCATATTTCCCTTATATACATCTGATTCTAATCTTGATTATAAATGCATAGGCTATAGCCAGCAATGTTTTCTAACCCCAACCCTTACCCCAAACCACATTTTCAAACCTTGATTCAATCACCATATCTGAATCCTAATGTGTTTGTTATTATCATGTCAGAAGGACACAAAAGAGTAGCTGTTAACGTCTCACAGCAAGACAGTTTTTATGCTCCATCAGCCCTTTTAAATTGTGGAAGCATTGCTTATGAACATATAACAGCTTTGTTGTATTCCATATTGCCAAAGTTAATGATATTTCAATTTCCAATATGTGATCATCACTCCTTGGATTCGTCTTGTTTCTGAAGCTGTTGGGTAATTTGTCTGTTTATTCTCTATGGTTTACAGGCAAAATTAAAATCTCCTTCAGCAACACTGACTCTCATCGCTGATGTTCTGGCTCGCATCGCAAACACTGACAGAGGATTAGCTCTCTTCTTATACGAGAAGAACCTCGTTGTAGCCCACAGTGAGAGGTGAGACAATGTGATTGAATTATGATTAAACACAGTGTCATTTAATATCTTTGCAGATGATGAATAAATAACTTTTTTTTCTGACAAAGCGAGAAGACTTCAATGTAGAGTTATGTTTGCATAACAAATCCTCCTGGTTCTGCACAGAGAACAGATTAGACCTGAGGATGTTGCAGGTTTGTCAGTTACTGCAGTCATATCTTTGATCTACTCAAGTCTCATTATAGCGAGAGCGCAGAAAAAGTATGTTTTATTAAAGATAGCCAGGATCACTCAGCTGCTCCATGTTATTTTTTATTCAGTTGTAATTGGCTGACCCTGATCAGTCTGTCCAACCCGAAACAACAGTCTTTTGTTGTGAGTTAGCAATAATATGTTCACCAAGGCTGATACCACAAAGTGCAAACTGTTTTGACTAACATGCTCTAGTCTGCCATTAATTCATGTTTTGATCTCCTCTGAGACATTCATTGTAAAAATGAACACATAGAAGTGCACAAGGGACTTTACTCCACATACTTCTTGTCACTCAAAGAATTTTGAGATGTAGTCTTGATAGGGAAAGCAAAAACAATACAATACAAAGTACAATACAAAAAACAGAATTAAAACAACAGGAACAGAAAGTACTTGAAACATGCCCCGACTCCCCCGACATTTCTCTAAGCACAACACCGCATATACACATTTAAAATCTGTCTTGTATCTCCTCTCAGCGCACTTCTCTTTGTCTGTTTCCCCTCTCCTCTGCAGAACCTTCCCCGCTCATGTCATTGTACAGTTCACCCTCAGGCTGCTGGATAAGGAGCTGTCATCACTAAGTGAATCTGACTTGTCCCATACATCTTGCGGAGCCTTTATCTTCGTCTGTAGGCAGATATACAACACCTGTGAGGGTTTGCAGGTGCTCCGACCCTACGGCCTGCACAAGGCTGTTGCTGCTGCATGGAAAAAGGTACCTGCATATAATTTGTCAATACAATACAGATCAAGCTTTCAGATTCAAACACTCACTGGCTGAGGTTTTCCCTCAGGTTTAACTGGTTTAATAATAGCCTGATAAAAGTCTTCACTGGTTTCTGGGAAAAGTTTCAGATAAAAAAGAAAAAAAAAAGGTTAATATTTAGGAAAGTGTTGTGCTTGTTTTGTAAAATTCACCTGAGGATCTTGCAGTTTCACAATGGTAAAGCGCTTGATGCAACAAAAACAGTATTAAAAATCGAATTATTAAACACATACGAAAAACAATTAAGCATCATAATATTGGTGTTGTTGTTGGAATTGGTTGTTTATTCCACGCAGATTCTGTAAATGCAAGAAATGAGGCCCTTTTGTGAGGAGCACTGCCTGACTAATCCCGCTGTGAAAACATGTAAAAGATGGGAGATAAAGGCTGTATCTAAATCTTTTTTTTGTATAGTATCTAATGGAGGGATGTCCATGTCTAATGATCATTTTCACTGGCTAGAATATTCCTGTCATGTTTCATTTCCTTGATGAATGTTGTATTCCCTCTTTATTCATTCACTGCAGCGAGAAAAGTGGCATCACTGCTTACCAAATGGAGAGAATTAACAACCGATTGTAATGTGCTCCATTTAATTTTTAGAATACTGTGTTTGTCAAGACAACACATCAAAATCAGAATACCTTTAGTAACACAGTATAGGGAAAAACAAAACTGAAAACAAAAAAACAGACACAGTTGAATCTGCAACCAAAACCAAAAATAACTCTCAATAACTCCCTCTCCAGAGGAAACATAGAAAAGACAAGTAGTGAAACTGGATGGAACAGGCAGGAAACATCAGTAATATCTCAAAGTAGATATCTGTAAATACAGTCCCACTTTCTGTCTCACTCCTTTGTTATTCAAAACATTCATGTCAAAAATTAACTTCAATGAGACACTGTGGCATCAGTAAAAAACATTTCCCCACTGACTTCCTCCTGCCTTTACCCCAGTATGTGTTAAATATTAATGATCATTCTGCATGTATTGTACTATCATGCACCGGACAGCACGTACGATATGATGCATCAAATCTAAGTCCACACCTATTTTCGTAGTGACATCGTGCAACAACAACGTTAACCTCAGTCCACCCGCTATAAAACAACACAACACACACTGACATGGCTCCTAAAGCTTGTGGGAGGCATCTCAAGGAAGAATTTAGTTTTAATTAGTTCACAGGGAAAACAACAGTCAAAGGTTAGATTGATTAGAATGACAGTTTTGGCCCTGATTTTCAGTGTTGTCAGATTGTGCTAATACAGAGAGGAACTGAGATGAATCCAGTCTGTTAGTTCAGTTTTCTTTGCCCTCATTTAGTTTGTTAAAGATGCAGCAGACACTAACTAACACATAACTAACGCGTACATTTTTACGTGGCTTTGTTCAGTGTCTAATTCTGACTGGCCAGTTACAGAATTCTACGTTGTCATTTCTGAATAGCAGACTTTTGCAATGGACGCTGTTTTGATCATAGATGCTTAGCGGGAGCAATAAAATTATTTTTAAATCAATAGGATAATTTTTGAATCCAAATTTTGTGTCAAATAATTGATCTCTTTAGTACGTGGTTGTGTAATAAGTGGGATTATGTACAGTGAGTGGGTCATTACTGTAAAATGAACCCCTTCAGGGTGAATCAAGACCCCTCTTTATGTATTAGGACCACTTATAAAAATAAGTCTTTTATTAATGATTTTACGTGGTATCCTCTGGGATTTTTTTATGTCATGATACTTATGAGAGTTGTCTTTCTGTAAAATTCTAAATAAAAACCAATTCAAATTTAAAAAATATGACACCGTTAGTTTCATTTCCCAGTAATGACACACTCGCTGTACATGGTCCCTATGTGGGTTTTTTTTATTTTAGAAAATTAAATGATTAATAATAACAGAAATACAAACTCAGGACAAAACATAAAAGTCTGGTAGTAGACCAATAGTTCAGAAATTACAGTAAAGTAATAAAGTCCAGTAAAGTCACAGAAAAGATGCAGCAAGGTTGAACACTGTATGAAATCAAAATACAACTGGGTTACAAAATGTTCTGCCTTGACTCAGAAGTTGTTCAACATTAATCTGTGGGTTTGAATTAATTTAATCTTTAACAAAAAGCCAGCTGCTTCTAAGTCTCCCTCTGTTGTAGGAGCATAGTGTGAAGAAGACTTTTAATAATTGTGGTCAAAGCTTCAAAGGTGCCCAAACACTCATACACAGAGTGATATTAAAATATTTTTTTCCTTCTTTGTTTTTAGACCAGCTCATTGTCAGAGAGGGTTCTGACCCCGGTGCCTGGAGCCACAGCCGGAGCATCCAACCAGGAGCTGCAGAACATGTGAGGCCACTTTGAATACTTCATTCAAATCTCTGCAAGTAAAGTTGTGATTAGTCTTAATGCATGTATAACAGACACTGAACTTGGACATTTTAAGACACACAGTGATGTTTTTCCACCCCGTCGTCCAACGACTTAGAGACAGAATTATCAAAATAAAAGTCTGAGTGATTGTTTCTCCATATAACCTGTTTTTGGCTATGTAATATAAAGACTACAGTAAGTTCTTTTTATGATATGTATAAACATATCCAGTACTTGCTAATATGTTTACATAAAAGAAAATATATTTTAACTGATCACAAAGCATGCAGCATGACACCAAAATATGTTTCCAAAGTATAGCAATATACTGTTTGTGCATTGGTAACACCTCAGTGACAGCTACTATAAAATGCAAATCACTGGCACAGAAATATTGTGTAGCTACAATATTTTTTTGTTATTACAACCACTTAAACTGTGTGCAGCAGAATCAAGATGTTGACCTTAATTGGGGTTCAGAGGCAGTATGGTCAATGATTGCCAAGAGACCATATAATCAGGTTGTACTTTGTTGACACCAACAGCATCTCTGCCTAGCATCTCTGATAGTAACGCATGGGATGGCCTGTCTTTGTCTTCAACGTTGGAACAGGCTAATCTGGGAGGAGACATTGTTGGACAGCCTGCTGAACTTTGCTGCAACTCCTAAAGGCCTTCTGCTGCTTCAGCAGACAGGAGCAATCAATGAGTGCGTCTCCTATATGTTCTCTCGCTTTACTAAAAAACTCCAGGTAATAACAAACACAGTACTTTTCCTTTTAATAATAGTGTTCAAAACTTTGTGTTTTACCTCACCACTTTTATGTGCACCCAGGTTGCCAAGTGTGCTTCTCTTGCACACATTTAGGATTTTTTTTTTCCAGCCTTTATTCATAGACTGTAGGTGCCTGGAGCCAAATGTTCTTTTACAGCAACGTCCTGCTTCAAGTCAGGCACTTTCCAGCAGCCTTCAGTCTGTACAGTAATTCACAGAAACATTTATTAAAATGTTCTCAGGCTCATATATCAGTGTGTGCAGTCTCCAGTTGTTTTAATTATGACAGAGAGTCTATTAAAATCCTTTACAGGCTCTCTGTAATTTCTGTTTTTTCTCTACCATCCATTTTACATGAATTCTCATGTGAATCAGCATCATATCAGTTTGTTGCTGTATATAAATCGGCTGAGCTGGCCTGACTCCCTCAAACAACATAAATAAATTAAAAACATTAATAGTCAGACACAGATGTAAAACAGTCCAGTGTATAATAGTTTATGATTCGTAATATAGATTAATTCAGATTAGATTAGATTGCTATACGTCACCATCAGTCACATAACATGTGTTCTCTTAATAGAATAAACCTTCAAATTAGACAAATGAAATCAAAATCTCTCCAATTCAACAAAATTAAAAGTTTATATAATGTTATATTTTGGAGTCAACATCTAAACCAATCAACTGTTAAAATTGGTGAGAGCCAGGTATTTCCCATCATGCCCTGGATCTTGAAGTTGGTGGATAGCAACTGCACTGCCTGGCTCTAAAAATTTGCATCCACCTCAACATTTTAAGGTTATTATTGTCCACATGTGACGTCAGAGCAAGTCAGAATAAAGTCAGAGACAAATTTAACCGACTTCAATTGTGCAATGATCGGCACTGATCGATTCTGAGCTGGCCTGACTCATCTGGAACCAGCCAAATATCTAACATTAAAGGAATTTCACATGTTGCCAGAATCATTTAGTTGTAAAAGCGCTGGTACTAGATTTCAAGTTAAAATGTAAGCTGTTTATATAACTTTACCATACCAACTTCATATGCATCTAAGTTTACAAATCATAGGACTTCGCCGCAGGATTGCTGATAGGCACTGATGCTGATGTAGTTTGATCGAACGGTTTCATCACCTTTATGGAAGGCCTGGAAGAATTAACTTTGGCAGTGATTCGATTTTTAATCTTTCTTGATAGCGTCAACGCGCCAAAGTAATATTATGCTGTTCAAGTGATTCTTTGCCACACTGAGTTACAGTAAGCTAACCCTGAAGCCATGGTAGGGTTAGAAAAAAATCATTACAAACAGGCTGTTAAATCAATTATGTTTATTTTCATTGAATTAAATTGAAAAGTTACCAAACACATGATAATAGCAAGATTAAATCTACATTTAAAACTTAGAGTTAGTTTTATTTCTGCATGCCATCTACAGTAAAGTATTCATGCATGCAGTGTGGCAAGGGTGTTATATATTCTATAATGTTCCACCCAGCAGAACATAATCTATTGTAAAGCCTTTATTCATTCTGTTGGCCCATGTCATCCGTTCCCCTAATTCACTCTGCAGAAGATGTGGTAATTTGTTGTTCCTGCTGCTCCTCAAGGCCACGGTCATATTTCCTGAAGACTGTTCAGTATTCACCAGTAGCCTGTAGGCTGTTACATGCTGCTACTCCCAAGGTGGCTTTAATTTATTAATCTCTGGACTCTACATATGCCTAACATACATAGTATTGTCCATGATTCATATTGTAGACACGCACGCACTCTCAGTCTTACAGCAAACCTTAGCTAATCCCCTGTGGGCTTAATTTACTGCCATTGTTTACACACTCTTGTAATTGCTTCTCTCGTTTGGCATTTCACTTTAATTATAGAATGTAATTATATTTTGTCTATTTTTAGTTGTGACATTGTGTTGTAATTAATGAAGAGCCTGCACACTCAAAAATCAATTTGCAATTTGATTTCTCTTCAGCGTACCAAACTACATTATGTGGTGCCTTTTCAGGATTCTAGCCATGTCATGACTGAGTTTGCATACTGAATCACAAATGCCAAATTTACCATTTATTCTCCATTTCTTCCAAAATAAAGCCCTGTTTCCCTCGCCCCTTACATTAAAACTCGTCTTGTCTTGTCTGTCCTGTCCAAACCTCTCATTCTTTTTTTAACTTGAATAAGCGAAAAAGATTAAGTACTGCAATATTTTGGGTATTCTGTGTGTGTTTTCTGCAGGTGAGCCGCTGTGAGAAGTTTGGATATGGGGTGATGGTGACACAGGTGGCAGCAACTGCGCCAGGGGTGGCAGCTTTGCACAGTTCAGGTACAAGAGCACTTGCACAAACACTTTGCCTGCTTTATGGCGACCAGACAAAAACAACTTGGCATACAAGTCTTACGTATCACAGTTGGCATTCAGCAGCCAAGGGAGCAACATCTTTTTCAGATTGCTTGTGACAGGATAAGTGGATGAAGAAGGAGCAAGATGAGGTGTTAACTGTCAAGTGTTTGTAAGGATTAACTGTATGTCTGAAAAGTCAGTCAGACAGTCAGAAAATAAATGTAAATCTCATTTTAATGCCTCTTGTAACACATTTTTACAAGTGTAGTTGACTCATACGTTCCACATATCAGGTACATATTGATGCATTGTGGAAAAAAGAGACATGAACAGAGATAGTGGCATGCAACCGATAAAGTTTGTCATTATGAAATTAAATTGTAAATTTGAAATTATAAATGTGTAATATTTTGAGCATGAGTACCCCAGAGTGAACACAGTTTGCATCTGGCTGGGGACCTTTGCTCCATATTATTACCCTTTCTCTCTCCTGCCATATTTCCTGTCTCTACTGTCACTTATAAACAAAGTACCTAAAGTTATATTTAAGTTATCCTAAATTTTGACGTTTTAAAATGTTACTTTATTAAAACATTGTACCGTAAATATTAATAGAACGCAGATATTAGTTTTGCATGATGAAATATTAGACCTTTAATGCTTAAAGGGATAGATTGGCTTTTTTGAACGGGGTAATGTAACCTACATATTCATAGTTAGTTTTTTTACAAAGAGTAGATGACGGTCTGCATGCATCCAGTTTGGAGACGCATGCTGGAGTACAGTTACAGAAGCTAAGCAATGTACTGCTCTGGACAGGGGCAGCAACAAAATGTATTTAAGCCACTTGAAAAAAAGCCCGCCTCAAAAAATATATATCACTTTAACTGTATGCCATTTTAGGAATATTTTCACTTACCTTGCTGTCAAGACAGCCCTGAGAAAAACAGTAGTATTACCTTACAGAACATGGGAGCTACTGGCCCACCACTGACTTGAGTAGTTAGTCTGTTCGTGTTATTGTTCAGCGTCTGTGTTTTAAAGGGTTATTTTGCACCAAAGTGAAATAATATTACAAACAAACTGCTGATCGTGGCAGCAGTAGACCAGCAGAGTTCCGCAAGTTGAAGTTTTAGCTCTTGTCAATGGAGCCTGGTGGCTTTGAACAGAGTGATATGACAGCTTTAGTTCCTAATTGGAAAGAGCTGTCTGAGGGAAAGGTAGAGTGGTGAAAATATTCCAAATATAACATACATGTCAACTGATACTGATTTTTTTTAGGTGGCTTAAATACATTTTGGGGCTGCCCCCATCTACAGCAGTACATTGCTCAGCTTCACACCCATATTGAAACTACTGGCTTGATACTGTGTTGCAGGTTTTGTGCGGGCACTGGTAGTAGAGCTGTGGTCTGTTCTTGAGTGCGGCAGAGAAGATGTCGGGGTGGTCCGTCCCAAGCCCACACCCATGGACCCCATAGACAGGAGTTGCCTCAAGGTACTGTGTGTGATTAACTGAGCCATTTTATGCCAGACTGAAATAGGATCAAACTAAACTGCTGCCCACAGACTGAAAATGTAACCTCATGTGTCTCAGTTCAACCTCAAACAGGAGTGTAGTAACAGTTCACTCTCTGTTGCATAAGGCTGCATTTTTAGATTTGGTACAAGTTTGGGCCACATTTTCAGGGTAAGTTCAGGACAGGCTCAAACTTTCATTTGAAGCTCTAGCATGTCTGTCTGTATATGTGTGTGTGTGTGTGTATGTGTGTGTGTGTGTGTGTGTGTGTGTGTGTGTGTGTGTGTGTGTCTGATGCCAAGCTCTGACAGGAGCCAAGTCGTCTCTCTCAGAGAAACTAGCCAAGTGAATACAGACCGCCAGTGAAGTGTGAACTGTGTCCTGCCACTGGTGACTTTAAAGCCTGCCTTATCAGTGGGTCAGCTGCCAGGTTACATACATACACTCAGACCTTCAAGTCCATCCCAGCCAGTACGTGGTAACAGAGCCCCAGAACCTTTGGAAACAAATAAATGTGGCATTAAAAAAGTGTGTGACAAAATACATTTGTAGCATGGACGAATTACAGCAGAATTTTTCTCAAATGAGCTCCGATGTGGACATAGCGGTATGGTAGGGGAATCAGCAGCATTTTAAACAGCACATCAAACAGGCAGCAGCAGATGAAAGAACGGACTTCAGGCAAACATACCTTTTATATATTTTTACAATCACTGCAGTTGTCAAAAGGCTTTGTTGTTCCTTTCAATCTGCTCAATAGAATTTAAAATTCTTACTTTCATGTATGTGTGAGTGTGCACATGTGGGCATACATCATTGTTTTTCTTTGATTCCCATGAGTTTTCCCCGCTCTCCTTGATCAAGTGATGAGAGGAGGAGGACTTGGTTTTTATTATTCTTCAGGTTACTGTTCTGTTCACATGTTCAGATTTAATTTCATTGTGTGCGTTTTTATATCAGCATAATTTAATTCCCGTAACATCCTTTTTTCTGCTTTTTTTAAATGTTCTGATCAGACAAAATACACTGAGAACTTCTAGATATATGTATTCTTGGGGCGGCAGTAGCTCAGTCTTTGGGCTTGCCACTGGAGGGCAAGGCACTGAACCCCAGACTCCTCAGGCAGCTGTGCTGTGGCGACTTTTAATTCTGGCATCTTTCTACATTTGATCCAAGTATGCGTGTGTGTTAATTATACATAACAACAGAATGAAAAAAATGAGTTTTCTCAAGGGGACAGGGGAGATGCTGTATTGAGGTGATGTCCCACTGGTGGAACAAGAAGCGAAGCTGAAAAAAGATGGCAACTGTGAGTGGTGGGGATAACGTTACTAATAAAAAAGAAAAATGTGTCTGCTTGGACGTATTGTTACTTATACAGTGCTGTGCAACAGTCTTGGGCCTTCATAGATTTGTTGTTTTGGGAAAGTTGTAACGAGGATACATGTATATTTATTTTTCAATCTCTTTATGAAGATACAAACAAGGAATGCAGAAAACATGCACAATGCATTGGAACACCAAAAAAGTCAGAACAAAATGGCTTCTTCAGACTGAAGTCAAGATTTTGTGTGAAACATGGATCGTACAACCATAACAGAAGGTAGTGCAAACAATCAATATGGGGCTTTGGTCATGTCTTAAAGAAGATTACTAATGTTTATCTCATATTGTCTGCCTAAGACAGTTCAAGACATGCTAAGTGGAAAAGGAGGTCACACTAAATACTTGCAACTTTAGCCTGTTGAAGATGTTTAATTCTGAAATAAATTTGAATATGAATTTGTGTTTTTAATATTGTATAAATATTATCTGTATGTTCTAGTTATATTTTGATAAGGGGACTACTGAGACATAAATACGTATTATCATTATAACTTTGCTAAAATAAAGTTTAAGGTGGCCGAAGACTTTTACACAGTATGGTAACTTTATTTTCAGATGACTTCTCCAGCTCTGAGGCTGTTTATTTGCTGCATGATTTTATTATTAATTGTCTCCATGCAACCCACTGATGTGTCGGTATTGGCCGTGGCAACAAGTGTCATCGCGTTCTCCAGTATGAAAGATGCTTATTTCCTAACTATTCATCTTTCTGTGGGCCTGTATTTAAACAGAGCTAGACTCGTTTAGGTGGGCTGATGCCCCCCCAAAAAAACCTTGTAGGCCAGACAGTGACTTAAATCACCAGCAGCTCAGCATTTTTGTTTTTGTTTTTTTTAACCACCACATTTTGCATATATGAAATGTCAGAAAAGTATGAAGGTATGAAAAAATAGATATTGCCCATGCCCTCACGTTGTCAATACTATGATATTAGCATTTACTGGCTAGTTGAGTATCCGATCTCTCCATTATTCTTGTTAAATTTAGTTTTAAAACCAAACCCTCACAGGTATTTCTTCAAAATACAGAAACAAAGTAACACCAAACACATAAATACACACAATAGATAGACGGCACAGTGACAACGAAAGTACATCAGACATCATCTGATTCTCTGTTTCTGATCAACAATGACTACATGTCTGATCATCTTTCAAAAACAGTTCTACTTAAGTTTTCTTTCTGAGTTTAGTTTTATTTAAGTCTTTGACCCTATCTCTCTTGCCATCTTTCTTGCTTTTTCTAACCCTCTCATTGACTTTTCTGTTTGTCTTACTTTCTGTCTCTCCAGTCCTTCCTGTCCTTGGTGAACTTGCTCTCCTCTTCCCAATCGGTGTGGGAGCTCCTGGGCCGCCAGCTGCTCGCCAACAAGAGTGAATACACCCTGCGAGAGGTGCCAACCTCCATTCCTGTGAGTGTTTTTCACACCGTGCAGTGCAGACCTTATGCAATGCCTCATTCAGCCATTTGAGGGCATGTTTGCACTTTTTATTTTGCCTCCAACCACCACACATGCATTTGTTTCACCTCACAAAGGCCCCCCTCCTACCAAAGCCCCCAGCACACTGAGGCTGATGTACATTTTTCACCTTGCACATCGTGAATATCCACAGTTGTCTTTTTTTGCACCTTAACTGCCATTTTTTTTTCACAACCTCTTATTTTACTCCACAGGATCTGATTGACAGGCTGATTGCTGTGAATTCAGACGCAAAGATTCATTCCCTGTTTCACTATGAGCAGTCTCACACATTCGGCCTGAGGTGAGATTGGTATTTTTTTTTCCACATAACTTAACATCAGTGGGGAGGCACATGGTATCGGATTAGCACCTGGTGACTGCACACACACACACACACACACACACACTAACACTGACATGGACACACACACACACACACACACACACACACACACACACACACACACACACACACACACACACACACGCTTCAGCCTCTGGCAATAGCAGACTGACATGGTTCTTTATACTTTGATTACCCAGCACTGAAAGGCTGATGAAAGGATTTCTGTGGATAAGAGAGAAATAAGCTGGGCTGTGTGTGTGTGCGTGTGTGTGTGTGTGCACGTATGTGTTTGTATGTTCCTATATATATAAAGAACAGAAATCATAAGTGAAAAGGCTGTTTAAATGGGTAAAAAAATTTGTCCAAAAAGGAAAAGCTGTCCTTAGTTGTAAGTTAAAGGTTCAAATTAAGGGTAGGATTGCAGTAAAAATTAAAATAAACACTCTACTATAAAAATATAATTATTGGAAAGGATTATAAATTAATGTGTGAGAAAAGTTGCATCTTGTATCTTAAAGGTTCAGTAAGCTTTAAATTAAGGTTTATTTTTTAAGGTTAATGTGCTACAATAGGGAGATTTAAGAGAGATATAAAGCATTCTGTGCAAGAACGTATTTTTACTTACACAGGTGCAAATGTGTCTCGGTTGTGTGTGCAAAGCCATGATGGCTGCTGAGCATTCCTTTGCTGTCTTTTTAAAGGCTTCCTGAATCACAATAGCTTTGACTTGTTTAGAGCCTTGCTGACTCACTCGCTCTGTCTGTGCCTGTCAGTCAGCCCACTCCTATTAACATCCAGAAGCCAAGTGAAAGGAACAAGATGCTCTATTCATTTGCCACCCAGACTGACAGATCCACTGACAAACATACACTCAGTGCCTCTGTGTGGGTTGCTTAATGTGCTAAATGTAGCATTTTAATGGCAATAAGTCAAGTCATACCATGTTAATTTTGAGGTATTAGTGTAATTGTAATCTCACATAGCAGAGCTATCTTGCGCTGTGCCACAGCTGGAGAAAGGTCTAACTGAACCCATCATAATTCCGCATGAAGGGAGAAATTGCTTTCGGTTGTTTTTACTTCTTCAAACCAGTCAAAATCATCTTGGATGGCACCAAGTCGAAGGATGCAGCAATGGCGCCCTTGCTAAAGAGTGTCAGGAGTGAACTTGTTTTGATGGCTATATCTCTGCAAAAGAAAACGCCCCATGAAACATTAAAATACCTTTTAGCCTGTAGGTTGCCAGGTTGGAGGTTGGTAGTGTTTTGAGTAGTGCTAAAATGAAGTGTGGACATAGATCTGGCTATGCAATAGTTTCAAACAGTGTTGGGGGATTTTGAAAGTGTTAATACTCTAGATAGGTGGCTAATGACAGGCTGAGTCTACATCCTGTGAGCAAGACAAGTAAAACTTCCTTAAACCAACAAGTTATGAGTTAATCTGTTGTTTTACTGTTTGGCGGTGAACATAGCAACTTCTGTGTGAAACTTCCACACAGCTTAATTTTAGTGTCATTGTTTATCAGCCCGCTTAGGAAATGGTACTCATACATTAAAAACACCATAAAACACACAGACAAAGAAAAAAAAAAAAAAAATGAATTGAGGAAAAAGTTACCAAAAAAGCAGAGTGCAGTGATAAGAGTTGAATGAATGTTTTGGTAAGGTGTTTGTGTTCAGAGGCACTTCACCATATATACATACTATTGTATTGCTACAATGTGATATACTTTTTCTATGGGGATGATGCTTTCCAATACACACCCACATGACCAACAGTCGAAAGAAAACTAAAAAGATAAAAAGTTTTCAGGGCCTTTTACAGACAAAAACAGAGTGGGAAATGTATAGATAATGAATAAATGCTGACTCAAACTGATGCCACTACAAAAGGAGGTACAGTCAGATGGCAGCTGGCAACAGATATCTCCTGTTGCACTCATTGTTCTAGATGACACTTCACCACAGGACCATAAAACATGCAGCAGTTTTGCACACACTTTAGAAGCTAAACCATCACAGGAAGAAGATCTAGCCGTGGCTATTAATGCATGAGATAATTGGGACTTGTCCTGACTCATGCATCTATTGGATTATGAAGTAGCTCATGCATGAGGTGCTGTGGTGCGACTTTCATGCTATACTGGATCTTCAAATACCAGTTGCTTGATTTTATTCTGTGATGTAAAGCTGCATTTAATCACCTTACATGTTAATTTTTATTTAGTGGAAAACACAATCCCCTGTAGCTTAAAGGTCAGTAAAGCTCTCCAGTGAAGTAAAAAAATATTAAATCATTGTGATAATAAAAAATTACACCAGAGGCACCAAACCAAATGCATGTCTGATTTTACATGAATGCACAACAGGAATCATTAATATATTAAGCTTGTTTTGTATGTTCCACACAGCTGAACTGAATGCCCTCAAACATTTATTTTTAAAGACTTTCCCATTCTCATGGTGCACAGACATTTCATTACAATGTTTAATTACAGAGTCACTGGCTTTGCTAACTTAATTTATTTTTCTGTGTTTCTTGTCTACAAGGAATGGGATAGATTACCTTCTGAAATTGAGGGCAAACTGCTTTGTTAGTACAAACGGTTAAAAAGCTTCACAATCCTGGCTACTTGATAAAAAACATACCTACATACATTATACTTCAAAGGAGCTGTTTGTGACACTTAGAGCATACCTGCTGTATGATTGAGTGTCTGAGTGGAATTGTCTGCACGTGACTCTCAACATGGAGGTGGCTAAGCTGGGAGCTAGCAGCTAACAGTGCTAACAGTGCCAAGAACGGCAACAGTAAAGACAGAGCTAATGGTATTAACTTGGGGAGGAACTGGAAAGTGGGCATGAGGCTTCCTCTACGTTAATGCTCCGCTATTGTTGGTTTGAGCGGTGCAGGCCATTAAAGCGCAGTGTAGAGCGGCAGTGATTAGCGAGCCAGTTTGATACACACATGCATGCGCACGAGCTCAGATTTCAACACACACAGAGGGGAGCTTGACTTCATTCTCTGCTCAGGATGTTATTAGTCCATGATTTCTACAAATTGTTGTTTGCTGCAATGTTAATGCTCTAAATGATCCATATAGAACCTCTAATGAAGCAGTGTGCCTTATTTTCGAGGGGAAGTCTATTCGCCTCCTTGTGGGATAGGGTTAGCCCACCACAACGCTTTCTCTATTGGGCGTCATTATTTTTGTTTGTCTTATTTTAAGGTGGATAATTTGTAACAAACAGAACCACAGGTAGCATTAAAAATTTATAAAGTTTGACTCTCTGAAGCCCACAGATACTCTTACCAGATGCTTGGTATAACAGATTATGCATATATTTTTGTTTTTTCCACTGAGACTTAAAGTCGGTTTGAAAAAAGAACTCTTAATTACACTGAGAACCCTGTAACCAAACAACTGTCTGATTAAGAGACTCAGGGTTCTTTGGGTATCACTGATAAATATAAATATTGCAGATATAGGACCAAAAAAATATGTACTTATTTTGTTTTTGAGCTAAGTTTTAATAGCAAATGTTCTTCTTGACTGTACAATTATTCTCACCAGCACCCTCCATGTTATCTCAGTAGGCATGTATTTGTGTGGTTTAAAATTTAAATAGGAATCTCACTGTGGACAAACCTTCACTTTGGCTCTGTGTAAACCTTCAGATCAAAGACAGAAACTTGGCTTCACCTGAGGTCAAACACAGACAGCCACACATGCTGCAAGCTTGTGTGATTATATGACCAGGTAGATGGGGGAGTGTGTTGCATACTGAATAATACATTACAGGTTCATGTTATGAAAAATAATTTTCTTGTGAGAAATATGTTCATTGGTGTATTTTTATTTTTGTAGTCTTCTTCATTTTTAATAGCAGCATATTTGTTCCCCACTGCTCAGTTTTATATTGAAGGTACTTATACTATGCGAGGCGTTGTAAGTGTAAGCGTAAGTCTTAAAAAAACAGCTCACAAATATTAAGTGGCAAAAGCTCAGTCATTTCCTAAAACAGCTGGTAAGTATAGTTTTAAGTCAACATTCCTCAAACAGGAGTAAATATTGCATTTGTTGAGGACTATTTTCAGAGGCAGATATAAACACATTTAATGCACCATGAGGATTTATGGCAACATGTCAATGTATCTGGAATTGACTAGAAATAAACTACAGTACATATATGTCACATGTTGCAACAGTGTAACTCACTGATGTGTTCTTAAATGTATACCATGAGGGATTTTTTTAAATTAGCAACAAAAAATATAAAGAAAGTAATATATCTCAATCATCACATATGACCCACTAGGAATTTGTGGTGGTGTATTGTACTTCAGAGATTCTACCCTCTCTCTGTTTTATTTTGCTCTGGTTGAGACGTTTCTGGGAAAAAAAGTATGCAGGCGAGGTTGAGGCACGGCTTTATGAAAGCAAGCAGCTGTTAGACCATAAGCAGCAGGCATCCAAGGAGAAGCTACAAAAGTGGACACAGTGCTGAAAAACACAAATAAATAGATTTTGGATAATAATGCATTCGGGCTGGGGTGTCTAGTAGCTCACCTGGTAGAGCTGATGCCCCATGTACAGAGACTGTGTGTCCTGGCTGCAGCAATCGCGGGATCGACTTCAGCCCGCGGCCCTCTGCTGCATATCGTTCCCTTTCTCTCCTCCTTCACACTTAAGCTGTCCTATCTGTAATGAAGACAACTGACTCAGAATTATGTATGAATTTGGCTGTTCAATACAAATATTTAACCGTTTCTTCCTTTGTTTCATATTGAGTGTTGTAGGGATTCGGCAAGATGTTCAGGGTGACAGCATGTTTGTGTGATATAGTAAAACAAGTCAATTTAGCCCTCCCAGCTAATGCATGTTAACTTCACTAACGACGGATCAGCAATTTTCAACACTTTTTGCCAACACTAGATATCAAAATAAAGCTACAGACTATATCTTATGAAGCTGCTTTGAGGTGTAAATTCACCACTTCCACGAAGAAGGCAGAAGATAATGTTAGCTTGGACCTTGACCGGTCAAAGCGTCTCTTCCTCTGGGCAGCTGCGTCTGACTCACTCTGACTCACCCTGAGTCTGGGTCGACATCCTTCTGTACCGGAGAGCAGCATGAAAGTGAGGAGCGCTCACTCATGCAGCTAAATCTGGGGACATTTTGGTAAACAGCACACTAAATAACAAGATAAAAGTCTGCTCAACTTGAAGCAATTTCAGTCGACTGAGTAGTCTCCCACTGATTATTCGAATTTTCGACTATCGGGTAGCCCTACAATGGAGCTCAGTGGAATACAGGAAGAGGAGGAAGAAATACATCAAGCTTGGGATGCACAGGCAATATTTGTTTCTCATTCATGGTATTTTATGGACAGCAACAATATAGAATATCGCTAACCTTATCCTTTTAAGTAGCCAGCAGAATGAAACCACAAGATCTGGTTTGAACTATTTTTATTGGATCATTTGGATCTATTCTGCAATTGACTCGAGTAAGTTTGAAACCAGCCATGCTTTGAAACTTTTTTCACGTTTACCACTGGTTTAATCACCAGCACCTCGTCAGGCAAACATGCACTGAGCATTCCTGAAGTGCAGCCCCTCTTGAAAAAAGAAGCCACAATTTCCACCCCTCTTGATCTTCACAGGCTAATGAGAGCTAAAATCCCTCAGCCCCTTCTCCTTGGTGCTAAAAGCCTCTTTGTTGTCATGGCAACCAGCACCCTTTCCCCATGTTTCTCCCATGTCTGGATTTTTTGGATGCCTTTTATTCCTCTCTCGCTGCTATTGAAGGGTCTGAACATGTCAAGTGTGTGTGCTCGTACTAAGCTTCACACACTTTAACCCATAGTTTGATTAGGTTTTTTTTTTTTTATGTCCGTAGCAAAGTCCCTACCGTTTATTATGAATTTGATCATGCTACTTTAAAAATATGCCACAACACTGACACCTGTGTGATAAAGTGAAGAAAAACAATATCACAGCCTTATTGTTGCTGGAGATTAAGAGAAGATAAAGATTATGTTTGAATAGCAAAAGAGTCCAGAGGTTCTCTGGTGAAGGTGAAGCCCCTACATCTATAGAGATTTATTATATTATGGTAATCCCCTTGAGATGCACCATCTCGTTTTTAATGGGGTTCCAAACAAACAAACAAATGGAAAACAGACAATGTACAAGACACAATTTTATGAAACCTAACAATAAAAACAACAAACTATCTTAAAAGAGAAAGAAAATAAAGTAAAAAAAGAGAGTACAATCTTAGACTAGACACAATCAAAAGAACAATGATTAATCTCTAAAGAGAGAGAGAAACAGTGATAGCTTTCCTGAGACACTGGCATCTGTGACATCATGTGAGTCCCGAAAAAGATACAAATACGGCTTATAGACGGGAACATTGATAACAGAACTTAGATTAAATTTTTGTGGCGAGTCAAATATTTGTTTTGTCCTCATTTTAGTTGACTTGTAGTTGTCTCACTTCCCCAGACAAAGTAAACTATATAAAATAAGATTACGAATAAATAAAAGAAAATAAATATTTCAGAGTTGTATTCTACGGTGATAAACAGGTCAGATGTGAAAGTAAAGACAGACAACAAAGTGGAAGAGATTACTTTGTTTTGTTTCAGGCTGGCATTAAAAACCTCCCCTCTGTGTCGTAAAGTTTCATGGTATCGTTGCATGGAGGCCCAAATGAAGCTTCTAATTGATCTTTGCAGATGCACAGCCTGTGGGCTCTCAGTCTGCCACCTGATACGTGCAGATCATTAATTAAAGCAATTGTTTTCTTTCGTAAAGAGTGGTGTCGTTACAAGTTCTGTCTCTATTTATATCACACAAGCAGAACTTGCAGGCTAAGTTTACTAGTTGTCATTTCCACAAACCTACACATTTCAAGAGAATTTCTTTACATCACTGAACCTTGCAATGTTTTTATAATTGCACTCCTGACTAATAATAATAGTGACTAGCAATGATATAAGCCTCCCTTGTAGTACGTACGTAAAGTTGACCATCTGCATCTTACCTCAGGCATGACTAATCAATCAGCAGCGTGATCTTCAGTCATACTGCCAAGCAGTTTAATCTCAACTTTGATTGGTTTATTCATAGGTCCTCCGATGCATGTGGGCACATCATCAATGCAGTAATCATCTGTCATCCGTCATTAATGGATGTTTCAGTGCAAGTCTTTCAACATTAGATAAAGTGGGTTGTAGTCAGCATGAATGTCAACAACTTAACATGGATTTTGGCATTTAAAAAACCCAAAAAACATTCAGCCTCTTTGTTTGTGTGCCATTGTAGAAAGTGAATAGATGTTTCATTTCCAAAAAGAACATAACTCTAAAATAATGCAGAGAAATTATTCAGTGACTCTTAAAACTAATAAAACACACATAGGAGGTTGTTTTTTTTAAAGAGTTCATTAAAATATCGGTCTTAGGACATATCATAGTCCTCTGGTAAGTCATGCACTAAAATGATAAACCCCTTCTCCATTTTTTCAATAAACTGATATTTACAGAAGAAAAAAACATATTCTGGTAAATGTGATTGGTTGTTACTCATCACATGACATGCAGTGAGCTTTGCTGCGTTGAACTTTTTCTTCCCAATAGCCACTTGGGAATGCTTGTCTGCCACCACAGCTAACCCTATCCCTACATTGACAACAATGGATTTTAGGTCATAAAAAACATGGCACATGGACAGTCCACTAGTCTGCTAGTATGTCAGCAAACTGAATATTTTTGGGTCTGAGAAGTGGTGATGGAATGATATATATCTATATCTCCATCTTTATCTATATCTATGTCTCTCTCTCTCTCTCCCTCTATACACACACATATATATATATATATATATATATATATTTATATATATGTGTGTGTGTGTGTGTGTGTTTAAAAAGAGAGAGAGAGAGAGAATAGGAGAATACTTAGTAGATTAATTATAATGAAAGTAATCATGTTGTGGCACCCGTTAAATTCAAAGTCCTACAGGCATCACAGTGACCACTGCTGTTTTCAAAAGGTTGCAAATGAATTGGTATTCAGAGCAGCTAAATATTTTAAAAGACCTCCAATTGGACGGTCAGTCTTCACCTCACTTGATAAGAGAAGCCCATCAAAGAGACAAACTGGAAGCAGGCCTGGTTCTCTGTTTCGTAGTTTCAAACAGAGAAAGGTCAGGAGGCCTGACAGACTCTCAGCCTCTTGCTGTGCTGCTGTCAGAGTGACTGAGTAGAGCTGTCAGTCATACAGGAGTCCAGGCAACTGCCCAGCACACCAGGAAACAAGAAGCTGCTAAAAAGGATTCACAAAGACTAACAAACACACCAAACAACATGCAGAGCTAAACAATACCTCTTGCTTGTCACTCACGCAAGATTGGAAATTGAAATGGCATTTTGTGAAAAGCAGGATCAGAGTTTTAAACAGCCTTTTAAATGTTTAAAAATAACCCCGACATTTCTGATCATTTCATTGTGTCCTTGTTGTTTTCGAAAGCCTTATTTTGAAAATGGTGGTAAACTATTAGCTGTGAAAATCAAGAAGAAAATCAGCTTGGACACATGCATAAAACTGTCTAAAACTACTGAAATATCATACAAGACATGCGCATAGTAGGAGTGAACTAAACAGATTTGTTTGTAGTTTAAAGACTCACATGAACATAAGTATCAGTCTATCTGCTGAAAACACTAGAAGACAGTCTTAGACGACGTTATGGATTGAGATCAAACAGAAGCAGCTGAATCATCCTAAACATGCTCTGTTGCTTTGCCTGTATTAGAGCTATCCCCCTTTCAGTCTATTAGCTGACTAATGGGTCATTATGGTTATGCTCTAGCTCCGTACCTAATGCACTGATATTAGAGTGGTATTGATTTTTGTGAAACTGTTTATTTAAACCCAAAGTTCTGTGGTTCTGTTGTACATTAAAACAAAAAGACTTAAATTTCTCAGGTTAAAAAAAGATACATACAGAGAGGTACATTTACAGCCATTCCCATAAATATTCAATCGTCCTTGCCTTATTAAAAGTGGGAATAATGGGTTAAAAGGACACTTTGCCAATTGTCAACAAGCTTTGTATCATAACAAAGTGGGTAATGTTTTTGTAATGCCCACCACCCACGCTGCTACTGCGGACACAAAAAGTATTCAAAGAGTACAGAAGTGCACCAAGAAACAGAGCCGCCTCTCTCTCTCGCTCTCTTTCAAACTCAGACCAACTACGCAGTGCTGATCAAGTACAAACCGAGATTATGTCACTGCACTGGTTTTTGTGTCCAAAAATGTTTAAAATGCAAGATGTAATAGCGAGTATAGTTAACCAGGAAGTGGGCACCATAGTGTTTTCTTCAGGACTAAAGAACGCCAATCAAACAGTAAAACTAAGCAGTGCTGATCAAAATGTAAACCAAGATTATGTTACTATATTGCATATTTCTCCTGAAATAGTTTTCAGAAACATGTTTAAGCTCACTGTTAATCTGTAATACAAGATTGTCACTAGCTGGCTGCAATTGTCTCCTTGGACGAGTTAGCATAACATCACCTACCAACGGGAGCTTTTATTGGTCTGCTGTAGACCAATGTTTCAGTCTTGCTACGACATAGACAGTCCAGTTTTATGAAGACCATCTTTCCAACAGTGAAATACTTCTTTAAATGAGAATGACATAGTCCATCTGGCATCACTGACATGATGAGAAGACCAGTTTTGCCAAATTAATTGCTGGGATAGAGCGCAGAGCAGGTAGAGCAAATGTGTATTAACTAGATTGTTTTGATTAATGTTGCACACCAGTGACCCACATATGGGAGCTCTCTGATAAGCGCTTAAAAACAGTCTAAATTAAGATAAGCTCTGGTGCTTTGTCTTGGGAAATCTTACCACTCTTGTTCCTTTGAGATTTTTATGATTATTCCACCAGAAATTGTTGATAATAAAACTGTTACCAACAGTAGCGCTTAAATTAAGAAATCACTCATACATAATCAATAATACTTAATGACGCTTTCTCTCAACAGGTATTGTATCACATAAAAAAAAGAGGGCTACAACATACTGCTGCTGGAGCTTAACAGCTTGCTTGAGCCTGGTGTCATTACCAGCAACTTAAAATGAACCATGAAGCTTTTCCCAAGGGGCTCCTACTTAACAAAGCTTACAATTGGCTACGGCGTGCTGGTGAAAAATTGTGTTGACTGATCCAGCATTTGCAGACATAGTACAATGCCAGGGGAAATAGGCAACCAAAGTCCAAACGGGGTCTTTGTCAGCATGTTTCTACCCTGCTCTACAGTTTGTACTACATTACTATATGAACTGCAGGGCTGCTATTCTGCTGCAGCATTTCAAAATTAGGTATGTAAGAAAATATCGATACACTCTAGTATCGCAGTGTTTTCTGAAACTGCATCAGTTCTCAAAAAACACTGTTGATTTTTAATTTCTATTTTACATTCAAAGGCTGTGGTTTATTTTGAGCTGTGTTTAACCCTTTAGTGTTGTAATCTATCTTCAGCCATTTGACTGTTCCACTCCAGGGGCCAGATGCATAAAACTCTGTGCGGACACACAGTTTTAGTCATTAATCTATACAGAGGTAGAATAAAGCATCTGCATTATTTTAGTCAGATTTATAAAACTGTGTGTATGTCTGATTTTGTTTTTTAAATCTTATTTATCACAGTGCTGGACGCACGGGCATGAGCCTCGTTTCTATACCCACATTTCACCATAAATTGATGTAGAAATGCCTTTAAACATGAATTTGCATATTGACACATGTGCCCCTCAATTTATTACACCTGTCAGTGAGAAATACAGAACAGCAGCTGTTATTATGTACTAATGCAGATATATTGTCCATACCACTAATTCATCACAATGTGTCATTATTTTTTTACAATTGTCATTCTTATTAAATGGGAGAAATCAATGATTCATTGAGAGCCTTAACTTTACAAAATGCTCCATATGTTAAAATATAATGATAACTAACAGGGAGATGAATGTATACAAAAACAATGCTTAAATGTATCACTCATAAATAATTTAAGATTAACAATAAATGTGCCTTTGATTGACATTTTACAGAACACAGTATAAGCTGCAAATAAAAAAACCCCAAAACAATCAATGAAATTGGCAAATAACAACAGCATTCTTTTCTGTCTCTTAACTTATATTTAATCTCCCTCTTATCATATTACCCGTAGCTATCTCAGCTAAAACCGTGTACACCAGCTCTGAAGAAAGCATGAGGTGTGTACATTCTCACTGCACATTCCCTCTTTATAAGTACCAGTTTATGTGATGTACATTGTATATGCATCAGACCCAAGCTAGCGTGCACAAAAAGAATACAAGCCTATGAAACAAGCAATCATAAACGGCGCGCCACAAGCATTGACAGTTTTCTTAGAATTAGATTTTAAAAATTGCAATATATCGCCTTGCTTACAGATTCTTGTATACACACCGCCCTGCTCAAAATGCCAGTCCTCTCTGTATTTTTGATGTTTGTTTGTTTGTTTGTTTTTGTTTGTTGCTGCAGACTACTCAGTGTGCTCTGCTGTAATCTGGACTCCTTTCTGCTGCTAGAGAGCCAGTACAACATGTGCTCCATGCTGCTGCAGAGTCAGAGGGAAAACATCACCGAGCCAGACACTGATGAGGGGTATGAACCAATGTGCACATTAAAATTCTATGGTTTGAAACTTTTATTAATGTCCATTATGTTAAACATACGTTTTATAATGATCTTTTATTATCAGAGATTACCATTTCAACTTTTATAACTTGCAAAATCAAAATGCCTTTAAGGTTTAGTTTGTAGTCTAAAGTGGCATCTAGAGGTGAGTTTGCAGAACTAAAACTTCTCCAGGGTGCAAGAATCACAGTTGACAATGCAAAAATGCAAATGGCTATATCTAGAGCCAGTGTTTGGTTTGTCCATTCTGGGCCACTGTAGAAACAACATGATGGACTCCATGGAAGACCTGAAGATATAGACGGCTCATTCTAGGGTAAAGAAAAAACGATTCTTAGTTCAGGTTATTACAAACTAATGAAAACATGGTTGTAAATATTATGCCCCAATATATATTATATCCCAATAGATGCCCCTCTGGACCTTAAAATTCTGCCACTGTCCTTAATGTTTTAATGAAATGTATGATGGGAACAGCATTGCTTAGCTGAAGCTTTTCATGGTGGATATAATTGAAGTCTAAAAGTACTGAGAGACAAACAAATGCCTTATTGGTTTTGGAGTTTTCTTTAGTTGACAATAAGAAAAAAAGCAGAATAACACTAGCCTTATACTTTAACTTAGTATAATATAATTTGAAATTACAAAAAGGCTCTCTTCTCTGTTCTCAGAAATAATTCAACATTTTGGTAAATTATTTGATTTCTTTCCGAGAGTGAGATGAAGGGATAAATATAAATATCATAGCTGTGCATTAGCTATGGAGCTTTAGCCTGTTAGCTTAGCTTAGCATAAAGCCTGACATCAAAGATAAATGGCGAGCCTGAAAATGGTTGAAAAAGATCCAACAAATACCTCATAAGCTCACAATAAAACATGCCATATCTGGTTGTTAAATCCTTAAAACAAACAAACATGTAACAAACAAACACACAAAAGTAAAGAAAAGACTGTTGTGTTTGTAGAACTACATGCTGGAAATATTTTTTTGGCAAACAACAGTTTATCCATCCGCCGTAACTCTGTGCAGCATCTCCAGCTACAGCGCAGGTTGCCAGATACTGCCAGTGGGCAAATATTTTGTAATAGGTCTCTTGAGGCACAGTGATGTCAAACCTAGCATCCCCGCTGTGACGACAAGACCTTGGGATGATGATGATCACAGTCAGCTATCCCCACAGTTTTTGACAAGAAACAGTTAGAGCACCTCACTGCCCCCAGAAAACACGACCTTTTGAAATGTTGGTACAGGTATATTTTTAACTGTTTCATTCTATCTCAACTTTCTATGCTAAGCTAGGCTAACCACACCTTGATTTCAGCTCTTTTTATAGCATGCAGACATTAACTTCTCGATCTCCTTATCAAACTCATGGAAAGAAAATGAATAAGTGTATTTTCAAAAATATGTGTGCTTTCTGTACATAGACTTTGCCCTTACCACCTTTATAGAAAGTTTAGTTTATCCCAGCAAGAGCTGAGCTGAAGCCTCAGGAAGTTATTTCAGACATTTAGACACTGCAATAGTTTCCACAGCGAGCACTGTCAACCTACACACAGTCATTCTCTCTCTCATTCAGTAAAAGCTTTTTGCTCCTCTGTGCATCATCCTGATGTGACGGAGCACTTTCAAATTTAATCATTGCTCAGGATGAGAAATTGTTTGTTTGTTTGCCTTGTCACAAATAAAATGAAATAAATCGGGAAGACAGTGAAAAGACCATTTTCTGAAAGTGGGTGTTCAAGAGCCTCTCTCTCTTGGTAATGGCTGGCAGAGCTGTGGCTATTGGTTATGAATGGAAATGGCCCTGAAATGTCGGCTCATATACCATGTTTGGGTCCTGCCTCAAGTTTTGTAGAATGATGACTGGTTAATTAAGTCTCCCATCTCCCTTTCATGCCCTCTTTTCCTCTCATGCTCCTATTGTCATCCCAGACATCATCATCATCTTTTCTTTCTTTTTACCCTCTTCTCCCTCTCTCTTCACTCCTGTTCAGTGTTTTCTATTTAGCATCGATTTTTTTGACTATTTGTTGTCATTTCTTTTTGCTAATGCGTTTTAATTATTTTCTGCTTTGACCTTTTGAATATCCGTGATCTCCAGATTCACCAAAAATATTTAGAGAAAGCGATCTGCACATTTTATTTGACCCCAGCTGTTGGAGCTGTGAGTGATTTTAAAGGTCTGAGGGCCAAAATGTAATCTGAATAAAAGAGAAATGCATGTGGAGCCAGAGTGTGTGACACTTTTTTCCCTAAGCTTTGTGTGATTTCACATTTTTTATTCACAAAGAAATGTATGCAAATTACATTTTGTGGCAAACAGGGTGTTGGAAAGAGCACTGTACAGGAAAATAGTCTCCTTTATTACCAAATTCAAGTCCAAATTGCTTTAGCTGTAAGAACTATCCACCAAGGCTGACACCCTTCGACCCCAAAGTGCCTCTGTAATTGGAATATTCTCTGATCTTATCTAAAATTCGCACATTGAAACCCTTCTCTCCTCCGTTTCTTCCTTGTCTTGCAGCAATGACGCAGTCATTCAGAGGTTTCAAACTCTGCATAAAGTCTTTTTAGAAGACTTTTCAAAGAAAGTTATCTGAGCTGCAATAAATTGAGCAAGTTTTGAAGTGTTAGTGAGTTGGATGGCATGTTAATTAGCATGACCTTGTCTATCCTCAGTATAACAAGAAAATTCGATTTACATGTATTGTATTCCATATATGCCTGACACACCAAATGTTTTCTTTAACATTTTCTTTCTCTTCAGATGTCTCTCTTATTCTGTTGTCTTGCAGACTCACTATAACACTCACTGTTCACAAATGTTTATTACATTACAGCTTGTGTCCTTCCTAGTTTTTCTTGTTTACTCCTGTTCCTTTTGTACCCTTTACACCTCCATCTATATCTTATCCGCTTTTTTTTTCTGTTAAACCTTCTCAGGGAGTTCATCATAGACAGCGTATCAGTGGAGAGGAATCATGTGCTGGTTCGTGTGAGTGTGGTGGGTGGTCCGTCTGAAAGGAAGCTTCCTCCTCGAGCACTGCAAGAGGTCAGCTAAGGTCTACTCTTCATCCTAACCTGATTCTGAATTGGTACAATTGATGGTTCCTCTCTATGCAATCTTACAACAGCTTTGCTTTTAATTATTCTTTTAATGCCGTTATCTCAAGAGTTAATTATTTTGTAAGCTTGAGAAAACAAGCGTAGTCATCTCATAATACTGAGATAATCAACATTTTATCACAATAAAAGGAAAGATTGTTTTCTATCATTATTTTGAGAAAAGGAGCTTTATTGCCTTGAGAATAGGGGTGGGCGGTATATTAAATATATATAAATATATACTCAATGTATTGCGGCTTGTTCCATGTGTGATATATAAAGTGGCTCTATAACAAACATCTAGTATAAATTGTCATGTCACTGGCATTAGACTCGTTACAACATTTTGGTTCTCCATCTCTGTCCTAAAGTTCTCAGCCTCTTGCAGACACACACAAAAAGCAGGGCTTTTGCAGAGCTCTGATGGCAAAAATGTAATCACATTTTTGTAAGTCTTTGTAATATATGAACAGGAGAGCTGTTACTTTGTTTACTGCTCACAGTAAATAAATCCACACTGTTAAAGGTGCTGTGGTAACTTTATGCTAACGCTAAAATCAAACTGTTGACCAGAAGTCCACAGCAAAACACTTTCAGCCCGAGACGAGCTAGTTCCCCCCAAAATTAAAGGACCATGGGATCCCGCTTTGATTTATTAAATTATAACAATACTTCATTTAACTTTCCCACAATAGTATTTTATTAATCTTTATTATCACACTATTTAGGTAGTCTACATTAGTTTAAAGGAGAATTCAAGTTATTAAGTTATATATCGCGTATCATATAAAAAATTATTGGATGCATGGGCTTTGTCTGCCTCCTTACCTCTCTACCTGTAAGGTACTTTGCCTACTTTTAGCAAGTCAAATCTGTCATTAGATAAGAGAAATATTAGAATTAGGAATGTGTTTGCTTTGGGGTTGAAGTCAATAAGTTGTTAGGGATGGAGAACACGCCTTCTTTTCTATCATTGTGAGCTTTGTTGGCTGTAAGTTTATATAAACCAGCTAAATGCTGTATAATATTTCAGTGAGTTTGTGGTTGATATTTTTCAGATATTTCTGGGTCCAAAGAGTCCTAACATCTATCTTTTGTGAATTGTTGTTCTCCAAAGCATCATTTGGGGAAGACAAACACATTAACACCTCAGAACTGGTGATGTCTTCTGAGAGCTCCACAGACTGATACAAGCATCAGTGTTTATTGGACATTTGGACAACGGTGATAGCTTTTCACCACACTGTATCACAGTGCCTAATTGGCATTGCCACTGATTAAAGTGGCTTGAGGTGCATTTAAAAAAAAGTTGACTTTAATTATTCTTAAATAACTAGAATATGAAATATTGTACTACTGGTAATTTTATTTCAGATAAGGGGTCGAGATTACCAAGAGTGCTTTAGTCATTGTTTGTAGTCTGAAGCTTTACTCAGCATGTTTTGGGATAGTTATAAGTTATTAATGTGCCATTTATGCTAAACACAAAACAGGAAACTAATTTACGCTGAGGTCAAGGGCAGGATATGAAAGAGATCTTGAAGGGGGAGCGTGTAAATTAGTTTAGTGAGTGGTTCCGTTGTGTTTCACAGGTTTCTTTTATTCATCTCTCCTGTCACCTGCAGGGAGTACAGGGACCAGAAAGCTGTTAAATAAGTACTGATATTGTGTGAAGTTACAAAGCAAAAGGAAAATGAATCCACACTTGGTGAGAAATGGAAAGAGAAGCAGCATTGTGTTTAAAAAAAGGTTATTCCTGACATTCGGAAGTGTCTGACAGAATATTTACTGCCCAAGAGGAGACCTTATGAATGCCATGACATCATGGTCATACGTTTTGTAAAAACTTTTAAGTTAACACAAAATAGCATATTCATGGAGAAAAATAGCAAAATTTCAGCACAATAAATCTTGTTACATGCAGAATTATCACCCACAGCAATGGATCCTAAAATCATTATTTTAGGGATTGTATGCAATTATGAGCGTCTTACCAAAATACAGGGCTCTGTGCATTTTCTTCTAATGTCAGGGAAGCATATCACCTGATAGGCAGACTCAAATACCAACAGGGATTATCATGAGCAGAGGACACAGACAATTGGATAAACAGGCCTGCCTCCTAAACCCCATTAACATTTAGAGCACATTCTTTGGAAAGTCACATGCTAAGCTAACTCAAATGTTATACTTTTTCAAAACTAAGACATGACAAGCCTAATGATTACAACACTTAATGGTAATTGGTTACAAAGCAGGGGAAGAAGAGAGAATAAAAAAAAACATTAAGGAGGATATAACTGATGGCATACGAAACACATAATTTGATACACTGCTACCAGCTTGATATTAAACAATTGCTCCGTAATTAATTCATCTACATGTCACTGTTTAATTGCACTTCACTGTTTATGGTTTGAAATGTTATTAAATTGCAAACAATTGTGAACAATCCAACATAATGACACATCAGTAATACAGTAGACTTATAAACAGCCACAACCGTTATCTAGTCAGAGCAGTGTCGACATGAATCAAAGACAATAATGCAAACATAATTAATCTAGTAGGTTGTTTGTAATAATTGCATGAGGGTGTAATGAGGTGGCCAAATGGTCAATTGAATTTTGTTATCTGCTCATTCCAGGGAGAAGATCCTTACCCCTGGCCCATGTTTTCAAGTTACCCTCTACCTCACTGCTACACTTTGGACCCGCCAAAGATCCATCTGAACTCACAGGGTAAAAGAAACTTTTATTACGTTGCCAATATTAATTGGTGACATTATTGTGATTATTCACCTCCAGTTTTTTTTCCCATTGTATAGACTCTGAGATCAGCTCATTTCTGGCATCTTCTAAAGACTCAAAGAATGAGGAGGGCTGGATGGAGACCTGCCGGAGACACTACTGCAAAGTCATGACCTCCAAACCCAACATCTTAACTGGGAAAGGTAAGACTGTGGTTTTTCTACCATGTAGTAGCCTAAAAATAACAAAGGTACATAACACTTGTAATGCTACAATTATTGATTGTAAATGAGTCTTGGTTATGATTAAGGCATGGAAAGAATAACTGCCAATTTACTTGCAAAGTTTTGAAAAGAATAAAGTTTTACATTAAAAAAATAAACAAATCTAAACAAACAAAGACTTAAACTGAAATTAATTCTTCTGGTAGCAATGAAGAAATTACCAAATGGTCACAAAGGGTATATTCTCTGTTTCTTTAATTATCCCACAAGCCATGCTGGGACTTTAGGTCTTAGGTTGCAAATCAGGGTAAACTCGAGCACTTTATCAGTTAACAGCTAACTGTCCAAAGGCTGGGGTTGAGGTTTAATGTATGTCATTCACTCACCCATACATTTCAATTCTCTCTCACCCATACAAACTATCCAATGGTTTAACTGATCAGGAAGCAGATAAATGTAAACTGCAGCTCACCTTTTGTATAACCATATTTCAATCAGGAGAGACTGACTGTCTATTAGAGTGAACATAATTTATTACATAGTGCACAACAAAGATGAATAGGTAAAGCAAGGTAGCTTTTTTGTGTATCATGTTTCATATGACAGGGCACGTACAACGAAAGCTTTATAGAGCAATAAAATAGAAAACATAATAAAGGGTACAGACTTACAATAAAAGAGTCAAGAGATAATGTATAAAAGGTAAATCAATTGCTCAATGAGTGACAATTTTTGAAATAAAAAATATTAAAAATAGCAAATGTGCAGACAGGAGGTGCAAAGATTAAAAAAAAACTTTTTAATTATTTAAACTCAAGTTTGAAAATAAGTTTTCAGTCATTCAGTCACACCTCCTCATCAGGTTTACATAGATCTGATGTCCATGAACATTTTAAGAACTCGTCATCACTGCTGTTGACAGCCAAATGGCACTGATGCCTGCTTTTCTCACCTAGGAGTAAATAGCTGTGATTCAAGGAGGACAAAAATACATTCAGAATGAAGGAGGGCTGACAATCTTGTCATTAATGCATCCACTGTACAGTGATTGCTTCCTTTCATCAGCATACTGTTAAACTCAGCCCGTGAAAGCATCTATTCTCGGCTCTACGGTGCTCATTTAAGGCTTTTCACTGTAGGACCATGATCAAGATTTATTATCTTTTAAGCTTCACTCCGCTGTAGAAGTGCTATCTTATTTGGCACACCATTAACCATGCAAAACCTGGCATTCAACTTTTTAAGAAACATGCAATGAAGGAAATTGTAGCATTTATAGGGCCGACTACCACATTAACCCACTTCCTAGGCAATTTATTGTACATTTACTTATGTCTAGTGCTGCAAATAAAGATGCTGTGATTATCACTTGTGTCTTTGACATGCTTCTCCACAGCTGTTAAACAAAAATGATTAAGTATACTATCTCTTCATCAAAACACTCATGATTAGAACTGTTTGCATGTTCAATACCTTCGCTATCTCATTAGATACTTATTGATTCCTTAATTGGTCTGCCTCAACAGCACGTCAATGAGATGCATTCACTTGTGCTCAGAGTTTCAGGGTTGAATTATGATCAGCACTCATTGTGTTACCTAATCTGGCTGCACTGCTGTATAAAAACTGTTGCTTTTTTCACAGAAGCATTCATTTCTCCATTGTATGTTGCATGAACATGACTTCACAAACATCCTGTTTCACGCAACACTTTACGTAAGAATGCTGTGTGAGAGGCGCTAATGCTAACATAAAACACAGTCATGTAAAACTTATTTTTATTAAGCCCATTCTGTCATCACATATGATAAATCACTGATAGCCATTGATTTGCCATACGATATATGCTTTTTTTTTTTTTTTTAACTCAGTTAACCCTGTGAAACCTGGAGCTATCACATGAAGATATCACTTCCTTTTGAAAACGGGGAAAAAATGGCAATGAGCAACTTGGCAAGAAATGTTCCACAAACTTCAAGAAATTAGCAGCTTTTTATAAATATTTTGTGAAAGCACCAATAGTCAACACTACAATATTGTTCCGATATCAATATCGAGGTATTTGGTAAAAAATGTTGTGATATTTGATTTTCTCCATATCACCCAGCCCTAAGCTTACCTTCCCCTGGTGCCATTTGTGAAAAGTCCTTTTCACATACAGAACTAGATGAGATAACAAACACCAATTAGCAAAACATTAAATTGACATTACTTTCCTGTGGAATTAAAAAGTATTATCCTCAAGAGCTACCATGCAGACAACACCATACATTTTAAATGCTACTCAATCCACATATGTATTAATATATCAGTAACAAAGTGCTCCTGCAACCATGAAGCACTTGTGTTAGGTTGAATTTTTAATGGCCTCTCCTACTGTGACGTGGATTGTATCTTGTTTGTATGCTGCTTAGGAGAAAATAACCTACCAAATGATTAAATATGAATGTAACACAGTGGAGAATTTATGACAATGAAATGAGCTGCAACATTCAGTATTATGTGAAACTTTCATCAGGAAGACGGTGAATAATATTCAGTGATAAATACAAATAAAAAAGTAATAAAAAATGCAGCTATTACATTCAGATAGTGATGACTTGTGAAAATACAGCTGTTACATTGGTAAGCCACTTTATTTGCAACAAAGAGTCATACATAACTTTTCTATGTGTTCTATGTCCTCAAGAAAATGCCCTTTCAAATACTCAAACAGTGAAGGTGTGATCGGGTCTGAATGTCTGTGAAATTGTATAGAAATAGAGTGGTGCGATAGTCCTAAAACCCGGAAGTAAGTTAGCATTTTTGCACTCTTGGTTTCCTCGTCTCAAAGTCAAAGTCAGTTTCCTCGTCTTCAAAAATCATAAAACTGTTGTTTGTTTGTGAAGATTATCTTGCTGAACAAGACATTTAAGTATCACAGACCTATGTTTGTCACAGATTTTATTTTCTGCTATAATCTAAAATCCAATGGAGAAATCCCATTGGCCTTTTGGGCAATGCTAACTTCCATGTTGACTTACAAAAAATGTCTTTCCTGCTGCTATTTATATGCTCCTGTACCACTGTGTTATTGTAGAGTTGTATTATACAAGAGGCTGCATTGCCCAGTGTTACCCCCTTTATTTCCACAGTTATATCTTCAGTGACAGTTGGTTGTTTCCTTGCATGGCACTGTGATATGACATAAAAGCAGTGTTGTTGTGGTTTACTCAGGGACAGTCAGGGGCAGTCAAGCTGTAAATAGATATGAGCCGATGCACATTTGCAAAGTGTACTGTGTGTGTGTTATTGTACATAAGTTTCTGCAGCTGAAGGGTGATCTTCTGTCAGACCTGTATCTGTCCTTGATTTAATGCTGCTTCATTTCTGATCTATCGTGCATATAACAAGTAAGTCCTTTGACCTATCTTTTTAGGGATTGCTACATTAAACACAAATACTGTATGGTTCAAAGGAAATGTGTTTTTCCAGACCACTTACACTGTAACCGGGCGGCTTTATAGTGTATGTAACAGGATGTTATCCACATTCTATAAATAGTTGAAGTAACAGAGCTGATGAGCTGATGTTTGAATTGGATTTGGTTTATTGTAGCTGTACTAGCATGAATTTTTTAAATGCGTGTGTTTTTTCTCCTCAGTGCTGGCTGACCTTCTGGAGAAGGTTGTGGCCCATCTATCCAAGTCTACCACAGAGTACTTCTTCTCTCCGGCTCAGTACAAAGGTCAGTGGGGAAGAACTATTCATTCAGTTGTTTCTTGACAGTTAAGTTAAAGAAAAAATAAATATAGGGTACTCTGTGGAACAGTGAAGTAGGCCAGGATCCTTGTCTATGGGATGTGAATACGACGTTTGTGTTGTCTGTGTTGTAAAAACTCAAAATGTTTGAGTTAAAGCAGGATTTAATAGGTCAATGATTTCTAAACTAATTTTACAGTCAGGTGCCGCAGCGTCCTTGTCTTTAATTCCACAATACATCCATTTTTCCTTATTGTAGTTCTTGTAGATACATTGATACGTAATGTACCAACGCCTTATTTTGATGAAATTTATTGCCACTGTGAAACCCAAATGTGCGGTGAGGGTGAACTGAGAATATCTACAGTAGACAGGGCGTCCAATGTTGTACAGAATGTAAAGCCCTCATAGACACATTTGTGAATTTGGGCTACGCACTGTAAAAATATTTCACCATGACTTTACCTTCCACCTTTAGAGTTATTTTCCTACATCCCCACTGGGAATCCTGAATCAGCAGACTGGTATCTGGAGTTTAGATCAGGATTGTTGCTTCGGGAAAATTGTCATAATCTTTAGGAAAGTGATGCAGGGCTTCAGCCAGGCTGTTATCAGCAGGGGGAAGAGAACTGTTGACCCTGACTGGAGTGATTATCAACTTGTGGAAGGAGCATTATTTCAGTGTATGTGAGAACTGAGATATGACCATAAAGAAATTATAAATATGGATCTCATAAATATGATAATCTCAAATCTTATATTTATTGGAGCTATTATGCTGTTTCTACACCTCTGTTTTATAGCCCCTTGTCAGGAGTTGTCTCAGATTCTAAGCCTAAAATTATGAGCATTTATGTAGGTCTATAATTTATTCATGATAAGAAAAATTGTCGTAAGCTTTTATGTTACATGAAGTGTATAAATAGGACCTCATTCAACTATACCGCTCAGGTTTACAAACATGTATAAAACACAGCAAAAACTTTATTGACAAATAACAATACAAACAACAACAAAAAGAAGAAATAACCCCGTTAGGTTAGCATAATTGGATATCTCATTGTAAACTGCATGAAAAATATCTAATCTGAAACACATACTTGTCCATGTTTACAGACAAAAAGAAGAAAAGTGTACTCAGTAGAGTGCAGATCTCTGCAAGGCGACCTCAGGCTGACCATGGCCACAAATTCTTGTACAGTAGTACAATCAACATGTTTCAGAAACGTCCCAGAATCTAAAAAAATATATGCCCCATCTGTTGCAGACAGATCCGTGGCACGTTGCATAGAGAAGATCGATATCTCCTGCTTATAGGCACCGTATTCATCTCACAAAGTGCCTAACTTTAGTGGATCATAACATATCAGGCATGAAATGAATCTGCAGATGCTCTGGTTCAAAATGAGACCAACCTTTTCTTTGAATGGCCGTTTTTGAGCCACGATGAAGGCCAAGATGTAGCCTTCAACAGAGAAGTCAAGGCTTGCTATTTTTTATCTGAGCCAATTTCCATAAAACTTGATGAAACTTAATGTGCACACAGAATATTAGGCCAGTTGTTCCGGTAGTTTGCAAGAGTAGCTATACACACACACACACACACACACACACACACACACACACACACACACACACACACACACACACACACACACACACACACACACACACACACACACACACACACACACACACATGCATACACATGATCATTGGACAGCACTACATATGTTTCCTACCATATGTTTCAAGTCAGTACTAGCTAGACATTTCCTAAGTTGTAATGGTGCAATTTTCTCGAGTAAATCACAGAAACTAGCTTTTAGTTAATAAGAACTTTGAATGGACGCTGCACAAAAAAGTAGTGGATTTATGAATAGCTCGTGCAACCTAATCCAGGGGTGGGTAGGACTATTGAAATGTTGAAGGCTCTGATTTTTGAGCTGTCATAGTTGACATACCTTTTCAATGTTGTGTAAAAGTTGGAAACAGTCCCTGTGGGCCGGCAGACAAGGGTAAAAGAAGTGGATAAATTCCTCCTCATTTTCAGAGCAGTGTTTTACCTTAGGTTAAAATTTGTTATGTTTCCTATATCAAACGGGTGAATGATTTCAGTAGGTTGGTTTGTTTTGTAGCCGGTGGGCTAAACAACCTGATCAGGCTGATGGCAGCTAGAGAGAAAGCTGCTAATTAGTGAATACCCAGAAAATCTTGCAAACTGAAGTTCTAATTGCATATCGCTCACTCTTATTTTACATATTTTTGCAAAATGCAGTTTAACAGGCCGTGGTAACCTCATGCCCTTCACGTGAAAATCTCTTTATACAAGTTATAAAAAGTAGTAATTTGCTTACTTCAAACATTCAGCAAAAGATTCCCTCCAAATCCTTTAATAAGTGTAAATTAAATGAAATGAGTTCCTTAATGTTTAATCACATTCAACATGTTACATGCCATACTAGTTTGAAAAAACATAAAGTACTGTATGTTTCAAAGAAATTCATCCCTGGAAATAATGAACATTACACTTGAATTGAATTACTAGATGCACCTTTTGAATAATGTTTTGGTGTATGTGCAATTGTCTGGTGCTGATATTATCATAATTGTGATATTGCCTCTACTTTTGCACTGAAGGGGATGAGCCTAAGAACAGAGGTCAGGCAGAGAGTCAAGTACATTTTAATGGCTTTTTTTGTAGAGGCTTGAGATTTACAGCAACAACAACAACAACAAAAAAAAAAATACAGAGAAAAGCAGAATGGGAGAAGAACAGGAGAACACACTGATGACTTTCGATAAAAAAAAAATCATATCAATGACATCTGGTCAGCTGCTTCTCCCTGACTCAGCCACGTAGACATGAAAAGAGACATTTGTATACTGTAGTAGGTAGTTAGGATTGTGACTGGTTAATTAAAACGTCACCATTATTTCGCGCCTACAAACGCTGTAGCAACATGTCCACAGACAGAGATGTTAGACAATACTGTGTGTACGACTGTTTTAATGAGAGACACAAAAAAGGTGAGAACACAGGGACGTAACAACAAAGAGCTATTCATTAGTGATGCAGGGTTAGCACATCACTTGAGTGTCTTAATATTGTTTTCCTCACATGGTCATTACATTAGATGTGGTACAGTGATCTTTTGTCCTGTGGGATACTTTGACAGTACGTCTTAAAAGATTCAGCACTGTGATGTGTGAAGAGCCTCTCAATGTGTATTTCAAGAATGATACATCCTCTACAAAAGGCTTTGTAAGCAGCAAAGTGCAATTATTATTATTATCTTAAGGTGAATACAGATTTGTTCTTATTAGGTAATTTAGTGACTTTACATGAACTACTGAGACAAAACAAGAGAGGTGCAGTATAGGTGAAGTCAGTGAAGATCAAGTGGTAGAATGCAGTTTTGTTGTTAAGAATAACCAGGGATTTTACCCATAATGATAAGAGCAACAGAGGCAACTGTTATTAGTGTCACTTTAAGTATTATCTCCATCTCTTCCACAAGTAGCACCTTCTTCAGCAGCACAGACCTGCTAACAATTACTATACCACTCAAACTCATTAAAGTTGGCTCAGTTTTACAACTTAATGGATTTTTATGGAAATCAAATGCCAAAACATTGTGTATTAGTGTTATACAATGTAACATATACACATCATCTTATTCAAAAGCACATGCCCTGTGCACAGCACTTTCAGTCCTTGTATCTTGGTGTAGGTGATAGCAAGAAACATGAGACTGATGGCAAATAAGTAGGTTCACAGCACACAAAAACCCTAAGTTGCTTTTACTTTTTCTTTATTATTTTATTTATTTATTTATTCATTCATTATACACCTGTTCATTGTATTGCACAGCAAACTTGATGCTTTATAACATTTTTGAAGAGTATGTTTTTTAAAGTGTAAAAGTTACTTGTCATTCCAGATGTAGTTTATGTTATGTTACATTTTTAATGGGAGTAGAAAAATCTAATACCAAATTATCCATGCCAAAACACTCAGATGTGGTCATATTACACAAAAGCTTAGTTTGATTCTATTTTGAGCCTAAAACTGAGAACTAAAGACACTACAGATACACTCCAAATAGAATAGTATTTTTCACAGTAATTGTTTTAAACTGATTCTAACCAAACTACCACTTATTGTATTTAAATATGAGTCTGTCATATTCCAGTCAATAGCCACCAAGGACATTTGAGCTATCAATAGATCAAAAGTGGTCATGAAAAACTTCATTAAGTTCATTGAGTCCATTTGTTTTAAAACTCTAAAGCTTGTTTCTCCACTATAAAAATGTCTATTGTTTTGATTTGGTGGCTGATGAGAGGATAAGATGAAACTGTGGGAGGGTAGACATCTGCTGTCTTACACATCTGCTGATTACAATTAGCTATTAGAAGACTCATAGTATGCGTCTTTACCCTTTTCTCTGTCTCGATATACCTGTAAAGATGTGATCAGCCCAGCTTTTGAAACTATAAAAACAGTCCAACTGTCATATAGTTGTATAGTTGTTTTAGGATTTAAATCTGTCACTCTAATGGTAGCTTCTCTGAACAGATGATCATTCTTAAAATGACAAATTGATACTGTCAGGCAGATGCTATGTTTATTTCTTTTCCCATAATACTTCTCAGTGTAATAAAAAACAATTTTATTTTTTGTTACTCCTCTAATAAGATACTTTTATCAACAATTACTCTAATTAATAACAAATAAGAACATGCTCAAAGTGTCCAGTCTTTTGTCTCCTTGCCTTTTGACAACCCTCCTTTGCAGCAGGTTCAATTCCCCCCTATGACCTTTTGCTGTGTGACAGTGTTGTTCCCATTAGTCATTTACTGAAGTTACCCTTTAACTGCTGTGTTGCTATGGTTATGTGTGGTTTAATACGATTTGTACAGTAATTTAAAGCAGCAGGTGTACTGTCGACTGGAACTATGTTTGAGATTTCCTGTTTGAAATTCAAATGGATACCTGGCAACTTCATCAAAAAGAGCATTTTCCACAGTCGTGGTATATTAATATTAGCTGTAATGCAGGTTTTTGAAATAGTGTGCAGAATTTGATCTTTCTTATAAAGAATTCACACAAATGTCCCTGAAGAAAAGCAGATAATACAGGAAACTAAAATAATTATTAGCCAGTCAATTGTGGCAAGAAGATGACCAGTGAAGGGTAGCATCTGTCAACGGTGTTTCTAAAATTATAGTCTAAATAATGAATGATAATGCTTAAAAAGGGCATGTAGAATGTATTCAATGTGCTTTTATTTATTATGCTTTTTTCATTAAGGATAAAGCCTTGTCAGTTAGCCTGTTTCCATTGAAGGTTGAAATATGTTCCTACAGTGTACTGAATGTCTTTCATCAGTACAGAAACACGTCTCCTCTGAGGCCACACTGATGAGGAATCTTAATTCTGAGTGTTTGTTTTGATGATTTATTTATCTAAGTTCACTCACACACTTCAAAGTTGTTGATTTTTCCATTTTATGACAAGTTTTTTTTCAACCCACTACATTTTTAGAAATCAGTCATACTCATTTACATAATTTTAGCAACATCAAACTCTTCATAGGGTCCAGTTCGCCCACATTATACGCATTAGTTTGGTAGGAAAATGTCTGACCAGTTTAATAAAGATTTGCATCATTAATTTGCAATTAAAGGGACCATGTAAGCACAGTACAAAAGATACAGGATGGATGCAAAGACTTTGTTGTAAACACAACCTGACACAGTGGGAAAATCAGTGATAATCATGTTATTGCATATTATAAGGCTGGAGTAATATGTCATATATTGTTTCTGTGTTTAAAGAGAATAAAGAAAGAAAGTCTGCTATTCAATCTGTCATACTGAAAATATGTAAATGAGTATGACAGATAGGAAGATGTAGGCAACTTTTTTGGTGTAAGCAACCATGATTACAAAGCATTCATTTTTTGTGTAATAGTCATCTTTTTTTTTTTTTTTTTTTTTAATAATTTTATTTAGGTTTTTAGATATATACAAAATACAAAAACAACACACAATAAAAAGAAAAGAGAATGAGACACAGAGTCCCTGCCCCCAACCCGAACAAAAGGCCAGTATGTACAGAATATAATACATTATACATCATATATTGTACATGCATACTTAGATAGACAGTGCAGGTATTACCCAATGCTAATGCCACAAAAAATCCAGCAAAGGCAGGTAGCCACAGGAAACCAGATTCAACCGCCAGGACCAACAACAAATAAGCAGAAACACACTTAATGTCCTGTAAATTTAGACAGTTAAAGCACGTATAGTCATCTTTTTCACTGTTTAAATAGAATTATGATATATATGGAACAAGAAGATATGAGCAGCTGGTTTTGTTGCTACAATAGCTCATCAAGTGGGCTGGTCTCTCTGTTTACCTTTGGTTGACCTCAGAGAAAAGTATTTGAAATTATTCTTAAAAAGAATTGAAATGAATTTGGATAATTCAAAGAGACTAGCCTGCTCTGATACTTTGCTGTAGTTTGTGCTTCCAGAGTCCCTAAAACTGAGGTGACAAGCACAGTGTTAGTGTATTTTGTATCTAATTTCACTCCTGGACATTAAATGTCTCCTACATCACTTAGAAGTCCCTGTTTGTGTGCAGTGGATTTTACAAGTTTTCATATCACACCTGTGTGAGTTTTATCCTTGAAAATGATTGGCCTGCAAACTAACTGTGATGTCACAAAATCATTCTCATACCTGAATGTGGTGAACTCAGGTCAAAAGTACATACTTTTACTGCTTTTAATCTAGATTGTTTCTCTGAGAGTTGCCGAGTGTTGGAGATAGCTGCCATAGATATGTCTGCTGTCTCTTAAATATAATGGATCTACATGGCACTCAAAATATGCCTTTGAAAAACTTAACAGCAACGTCTCTTTCCAGAAATCATGACCTGGTTACTTAAGATAACCCACACACCTTGTTGTGAGCAGTTTCATAGCTCAGTGGTACTTGTTGAGCTAGCAGTAGATGCACACTTCCCTTTTTTCAGATGTATTTTTTTCAGCACTTTGAGCACCACAAACTGAGTGCCACCTAGTTCCATTGTATTGGAGTAAATGCAGACATCTCTACAGCCAATCTCCCCAACCCTCAGCAACTCTCAACAAACAGTCTCTAGCACTATAGGTTAGAGGAAAAATATGTATTTTTGATTTTGGGGTGAACTGTCCCTTTAAGATGAGCACAGAATAATTTTACTCTGTTAGCAGGTAAGCATGAAAACAGCCTTCTACTGTCAAATTCTGCACATTCGTCATGCACAGTGAAGTGCAAGTGGAGTGACAAAAAGCAAAACACATTTTTTTTTTGCGTATATCATGTAATATGTATTCGTCACTAGTTTTGGGAAAATGTAGAACAAAATAACAGCACGTAAATAATAAATAATTTCTGACTCATCTGAGCAGTTGGATTTTGGTCAGACATAAATAACTTGACAGAACCTCCTTTAGTTAGCACAGGTCCATAGAAGCTGTTGTATAAAATCTGTGACACCCTGAAAACTGTTTTGCACCTTTTGCTCCAGCATCACACCAAGAAGCAGCTGTGAAATTGCCATATTAGCCCACATCTCTGCATCTCTTTATTGCTTTGAAATGAAGGGTCTCTGGTGTACTTTCTATTTCACACACACACACACACACACACACACACACACACACACACACACACACACACGCTGCTATTCCATTTTCCCCTCTAACATTACTCCCACCAAATAACCTTGGAGGAGACCAGGCAGCTGTCGTGGCACTTGTTGAATTGTGCAATCTGCCAGTTAGGTGTGTGTGTGTATGTGCGTGTGTGTATGTGTGTGTGTGGCAGGGTAATGGGTGGTAGGCACCTCTTATTGTTTGATTGACGCTGACTACAGTCTCAGACACTTTGCCCTACTCGAGTGCTCCCATTGTATGGAGCGAGCAGACTCATTTGGCAAGTATTAACCTCTGTCAGTGCACTGTTCTGAGTTGTATCTCCTCACCCTTCATGGCCCTGACTCCTAAAGGCGGCTGTCCACAAATCTCATTTATTTCAGCTGCCTGTTGAAATTGGGTGGCTGGAAACAAAGAGAGGGCACCTTTTTTTTATATGACTGTTACATCTCAATAGCTCAGGTGGAGATCTCCCCCTTTTTTTTCTCTCTGTATGAATCCTCATTTAAATAAATTTTCTCATCACATTCCGTCAGTTAAACCACCTTCTTTCCTGTTTTTTAGCCAGCTACAGAGCAAATAATACCTGAAAACGATGTCAGTTCAAATCAACTTTATTGTCAGTATAATAATATACAAGTAATCTGAATGTTGTCATTCCAAGATGGTGCAACTGGGTAAAAATTGAGCAACTGAAGAGAAATAAGACACTTGTCATTTTAGAAATGTGTATAGTATTTCTCAGATTTAAGTTTTAAAATAGTTTTAGCAGGCATGATAACTTACTGCACAGACTGTAGTACACTGTACATACAGTACAGCTTACATGCAGGGAGCAGCTAAGGGGAAGCTGAGTTAAGTTGAACAACAGCCTCGTTAAAAAGCTGTTTCTGAGCCTGGACACACTCAGGCCTGTTGAAAAAGGTTCCACTGATGAGCTGGGAATAACACCACACCTGAGCTGACCGTATTCCAGTACATGTCAGAAAACCAAGATGTAATTAGCAATACCGATTTTAGGTTAGCCATTGTTAGGGATAGTTGTTGATAACAACAGGTTACTCCTACAAACACTGTAGCACCATGTCCATAGACAGAGATGTTGGACATAACTGTCCAACAAATAAATCAGCTGTTGCCATAGTTCTCCTAAATGCTTGACACATGGGAGAATGTAAGTTCTGCAACCTCATTAGATGTTACTAAATCATATACACTGGACCTCTAAGACTGCACATGTGCCTCATTGTAGATGTTGTGGGCTTATTTTGAATTGTTACAACTAATGTCAGAGGTACATTTCATGTGCCGTCTTTCAGCAGTTAGTCTTTGTAACAAAAGTTAAATGGTTGTGATTACAGTTATTACAAACGGTAAAACTGACTGCTGGAGAGACAGGATCAGATAGAATGAGGAGGGAGGAAATAAAAACAACAAGAGAGCATTCGTCTCCATTAGACAGTAATTGCCATCAGCAAGAGGTTTTTAGAGATGTTATTATGTGAGGAGAGAGGGGTGAGAGACAATACAGCACTGGTTGTTCTGGCACTGCTTCATGCCCTCATCACAAGCTATTTTCTATCAATTAATATAGAATTTGATGGCCTGTGATTAATCCACATTGCTCAGCTCAGATTTTTCGATGACAACAATGTTGAATTATCACTTCTGTATGTAGATTACAGCCACGGTATTATCATTTCCCTTTCATATTTCTGCACCATTAGTCTGTAAATTGGATTTGAAGTTTTCCCTGCCTCGGATGCTGCCTGGATAATACTTCTTCTATTAATTGTCGAATCCTCTCATCATCTAACCACAAACTGTCTGAGGCAGGGGATACATTAGCCCAAATGTAATAATATTCTTTTCCCCAAAAGCCAGGGAGCTGTGGAAACATCTTCCAAAACAAAATATCAGTGCTCCTGCAGTTATTGCTTCTTTCATCGCTCTCTCCACACAATTACAACTGTAACTCCAAAAACTAATATATTTTTATGATTCTGCACACTTAATGGTGCTAAGTAAGAGCCCATGAGAGCAGCTGCTGAGACTGATAGCTCAACGATCTGTACAAAGCTCTGGCATGTGGATCTAAAGCTGCCCTGCTGCAGTACTTTCAGCTGCTGTAGTATCTCGCTCCACAGATAAAGATAAAGTCCACAGATAAAGAGCTTTCTCACAGGGCTCAAAATTTCATACCGTATATTTTCTCCCAAAACTCCATCACACTCCTAAAATCATGAGTTATGACTCCACTGCTCTAAACCATCAAAGTGATGCTGTGAAATTACCCGTGGCTGACTGTTAGTGAAATTACCCAAGTCACCTTGATGCTACGCTACCTTGCAAACATCACAATTAAATGGCAAACAACCACTGTAAAACTGCCAGCTACGCAATTACCTAGACCCAACATCACCTCTGTATTGTCTTCAAAGTAGCAAGTCATGATAGATTGTCATGTTTTTCCATTCAACACAGTCTTTTCCCCAAAAAAACCTCCAACCATATCCCCTCTCTGGGTACTGCCCTGCTTGGTAATAACCACCTCTCCTTTTTAATCGGCTTGTTTTACAGCAGAGGAGAAGACTGTGGAGAACGCTGTGTTATCATCTGTGGAGCAGCTGGGAATCAACACCTGTCTCAGGTATGTACTGAAAAGTGTTTTTCTATAGCTCATAAACCTGTATTTAATTAGACAGTCTTCTGACAGCAGCAACCGGGAACGGAAGCAGCAACCTGCTGTGAACAAACACTAACTGCATGAACTGCAAGCTTCATTTTAGTTTCTGCAGTGTCTGCTCCTAAAATAAAGACCCTTAAATGTTTGAAGTCTGCTTCCCAAGATACATTTACTTCAGTTTGATACTAGTAAAAAAAAAAACCTACACTTTATGGTAAAGAAGGTACATTTACTCTAGTAAAAAAAAACAAAAAACAGATCCCTCTTCATTGTGCTAAAGAACGGACACTTTATGCTAAGGAGGGTACATTTACTCCATTTTCTTAATGGGGAAAAAAACCATACATTCACTCTAATTTGATACTGGAAAAGAATATTAAAAATTTCATCTGCTGTAGTCTAAAGCGGGTACTCCCGCTTGATTAATGGGAAAAAACCTGAAGAAAATCTCTCTACTTTATGCTAAAGATGGTAAATTTGATCCAGTTTGATACTGTGAACAAATATTGAAATTTCCATCCACTTAATGCCATTGTGCAAGTGCCAAGTGCATTAATAATAGTTTGATACATGGGACAATTATTAGAATTTCCTCTACTTTATGCTAGATGGGTGAATTTACTTCAGTTTGATCCTGGGTAAGTTTATTAAAATTTCCTCTACTTATGCTAAAGAAGGTACATTTACTCCAGTCTGACACTGGGAAAAACTGTAAAAAAAAATTCCCTATACTTTATGTTACTCTGCTTAACCAACTATTTGCTCAAAGTCATTTTAAAACCTCGCCCAAATATTAATTTACCCTGTCCTTATATCTGTTGATTTAAATTCCCTGAAGCTAAAAGTCTGTTTGTAAAGGTGCCACAGCAGTGCTCTAACATTTATTGTTATTTATTATTATTATTATTATTCTTATCTAACATTTAACCTTTATTTAAAACACCTATTAAACTTCCACTATACTTCATTTCAATCATGAACTTTACAACAAGTAATTTCATTCTGACATCAGAGTTAACCTGAGAGTGTACTCCACAACATGGTGTATTAGATTCAGTCTCCCACCTTATTTTTCCATTTTCATATCGCTATGAGCCCAGTCTATAAGAAAAAAATGACAGCGGAAGTGGTGTTTACACCACCACGACCACGACACATATAAACACAAACAAGTCAAGTGAACTTGAAAAGATGGAAAGCTGTTGAATGCAGTTTAGGCTTTCATAATATAAGATGGGTAACATCACTGTCCATGCAGACAATTATTTTTCAACCAGGAAAGTTACAGTGGCTTTTTCACCGTAGGCTAACATTGTTGTATGTTTGTTGCTGCCGCTAACTGGCGGGTTACACTCCCACTTTCCTGACTCTCGCCATTACATTTGAAGCAGTGGACCAGCACACTCAAATGTAGTGGACCCAGATGTGTAGTCATGACAACATACCTGTTTTTTTGGGGTATTAAGAGTGGAACGGAGCAAAGTCAAGCACATTATGATGCTGCACGATATTAAGATGTATCAACTTAGAATGATAGCAGCATTCACACACCTTGTCTTGCTCACCATTATTGTTATTGTTCATTATTGGCTCCAGTGCACCATTTGACAACACCCACAGCACTAATTGGTAAATGAAGTTCCTCCATGACGTTCCTTGGTTGTTTTTTATTTTAACTGGGAAAAGGCTGTCTCTTGTTACAATGCCAGACCAGAAGCAGTCAAATTGAAGTCAGTGCAGTGGGTGGATTTGAAGGTCTTGACTTAAGCAATGTTCATACATCTGGCCCCAGGTGTTTGTTCCCGTCCCTCAGAGTCACAGACGAATGGGGTCCTTTCTGGAGCTGCATTGTGTAAGGAGTTGAAAAGTTAGAAGGCCATGCTAAAGAAGATAGATAAAACAGTTTGTCCAGACACACAGCAGATTAAAATAGAGACCAAAAACGAATGAGCCTTTGGAGCCCCTTTGTGGGCTGTGTCAAGGCCACACAATGTCAAAGGTGTGTCCTTCAGAGGACCTCAAAGCCACTTGTCTATACCTTTTTTTTTTACATCAGAAATACGTGCTTTCCTATACGGAGGAATAAACTTATTCCCTGCTGCTCCTATATTACGCTCTCACACCTGTCAAAGGTGTGTAAGGGTTCTCCTGCTGTTCACTCTAATGATGCATGTGAGCATAGTATTTGGTCTGTTCTTTATTTTTCCACAAGTAGGCCCTCTGACTTGTGTTACTGTTCTCACACTGCTCCTTTCCTCCCTTAATGACACCCCACTGCTCCATTACATAGTGGGTCTATAACTCTTGCTCGACACCTCCCCTGAAGGGAGCTCTCCAGTGCCATGTTTACTTTCTGTGTATCAACTGAAACAGTGTGTTAGCGGTACCCACAGACAAGTGTGTCATCGGAGATTAAAAGTTGTTAGACATGAATTTAGAATTAATCTTGACTTAGAAGTGACAGAATACCACTGACCACATTGGACTTGTTAAATTCAATTTTGATGAGTACTTCTGTGTATTTGCCCAAGGCCTCAGTATGTCATTGTCTTTGTTATAATATCTCCAGTATTGTGGGTCATTTTGCGTACAATATGGGGATTATGAGAGTTCATACAAAGATAATAGCTCAGAGAAATTGTAAGTCATCATGAAACATTTCACAGAAAAACAGCTTTTACTTATTTTGCTTCTCAGATTTAGAGAAACATGATTAATTGCAGTGAGCTATGGAGAAGTGATGTAATTTAATAGTACACATCTAAAATCAGAAATACTTTATTTAACCCTTGAGGGGGAAACTGGGATGTTACATTTACTCTTATACTATATGTAGGCATAGAGACATTTTTCAAGAAAATAATGGAAAATAATAATGCAAGACAAAAATGAATATTATGCTTCAATTTCAAATGCAATATATATGCAACTTTAAAATATAAGAAATAAGAGATATGTTGCTTAAAAAGTCAGAAATATGTACAAATATATGCTATTAGATATATCATACCACAAGTTTGCTAAATATAAATAAAAGAATAGAGTAGGTAAGAATTAAATGCTAAGGGCATTGTACAGGTGAAATTCTGTATACTTTATTGCACAGTTAAATTCTTATTTCACAAATGATGTAGAGGGCTTCAAGTCAGTGTCGCATATTGTGCAGTTTTGTAATGGAAATATTGCAGTATAAAATAAAATGTGCCTGATGATCTGAAATATAAATGATTTATGGTTTTTATGTTGTTAACAGGTATGGCAGCTACCTCAGGCTACTAACAGAAGATGCTGTGAACGACCTGACGCTGCTAATGAAGCATATTAAGATCTTCTTGTCCACACAGAGAGTCAAAACTGCCTCAGAGCTCAGTATCCTTTACAGACTCCACATCTGGACTCACAAAGAGCAGGTCGACTATAACTATAAAGGTATTAACCCCCTGTTAATAGATTTTGCACAATTTCTCGTACCATATTGCTTGTTTAAATTGTCTACATTAATACATGACATTTGTGCTTAAAAAGTGTGATTGAGGTGCCACGGTAACCTCAAAATGAATCGCATGACTGACTTTTGTCAACAAACTAATGTCTGTCCACCATTTCTGGGACACAGATTGTCAGAAGGAAGTTGAAAAATAAGAATTATTTTACTTTTTAAGGTCAACTGCTTTTCATTCATTAGTAGGACTAGGTGTTAACAATCCCTGAAGTTACAGCACAGCACTAACTCAGGTGAGGTTTCTGCTCAGCCAAGGTGACCGCTGGATGTTGTTACCAGACTGACACATCCTCAGTCGTGTGCCTCGACTTCATCGGGTTTTTCAGCCTTTTATCACAAGACACCCTCCACCAAGGCAACCCACCTGCATACTACATCCTAAACACAAGCAAACAGCCATCCTGCCTTTACTCTAGAAAATACAATCATGTGTATGTCGATGCCCACTTGTATTTTATTTTAATTTTATATACAACATCCTTTCTGTCATCCAACCGAGGACACAGTATTTATGTGCATGTGCAGCTGCAGCAGTGTTAGATAGATAACTGCAGTAATCTCACTCAGAGACACAGGGGACTGATAGTGTCCATCTCTGTCTGATCAACACAATACAGATTATCTTGCTCCATCTGTGTCTCTGAACAGTTCATCCTCATTTTGTCCCAAATAGCAACTGATATGCCTCCTTTCTCCTTCAGAAAGTTTCCTTTTGTCTGTGAACAACTGAACATGAAAACACCGTAGAGATGAAGACTCCTCACAAATATAAAACAGAATGACATTTTCCTTGTAATACTGAGATCACACTGACATTTGAGCTAATGTGAACAAGTTGGTCGTGAAGATCTTTTATACTGAGTGATTAGATGGCAATTTAGCCGAAAGCAGACTTAGCACAATGAATTAAAGAAATACTTGGGTCCTGAAATTGAAACACAGCAAACTGAGTGGTCCCTCAGTTAAAGTCAGGATATGCAAAGTAGAGCTCTGATTTTATAGAGGGAGACGTTTTTAATCAAGGCAATATTTTAGCTTGAGTGATGGTGCATCAAAATGCTTTTTTTCTTTTCCAGGCTCTGCTTTATTTATAATTCTTTATCATTCAGAATGATGTCTTGACAGCGTGTACTATAAATAGATGAGACATGTCTGTCAGTCAGTTTCAAAGAGCGTGAAGCGGCATTTAACTGAATGTGTTTGTTAACTGAAGGCCAACCAAGTTGTTAAACAACCCAACAGTATGAATACTAAAAAAAATGTGAGGATATTGTAACCTGATTAATTGAGAGTTTGTAGGCATATTTTTCATGCTGTTACACTTTACCTAGTGAATGCTTTAAGGGCAAATTTTCAAATTAAATCTCTCTGTGTGCCTTCTACCTAAACAAAAGTTAAAGGTTTACATTATTTAAACGCAGCAAATCAGCAGGGAAACATAGAAAACATTAGATGTCAACAGCCCAAAGATTGTTTTCTAGAGTCGAATCAGATTGTATTCTCACTCCCCACTAATTGCTGCTCAGTTCCTCTAAATCAGGACTGGATTATAAAGATGGATAACATGACAGCTCCCACAAGAAGTGCACACCAATTTTTCCTGAAGATGGTTTCTGTTACTTTAAGAATTTCTTATCATGCAAATCTTTGCTCAGGAGTTCATTTTTTCTGACAAGTTTAGTTATAATAGGTGATCCGATAAAAGAGATTGTGATGTCATGATTGACATCTGTGTGTGTCAATGGTGCTGCTCACGATTTATCCAATGGGTGTATGGGCAGGATCTCAATACCACAGAGATCGCCTCTGTCATCAGAGCAAGAGGGCAGCAACCCTCTCAGGGATATTTGGGCTTTTTACACTGGATGAACTGCAGATGTGTTGTCCATTTTTATAAACAATCACTCAGACTTGCATATCAGGGTAGTTATTTGCTTCCAGCAGGATTTGAATCAAATGATTAAATGTCCAAATGAAACTGAGCTTGTGGCACCCAATAATGTAGTAATTTCTTGAAAATTTAATTATGCCTGAAAATGTAATAAAATTTGCACTTGGTCAAAAATGTAACAAAATCTTATAATATTATACAGTGTCCCGACTGATATTTTAATTTTTTTTGTATCAATAATGTAATACCTTAGTCGTTTCAAATTTGATTTGAAACTCTTTTTTAACACTGAAATGTCATAAGACCGGCAAGGCAAAGGAGACACTTCATTCAATAATAATCACTGCTGGCTCAGATGATGAAAGAAAATTTCATAGGGATTGAATTGCCTTGAATTTGCCTAAATAGCTTGCTTGTGTAATATTGGCCATCTTTTGCATATTTTGTCATCTTCTGGTGTCTTCTGGCGTCTAATCTCATATCCACTGTGGTCTAGCAGACAATCCCTTCACAACGACTATTCAGCATGGTTAATTTCCCACTGTTGGGGATTTTAGTTTAATGCATCTTCGCTCGATAACAAAGATACATTAAACTGCCATATTCTGTTATTTTCATATCATACATAAAGCCTAGGGTTGAAACATGAACTCAAATGTCAAACATGAACTCAAGCATAAAGAGTAAATGCTACAGAGCCCAAATAAAACATTAAAGAAGCCTTCAAGTTAGAAACCTAAGAGTCTTATAGTGTTGCGACCCTTGTGTTTTGAATCATGTTAGTTTTTGTTCTCCTCATGGCTGGCATAATGTGCCGCTCACAATGCAGAGCTGCCATGTGGGAGACTTTGTAGTAAATTAATCATTTTGGCTGAATTTCTCACAGGATTCACACTTGATTCCTTGTTCACCAAAATTACAAAAAAACACATTTTCCTACTTACCACCAGCCACGCAGATAGACCCAGAATGAGTCTGTTTCTCATCTCATAAATTCACAAAATAACACTGCCCACAGAGAATTGGATCTTAGCTGTCTTAACTGTAGGAGGCTGTTTTTTCTGCGATGAGATAATGGTCTGGTGTATCAGGGTTAATTGACTGTCAAAGCAGTTCTCGCTCTGTGGTTGACACTCCATGGTGTCAGTTGACAGTAAAGTGGTATTAGCTTAACGCTTTATTTAACACAACATAAGGACTCAGTTTCTCGTGACACCTTAACGGGATCTTTACAAATCCTTTTAGATAAACAAAGTCAATGAATTTCAGCTTTTAATTGTATTTGTATTACTAAATATGTGGTTTGAATTAATTCCACACCACCTGCTGTTGCCAGAAAATGTCTGTCAAGTCAAATTAGCCAGGTCTTTTTTTTCCGCAGCTGCGCTGATGTACGGCTCTGTGGCTCATAATCGGTAATAAAAACACGTGCAAAGTAGTACATTCTCTTTATTAAAGGTCCAGTGTGTAGGATTTAGGGGGATGCATCAAAGTCCGAGTTTGTCGTGTGCACCTGATAGGTTACATCCATACCAGGTGGACGCGGCAGGGGCCATTTGGGCATTTAACAGTATATAGTAACACTGCGCCCAGGTCTGCCCTGCTACGTTCTCACTCGACCAGTGGCATTTCATGCATATGTGAAAGCACCAAAATCATAGAGGAGAGGCCACTACATGCCACTGCAGCCCCCTAGATATAACATACTGGACCTTTAAAAGTCTTGCTATTTAAATGTGTGTCTCGTTTGAAGGTAAGATAAAAACTGTATGTGTCCACACTTTACATGTATCTGTCCCATTTTTTTCTGTGGACTACTTCCATGTTGCAAAACTAATCTAAGCAGCTCTGTTTGTTGTCATAGATCTTTGTGCCTTTCCCACCAGTCCTTTGGCTCTTTAACTCTGCCCCCCAGTCATTCTGCAGGATGGTTATCCAGGCCACGACTGGCTGGCATCTACAGTGTTCCTCATCATGGCTGGGGACATGGATAGGTCTCTAAGTTTGCTTCTCAACCTGTCCAGTTTGCTTACCTCTGCATTCATCTGGCCAGCAAGGATACATTCCTCTGTGAGTATAACGACTTGCAAACACAATGGCACTACAGTGTATTCAGTTGTACAATAGCTAGGATTTGAATGTGCAGTAATTTAGTACTTTAAAAGCATAAATGGGAGCAAACCTGACATTTAAAAGATACTATTTCTTCTCAGTCATGCATCATCCTACAGAGCATTCATCAGCTTTAATGTATTGTCGCTATCTTGGTTTGCTAAGACTTCAGTTGTCGTGCTGCTGCTCAGGAGACAGTTTGAGATTGCTTTTAAAGAGAAAAAAATATATAAACGGGGGCTAAAAAGTGGTCATGTAAGTGCTAGATGAGTATAGTAAAATCCTCTCTTTCTAGGCTGAAACAGCTTTTTACATGTGTATGTAAGGTGTCATTAAGAGATGTTCATGTGACAATTTTCATCTATGATGGATTTTGGGTTAACATGTCCATATTAAACCTGCCTCCCAATTGGTAACAGCTATGAAATTGAATGCTATGAATTGTCTCATTTAATCCCACCTTTTTAATCCACAGCACGTCAGGAGTCACAGCAAAGAATACATGAATAAATGAAGATGATGATGAATCCTAACATTTTTCATATAATGACTTTCAGTTTGGCTCCTCATATTTCAGCATGGTGAAAAACAAACTGGATGTTTTTTTACTCAACTTAAAAAAGAATACTAAGAGGAAGACAGCTGAAAGAGATAAATGAGGGGAAAGAGGGGAAATAAAAGAGTAAAAGAAATTCAAGTTAGGGGAAGAAGTCTAAAAAGAAGTCTGGTTTCAATCATTGAAAATTGCAAGGAAGAACTGAGGCGCTGCGATAAAGCTTTTGCTGTCATTATTCCAGCCTCTGTCATCTTGTTGACTCTCGTCAAAGTCAATACAGCTCAATTGGACTCGTCTGAAAGTGTGTTATGTGGGTGTGTTTGATGCAGATGTAGACGGTGAATTTCTGCACACGGCAGTTAGACTCCAACTACTCAACATGGTCGATTTTGTCAATATCACAGTAAACCGAAAGGGCAGAAATAATTAAGAGGCAGCAACAGCAAGCTTCGCAGGGAATGTGAGCAAAGAACACAGTTAACACACACATACGCTTGTATGTGAGCACAAAGCAGCATGCTGTTTCAATTTCAATTTAAAAGCTACTGAAAGTATTCAAGGTTGTTTTTATCTCTGTATCAGCTCTAAATACAAAACACGGAGCTTGCTATTGATGTTGCTGCTGTTTTTTGTTTGAATATCCACCAGTAATGCAAGCAAAATTGGGCATTATTTACAGAAATAATGCTCCACATTGACTCCAAGCTTGTGTTTGCCGTGACAGGTCCATGTTCCTGTGGTAGTAGCCGAATCTGCGATTCCTCCTGTTTACTGGTGTACAGCTCATTACGTGGAGATGCTGCTAAAAGCTGAAGTTCCTCTGGTTCACTCAGCCTTCAGGATATCTGGTTTCACCCCATCACAGGTATGATCCACAGAGACAAGAGGTTCACTTAAAGCCAACTGGTGCAAGATTTACTCAAGATTTAGATTCAACTAGTCAGTGACACTTCTAAAAATCTTCTGTTGATGAAGTTTGAGTCTCTGTTTGTAACGCTCTGTCTTTGTTGGGTTTGAAAATGGTCGGTAAATTTACAGAAACTTTTCAAGGGGAGTTAATCTTAGGAATTTTGGAAATTTTGCACAATTTCATCATGAAACAACCTTTAAATAGTGGACTTCTTAAGAGGGAAATATATGTGAAGAAAACATATAATAGAATTGTAACATGCACTGCATTCAGTAGTGCACTCTTCCATTACATGTACAGATGAGTTGCCAGCATCTCATTAAACAGAAATTCAGTTTGGATGGTGAAGGTGAGGTATCAGAGTTTGGCATTGAGGAAGACCATGGAGAGGATATGGTTATCTTGCACTGCAGCTGGATTCTCGCAAGATGCAAAATCACCCAAGAATCACAGCGATCACACAAAAATCCATCTTGTCAAGCGTCAAGTATTGCGTTTTGGCACCACCAGTGCACCAATCAGTGTGAGGAGCAACTAACAGCCACACAGGCATTGTTTAGTTGTGTGTGATGACACAGAGAGGCGACTGCTTGTTCAAAACAACAGTGGCACCTCTAAAGAGGTTAGATGCTGCAATCGCATCAGTTATACCAGAAAGTATTTCTTCATTAAAAGAAGAACAGAGCACAGCACTGAAGGCTTTTCTTGATGAAAAATATGTTTTTGCTCTTCTTCTGCCTGGCTTTGGAAGGTTTGATTTCCAAACTGACTCAGCCTGTGATAGATGTTGATGGACAAATAATATTGATAAGAATGCCTTTTTGTATAACAGTTTTCTACAAAACAATGTGTTTTACATAAAATAAAACCCAAATGCAACAACAATGACAAAGGAAAAGGGGAAACACTTGAGAGCGCATTGAACCTTTGAATACAAGTCTGTGTGGAAAACTACCGAAAAGACAGGAGTAAAGGATAATACAAGACAAACTGAGGAAAAAAACAAGACCCCTCAGTGATTGTGTATGGACTGATTTACATGAAAGTGCTTGTTTGTGGAGGAGATTTCCGAGATGAAACAGACTTTGCTATTCTTATTTCCTCAGGTAGCTGTTCCTAAACTACATAGAGAAAGTGTAGTCACCTTTAGCCTGAGCCTGGACTGTAGGGCAGCCAAAAGAGTATCGCCTGAGGTCTAAGGCTGTGTTCTGGCTCATAAAGAGTTAAGAAGTCAATCTAAGTCAATTCTGAATATCACTGGTAGCCAGTGCACTTGTGCAAAATGAAAAAAAACATGAATTGCCTTCTTTCAATCAGCTTGAAATAAAAATAACTTTTTTTTTATACATTTCTGAGTTGAAGAAAGCAGGACTGCATAACTCTCTTTACTTGCTCATCAGAAGTCACAAAACTGTGAAAATCACTCCAAAGTTTCAGGCCACAGGCTTTTTATTAGATGGTAGGTCACTAAAAGATTTCTTGTATCGAGCTTTCCATATAAGACAATTTAAGTGTTGCTTTCATTTAACTGAAGACAGGTTTGTGACATCCAATACTTAATGTCGTTGAGAGAATTTGACACACTCAAAGGTGCAAGAGCCTGCTTGCCGCTTGAATCCAAAACTCTCATTATTTCAATGGAAAGTCCGACCCTGAATATTGCCCGAACTTTACAGACCCAGTCTTTGTCCATCCAACTTCAGCACGGTGGCTATCATTGTCAGTGCTAGCAGGAAGTTCAGCTCTTCTCCCGAATTTATTGCATTTCTAAGTGTCAGTAGTCTTTCTTGGGAATTGCTTGCAGACACTGGAAATGCACAAGAGATGCATATTTTTATTTGGTTAGTATTGATTTATTTTAAAAATATTGATTTTCAGGCTGAGTGAATTGTAATGAAAATAAATTCATAGAAAAACTCTGACTGACTCTGACTGATGAAGCTTTGAAGAGACAGAAGTTTCTGTCTCTCCAGCAGACAATTACTTTAAATCAGATTTCAAATTTTACTTTTCTGTCTTTGTATTATGATTTCAATTTCCCAAACCTCTTAGATCAATATGGACAGCAACACCAAAAGAGTCAGCAGCTTATTTTGTTTTGTCCCCTTTGTTGAATATTTCATTAATGATGTCAGTAAAAGACCCAGAACCAGCTTTAAAGCCTTTATAACTGCACTTGCCCTGTGAATGACTTCCCTTTTTATCCTGCTTTGGCTTCACTTGACTTTAAAATACCAAAACGCGGTTTTGACATTGAGTCTTTTCCCTTTTTTTTTTTTAAACAGAGCGGTTGAAAAGTTAGATCTTTGCTCCTCGGCACCTGGTTCTTTTGACACAGACTTTCTCTCTCACAAACAACGAGGTAGAAAAAGCTTTTTCACCTTGAATCCTCTTACGTTTGATCCTGTCTGCTGTGTGTCTGCGGTTGACAGTTGAGGCTCACGTAATGTACGGCAGCAGGGGCGCTTATAAGACTTGCCGCATTTGCATCAAAGATCTGAACTCGCCGTCTCCAGGGTGGAGTAAAACGTTAACATTCAGCTCATCTCTTTGCTCTTCAAGGCGATAATGGGCACCTGTTCTTCAGTCAGAAATGGAAATATCTATTCCAAAAGTTTGAGCTTTGAAAACCTGACAAAGCAGCAGCAGCAAATGAAGCATTATACACCTCTAACATTCATACAGTAGAGGTTGTGTGAATGTGTATGAATGTGTGTGGACGCAGGCCGCCGTCAAAATCCTTCTAGAGAATGTGGAATTATTTGAAACAGTCAGACTGCCTCAAGAAGAGGAGTGTGTGTGTGTGTGTGTGTGTGTGTGTGTGTGTGCGTGTGTGTGTGTGTGTGTGTGTGTGTGTGTGTGTGTGTGTGTGTGTGTGTGTGTGTGTGTGTGTGTGTGTGACAGGGAGATACTTTTAAACAGTAATTGTAATGTGAGCAGTGAACTGTAGTAGGTAAAAGATAAATATGCTTTTGCGGTTCATTTGTCCTAAAAAAGAAACAATTTGTGTCCTACATTGTAATAAGAGCCAGACGGCTTTAGATATTCTGAATATCACTTTAATGTGATTGCAGTTCATGAGGTAGGTTTTATCTAGTTACAGTTAAAATCCACCCACTTTATTCAGTTTACAGCTGCAGAGAACAGTTATTTTTTATTATAGATTAATCTGCTGATTCTGTTATAATCTTGTCATCGCAGTTCCACAGTGTCCAAGATGACGTTTTTAGGTCTTGCTTTGTCTGACCAAATGTCCAAAACCCATATGCAAGTAATAATGATATATTATAGAGAAAAGACTGAGAATCACACCACGAAGACTTAAAACAGCAATATCTTGCCCGAAGATTTTCCTTTTTTCTTTTGTCTATTCTCAATATGAAAATATAGTGTAGCTTTAAGTAGCAATAAATCATAAAATGGGGCTTGGTAAACAGTAAATATAAAGACATGAATATGATATAAACATGTTTTTCAGTATCAATTTATGTTGCAATAAGTCAAATCAAATAAGCAAAGAAGTGCATTTAGTAGTATGCAGATGGTGGTCATCCTAAGCAATTCTGTTTCATTTGATGTGGCACATTGCACAGAGCAGATTCAGTTTTTCTGCTCACAGGCACTGTATGTGAAGTCTAGATACAATTCAATTATGAGGATTTATGCATTTTTAAAAACTAAAACTGGTTTCAATCTTTGATCCACGACAGCACAACAGTGTAGGAATAACATCAATAAACACAATTAAAACAGACCTAAAAAAAGAAACCATACTACAAAACCTACTTAGTTATGAGCACAAATATCAAGGAGAGAACATAAAAATCTACAAATTAGACAGGCAACACGTTCCACTTCTAAAATTCTCCCGATGGGGTATGATGCTGTGCAGTAGATAAAACAGAACCAGGTCGTGGCTGGACTGAGGTGAAGCTTTTGTACAGTCATGATGGCGACGACGGTAGCAAAAAAAAACACCCAGAGATTTATGCATCTAGTGTAGTGCCTAACTTTAGTAGGTCATACTATACTGATAAAATTAATCTGTAGACGTTCCAGTTCAAAATGAGACCAAACTTTTCTGTGCATGTCAGTTTTCCAGCCATGACAAAAGTCAAAATATGTCCTGCAACAGACGTTAGTGTGGAGTGTGGAGTCAGCAGTCAGTGACGGTATAAAACAGTATAGTATAGTATAGTAATAAAACAGGTTTTTCACCAACTGTGAATCATTGCAAAGAGAGGTCGTTCAGCATACAGTCATGCATGTGCACAAAAAATACGAGGCTGATTGGTTCAGTAGTTTATGATATGAGCTGCAGACAAACGGATATACATGCACACACACACACGCGCACACGCACAAACACACACACACACACACACCCCTCCGAACTAATGTCTTGCAGAGATACATATATATTATCAATTCAATATTCAGTGCAAAGAAATGTGCTCTGTTGTTTTAAGCAAAACAAAAATGTTAATGTTTTGATAGATTTTGATTTCTCTTTGCTATGAATCATAACTTTGAATGAAAAAAATCTCAAAACAGCAGCATTATATGTTCATATCACATGAGATTAAACTGAACGCCCAAAAACAGTGACACCCAATTATCACTCATCACTGCTTTTCTACACGCAGAATATCTTTGTGAGCCCGGGCGATGTGGCCTGTGCTGCTCGAGTAATAATAACTCTGAAAGCCTGGTAATGGCAGAAGAAAAAATGGAATAAAGAATTCTGAAAAAATAAAGTCACGTTCACCTTTGGACCCACAACACTAACAACTGAAGAAAGCACATTTTGCACGTTTAGAAAAAGAGCTGCTCTTGGAAGGACCTTGGAGGGATTTATAGTCACAGAAAGCACTCTATGTGTACTTGTTTTTCTGCCCCAGGGTTTAAAAAAAACAAAGGGCGGCATGGATCCAGTCATTCCCTGTTTTTATTACAACACACAAATTAGGATGTCAGTATTTTCATGAGAGTGTAGCTGAGGAGGGGGCGATGATAATCTAATATGTTTATGGAGCGTAAGTGGAGCTTGTTTGTATGCTTGAGCAGACTTGTGTCGTTAGTGAACACAGTGGCTAATTATTGGCACGACAATTATGAAATGCAGTGAGTGCACTGTTTGTTGTCTGTTTGTTAAAACCGGGGTGTGAAGCTCTGTCAAACTCAAAACTACTCATTGTAGTCAAATCCTAATGAGGAGGAGCAGAGATCAACTAATCACAACACATTTATTAAATAATGCTCCCCTGTGAGGCTTTACACTTACAGTACATTTCCAGCTATCTACCCGCTGGTTTTTAGTTTTATTTTTTATAAGCCATTCCACTGGCACGGCTCTGGCCATGTCAGTAATGTCATGTCAGTACTCCTCTTTGTTTCAGACCAAAATATCTCAACAGCTATTTGACTGAATCTAATGACATTTTATACAGACATTCATGTTCCCCAGAGATGAATCCTACTGACCTTTGTGGTACTCTGACTTTACCTGTAGTGCCACCATGTGGTTTACATATGTGGCTTTTAGTGAAATGTCTGAACAACTATTAAATTAATTGTCATATTTGGTACACAAATTCATCGGGATGAATTGTAATATTTTCTGTGATCCTTTACATGTGATACTTTTCATCTACCAAACACCTGCAAACTAATGAGGTTGTAATTAATACTGTTAATTAGCAAATCTGGCATCCTAACACACTCAATGAAGACTGTGAACCCAGCAAACATTATACCTGCTTAGCCAACATGTAAACTGAGTCCTTTTTTCCAAATGCCTTTTTTTCAAACGTCAACCAAAAAAAAAAACGTTATGTACAAAAACCTTACAGACAAATTTGCAATACGAGACCCATTGCACCCCTGCTTCTCTCCACTGGAAATACCTTCCCTGGCTGCAGGCACTCTCTTCCTGCGTCCTGCATGAAAGGACTGGGCTGTCCTCCTGCCTGTCCTCACACCGTCTCTCCCTCTGTCTGTGAGCGGTCCTCATTCACCTGCTAGTCATCATTGTCCACCTGAATATCACTATCTGACCTGTTAAAAATGAGCCATCTGAAGTATGAAAGGATACTGTGCTCTCCGCTCCTCTCTCTTGTCACTGATGTTTCCGTCTGCCACATTTTCTTTACTGCGCCTTGGTCAAACAACATTCAAAGCTTTTTACAGATGCAGAAATACAGAAAATCGATCCTGATCTGAAAACTTAAATGATGGACAAAAAGTCTCGAAAGTTTTGGAGTTAGAGTGTAAATATGATTGACGCAACATGAGGTTGTGTTTATTTTTACACGTACAACAATTTCAGATGAAAAAAATGGACTCATTTACTCATATACTAGCTGGCTTGGATTGTTGGCTGTGCGCGTCCTAAAACCTACGTGTATGCAAGTTGCAAGATGCATAGCAACATTTTGAGAAACATACTCACCATTGTTGCAATGTGCTCAATGTGCTCAATGTGCTTACATACAGTCTGTGAGGATGCTGCTGTGACTTTTTCTGCTGTGATCTCAGAATTAACAATATGGTAACCTCCTTGAGTGTAATATAGTGGAATCCTGTAGTAACACTCATAGTACATCGGCCAATACGTGAACAGTTCTGTTAATGATGCACGCTAAAAACGCAGGTACATCTCTGGACTAAGAGGGTGCATATTAGTGTGTTGACATTAGACTTTCACTCAGGGTTGGAGAAACAGGTTAGTTAATAATGTGTTTGGTTTCCAGTACTCCACACTTTGCTTGTTGTAGCAACAACTGCCTCTATGGCTGACTGGCAATCAGCTCTGTCCACTTTATATATTTAAGTTGTGATATAATGTGTCAGGATGACCTCTTAAAATGGTTCCAAATTTCATCACATCAAAACACTGTTGAAACGGCTTAATGCTCTAGCACTTCAGTAACTCTAATGAAAAAAAGCACCCTAGGACTTGATATTTCTCGTCTTTCAAAACATACATCTTTAAAACTAATTCTTAAAACTTAAAATGTTTGCACAAACTAGAAATCCGGGTTACAAGCAGACTTCTGTATGACTGATTTGATATTAAACGCAGTTGTATACATTTATTGACTTATGGTTAATGTTCAGTTTGACAAGTCACACTGTGATTGAGTAAAGAGAACCAGAAAATCTAAACTGCTCTTGATAAAAGTCCTAGATTTAGCTTTACATCTGTAGTATTTTGTGTTCTTTTTAACTGTGGACAGGTGGGAACCACTCGTTGAGCCACTGCATTAATATCTCTGAGCGCAACTCCGTCATCAGCTGGAGAAATTACACATTAGCATGCATCTCCTTGTCTCCTGTCCCCTAATCCCATCTCAATATTCAACACTGCAGTGAGTTATTATTTTTCACCCTCAAAGCAAACATGTTTCCAGAAAGATTCATTTAGAAAAGTTGGTAACGCTGAGTCAGCAAGTGAAGTTAATATACACTCCAGACATAATGAACAGAGCAGAGCATGATCATACAGCTGTGTGCGTGCGGGTAATTAAACCAAACTTTTAGGAGGCAGGCTGATTAAAAGAAAATTGGTCCATTTTCCTGATCATATAAATGTGAAGATAAATGGGCACAATATACATGGGCACCATTTTATTTAATACATACTTAAATCATGGGAACAACACTTCCTAAAGGCATTGTATAACTGAGCCATTTATGTTTTTTTTAGGTCATCTATAGATTATACAAGTTAAAAACCCATCAGAACAGTTTTTTTGCATATAGGTTTCACATTTAGGTTGATTTTAATTGAAAGATAATATCAAACAGATTTTTTTTTATTTTGAATTTGTGGCTGTCGCCAGTTTCCCTGCACTGCTGGTCTTTACAGCGGGTAAAAAAACTGTTTTGAAGACTTTGTCAGACCTATAATCCCCTTTTTAGACTCTAACTTTGTTTCAAACCATTCTCTTTATTTCTGTCACAGAAGACTCCTTTGCTCATAAACAGCTGTATTTTTTAATTTTTCTATTACTACTGACACTGTTCAGTTTTTTATGTTTTTGACCTGAGGCTACATGGTGTGAAATTCTTGCTCTTACGCTTTTTAACATGTTTGTAAATAAACAGATCCAAATGGTATCTGTGTCCACAGCCTTGCGACAAAATCTGCAGATTTTCTTTTTCAAAGTGTACTTAAATAAATATTGTCTTTCACACGACAAGTAAAAGATCATTTTGCTAAATTTTACAGATTTTCAGTCTTGATCACCACTGAAAATAAATGAATTAATGAGTAAATTAATTAATAAATATAGTTTATAAGTTTTGGGGCCATCAATTATGATAATTATCAGATCTCATGAATGGACACCTCCTCATACACAACAGGAACTCATCAGGCAGAATCCAGCAATTTTAGACAGTTTATGCAGTACCAAGAGTTCAGTGAATCCAACTTAGAGCACTTGTATAAACAAGTGTCACAGTGAAATATACGAAAAGTTTCAGACACAATGTACTCACATCACATTTCAAGGAATATGAGAGTTATTGAAATAAGCATTATGTCAATCTTCCATTCTTCTTCTTTTCGCAACTGAAATGTTTTCAAATTGTCAAAATTCAAATTGTTTATATGAATAATATATTTGTCAGAATAAGGAGCTCTTTTTTTGGTCCTACTGTTTGGTTAATCATGGTAAACTATATGTAAATTAGTAAATGCTGTAGTAAGCCCCCTGCCTACAACCCATAATGAGTCTATGTTCTGGATATTGTTATTATCATAATGTGTGGCAATGTTATTAATGTTGTGTATTATTGCTCTAAATAAAGGACATAATTAAATCTAAGTCTAAAAAAAATCTTATTTGATCATGTGTCTAAAATCAGCTAGAATTGCTTTTGTCTTATTGCTACAAAAATATTACATGTCATTTATTTGACCCTGGAGAAATTCTGTCTGGTTTAAAATACCACAGATCCACATTACTTCCTGTTCTGAAATGCAGGAATCATTTTCAGCTCCTGCTGAGCTTTCTGAATGCCTCTACAAATCAACCTCCATCTTTAATTAGTATACTTTTATTCTTATCTGCTGGCAAAACTCTTAAGTTACATTGACCATCTCCTGGTCAAAATTTAAAAGTCATGGGTGAAAGCTCTTCAGTGACTTGTATATATTTTAAATGATGTTTAAACGTCTGCTGTTCATCTGCTCTGTTAAGTCTCTGTATCATTATTGTTCTTATTGAGTTGTGGGCTCTTAAAGTAGGATGGTGCCATTCAATTAGATACTCGTTTGCACTCCTTGGTCTTTTAAAAACTTCCCAGCCTGTTCTTTTTTTTCATTGTTGGTTTTATAATGTACTGGTTTTACGCTCTGGACTGTAATTTTCATGGTTATGTTACATGTAATTATTTGGTTGTTTTGTACAGATTTAAGAAAATGTAAAAACTTAGCACAAATGTAAAGTTATAGGAATAAATTCTTCAGTATGTTATTTTATAGATTAGGTATATTTAAGAGAGCTATAAAGATTGATGAGACTAAAGGGAAAGACATTTCATTCTTGACATATTTGATTTATTATTGGAAGAAGAATAATTGTCTAAGAGATGATTCATTGGTTGTCAGTGGCATCAAGTAGATCATTCATATTATAGTATAATTGGGGTCTTTTCACCTTTATTAAATGTTAATGACTAAGACCTGAGTTCAGAGCAATTTGTAATATTCTGCTGACAGGTTTATTCTCAGTAATGATGAGACTCAACAACAACATAATCCTGGAAGTCACAACTTTTGTCTGTCTTCTCACAGATGTGCCTCCACTGGTTGACTCAGTGTTTCTGGAACTATCTGGACTGGACAGAAATCTGTCACTACCTTTCCACTTGTGTGGTGATGGGTCCTGACTACCAGGTGTACATGTGCGTGGCCATATTCAAACATCTGCAGCCAGACATCCTGCAGCGCACACAGTCCCAGGAGCTGCAGGTCTTCCTCAAGGTGAGATGGAGCGTCAGTGCTGCGGTATATTTAGCAGCCAGAGCATCCTGTCAAACACTTCAACTTGTGAAGTGGAATTGTGGAATCCAAAACATTTCTGAAGATAGAGCTGCACCCAACTTTTATTTCCATAATCTAATGATATGACATTTATTTATAATGTTTTTTTTAAAAGGATCTTTACACTATACAATGCAGAAAATAGAAAAATAGGAATTCTAATATCACAAAAACCAAGGTGACATCTTCAAAGTCTTATTTTATACATAGACTGTATGAAATAATTGATGTAGCTATCGTGACCTTAACCACTCCCATTTTGAAGCCTTGAGTTTGGGATTTTGGCCATTGCCATCTTGGATTTTTGGGGCCAAAAGTGTCTATATTTGAATAAAAGGGTGGTGCTAATCATATCTGCTAGCTTGGTTAACATGGTGCATTTACAGCTACGGTTAACTCTAATCAGGGTTGCAATAGTATGAGATTTTCACAGTACAATAACACTCGTAGAAGATGTTGTGGTTTTGCGGTATCATGGTGTTACAGAATTCTCATTATTATCAGCCAGAATGAAACTGAAGGAATGATAATGGAAGAGTTAGATTTGACTGAACACATTTTTTTCACTATAACTGAGACCTGAAACCATTTTTTTAAAATGGAAATATGTGTAAAATGTAAGAGTTGTATATTTTTTTCAGTATCATAGATAAGCAAAATTAAACAGTATGATAATTGTCAACTTTTATATCATGGTATACCTTAAAACCGGTACATCGCTACAACCCTAACTGTGTTTATGATAAAGCAAATATTTGCTAGCAAAATTCAAACCAGATGTGCATACCAGCTTGCAGCTTTGTTTTGTCAGAGCAACCAGGATGCTGACTTTACACATATGTAAATTGGAGACATCTGAAAATTGGAGAAGCTGTAAACAGAGTTTTTAATATTTTTGCTTAGACCCATCACTGAAACAATAAATCAAGTGTCAAAATAGAGTAGCTGATCATTAATTTTCTATCAATCATGTAATTAATAATTCAGCTATACAGAGTGATGCATGAGTCTAAGATACGGTGTTGTCAGTGTCACATAACCTTCAGTACAGTCTTATTTTCCCATGTAGTCTCATATTTGTAGAGTGAGGCAGCTCCTTTTTACAAAGTCTGCATACAGTTCGCTCATGTGCTTAATGAAAAATCAAGGCTTTCTTTGGAAGAAGCACTTCCATATTGTAGTTTAATAAATTAGGAATACTTCATTATTTGGGCACATAAATTGTCTGGATTTAATATAAGAAGTCTTATGCAGTTGCCGCTGTAAGACTTCGACTGAATTGTTGAGCTCCCCTTTTATATTCAGCAGTCATCCATGATTCACTCCCTTAATGAATAAAAAATCTACCTTTAGAATTTGTTCAGAAAACCACCCACTGTAGTGTGTTTTGCTGGAAATATATGATGAAAAGAAGCCTGAAAGTGAACATGTTTCATTGAACTAATTCTGCTCTGAGAGTTGGATGAAGGCTGCATTGGAAAGTGGCCCCGAAGATTTCACAAAAGGTCTAATGTTACGGTCTCAGAGATGTCTATCAATATCCAGAGCAACATTAAACACCCGCATTGTGAATGAGGCATGGCCTGACATGAAGTACTCATCGTCATTACTCATTAAGCGTTTCAGTCCGTCTTGTCTCCAGCTGATAGCTCTGGTGTTAACATCGCCATGAGCCGCCGCTGACAGTTTTTGTGAATAAAAGATCAGTTATAGAGGCTTTATCTGAGGAAACTCTTCTAATGAGCTGTAGCATCAGATAGTGCTGCAAGAGGCAGCTTTGAGACAGTGTGTGTTTGTGAGTCTTGATGTTTGTGTGTGTGTGTGTGTGTGCGTGTGTGTGAGAGAGAGAGAGACACACACACAATCCTCGTCCTGGGCTGAACTGTTGAAAGTTTTAGACATGCCGATTTGCGGCCTTATCTTTCCTCTTCTCCTCTGTCTCTTTCTGTGGGAACAATGTGAAGGAATTATTTTACTCAGACAGATGTGGTATTAGAGGATTTTTTTTAAATATTCACACACACAGACACACACACACACACACACACACACACACACACACACACACACTTGCACTCCACTACACTTATCCTGACTCATGAGGGGGTATATCTATATTTCATCTAAATTAAAATTTGAAAAGGCAAATGACTTGTTACAATCGTTGTGAGTCTAGCCAGAGCTTAACTGCCGTGGAGCTGAAGTGGTGAGAGGAAAAGCAGACAGAAAGACACAAAGGTTATATGTCTGTCACTAAGTCGGAGGCTACATCACACCACAGAAAGAAAGCTTTAGTTTTGTTGTACAGCATTCAGGGTGAAGTTGCCCATCACCACATGTATGAAGCTTTCAATCTGTAGATATATGATGAGGGTTTATGAGGATACCTTACTTACTTTTGTGTCCTTTTTCTGATGTTTGTCAGATAGTTTCTGATGCACAGGAATTATAATTTACTCCAATTCAACTATAAAACTCCCCCTTCCCCTCCCCCAAAATGTGTTTTTCTTCTGTTTATGTTCCCTAAATCTTCTGACCATGACTATGCTGAGTGTTATCTGTAAAGTTTGTCACTAGAGAAGTGTCTCTACTTTCCACTACTGAAGGGAGTTATGTCTGTGCACTTTGCTAGCATCTGAGATTTAAATACTGAATACTGAATCTAAATACCTGAGCATGCTAGATTAAGAGCATCACTAATATGAAAGTCAATCATTGGCCAATACTGGGAACATGTGGAAACAGTCTTTGACACAGTGATCACAAAGAAACTTAAAACCTGCAGCGATGAGCAGATCTATCACTATTGAAAGTTCTGACAAAAGAAGGGTTTGTTTATTGGCTTCTGCAAGCCACCAAGATACATTATATTGGAGAGAAGGGATACATTTTTACAGCCAATATAACCAAAACTCAACAACTCACATCTAAAAAGTCTAGATATATAAATAGCACTACAGGTAAGAGCAAAAACATATGTATTTTTGATTATGGGGGTAAACTGTCCCTTCAAACATCTTTGCTTCTTCAGTTGGATAAAATCGTAAAAACTATAAAATTGAAAAATGAGGTGAACAAAATGTTGATATTAAAATTTGAAGAACACCTTCATTTGAATTTTATGTTTTGTGCCATTCCCACAATGTCCTGCAAGTCAATATTTTTTGTCAAAGCAATAGCTTTTATAATATGTAAAAATCCAGTTATCCATTTACCTAACTGTATAACAAAAAATAATTTTAAGAAATGGAAGAACTGAGTAAGCCTGCCAATAAGAGGCACTTACTTTAATATGTCATTATTATTATCTAATAAAACTCTAATAATTTAAGATATATTCCTATTAATTTCATCTTTTATGCAAATCCAGACTCATTGGATATTAATACCACTCATTTGTCATGTGAGGACAGGCTTAAGACAATGTAGAAATCTTTTGTAATTAATGCATTAATTAGCGTACCTAATGATCTCCTAAGTGCTAATGGTTAATGTATCTTGAAGATTATGAGGAACATTAAGCAGCTGGTGTCACCTGTTCAGCATGAAAATGTTCAGCTGAATATCACAGTATACTTTGTGTTAAACTTAAGGGATCCACATTAGTCAGGCTCTAATTCCTACGCACTCGCGTCCTTGCATCTTCCTTTTTTCATCCCACTTAATTCTCCCAGAGAAAATAACAGACCAAAAATACTCCCCCATGTGAGTTCCACTGCTTATCTCTCCTCTCCTTCCCGGGTTTAACTGTGTCAGCAGCCGTTTCCCGGTGCCATAAATGAACAGGCGAAGCAACTTTTAGTTTCGATGTTTCTTCAGGATTAATCTCACTCTGCAAAAATCTTGGCTCAAATAAAAAATCGGACACATGGGAGACTTTTTATACTTACTGTAGTGTAGCGCTGTTAAGGTTTGACAAGAAGAATAACAGCGGCACGTTAACCATCCGGCTGGATGTACAAGACTTCCACACAAACAAAATATGGATTAAATAGACTTAGAGTTATGTAGCTGCTACTGCTGACAATAAACCTACATGTTATCAAGATCAGTATATCAAGTGCAGAAAGTTACCATATAATTACACAGAGATTTTCTCTTATACAGTGTGTTTTATGTAGTGATATATGGCTTCCTGGAATAATTACAGGAGCCGAGTCCTCTATCAGACTGAAAACTCGTTTCTTCCTGAGGTTTCTTACGACCCTCTGCATGATCACCCCTCTGTAGTTATTAGATTTTCTCCTATTAAATAATAAATATCTCCATTTGATCTAAATCATTTTCTTCTTTTTGCGCTTCACTCCTTTATGGTTTTTCTTCACACATGATACTACCTTGTAAAGGACACCAAGATCCTGAAATCTTTGTTTATCTCAGGTGGTGTGCGTGAGATGAATTCCAGGGTAATATAGAAAAAAAGCTAAATTTGGGAGCACAAAATTGTATCATGTCTGATTTTTCTCCAGTTTTTGCTTTTTTGTTACGTGCTGTATAGTTTTACCTCTTCAGGGCTCTAACATTTTTTCAAACTCATAGTAAAAACATGCAAAAGCACTCTTTGGTTGAACTGCTTACAACTCAGACAACTGTCCTTCAACAATAATCATAAGTGGGTCATTAGTCATGATTTTTTGTAATCTCAAAAGAAAAAGGACTTGAGACCATAGAGCTCTAAGGCACTTTAGCTTTATTACACTGTCTAGCTAAGTGGTGGCCAACCTTTTTGACTCATGTCTTCTTATAACACAGCAAAAGTTTACAGTTTACCTGTCAAATAACTAAACCTAACGCTGTATTTTGTGTATACAAACACTGTAGCAACATGCCCACAGAAAGAAGTAGGACATAACTGTGTGTACGACTGTTTTAATGAGACACAAATAAGTGTACATTACTATAGCTATCTCTACTGTTGAGGCACGGAGCAGCCATTTTGAATTTTCAGATTGGGCATTGGTGGGGTTCCTCCAAATTTCCTAATAGGAAGTCCAACTTCAGGGGGCATTTCAATTCAAATTTTTGGCACCTCTGTTCCTAATGGGTCACAGCATTTAGCACAGAAGTGCAAAGCAATAAATGGTAACTACAGCATGCTAACATGCAAACACCACAAAAACCATAGGATTTATCCTCTGGGAACCATGAATGTCTGTTCCAAATCTCATGTCAGT